>NC_141673.1:132392003-133105003 GCF_028749965.1 Puma concolor | reverse complement strand
CCTTGCCCTTTGCCAGGCATTGTGCTGAGCTCTGGGGATGAATATTTGAAGGCATGCCCCCTTTGTCAGGAAGCCAAAGTCCTAGATCCGGTGCTGGGGTACTAAGTATAGAGCTCCCTAACCTTTTCTGGAGTCGGGACTGGAGTGAGAGAGAAGAGTTCCCTGAAGAGTGCTTCAGGGTCAAATAGGATTTGACCAGATGAATGGAGCTGAGGCAGCCTCGCACTGTAGGGCAGCGGAAGAGGAGTTCCATCTACCGGATCCAGTCGATCTGGAGCATACTTTGAGGGGTGTGCAAAGCGGTAATGGAGAGACCATGGAATTAGCCACAAACCAGATCCTAAAAGGTTTTGATCATTCTGAAGAGTTTGAAGATAATCAAAAGGAACTGGAACAAGAGGCAGGTTTGCATTGTCAAAAGATTCCCCCTGAGAGCCAAGTGGAAGATGAGTTAGTGTGGGGTAGACCAAGCAACCCTGGAGCGTAGGGAATACAAAAGCAACAGGCCTTGGTTCCTGGGGCCTTTTGCTGTAGACTTTGTAGTGCAAAATAGCGCATCGTTGCATATTTATTCAATTCCTGATGCATTTATTTAGATCCTGATGTGCCTTGATAGATGAAGTGGAGAATCCCAGGGACTGTTAGACCTGGTTCCTGCCCTCAAGACATTGAGAGTCTAGATGGGGAAAAAGTGAAAACCCAGGGTTTTGCCCTCGAACAGTCTGCGGGTTTGCGGCACCGGCCCCCATGCAGTCAGAAAGGCACATAAACTTTTGACTTCCCCAGAAACTTTACTAATAGCCTACTGTTGACAGGAAGCCTGGCCAATAACACGGTCAATTAACACATACTTCGTATGCTCTGTGTATTAGTTTCTATATCATTACAATAAAGTAAGCTAGAGAAAAGAAAATGTTACTAGGAAAAATCATGAGGAAGAGAAAATGCATCGACAGGGCTGTATTGTATTTATAGGGGGAAAAATCTGTGTATAAGTGGACCCGTTTAGTTCCAACCTGTGTTGTTCAGGGGTCAGCTGTATAATATTGTCGTAGTTGGAAAAGTTCTTTCACACGCAGTATCTCCTTTGATCCTTAAAGCAGCAGTGATGTATCACATTTTTACAGCGACATTTTATTAATGAAAGACTGTACCCCAGATTTATCTGTGCTCTATGGCCCTGTTTGTAAGCAGAGTTTTAACTCCAGCCAAGGTCTTTGTTGTAGCATGGGATCTTGCCACTATACCACACGGTCCCATTTGTTAAATAATACAATGATTAGGTAACTATGATTAGGTTATAAGACGAAAATATACGAGATTACGTAAAATGTGATTACCCATCAGATGGCTTATGTAGACAAGAACTACATGGTTAGTTTGAAGAAGAATTAATCACTCTCTATATCTTGAATGGTAATTTGCTTCTTGATGGAATAGGAAGCTAATTCTAGAGTACAGAAATGAATGAAGAAATGTGCAAAGGCAGACAACAGGATATAAAAGCTTGTGCCTGAGGGTTCTTGGAGGGGAAATAGGGAAAGAACTGGTATTATCACTTGGATCCAAGGGTGAGTCATTTGAATGTCAAGATTAAGAGTGCATAGGCTGTCCCGGGGCACCTGGGTGGCTCAGTCTGTTAAGCGTCCGACTCCGGCTCGGGTCATGATCTTGCGGTTCGTGGGTTCGAGCCCCGTGTCGGGCTCTGTGCTGACAGCCTGGAGCCTGCTTTGGATTCTGTCTCTCTCTCTCTCTCTCTCTCTCTCTCTGCCCCTTCTTTTTTTTTTTTTTTAATTTTTTTTTTTAATTTTTTTTTTCAACATTTATTTATTTTGGGGACAGAGAGAGACAGAGCATGAACGGGGGAGGGGCAGAGAGAGAGGGAGACACAGAATCGGAAACAGGCTCCAGGCTCCGAGCCATCAGCCCAGAGCCCGACGCGGGGCTCGAACCCACGGGCCGCGAGATCGTGACCTGGCCGAAGTCGGACGCTCAACCGACTGCGCCACCCAGGCGCCCCTCTCTGCCCCTTCTTGACTCTCTCTCTCTCTCTCTCTCTCTCAAAAATAAAAATAAACATTAACAAAAATTTTTAAAGGTATATCGGCTGTCCTGAAGAGAAGGTGGTAACAGAGACTTAGAAATACGTGCTCGGCAGAAAGAACTCAGCAACCATGCATAGAATGAACGGGCAAGAGAGATTTAAGGTCAGGTCGGTCAGGAAGGAGTTAGAGCAAAGCCAAGGTGTCCCTCCTCTGCCGTGAGCACGCGTGTGCTCCTCCTTCCTCCCCCTTTCCCTGCTCTCTGTGGAGTGCTCCAGCTGTCGCCCTTGGATTCCACATCACTTAGACATTTGGGATGCCAGCGGTGTCCTTGGCCCACCAATTCCTGAGGCTCCTCTTTCTGTCTCTGTCTCTTGATCCTGACACCCAGTTCAATCAAGGATCTTGTTCTTGTTCAATCATCGTGATTCTGGGGCGCGCGCACGGGTGGCTCCGTTGGCTGAGCCTCCGACTCTGATTTCGGCTCTGGTCATGATCCCAGGGTCCTGGGGTCGAGCCCCACGTCGGGCTCCGTGCTGAGCATGGAGCCTGCTTGGGATTCTCTCCGTCTCTCGTCACTAAATCTGTCTCTATCCCTCCCCCCCACACTCTTCTCCCCTTTCTCTCTCTCTCTCACATAAGAGGAAAACTCATGATTCCTCTATATTTGAAAATCTTCCACCTCTTGAAATGCTGGAGTGCACCTTTTTCCAGGTCCTGGGAACTCTGCCAGCACAGCTTAAGATTTCTGTGCTTGGTTTTCCATTTGCTTGAGGCCACACTTTGGCCCGGCTAACGCACCCTCACACCAGATATTTCTTGCTGTTATTATCTACCTACCTTCGTCAGCATTTAGAATACCTGTGTTTGGAGCACTCTTCACCCCAGGTGAATTAGTTGGACGTTTTCTAATGCACGTATCATGTTTTCCCCCTCCTGGCCCCATCTCTTGCCTGCCTCTTGTCGGTGACCTCAGCCCCACACACAGTTTATTTTTTTTTTTTAATTTTTTTTTCAACGTTTATTTATTTTTGGGACAGAGAGAGACAGAGCATGAACGGGGGAGGGGCAGAGAGAGAGGGAGACACAGAATCGGAAACAGGCTCCAGGCTCCGAGCCATCAGCCCAGAGCCTGACGCGGGGCTCGAACTCACGGACCGCGAGATCGTGACCTGGCTGAAGTCGGACGCTTAACCGACTGCGCCACCCAGGCGCCCCCCCACACACAGTTTAATATGCCCCGCAATATGTTATGCTGTTTATTCCCCATTCCAAATTCCTTACCAAGGCAGCAGTCGTAGCCAGAACCCTGCATCAACCACAGCAGTGCTCTTTGGAGCCCCTCTTTACAGTAGGAAGCCTCTTTGCTTTTATTGTCATCTTTTATTAAAATATATTTCTCTTCAAAGGCTACCTCCTGACTTTTTTTTAATTTTCAGAGTGGTGAAATGTCTTTATCTTATTCTTCAAAAAAAAAAAAAAAAACAGAAAAGAGGAGGGGAACTGTTCAATAAAATGCACAGACTTGCAGGTGACCACTCTTGAATATATTCAGTGGATTCAATGGCATCACCATGTGGCCCGAGAGCCCCTTGCCGCATTTCCACGGTTAACGCTCGGCCACGTGGCCCATCTCCTTTTCATTTTCAGGCTCACTCTCTAGGCCTCTGGTTGGTGCATTTAATATGGACATTATCTAGTGAAAATGCCACATTTCATAACGTCGGAACAAAGTTTCAGTGTAATTGCCTCTGAAAGACATCCGCGGCTCTGCATTTACAACTCAGTACCTCGCTAATTTATGGCAAGGTCAGAAAAGCGGCAGGCTTGGGAGGAAGAGGAGAAGAAGAAAACGTGTCCCTTCTGCTCACAGTGATTTGTGGAGTTGGGCAATTAGGCAAAGTCCACAAATTGTAGTTTGATGTGGTATTAATAGCTGTAGCCATGGGAGTTGGAGCCCCAAGGAATGTCATCCGCTCAGGACAAAACACAGCCCAACATAGGAAATGTTTAATGTTTGGCTCTATGAAGTGGGTAAGTATGTAGTTTCCAGGAGAATTAGCATGCTGCTTTTACTTGGTTCCCCAGACTCCTTTGTTAGCTTGATGTTGAGAAAGCAGATTACACAGTGGTAAAGGAAGAAAGAAACTTGAGGAACAAATTTACAGAAAACTAGACTTTTTTTGTTTTAAAGACCCTTCTCCCTCCTCCTCCAGAGTGAAGCCCCCCCCAGGGATGTGCCAACTGGGGGGCGGGGGGCAGGAGTTGAGAACGCACGATGCACTGAGGCTCCCTTGTTTATCTCTGTGTTTCCAAGCAAGGCGGCTCAACAGAATTGGAATATGGCTAAAGGAAGCCACTTAGTGTAACTGCCTGCATCCCTATAATGCAATAGCCAGAGGTAATCTGCTTGTTAGGCACTTTCCTTTATGATCCTAGCAAGTCCCACATTCTGGAAGCAAATGTTGTATTTACCATAATCCACGAAAGGAAAAAGCCGGGGCTAAAAATACAAAACCGAACAAATGTAAAACAGTGCTGCCGCTCCAGTCTCGTAATTGGTCTACAAATGAGTCTCAGGCATCTGTGTGGCAGAGATACTTTTATGTATCCCTGTCAGAGCTGGCTGCGCTTCAGATGGGTTTCCAGGGGCATCAGGATTCCTAAGCCGCTCTGAGATGGCGTTTTGTGCTGACCAAGCAAGTAATAGCAGGTTGTAGGTGGGGCTCCCACGTTCGAAAGCGTGATTGCCTGGTGAGTGATTACATTTAATATGAGAATCAGGTAAGGTTGCTCGCCCAGAACCGTTTGGTGGGTGGAGATATTAAAGGGTGGAATTGCTCTGGGAAATCTATATTCTCACATCAGCTGCTGAGGAAAGGTGGTGATGCTGAGGCAGGAAGCACAGAGAGGAAGTGAGCTGCGGGGAGATGCCTGGGCACTGCCCAGAGAGAGCATGGCCGTGAACTCCCTTCAAGCTGAGTGTGGCACAGCCTTGCAACCGAGCAGGGTTCGAACAATCCAGCCTGGCCTCTCTAGCAGAGAAGAAGGGGCATTTTTCTTCCTCCTTTGGCATCATCTTCAGTGCTAGCTAAGTTTCATTGAGCATCTTGGGTGCTTGGGATTCTGTTTGAGGATGCGGCTTCCATTTAAAATGTGGCTTTCAGGGGTGCCTGGGTGGCTCAGTCAGTTAAACATCCAACTTTGGCTCGGGTCGTGATCTCACGGTCCATGAGTTCGAGCCCCGCATCGGGCTCTGTGCTGACAGCTCGGAGCCTGGAGCCCGCTTCGGATTCTGTGTCTCCCTCTCTCTCTGCCCCTCCCCTGCTCACGCTCTGTCTCTCCCTCTCTTTTTCAAAAGTAAGTAAAGATTAACAAAAAAAATTTTTTTTTCACATGGCTTTTAGGGGCACCTGGGTGGCTCAGCCACCTAAGCATCTGACTTCAGCTTAGGTCATGAGCTCACGGTTCATGAGTTCGAGCCCCACATCTGGTGAGCATGAGCCCCACTTCTCTCTCCCTCTCTCTGCCCCTTGCTCATTCCCTCTCTCAAAGCTGAATTTAAAAAATTTTTTAAAAATTCAATGTGGCTTGTATCTACTGCTGCTTACCCTGCATGAGAAACGATTACTCCTTGCTGATGTATGCACTTGTTTGGATTTCCAGTTACTACTTCACTAAAAAAATTAAAGAATGTTCTGAGAGCACCTGAACTCTTTCCAGGTGCCGTGTCTCATTTAATCCTGACCACAGCACAGAGACAGGTGTCCTCATACTCATTCTCTGGCTAAAGGTGTTGGGACTCAGAGTAACTGCCCCAGGATTAGGTAGCAGGGTAGCTGCACCGCTGGGACGTCAGCTGGGGCCTGGCTAGCATCAGCACCCTCCCTCTTTCCCATTCATCACACCTCGAGAAAGAGTCCGTAGTATTGCCTAGACACTCAGTAAATATCGAATGAATGAGTGAATGAATGATTCAACCAATGGCATCTTGGTATTTTACATGCATTCATATGAATTTTTCCAAAAGGGCTCCATGTGTAATTGATGAAGCTTTTCACTAAGGGATCTTCCTTTAACATGACAAATGTGTCTGGGTCTCTGCACATGTTGTAAAAAACAAATTAAATGGATAAAATAATAAACACAGCTACGTTTCGGGTCTGAATGATCAGACTCTTTTGGATTTTTCTTCTGGCTTTATTGACATATCCTTGGCTCATAACGTTTTGTGAGTTTAAGGTGTACAAGGTGACAATTTAAACAGTCAAACTTTCATAATAAAGGGAGGAAACGTTTTTCTTACAATGCAAATAAGAAACTTTGTTTTCCCTCTTTGCCTTAGTGCCTCCTGCCCCTTGTGTGGCCTTGGTGTCTGCTCTTTTTCCTTAGCTGGCTGAAGAAACTTACACACAAAACACATTGGACGAGTATGTTGTTGAGTCACCGAACCACATTCTATCAGTCCCTGGGGACCACGTGCCTAAGTGCTCCATGTGTGAATTGGTGCCATTCACGTTCCTACAAATGGAATCTTTCCTACAATCTGAGAGGTCTTTTCCGGATTCTTTGCTTCTGAATCCAGAGGCCCTTTGTCCATGTCATTAAATAGCTCATTTTCCATTTACAAGCCACAGCCACGTCCCTAAGTGTACTTATCCACGTAGCTTTATCTTTGCCTGATCTCCAACGTCTATCTTAGGTGAAAAACCTAAGGCACTTTAGCAGCCAGCCCAAAGCCATAGCACACTGAAGACAGAACTGGATCAGAATGGATGTTTATTGAAAAGAAAAGGACAGAGCCAAAATGGTAGATAGAGTTTTACAAATTTGGATTCAGATCAAATGGTGCCTTAATGAAAGTCACAAGGAGTCATTAGGATTTTAGATCAGGACCTGAAGAGACAGATTATTTGTCTCATCCATCCATCCATCCATCCATCCATCCATCCATCCATCCATGCCTTGTATGTAACAGGCCCTCTGCTTAGGGGATGATGACATAGAAATGAACAGGAAGCAATGGGTTGAAGAGAAACCACTTCTTGAGATTTTCAGGTTTTTGTTTTTCGCAAAGGAGGATTCCTTGGAGAGAGGAATTTCAACTTTTTATTAGTTTCTGCCTTGTCCCGTCAGTGAGAAATCTTCTCATGCCTGCAGCAGTGGGTACGAGCAGAACACTGACGGCCGGCCAAGTCAAAAAGTCTGCACTTGGGTTGGTTTCTGAGTGTTTAAAGAATCCTTATTTTAAGATGTTAGCTTCAGAGGTAGAAGTAATTAAAAACCAATGCTACTTCCCTCCCTTTTTGTTTCTTTTAATATGATGAGCCCCAAGAGCTTCTACAGTCATTAAAAAATAAAATGCTTGTGCAAAGCTTGTCCCCATAAGCCTTTTTGAGCGTGGCCCCCATGCATACAAACCAGGATGTCTTTGTTAAGTAGGGTAAGCCTGTTAAAACGATTGAGCTCAGTGTTTCATAATCACGTGGCAATAGATGTGAGGCAAGTGAATTTCTCTTGCGTTGAATGTGGACTGTATTTACAGGAGTGTATATAATCACCGTTGACTGATTTTATTGAGAGGAAACTGCTCTCATCATATCTATCTCCATGGTGTAGACTGCAGATCACAAGCTACTGTGTCCCTTGAAAATTCGTTTTTACAAACACCTGACCACAAGTATGTAAAGTGGCCGAGCAGAGTCTTTCCCTGGGCTCCCCACGTGATGAGACTTCCTCCCTCTCAGCAGGGGCAGAGGTCACGCAAAGAAGGTTCTCCCCCGTGGAGAGCCACACATCAGAATGGCCATAGGCCTAATGGTGTCAGAGATAGTATACATATGTTAGGTTAAAATAAAATTTACACGAAAGGGATTCTAGAGTGGAGCGAAAGGTATTCTAACCATCCTAAAGTCGGTATTTTTAGCAACAAAGAGAATCCTACGCTGGGATGCATCATCGTGTATCACTGATGCCTTGCCAGAGGTTGTCCGCAGGCTCGTTGGCACCATATAGAAAGGATGGACTTGCTTTTGCTGACTGGTTGGGATACGCAAAGTGTAAATAGTGGAAGTGAAATTTTGCCTGATTGCTTCTTTCTCCTGTCTTTAGCCAACAGAAATACAGGGCTGTGACTAAATGAAGCTGAGACTCATGGAGTGCTAGAGACATACATGAATCATAATAAAAGTCAAGGACAGTTGATACTTTGGCCGAGTGGCAAAGTGACACGCCTTTTATATTTTGGGTCAGAATAACATTGTGTCCTTTCTAATTCTTGAGATGCTTGGCTTCCTAAAATGACCACCTTTATTTAGATTAAGGACCCATTTAGAGTAGTTTTAATAATGTATGGTTTCATACATAAGTGGTTCCATAATTTATTTCACCATTATTCTCTGTCAGGGTCTTGAATGTTGTTGTTAATTAAGGAGAAAAAAAAAAAAGGACAGTATCTCCCTCTGGTCGGCCAAGTGAGTTGCCCTCGTTGTCGATTGTCGTCCCAAAAACAAACCAAGAACTACCCTTGGAGCCTGTCAATGATGTCCAGTTAGTGAATTACAAATTGCCTGAGCAAATAGCATTCCAGGCTCACAGGTGAACTGCCTCCTAGCTAGAACCCATTTATCACAAGTAACCCATTTACCAGGGAACCTTCGACTGATTTACACCCAACGCCTCCTTCGCACACCTAAATTATTAATGTCCATATTAAGGAGATCCCCTGCCTTCGTCACCTGATGTGTTTTGACTTTCTCCACACAGCTGAAGCCACCGATCTTTAGGTTCGATGTCCTGTAGATGAAAATTCCCAAAGAACACATCCTTGTTGTAAATGCTGTACATGTGACTGTAAGCCTCGTGGCCAAAGGGGGCGGGATTTCCAGAAGCAGTGTCTGAAGTAAACATGCAGGGTTTGCTCTTCCTGAGCATAGCTTCAGGACACATCTAGTGTTCTGTTCCTTCTAGATCTTCCCGTGCTTTACGCTCACAGTCCCTGTGTGCTGAGGTGCAAGGTTGCTAAGCTGTCCGCGGAGATCCTGATGTCTTACGTTTCTAGAGACACCTCTGCATGGGGGCCTCAAAAACAAACCAATCTCAAAGCACATGTGTAGTTATCGGGACATGATTAGGAAGTGACCTCACCATCTTGGATTATCCCCTGATAGGAAAGCGCTCTGTCCTCAGGTGTTCACGCCTTCAGGTGCACTCTGTGGAGTCAGCTCATTGCCAGAATGAGTCATCCCAGCGACTTGGCGCTGTGAACTGTGTTCCTGATCCTGTGGACACAGGAGCCCTCACACAGTTCTATTTCCCAGGGGAAGTGTGGTTTCCAGAATTGGTGCCATATGACCTTGGGAGGGGAATTAAAATCATTCTCATAGCGTTTTGGGTGGTGGTTTTTAAAATTCCTGTGTCATCCTGTCCCCGATGAGTTTTCAGCTTTCAGAGTCCATCGTGTTTCTCTTTGCTTGTTGTTTTCGGTAACAGAAGACACGAATCTCTCCAGGTAGTTTCACTTTCCTTCCATCAGTCTTCTAGGAAAGCAAACAGCTCATGGTTTTCAAAGTAAGTCCAGAGCCAAAGGCAAGACCATAGGTATCACATGCTTTCCGTGGCTCAAAATCCTCATGCTTTTTTTTTTTTTTTGGCATAGTTACTGACTGCAGTACTATTTCTGTAATAAGTGTGTCCCATTTTCGTATCAGCACGAACCCTGTCACCCCAAGTCCCGGAGCAATTTACGATCTATTCCACGTTATCTTGGAAAGACCTCTTTCATGGTAGTTTTTAATGGCTTGATACCTCTTCAGTTTTTTGAGTTGATTGTCCTTGTCACATTGTCTATAAAAACTAACACGCAAAATTAGGCAGCTGTTTGTGATACCTTTCAAAGCAGAGGGTGGGGCTCTGCTGGTCACGGTGGGCACCTGTCCCCTGCCTGCATGTCATTTTAAGCTGGGCCGCCTGAATGTAGTTAAGCCTCTCAACGTTAAGCAACAATGAGAAGAAAACAAACAAAAAAAAAACCTAGGCAGCAATTTGTTTCCTGCTTTCACTTTTGAACTCACTGTTAAAGTTCTGCCGCTAAATTATAATCTCCTATTTATTTCCCACGCGTGTACCCTTCGTCTCTTCAAGGAGTCTATTTAGCAAATATTGTCAGTTCCGGAAAATTATGATCGTAATTTTGGTTGCCCCAGTTTAGAGCTATCATTTTAATATTGAAGAACTATTGTAATATGCTTCGTGGTGTTGTTATTAAAGATAACAGTAATTATTTCAGTGATTTTTAAATACCAACAATAATCATTGCAGGTGACTTCCTAGTCTCAAGATTGGACTCTCCAAAGCCTTTTAAGATTGATGGGAACCTGTGAAAGGTTCTAACAGGAACAAAAGGAAATTAGGGGTGCTAGTCCAAAGTAAGCTTCTAAGCGGTTGAGGATATTTAACTGATTGGTCAAAGGCATGCTGTGGACAGTCTTTTTGTTTCCATGACCACAGATGCTTCCTCATCCGGTGTTTAGTACCATCGTATTATGTTCCTTTATGCGCAACTGAAAAGTTTTCAGTCTCAAGCCCCGTAGTTCATGTTGAGTTATTAGATTTAAACGTTATGACTTCCCCGTTGTATTCTCCAGATTCAGAAGTGGCCCCTATTAAAGAATCCTTTTGCTAGCATCGTGGGCTTTGTGTGCTCTTGAGTTACTTTTCCTTTCATACCTTCTCCGTGGGTGGGTTAACAGGAAGGGAAATGAGGGAGCATGAGAGCATGTGATGATGCTGACGCTATAGGCTTTTATTGTTGTTATCGATAGTTTTTGGTTTGTTTTGTATGGTTTGTTTTGCTTGGAGATCATTCCTTACGGTCAAGGGACACGGAGAGGATTTTGGACCCTGGAGTCTTGCATGAGCTTCACTACTCCTAGGCACGTACCATCATATAGGCACAGGGGACACCGTGTGTGGCCGCAGGCCAAGGCGTGGGACCCCTGTGTCTGGAGATCCAGCTTAGCCACAAGAGAGCCAAAAGATCTTTATGTTTTGTGAGCTAAGGCTTCCGTGAAAAGGAAGTCCAAGGCTGTTTCGGTCAGGGAGGAAAGATTGTAGGGACAGACTATTAGGAAAAGTAGTAAGGGCTTTCTCCTCATAACCAGAGCGTCTAGCCTGAGCCATTCATTCTCTGCCCACTTCCCCCTGGACCTCACTCTGTCATGCTAGATCTCGCAAAGCTAGGAGAGGTCCCCGTCTCTCGGAGCCTGGAGACAGCCCTCCTACACGGTACACCAGCCATATGGAGTTACCAGGGGGCCTTCTAAAGAGGAAAAGAAAATGCTTGATGGGGAAACAGTAAATTGTAACTTCTTCAAAAGCTGCACCACAAGTTTCTGCCATAGCACCACAGCCGGTTACAGTTCACATCCTGAACCTTGGGTTTGACCCCGTTCATCTTCCTCCTGGAAAGTGGAGTGGAAGGAAGGGAGTCCAGAGTAGTAATGGTGTCCTTTGGACTGAATGCTTGTGTCTCCCCAAAATTCAAATGTTGAGACCTAATGCCCAGGGTGATGGTATCGAGAGACATATGCGGGCCTTTGGGAGATGATTAGGTCATGAGGGTGGAACCCTCCTAATGCGGTTAGTGCCCTTATAAAAGATAATGCCTTCACCCCTTTCACCACATGAGAACCCAGCAAAAAGGCAACCATCTATGAACCAGCAAGTGGGCTCTCATCAGCCCCCAAACCTGCCAGTGCATGGATCCTAGACTTCAAGCTTCCAGAACTGTGAACGATAGATACCTGTTGTCTATAAGCCACCCAGTTTATGGCATTTTTGTTAGAGCAGTCCAGACAGAGATCCAGTGGATAGAGGAGGGAGTGAACTGTTCCCGAGGTAGACTAGTGCAAATAGAGTTGCTTTGCCCCAGTCACGGGGTTACTTCGACAAGGACCAAACAAGGGCAGAATAGATATCTATATATTGTAATACTTTGTTCAAAACTTTGGCTGTTCGGTTGCCCTGAAACCATGAGAAACCTAAGGGCAGTGACTGTGTGCTACTCATCATTGTGTTGTGACATACGGCGGTGCCTGGCACTCCATACACAGTTGTTAACTAAATGAAGGAAAACATGTGGTGCAATGAAAGAAGTCCTAGTGGATGCTGTGGCAAGGTCAGAGAGTCCTGAATCGTGAGCAGTTACCACGTACAGGTTGTCTTTTTGTCTCTGATTTGCAGGATGATCACCCTTTTAACACTTCCGGGTCTTGAAGGGTGTTCCTGACGAGAATATAAAAAAAAAAAAAAAAAAAACGTGTTCCATGTCTGAATCATCTTTTCCAAACAAAAGGAAAGTTATTTTTCCTTCGGTTCCTTTTTATAAAATGTGTCCTTGAACGGAGCTGCTGTTCACACTTGCACAGTCTGAACCTGTATGTTCAAAATGCATCAAACTTACTTCAATCTGCAGTTGTCAATTTTTTTTTTGACCTGACTGAGCCTTCCTGGGAGAATTTCAGTGGCCCGTATTTGGCTGTAGACTACTCAAGGGTGGTTTTGGATTCTGGATTCTAGCAATCTAATTATAGTCATCCAACAACCTGGAGAGAGGGGGAGGCGGCAGGCTCAATCCTGCTACCATGAGCCTGCTTGTAGCATGTATTTCTCTGAAGCTCCCAATCTGCCGTGGTCAGACTTAGCGAGCTGAGCTCTTCGCTTCGAGAAACAAAAGAGATTCACCACCTTCAAAGAAAAAAGTTCCATCCATTACTAGGCGAAGTAAGGCATTTCTTCGTGACAGCTAAAGCCACCTTGGGACCCATGACTGGTACCTAATTTTCCCAAGAAACCAGCAATTACTTTTTTTTTTCCTCTCATTCAGATTGACCCACCAAATTTAAGCCACTCCAGGGGGGTCTCTCCCCTCTCCTCTTAAATATACATAGGTAGATATTTAATTTTTAATACTCTCTTCCAGATTTTTTGACAGGTTATACATATGCTAATGGAAATAAGCTTATTATTTGAAGCCCAGAGCTTCTTGTCACTGAAGCTTCATTAACACTGTTATCGCCACCTGACATTTATCTTATAATTTTCTAGAGCTGACTGTTGGGTCTCCATGGAAACCCAAATTGCAATTGAAACAAGTACAGTAATAAAGGCATCCACGGAGATTGACAGCATGCAAAGCCTGGTTACATTTGTTGATAGTAGCTTCAGTGGCTACAGCTAGAGAGGGGGAATGTGCCCTTTGGGTGTTTAGAATTACCTCTCTGGCTTCACGAGTGTCCTACCTGACTCCCCTTATATGGCAAGTTTACCCTAACATTGTGGGTCCTGATGTTAGTAATTAGGTCGCTCATTTCTACTGGAATCCTCTCAAGGCGTTGCGAATATTGGATGTGAAATTAGCCATGATCCTGTTTGGATCCAAAAGGAAATTCTTCCTGGATGATTCTGACCCAGCGAGATGTTGGTCAGGACTTAGGGTGGATTTCTTTCCAGGCATGGGGGCAACCACTGACTTGTACCACTTTCTCCCCCTTGATCTCAAGGAACCTGTGCTCTTTTAAGTTCATGACTTCACATCAATTTGGTTGATGCCTCAAAGCAAAGAGTCATGAGACTGGAGTGAGTCCAGAGTGAATTAATCTGAAATTAATTTGATTCTGAAAGACTCCATCTGGCTGTGTTTGGGAGAGGCAGTTAGACAGATACATAAACAAATGATCATCTGTATTCATTGTGCCAGATGTAGTGTCAAAAAATGAAGAAATGGCTTTAAAAAAAATCAGCTATGGGGAATTTTGATATAATGATATTCAGCCTCTTAGAATAACAGCTATTATAATTTAGCACATAATCCTATTTTCATTCTTATTTGTTTAGAGGGTTAGATCTGATGGTGTGTTTTTAAAGAAATAAGCAAATTAAATGTCAAAACCTATTTTAATTGGTGATTGAAGAGGCTAAATGGAATTTATGACATGCTGAGGGAGAGAAGGGGATGTTCTAGATTTCTGAATCAAAGTGTGGTATTTGGTATTGATCTCTTCAGGTGTGATGTCAGGATTCAAAAACTAGCCAAGTGGCATGCCATTTGGACTTTGCCCCTTGATACATGGTTTTGTAGCATGGCCACTGGTATTTTGTCTCATAGGGAAGCATACCCGTTGAGCTGCCGTGCATACAATTCCGGAAGTCTTCACTGAGTAGTGATACAGACTTGGCCCTGTTTTTCCATTACTTTTACCAATGTCTTCAAGCAGACCATCAGAGAGGCGAACGTTGTGGATTGCTATCTAGGAATCCCATGCAATCTCCGTAGGGCCTCTTGTTGCCTTTTTTTATGCTGGGACAGAAAGATTCTAGAAAATTCGTGGTTAGTGCCTTGAACAGTATCATAGGCACCTGTTATGGGCCTTTTATTTCCAATTTTCAAACCACAAACCTCATCTTTTGTGATGTCGTAAAGAGAAAGAATTAACGTTTACTTCTTAGTCAGTGAACAAACATAATTTACTTTAGAAAAACAAAATCCCCAAAGGGAGCAATTCCTCTCTCCCCCCAGACTCCCACCCACTTCCCTCACTTGTCCCAGCCCCAATGCAACAAGAACCGTAATAGCAAGCTGGTAAAATAGAGCAGATGACTGAGGAAAATTAACCCCCAAAAGCCGAACCGTCTTGGCAGAACTGGTCGCTGCATCCAATGACAGCAAATTAGACGGTCCCCAAATCTTGAATGTTGATGCTCACGGTGTGTTAGAACGAGAGAGTAATGTCTCAGATACCTGGAGCCCCTGGGGGATGAGTCAGCCTTATTAGCCAAGTTTGCAGGAGAGTTGAAAGCGTATCCCGTAAGGCACAGGCTCTTTATTGTCTCATTTTGAAGGAATCCTTCTTAAGAGTGAATTACATATTTCCCTGCCTCCTTAAACATAGTTATTGAGCATAATTTTGACCCTTTCGACAAGACAAGATCACCATTATACAAATTAATTATTCTGCTGTGCTGCTGTCCTTGGGAACTCCTGGAGAGTAGAATTCAGCCCCAGCTCAGAGCAGGCTTTCCACCGCTATGCCCCATCAGAATCGCCTGTCTGTCGGCTGTCACCCCACGGGCCACCTACTGCAAACCCTCTCATTTGCTACTTCAGTCTCCTGTGGGTTTGAAAGGCAGATGATCAAGGCTGTGAAAAACCAACAGAAAGTATAAGAAATCTTTGAGGAATGGATTGAGAAGCTCCCCCAAAGGATTTAAAGGGCGTAAACATCAGGGCAGGAACTTTGTGACATACATTTTGACCGCTCTGAGGTCCTTTCTGTCTTGATTCTCTTGTTGGCATTGCACGAACGTAGGAGTTTGAAGGCATTATTTAAAAAAAATACATCTGAATCAAACTGTTACTCTACAGAAATACATGTCTTCCTTCACAAATGGATGCTGTTTTGTGATCTCAACTGTCATTAATATGACGTAATTAGATCCTATATATGCTGTCAGCTTTAGATTTTCCAGATCATTGGAAGGAAACCGTGGCATCGCTGATGTCTGGTGCATTTATATAAAGCCTCACGCTGCTGGCTGCACCCCTCAGGCTGGCATTCATTTTAACTTGCACGTCTTGATTACACGTCATTTATGACCGAGGAAGGTAGGCCAAATGCAGGTTGAGGAGAGACCAGCCTGAGATTCAATTTTGCCATTGATAAATGATAAAATGAATAATGGATGGACAGATGATCAATATTTAACGGAAGGGTAGATAGAGTTCTAAGTACAAGGCCAAGGACAAAGGTCAGTGACATCTTTGTCCTTTTATCCAAAGTAGGAGACCCCCCTGAATGGATTTTGCAATGGTTTTATCACCAGAATAGCCAGAATCAGGACAGTGGCTTTGCCGGGGCAAGTGGACCCAGCGGGCATTTACAGAAAAATAGGCATGAGTCATCAACTCATTGGTAAATGGCATATCGACCCTTAGATTCAATAGAGGACTGTCAGGTGGAATTGCCTGCTTCTTTATAATCACGGTTCCGCTTTGCATAGCGCGTGACTTCAGTTTTACTACTTTAAAGACTTCTTCTATATTAAATTGAGGATACACGGTGTAGGCACCATACTCACCTTCCAAATGAAACCCTCCCTGAATGTTTATTCAGAATTGTACCCCTTCCCCCACACTCCCTATCTCCATCCTCTGCTTTATTTTTCTCCATTGAGATGATCTCTAATCTCTTGGAAGACTTGCTTATTTTGCCATTGTATGCCCCCTTGTAGAAATAAGCTCCATAAAAGGCAGTTTTACCTCCTTGTATTCACCGCTGTCTCTCCAGCACCTTGAATAGTGCCTGGATCGTGGGGTCACTTTATAAATACCCATTGAATTAATGATGGAGCAAGACATCGCTGTCATCGAGGACTCCACAGTCTCACTGTGCACCTGCCTGGGGGCTCAGTTAATTATCGTTTCTGTAGGTTCAGCTGTGAGAGAAGGGGGGAAGGTCTGGGCCGGCAGGCGATCAGCCTGCTGGTCTGTGGAAGACGTTCTTCCTGATCCCAGATTTGGGGCAGGGTGGGAGGCCGTCGGAGCCGGTGAGAAAAACAGGGAAGTCGAACATGAGACCAAACTGGAGGCAAAGCCGACAGGAAAGGATTCTTGTTAGATGTGCTGAGGTCGAGGCGGTGCCGAGAGCTTTCTGTTGGCCGCGGCCTTGGGAGAGCGGACTGGGGGGTTGAGTGGACCCAGGAGGGAAGGGATCCCCCCACACGTGGCTGGGAGTGGCAGGGAGCCTCGCAGGACTTAGTGCAGAGTGCTGGCAAAGGGAGTAAGCGCAGGGCCCCCCACCCCACGGCACTGCGAGTGCAGGTGGTGGACAGGGCTGTGCCATCCAGCCTGAGGGCGTGGTGCAGTGGTGGCCGTCCCAGCCTTGGGTCCCTCGGCGTGGCTCAGTCCCCGGTGTCAAAATGCAAGCTCCGTGGGAGGCAGGGGCACCGGGCCTGCGCTCTGCCAAGTGTTAGTCTCCTTTTCTAGCCTTCTGTCTTTGAATCTCATCGCCGACTCCGTGAAACGGTACGAACGCCTCCTCTTCCTTCCCCTCTGATTTTGTTTATATTCCCTTTAAACCTTTGACCACAGGGATGAAGCGTCGTTTGGAATGCCGCGTGGCGGTCCCCACGGCCAGATCAATCACTTGTTGCGAGCGTACCGCAGCCCCTCATGTACGGACGGCTCTCTTCTGGGCATTGGCGCTCTGTATTTTGATCTCACATTGTGCACTCTCTTTTCATTGGCCCGGAGCGGCTCCGGGGCATAAGCGACCTATTTTTCAACTCTCTCCTTCAAACCTAGCACGGTGCCTGACATAAAGCAAGCCTTCCGTAACTGTGTAATTTGCAGGAGAGAAACAGATTTTTGTGGGAGAGTAAACTTGAGGTGCGTTTGACGTCAGCCTGCCAAGGACAGCCGTCCGCTTTCACCACCGGTGTGTTTTCAAGCGAGTGGCCAGTGTTGTCAGTCTGCCCTGGTAGCTCCCTCTTGCTGCACAGGTAACTCCTGGAAAAATGTTGTCACCAGTGGCGGAAGCAGGAGTTACTGGTCTCGAGGCGTGGGGGATAGGACCGAGGGACAGGGCACCAGACAGGGTGCCCCTTATTTACATCGTTTGCTGCCAGCAGGTGAATATGGGGGACACTCTAGGTGAAAATTAGCGTTCAGTGTGGGGGGTTCCCCCACATTGGTCTTCACTTCATGATGATTCCCATTTCATTTACTCGATGGCACCAAACCAGTGTTTTCCCATCATCTAGAAGGACCACGTACAGTTGCTTGCCCAAGCAGACAGGTGCATTCTGCACCACTGAGCCAGGGGCAGGTGAATCGGACCGGGAGGGCACCTAGAGGGGGCGTGCGACCAGAGCTAGGGTGCCCCCCCCCTCTGTTTTCTCATCTACAAAGTGGGAGCAGTAATCCTGACCTCAGCCTTGGGGGGGGGGGGACAATTAATTAATGTGAACTCCTGGAGGACTTTGAAAATGTGAAGCCCGATATAAATCTTATATGTGACTATTATTCCCCTGTTGCCATTTCTAAAAGTTCATCTAAAAAACCTCTCCCTATGCAAATGCCTCCTGCTCCTGTCTGAAGTCCGCTGAACTATTTCTGATAAATCACTGAATGAAGTGAGTTCCTGGGCAGGGGCCATCCAGAGCCGATGCCTCACTGCCTTCCCAGCAAGGGTTATTGTATGTTCAGACTCCAGGTACCCCCTGGATGCCTCCAAATTTACCTCTTTGTGGGGGTTTTCCAGCTATCTGCTTTTTACTAGCAGTCAAGTTGAGAGAAGATAATAAGGTTTCCCTTTTACTCGGTGAGTCCAGATGCCTGTGTCGTGTGGCCTTTCCTGCAGGAATCATTTCCTACGAGTCAGGCTTACATTTCACCCTGGTAAACAAATGGATCACTTTGAGACCTCCGTCCAAATATAATCCAGCCTTAATTCCAGCAATCCAGAGGGAGGATGCCTACCACAGGGGTCATCTGTGAATGAAATTGATGTGCTACATGTTCTTAATAAAGTATGTATTTTTTCACCTTGTCAAAGCACAGGGATAAACATAATACATGTATATGTACTCACAGGGAACTTGAACTTTGTTCTAGAGGAACACAAACTAATTTACTTTACAACTGGACCATTTAGAGAAAGGCTTTGTCCTCTTCAGCCACTTAGGGTATTGTGTGCTCCAGTTAATATGCTGCGAGTTCACCAGCCAACCTCCAGATGTCTCACTTCAGAGATTTGGGGTCCCATCCTGTACTTGGAGTGGCCTGGGCACACAAAGTTTTGGTGGCAAACGGTAACAGTACCTTCCAGGTAAATACAAGAATGTCATTGGTTTCATCCTATTAGTGAGACAACAGATACCCAGAGTTTTACGAAGTTTACCAAAACCATTCAGCAACTCGGAATCCCGATGCAATTAAGATATAGCTGCAGGGCGCCAGGGTGGCTCAGTCAGTTAAGCATCCAACTCTGGCTCAGGTCGTGATCTCACGGTTCATGGGTTCAAACCCCACATTGGGCTCTGTGCCGACAGCTCAGAGCCTGGAGCCTGCTTCAGATTCTGTGTCTCCCTCTCTCTTTACCCCTCCCTCCCTCTCTTGTGCTCTGTCTCTCAAATATAAATAAACGTTAAAAAAAAAAAAGTAGCTGTGTCAGTCCAATGGCAAAGGTGCTCCTTTGAAAGGCAACTGTAGAAGATGGAGGTTTTCTTCATGGTAACCCTGAAACGGTGCATTTGCAGAAGGACATGAAATTGCCAGAACTTGAGGTTGTAGGACAGCTGATTCCTTTCCCCAAAGTGAGAGGCTGGGAAGGTTTAGAATAGAGGATTGTGCCTTCTGAACGTGGCCGCATCCACATCTCCACTGGGTCGAACACAATGCAGTGTAGGAAACTGTTGCTGCTGGACTCTGGCTGCCACATTGCCAGTCAATGGAGGAGAGAATTCCGTTTTAAAATTACTAAGCAGGGGCGCCTGGGTGGCTCAGTCGGTTGAGCGTCCGACTTCGGCTCAGGTCACGATCTCACGGTTCGTGAGTTCGAGCCCCGCGTCAGGCTCTCTGGGCTGATGGCTCAGAGCCTGGAGCCTGCTTCCGATTCTGTGTCTCCCTCTCTCTCTGCCCCTCCCCCATTCATGCTCTGTCTCTCTCTGTCTCAAAAATAAATAAAAAAACATTAAAAAAATTTAAAAATTAAAAAATAAATAAAATAAAATTACTAAGCAACAACAGCATGGACAATGTAGAAGATCGTTAGTAGTACTGACTTCCATGCCCATCCTGTAGCCCATGCCCACCGGAAGGCACCAGGCTCGTGGCCAGCTTCCTTCTGCCTTTGCCTTATGCAGCTCAGTCTTGGACAATTTCCTGTGATCACCAAACAAAGCCTTTTCTTCATGTGCTATTACTTAAGTACAAGTGATAAACACACACACACACACACACACACCACGATTCCTGAGCCCTTTGAAAGAGCAGCCTGTCAGCTGACTGAAATGATGGGACCACAGTTGGGATATTAGGAAAAATTGGAGCAAATTAAGAGAGATGATGCTCTGGTAGCAGCCCCGTCTGAGCCTGCAGGCTGCTGTGCACAGTGTCGGTGACACCTTGTCAGCTCCCCAGCCTGTGCCTTAGTCACCTGTGAGCCCCAGGGGACTGCATCAGACACAGATGGGGAATCACCCCCAGGCTTTAGGCAGCTGGTCATATTACCTAAATTATCTTCTCCATACATCATCATCCGGGCCCAACCCACAGTCGCAGACTTACAGAAATGAAGAGCCAGATGAGAACTATTTCTCTTTGTTTTTCAACTGAGGAAACTGAGGCACAGGCTGGGTACATGGTTTATTGGGATCCCACAGTTACATTAACGCTGAGCCAGGACGAGAACCCAGGACCATCCGGCCCACCAGCCCACAGACTTGCTATCAGGTGCCCCCAGCATTGGTGTCATTTTCCTGGCCCCTTATTCTGGTTTTCCCAAAACCTCCTGAGGAGATAATATTTTAGTAATCTCAACTCTACTTAGTTTTTTTTAAGTGTATTTGCAGTTAGAGGTATTTAATTACAGATAAAGTTAAAAATTGTCAGCTGCGATAATTTCAGGTGTAGCCACTTGTAACTATTGGCTACCATATTGGATTGTGCAGTTACAGAGCATTTCCACCACTGTCCAGAGTTGGGCAGTGTGGACACAAGACATTCTAAAAAAAAGACCAAAAAAACCAAAATAAGATGGATAAAAAGGATAGGAATAGTAAGATTGCTGGGAACCCTCAGGGAAATTAGCTGTCTTTAGACAAAATTTGTCCAAGACAAGGCATCCTTTTGTGTTGTTTTGGGGTTGATCTATATCCTGAAGGGGGCATTTTATGTCTTCTCTTTTTTTCAGCACTGGTACAATTGCTTAGAGCTCCTTATCGCTTCTTATACCCATTTTGTAAGTTTGTCATTCTTCCTTTCCTATAGATTAAAGGAGATAGAGTGCAGAAAGTTGCTTTCCAAGCAACAAGATGAAAGAATAGGTCTATCAATTCTTTTGTTACCACTCTCTAAAAGGAAACTTGCAACTCACTGGACCATATAAAAGCTTATTGTCTTGGAGTTAATGACAATAATATGTCGAATGAATTATTATAATTTTTGTAATATTTTACTGCTTAGAGGAACCTCAGAAGATTTTGCATATCCTCTGTTGATCTAGTTTTCTTTAAGCAAAAATAGAGTAGGGAAGTAGGTCAGTGCCTGTGCTAAAAGCAAAAAGCAAGTACTCTCATTTTTTCCCCCCAAACATCATTATATTTTCATCTTGGCTCTGAGACTGATACCACCAATGCCCGCTGGCTTGGTGCTCTCTAACTTGTGGTCCGATTCCATATGGCATCTGTCCTAGAGGAGCCTTACGTTTGGCTCCTTGCCAAGAGCAAAAGCAGAATTGGCGTTCAGCGTCTTGTCGTTTGTAGGTGAGGTGCCAACGGAGATGCGTGTGGTTCTGTCGAGGGCCTGAAAGTGGCCACAGAGTCTACAGGAAGCCTCACCCTAGAGCAGCCCTGTTTATGGGATACTAAGCAACCACAGGTGGTCTTTACGTCTGTGTCCAGGCTCTGCACAGACCTCTTCTCTGGGGTAGGACATCGGAAAAGCCACTCTGTCTTCATGACTTGCAGTTGCGTCATTTGCAAAATGGGGATGAAAATGTCAGCTTTGCGGGGCTGTTGCGGTATTTTATGTGACGTACCTGGCATAGTTTTCTGGCGGAGAGTAAGCTCTCGATAAACATTTGAATTTGCAGTGAATTCCTGCAATGTCCTGGGTGCTGAGGATGTCTAGGGAATGCACAGAAGTGAGCTAGTCTGATTTCCTAAGCCCGAAGTCAGATTCTAGTAAATAGAAGATCTTCCTGAGGTTTATGTTATCTGCTCCCGTAATTACCCCTACGTGAAGAGTGCCCAGGCTCTCCGTGGCCTCTGGCAAGTACCCCCGAAGGTTTAATTTCTGGCTTCCTTAGAGGTGTCGACACGTTCAGCCTCATGAGGACAAAAGAAGTCAGTAAGTCTCTGACTTCTAAGAATGAGCATCAGCCAAAAGAAAGCTGGGAGTCCAAAGGAGGAAGAGCTAAAGGGGGGCCTGGGAGGGCTCAGTCGGTTGAGCATCTGACTTCAGCTCAGGTCATGATCTCACCGTCTGTGAGTTCAAGCCCCACATCAGGCTCTGTGCTGACAGCTCAGAGCCTGGAGCCTGCTTCGGATTCTGTGTCTTCCTCTCACTCTGTCGCTCTCCTGCTCATGCTCGCTCTCTCTCTCTCTCTCTCTCTCTCTCTCTCTCAAAATAAATATTTTTTTTTTAAGTCCAGATAAACAAAGGAGGAGGAGCTTGAGTGCGTTCGAGCCAAGTTAACCAGTCTGTGGTAGTACCATTAGGATCCAGGTGTGGAATCCAGCAACATGGGGTCTGTGGGGCTAGGACCACCTGTCCTGCACACAAGCTTTTGATTGAGAAGCTCTGTTCTTGCAGCGGTTCGTAGGATAACTAGTCATTATTAGATTGACTTCCATGCTTTTCATGCTCTTAGCATTTGATGGTGATCTTTGGAACAGTTGTTTGCAAAATGGCAAGTAGTTGAGAAATGATGTGTAGATGTGTCTGAGAGGCGTTCATGGAAGTGACCCTGTGGTGATAGAGAGGAAGGGGGTGTGGAGATGGAGACATTAAGTTATTATTGAGAAAATGCGGCTTTTAACATAGTCTTAATGGACTGTCAAGTTCTGCCCTTGGCCCCCTCCTTTTCACAGATGGTTGAAAGGTGTGCGTGCGTGTGTGTGTGTGTGTGTGTGTGTGTGTGTGTGTGTGTGTGTTGCCTTTTATTCGGCAGTATGATTCCAGGGACCTAATGGGATTTGCTCCTGGCCTTGTCTTCTCTGAGATTTACCCTGAGCCATTCACTCTCAGCCCACGGGAGACCTGACACAGTGTTTGGCCACATGATGGATTAGAAATATTTTGTGCTTTGGAGTCCACTGGGCCTAGGTTTGAATTCTCCTCTCACAATATGTAAGCCAGTAATCTTAGGAAAGGAACTTCTTCAATATTTGCATCTAGAAAATACTACTTTCTGATAGGATTGTTATAGAGATCACTCATAATGAAAGCAAAGACCCTGACACCATACCTGGCATGTAAATCCTCACTAAAAGATACATTATTATTATTTAGGGTAGGAATTGTGTTTGTGTCTCTGCTAAAAAAAAAAAATGGAATGGAAAAGAAGGCTTGTAATGGTCACTCACTCTAGTGTATCACAAGCGCAAAGAAGAAGAGACTTAAAGGCAGAAAAAGCTAACACTTCTGAGACACTTACTGTGGACCGTGTTCTGTAATGAACACCTGGCTCTGTGAGGTGACGTCTGTTGCTCCCATTTTACAGATGAAGAGTTGAAGGCCCAGAGTGGCCCAGTTAGGAAGTACTGGTGCGAGGATTCAGAGCCCGTGCCCTGAGCCCTGACAGCCTGCCGCCTCAGGATGATCAGAGCTCTGAAGGCATCCCTGCAGGACCGCTGATAGGAGAAGGGTTATAAATACGCACTTACCGATATAAAGAGCAAAGGCGTAAGGTACAGGCCCTCTTGTCCGCTTCCCTCCCTTTATGTGCCTCCGTGAGTATTTTTGGAGGAAATGAAAATGGCCCCTCATTGGGAGGGCACTTACGGAATGCTTGCTCTAGCCTAACTCCAGACATTAGGACTAACATCCCAGCACCGAACTCCTCCATTGTATTCACCGTGCTCTTTACAGACAGGATGCAACAGCCCCAGTTTGGGAACTTCCGTTCCCTGTTAGCTGAGACCTGTGGCAATGCCTTCCTCTTTTCATCCTAGCTGATTGTCAGCAGCGGTAACCACAGCCCTTCCTGTCCCAGCACTACATCTTACCACACTCTCGTCTCTCAACGAGCTGTGAACACCATATTCTGTTCTGCACCATATTCTGGGGCCTCGCCACCTCCAGTGAGCCAATCCACATCCCTCCCCCTGGGGTTACGGTGCCCACTGAATTCTCAAAGGGTGATTTGTAAAGTACAGGTGCCCAGGAACAAGATAAACCATCAACCTCTAATATAAACGACCATTACATTGCACCTAAATTGTTGAAAGAAGATTTTGCGCTCAATGTTTTATTCAGCAGAACATTTTTTTGTAACAATAAGGTTGATTAGAGAAAGCTCTGAAAAGTGCTTCAAGTTAGTCTGATTGTTTGTCTCAAGGATTAAAAAAAATAATAAGTGGTAAAATAGAGGGAATAAGAAGAAGTAGAAATTGAAGCCAGGACCCTAGTGAAGAGTCTTTGCCATCATTTTCCTCTCGGGATTAAATTAAATTCAGGATTCGCGCTTTCCACAGCCTTTTTGTTTGTTTTTTAGCCATCAGGGGTGGGGGGGGGGGGGTCTTTTTTATCCAGGGCTCAGGACTAGCCTAGGTCCACAGCAGATTTAAGGTACACTGGTGGTCTTGGATTGTTTGTTTCAACCTAATAAGAAACCCTGCTTGAGATCCTCGACTGTCTTCTAAATTATTACCCCCAAGCCACCCTGAAATGACACCTGCCATTTGCACTGAGGTTTTCGCCCATGTGGCCCCCGTTTGACCTTTCGGCCTCCTGGGCTGGGGGCTGGCGGACCCTCAAGGACATGGCTCTGCAGGTACTTTGTCCGGCGGCCGTGCACTTGTTTGGGCGCGTTTTATTTTCACAGGATGAGATGCTACACCAAGGGCACAGTACTGCAAATGAAGGCTGCTTAGAGCATCCAGCCTTGTCACTTGGCAGAGTAGGTGGGTTTAGCCTGCAAGGAGGAGGGTGGGAGATGAAAGAGGTAGGGGATTTTGCTTTATTATTTACTGCAGCTCAAATAGGGATCCAGATACAAAATGAATGCCTTCATCATCGTAGTACACGATGTTGACTAGAATTGCAGAATTCTAAACAAGCATTCTTTCTTCCAAATGAGGGTTTTGGAAAACAGCATTAAAGAAGATTGATATGTAAAAGCTTATGGTCTTGCTCTTTGTATCAGCCCCAAATATTTACTGAAGCTAGGAGAAGAAAAGGCAGACTTTCCTCTTTTCTCTCCCAAACGTGTGATTGTTTAGAACTCAAGTGCAACATCTGGAAGTCAGATATACAGAGAGCAATTTATGGAGTGTGAAAGATTTGAAATATTCAGTGTCCTTTAGTGGGAACTCAACTTTCTGGGGCTGCATCCCCCCCCCCCACCCCCCCAGCACAAAGCAGGCATTTCTGAGATCGCCTTTGCCTCTCTGAATTAAACCCTTTGTGCCTGGATCCCATAAACAATGTGCTTTTTAAATGGGAGCCCCCTCCCCGCCCAGGCCCTTTTCTCCAGTGTGGGCAGCCAATCAGCTGCGCCCAGCCGCATTGCTGGAGCACTTTCCATTCTGAGCAGCAACAACGTACTAATTTGATGCACACATGGATGCCTCGCGCACTCTGCAAATTCATCACCAGCATCTTGCATTAGTCATCTGATGGGCTGCCAAGTGTTTCATTTTCTTTTCATGTGACTTTATTATTACCACCTCTCTCCTCTCTTCCAAAAACCTCCAAAAGGCGGGGCCGCAGGGAGGGCGGGGGGTTGGGGGGGGGGACGGAGGGGGAGAATCCAGCAGAAATCCAGCCCTGCCCTTCTTTGCACACGAGAGCCAATGTGGGGCTGATAACGCTGCGGATGCGTTGGTGGCAGCCTTGCAGAGCGAGACCTGCACTTAACTTGCAGCTGCCTCCCGAGCCGGGCTTCAAGATGTCCACGCCCCGGGTGACAGCCGGCGGGGCGCTGCCCTGTGCTCGGGCGGCGATGCTGAACAGCAGCCTGCAGTGAGAGCCCGCAGCCGCTGCCGCCGCGGAGCAACCTAATGGTGCCTGTGCTTTGTTTTAGTTCATCAAATTTCTCCGACTCATTAGGCACTTTGCCCCGTGCTCCTCTTCCTCCTCCTTCCGCCTCCCCGCCCCCACCCCCACCCCCATTTTTTTTCTTCCTGTCCCTCACCGTGCAGCCCTAACTCTGGCTCCCGGTTCCCTTTTTGACAGTAACGGCACAGCCAACAAGATGAACGGCGCTTTGGATCACTCAGACCAACCAGACCCAGATGCCATTAAGATGTTTGTCGGACAAATCCCCCGGTCCTGGTCGGAAAAGGAGCTGAAAGAACTTTTTGAGCCTTACGGAGCCGTCTACCAGATCAACGTCCTCCGGGACCGGAGTCAGAACCCTCCCCAGAGTAAAGGTACAGACCGTGGGGAACGCACGCGGTGGGGAGGGGGCAGGGCGCGCGGTGGGGGGCAGGGTGCACGGTCAGGGGCACCGGGGGCGCGGGGCCGGCGGGGCTGCCCTGCGCCCGCGGGAGGCAGGATCGCGATGGGGGAGCAAGCCGCCGCCGCCGCCGCCGCCGCCGCCGCCGCCGCCCGGGTGCTCCGGCCAGGCGGGCTCCTCCCCGCCCGCCCGCCGGACAGGTGGACCGAGCCTGCCCGGGACGCGGGAGGGAGGAGCGGCGGGAGGGAGGAGCGGCGGGAGCCCGCGGCCGCGCCTCTGTGCAGGCGCGTGATTGCTCTCCCGAGGTCACTTTCTAGGCAGCGCAGGCTCCTCTGGGGTGGAGTAGCTGCCTCTCTAAGGAACCGTGTTTCTCAGCCTTGCGTTTCCTAAGCGAACTCTTTCTACCCCTGCCTTCCCGTTTTTGCCCGTGCAGTTACGATGGCATTTTACTTTTCCGTAGCCTGTGGGGACCCTGAAATGCCTTCGGAACAGTTGCTGTAATACCACTGGGGTCAGGAATAAAGGGTACACTTTTAAGAGGGACATCAATTCTCGGGGTTTAAACGGGGATCATTGAGTGAAATGTGCCTTTTCGGGCGGGAAGAAGCACCCTAGCGGCCTGAAATAGTTAGCACACCTTAAAAACGCTTGTGGTTTACGCCCTTACCAGTGGTAGGATTCAAGTGTACAACCTGGTGCTTTTTACTGCCTCCATTTTAAGACGAGGGTGATGGGGGGCGGGGGGTGTCGGTTGTTAAAACAGAGACGAGAAACCTCTTTACCGGGTGGTTGAAGCTTCTGTGTTTCGGAGTCCTCCCCTGTAAGCTCCATGCAAACTAAATTTAAAATACCTTCTCCGCTGCTCCCTTTTGGTCTTTGTCGATGTTTTAACCTGGCTTTAGTATTTTTGTTCTTTCTCTGTTCTTGATTTCTTGGACTGTCGAACTAGGGCCCCTCTGTCTTTCAGTAGATCTTGCTCTTTCTTTTTCTCTGCACCTTGGAATTTCTGTCTGCCCTATTATTTTGTTTCTGTGTCGCCTCTCATGAGAGGTCCTGCAAACTCATTGTGTGGCTCGTATGTATACTTTAGTTGAACCCGTGAATGTTAGCACACGCTTTTCTGAGTCTCTTTCTTACTGTGAAGGTGAAGGGACAGGACTAAGTAATCATTAAGACTGATGCTCTGTGACTCTGAGAAATGCTGGGCCATCTCTTGTTCTCTGTAGTTGCTGAGGTCTGATGGCACGTTCGGAAACCTTTGAAAGAATGTTAAGGCCAATACTCGTTTTATAAAGCCGAGCAGACGTTCCTTCAGGTTAAGTTCCTAAGACTCCTGTTCTCTGTCTCAAACCATCTAACACCAAGGGTGTTTTCAAAATAACTTAAGGGGAATTTTGTCACCACAAATTTGGTTGTCCCATTATTAGAAAAAATATCAAATATCTGACATTCGATAGGAGTTAAGACATCGCAGACGGGCAATGTTGAGATGTTTGTGGGTCATATTTCCAAATTATTTACCCACATGTGTCCCAAATGTAGAAGACTAGAATTTGTTTTCATAATTAATTTCTGTAGTATCCTACTGAGGAAAGAAACTTCAGTGCACCATACCGGAGCAGAGAGTCGCCAGAAGGGCCATCCCACCATCTAGAACGGCACCCGCAGAAAACTAGGCTGGGGCAGTAAACTAGTGTTTTGGAACAGTAACCATGAGTTCATCCTTGTCCAGGAAAATGTGCCTCCAGATTTCAGTTTCTCAGCATTTTTCAGAATGACCTTTGACATAGTGATCAAACCTCATTTACTATTGTCTGATTACTTGCATTGTAGCTTTCACACATGTCTTGCCTTAGCCAAAAAGACCTTCTTTCCATCAAGAAAGTGTGCATGGTCTAGTTTTTCTACCATTTTCTCTTTTCCTCAGTGTTCCGCTGAGTACTGTCTTGAAGAGGTTACATTTGAGACTACACATTTTGTTAACTTCATTCACTATGTCTTGCAACTAACTTCGTTTAAATAGTTTGCTTCAGCCCAGAGTCTTGGAGGGAGGAGGAGACGCGATGAAGGAGCAAACTTTTTTAAGCACACACGCTATGCACCAGGCCCTGTTTTAGGAGTTCTTTCATTTCCTTCTTGCCAAAATCCTGAAAGTAGGCGCTGTTCGTCACGTTTTACAGATGAGAACATCGAGGCTCTGTAAAAAAAAAAAAAAAGTTAAGAAGCAAAACTCATTTGACCCAGCTAGTAAGTAGCAGAGTAGGAATTTGGGCACAGTCCGTCTTCATGTACTTGACCTCCATGTGTTCACTTCACTCAGATGAGGCCTCAAACCAACCTTGTTCTGCTCTGTTTCAGGGTGTGGGCCAGGGGGCCTTCTCCTTTACCTAAATGCTCCCCAAATGAAAGGAGGGAATTCTGACCTTTACGAGCAAGGTTGATTTGGTTCCTGCCTTTGTGTTTATTTAGTTTCGATGCTCATGGGTTTAGATTGTACATCATTCCCATTCTATCATGGGATAGAAGTTACAGATGAAGGGGCGCCTGGGTGGCTCAGTCAGTTAAGCGTCCAACTTCGGCTCAGGTCATGATCTCACGGTTCGTGGGTTCGAGTCCCGTGTCGGGCTCTGTGCTGCCGGCTCGGAGCCTGGAGCCTGCTTCTGACTCTGTGTCTCCCTCTCTCTCTGCCCCTCCTCTGCTCATGCTCTGTCTCTCTCTGCCCCTCAAAAATAAATAAATGTAAAAAAAAAAAAAAAAAAATTTTTTTTTTTTACAGTTACAGATGAAATCATTCAAATCTTACCTTTGGAAATATAGGTCATTTCCCATTACTGTGAACTCCAAGGCTCACATCAAATATTGCTTGAAGTATGTGGACTGTCAGCCGAAGCTTGAAAGGATTTTTGTTACAGAGATACCTCTGTTTTAACAGTATTTGTAGTGATGGGATTTGAGCTGTATGATGACATTCCCCTCCGAGGATTACAGCCCTTAGCCGCTTCCATATAGAGAGCAACCACCATCACTTTTCCACCGATGCCTGTGTGCGCCCTATGGTATTTTCCTGTGCACACGTACAGTAGGACATCACATTTACAGTGGTCCTGTCAGCAGAATATAGTCGTCGTGTGTTCTCGGGCTGATGTCACATCCTCAGAAATCAGAATTTTGGAGCTCTGTCTGAACACAGTCTAAATAGTCTAAGTAGGGCTTTTGGAGTGGCCGTGATTCATTGCCTCAATGACATTGATAGTTCCAAGGACAGAGACAAAATCCGGTTATTCCGTAATCCAGGTGAATTAGGTTTTTCTCTCGCTTTGCACCTGATGTTCTATTTAAGTCTCAAGGCATAAAAACTTTGTTTTTGTTTTTTTGGGTTTTTTGTTTTGTTTTGTTTTAATCACCCTTTAAAAATTAGAGCCTAAGCTGTTCGTGCCTGCTCCCTATTAGCATATGTGTTGACTAGGCAAAGTCTGCAAGCTGCGGAAGCTGGCTGTCCTACCTACTAGGACTCATGGAGAAGATGTTTTATTCAGTAGTTACCGGTCAAGTCTGTGGGTGCTGAGAAATACCCCCCAGTAGTTAAGAGCATCGGTTTTGAAGTCAGACAAGCCAAAATTCAATTTCTGGCTCGACCACTTCTTGGGTGTCGGCCTTGTGCATGTTTCTTAATCTCATCTGAGGGTGGAGACTGTCCAGTAGGGTCACCCAGATGAAGTTACATGCTTTGTTTGCCTAGTAGCTGGGAGATAGTAGGAGCTTGTGTGCTGATGGTTACTGTTATAATTGCTATTATCATCACTGTCCCCAAGAACTTGAAATCTAATAGGGACAGTGAGGCCAGTGCACAGGTAACGGAACTATTGAAGACCATGGGATAAGGGCAGGAAGGGGAGGAGCCTATCTAAACTCTGGAAGTTCAGTGTTGGGGGGGCGGGTGATGAATAATTGGTAGCTGTGGAGATAGGGAGACACGGCAAGTGCACCAAATCCTGAAAAAGAAAAATTGGATTTCAATAAGTAAAGACAGTGTTGAACATTGCAAGTGGATGGACTGGCCTGATCGTAGGCGTGGGGTGAGAAATGCAGGGCAGGTCCTGGGAACTGTGAATCCTGCCAGAGATGGAAAGAAATGTGAAGTCCATGAAATGAAACGGAAGGGGGGGAGGTCACGACATCTGGAAATAGAAGCTAGGGCCAGTTCTTAAAAGGCCTTAGTTCTCAGGCTTAAATATTAGCATTTTATTGCCTAGATAGTTGAGGGTCAGTGAAGGCTTTGTCAGCACGGGGAACAGAGACCAGGAGGCTGGTGCAGTGTGTCGGCTGAAGCACGTGGGGCCTGAGCAGAGACGCTGCTGGCCCTGGCCGTGGGCAAGGGGGTCCCGAGGGACACAGACCTGAGAGTGTTGGAAAGAAGGGGACTTGATAACTAAATCGAGGCAGGGATGGACAGGAGGACTTTGGCCTCCCTGGGAGGAGTGGAAAAGCAGTCGGCAGTGAAGAGAAGGGGTAAGGGGAGGAATATGGAGTCCGGGTTGGACCGTGTGCTGAGCCTGAGGTATCACAGAAGAGTCAAGAAGGATGTGTGTGGGCCAAGGAAAGCCACTGGCTCGGGTGTTTGGGAGGACGTGACAGCATTTGAGAAGGGTAGCAGTCACGGACTGTGTAGATTTACGTGCGAGGCCGCCCTTTCTAGGAGTCTGGCCATTTTTGCGTTAAGCAAACGATAAGGAGCTGAAGCCAACAGACATACTGAAAGCATAAGGAAGACAGGAATCGGGGTCTCTGAGGAGACAGAGTGGCCGAAGAACAATGAAACGGGACAAGGGGCCCTCATCTGAGACAGCCGGGCAGTTAGAAGGAAGTAACAGCAGATCAGATTTCGGTCTAATGGAGGGAAGTAGCACAGATGCCCTCCGTCTTCTCTGGAGATGGCCCGTTCCTGAGGAGGCCGGCGGAGCAGAAGACATAAGGAGAACGGAAAAGGTCTAAAACGACTGCTTTGGAAGAGCTGGTGGGAAAGAAGGGCAGGATCGCTGGAGAGCAGGGCGGCTCCTCCTGACACTGGGATGGTGCGGCTGTTGAGAGTAGGGTGCTGAGGGTTGCGCTTCTGGGAGCGAGCAGGGAGGTGGAATCACCTGTTTCTGGAGAGGGTCAGGAAGGGTGTTGGGTGTGTCTCAGAATGTTCTCTGAGACCTAAGACAGGGAAGCCGGGCAAGGCAGAGGGGTGGCCTCTGGCCTCAGATTGGTGGTTGAAAAGGACGTACGTGGAGGACGTGGCAGGTGCGGGCGTGGGGTTCATGGAACCCAGACTCCCCCAGAGCCTCCCCATGTTGGTAAATTGGGTTCCTTGGATCGTTGCTCTCTTGATATTTCTGTTCTTGTCAAGATTATAACCCAGGACCATAGCACCCTAAAAAAGTCTACTGGAGAATGAAGGCGAGTTACATTTTTCTAACCTCAGGCGTTAAATATTCCTATTTAATCTTGTTAAGTTACATGCTTGTTGTTCTGATTTTACAGGAAGGAAAACTGAGGGGTCTGTGCTAAGTAACTAGAAAGAAATCATCGAACGTTTGAAAGTAGAGGATCAGACCAAGCCCTGGGTCCGAACCTAATGCCTCAGTGATCACATTTCTCTCCCTCTCCCTCCCTGTCTCTCTCCCTCCCTCCACCCCACCCCTGCGATTTCTCAGCCAAAAGAGAGCTAGAAACGGGAAGTGGCTTGCGTAGACTCTCTCTGTGTGCCACAGGCCTGAAGAACAAAACTTCCTTTTTTCTTGAAATGTGCTCCGAGGTCAGGTCGTGGTAGAGCTTCTCTGCAGCTGTAGCTCCTCCAGTTCTAGAGCCCAGAACATTCTGGGTGGAACAAAAAGTAAATTCAAGGCTCCTCTGGGAAGAGTTATTAACGTTTCAAAAGAGCAGTTCTTGGAGCGGCTGTGGTGCCGGTGCCTTTTCATCTTCTTGATGGTCTGGCCGCAGTTGGGGTGGCCCGCGCCATGGCTGATGTGACCCTCGTCCCCTCCTGCTCGGTCTTTGACTCGGTGTCGCTCCTTCCCTTCTGAAAGCCCCTACTTCAGTCTGCAGGAATTCATTAATAAACTCTAAGTTGGTCCTAATCCCTAGGAGAAGGGTGCAAGGCACCAGTACCTAATGTTCCTCATTTCAGACTTTGACGAGAGGAAGCCCTGCATCCAGAACATTCTCCCGTGGTAGGGTGGAAGGAGAGCAGGCCCCGGGGCTTACAAGAGACTTAGCGCTATTTCATCATCACCAGCTCATTCAGGGAGCGCGTCTCAGTGGCTTCAGCCCTGACGTAGCGGCGTCACATGCTGCTGGAAGAGTCCGAAGAGAGGTGCTGTCTTATTGACCCATAATCCTTAAAATGTGAAAGGTTCGCAGAGAACACCTCCGACCTTTTTATTAAAGGAATCCCATTGGAGGACTGGGGTGGGAGCGTTTCCATGTTTCACGCCTTTCCTTTCTTCCGGAAAGGACTCTTGTCCGAAGCTTCCCTTAAGTAACAGAAATGGGCGTGGAACCGGTTTATTGAAGCGATGGCATCTTGAAATCCACAATTGAGAAAGAATTCAAAATGCAGGAAGATGAACCAATTTTACATTTCAACGCACGCAAGTAGGGATAGGATTTCTGCCCTCAATCTCTTGGAATCCAGGGTTGCTGCCCTAGATTTTCTGGGACAGCCCCAGTTTTGATAGTGCTGTCTCAGTGGCCCACAGGAAGGATCTCTCATCCTGAATTAATTTTACGTTAACAGAAATCACTGTGTAACTTCCTGTGACATCTTTTCATTGTTTGGCTGACTGAGTCCTGCAGGATAAATGTAAAATGCAGTCAGAATTTTTATATTCATGCAGGCGGGGATCCTTACCACATCCCTGGGAGAGGTGGGTTCAGTAGTTTTATCATATGGCTATATTAAAGATTTAACAATTCATGGTTTTTGTGGGGTTTTAAACTATTTTGACTTATACAGACTGCATCCACAAGCATTGATTGAGATGAATCAGAGAATTGTTAAATTAGCCTCTGTTAAGTTATAGCAAGAAGGAATCCTGTTAAATGCCCCCTACTCCGGAGCTGAGACTGGATTGTGCCTGTCTAGCCCAGCCCTGAATTTCTGTTGCTTTTATCAAAGGGTAGCTTCTCCCCTGGCAGATAATATCTGTCCTGGGCATATTTTGATCCTTATATCTCTGGAGAGAAAAAGAGGAAGAAAAGGAAGGAGGGAAACACAGAGGACACACAGAGCCAATATCAAAGAAGAAAATAAATTACTTAAGGCTGCTTCTGACCATTTTGTTTTCTCCTCCTCTGTCTGGGACATCAGCTGGTCCCCAGCCGTCTTGTCCCTGGTAGATTTGCGTTTCTGGAATTAACGTAGCAAAGGAATAAAGAAAACAGGATATGGATGAAAGGAGAATGGATTTTTTTTTTTTTTTTGGTAGAAATTTACATGAAAAGTAAACCCAGGGCGTCATGGCCTAGGTCTGTTGGGATGCCTCCCACACGTCTACAGGTTTACTGAAACAGCTAAATTTAGATCTCACAATTTGCATTTCCCATTGAGTACATTTATAGTTTGCCTGCCCAGAGGTCTTATTTGCCTTTTCATTTGCCCCCAACGAGATTTGTCCATGTTAGAAATGCTCTCCCATCAGTTACACAAGTGAACCACCCTGGTTTACGATACTGAGGGTCATTATGAAACCGGTCTTTGGAAATGAGAAGTCCAGTTTCCCAAGCAGAAGGAGAGTGCTTCCTGTAGGGTAGAGCTGCCCGTTGCTCTGACACACACGTGCGTGGCCTATGAATTGGCGTGGCGTAGCACGACCTGCCCTCCCTTACTGCTTCCACTCCATAGACCCCAGATGATCAGGCAATCAGGTTGAAAGGTTTTCTCTCTTCCTCCTTCAGTCTTTGCTTCTAATGAAAACTTACCGTTGACCATAGTTGAGTTAGATTTGGAAGTGTTTAGAATGCTAGTGTTAAAAATACAAATAAAGGGGGCGCCTGGGTGGCGCAGTCGGTTAAGCGTCCGACTTCAGCCAGGTCACGATCTCGCGGTCCGTGAGTTCGAGCCCCGCGTCAGGCTCTGGGCTGATGGCTCAGAGCCTGGAGCCTGTTTCTGATTCTGTGTCTTCCTCTCTCTCTGCCCCTCCCCCGTTCATGCTCTGTCTCTCTCTGTCCCAAAAATAAATAAACGTTGAAAAAAAAATTAAAAAAAAAATACAAATAAAGTCATTACATACCTTGTGAGAAAGTTTCTGGTCTTTAATGATTCCAACCATGGTCTTAGCACCATGACTATCCTTTTTCTTGTGTTCATGGATTCTTAAAAGACTGAATTTTCTTCTTGGACATATGGCCCCAGATGCTAACAAGATTTAGGCATGAGGTCTCGGGTTCTTTGTTCCTTGTCCAGACTTCACTGATCCTGAGATCATCCATTCACATGCTTTCTTTTCTGATAGTGGCTGGCTAGCCCAAACCTCTTACGGGACCCTTCAGACATACGCGTGCCAGAATGTGCCACTATGAATAAATGCACAACAATCATATGACCTTCAAATCCACTGGAAACTAAAAAGGGATGAAAAGAGAATTGGCCACATGGGAAAAAGTAGAAGCTAGACTAAAATAATATGATTTAGCAACAGATTGATTCAGGTTTTTATATTCTGGTAACAGAAATGACAGATGATGGTACACTGGCTTTCAGGACCCCTTGGCAAGAGAATTGGAAATGTTCTGACCCCTACTGTGAAATTCAGTGGAAAATCAGACATTAGGTACCTCAGTGATACATTAAGTATCACACTAGAGGAATTTGCAGTGAACTAGACCAATTATACGTATTAAAGAATTAGGGCCTTCCAATGTCTTGAGTTTATTTTCCAGTCTGCTTTGATGCACACGTGTGGTGGGGAAGGGAGCACAGAATAAAGGCATATGGGGCATGATGGCTTGGGAGGTACCTGGATTTCTCCAGGCCTCTTTTCCGCTGAGTCACGTAGACAGACACATAGGTAGCAGCACAGAAGCAGGTTTTGCTATAGATGGAAAAAAGAGCTAGTTCTCTGAACAGGGCCAGGTTATAATGGTAAAAACTAATGGGTCTGGGAGAATGAGGATGGCAATTGAGACGCCACAGGAATAGCTATTAGGATCAATATTTTTTCACTCTCTATGTAAATTGCTGAGAAAGATGCCCCTAATCCAGTTTCCACGTTCTGGCATTAATTCAGATTGGAGAAACCTGGTTGGAGAAGTATACTTTGGACAGTGATCAGTTTGAAGAACAAAGAAATGTAATTTCTCTACTTCCATTAGGAGGATCATGAATTGGTATCAGAGAAATGAATTGAAGGATCGAAAGGGAGTATCCACTCATCGCACTCTTTAATTGACCCAGATTCTGATCATTATAAAATATTTTGGAGTATGTTAAGGCCTCAAGTCTATGGAGGACGAGTCCCATAGCGGAATACGTATTTGGCTCAAGACCTGCCTCTCCATAGTAACCTTTAGTGTCGTCTGGAGTGTTCAGAGTCTCTTGCCAGCTAGGCCCATCGATTGTTGTTCCCTTATTGACTTCTTTTTAGTTTTAGGTGGAAAAAAAAATTGCTTTATAAATTCCTATGGTTTAATGGAAACTGCATCAGAGACACGTAGAGGGGCATCACGATAGGGAGGGTGAGGGGTGCAAGAAACCATGCCTTCGACAAGTTCATGGTCAAAATGGCCCCCGAAACCTAAACGTTACAAGTGAACAGAGCAGACACCAAGTGTTAAGGAACAGGTAATCCACCACTTTGCACAAAGAGCTTTTTCACTCCTATATAGGCCACTGTGCCCGATATCAGGAAATGTTATTGAAGATGCATCAAGGAGGTGGAGGCCTTCCAAAGGAGAACAGCATGAATCACCGAGGTCTGGAAAGGTGAGCCCATATGGAAAGGTCCAGGAGGTTAACTTAAAAGGCCTGAGAGCATTGAGTCACAAAAATGAAAAGGGAGGAAGCCTGTAGCAAAACATAAAAAGAGGGATTGTGCTGTAAAAAAAAAAAAAAAAAAAAAAAAAATGGAGAAGAAAAAAAAAGAATATGATTGAAGTTTTGAAGATGCTAACGTGCAGAGTGAGGCTATATATAGATAAGCTCTTTCAATTAATGCTAAACCCCTGGATTCCGCTGCTTAGACTGAAAATGTTGGCACAGCAGCAAAGTATAGAGTTTGAGCCAAACTTTGACCCAGAAGAGGTGGTGAACTTAGAACATGATGAAAGTTACAGACATGGCGAGCCCGCTAACTCACAGCCCCCAGGAGCGGACCTCTGGCCGGCGCTCTCCTGAGGCTTCGTGCCCGGCTCTTTTGTAGCAGGGATTTGGAGCCTTGAAAGCCCTGGGTCCTTTTTCATGTAGAACCAAAACGATAAAGAGGTGGCCCAGAAAGCTAATGAGATGTTTACCTGAGTACCGCTGTGTGGCCGTAAACATTTACTGGCGCCTACTGTGTGCAAGGCATCATACTTAGTGCTAGGAATATACGTATACATACAAAGAACGGACCATGGTCTTGGCCTCAAAAGGAGAGAAGGAATCGGACAGGTCAAAGACAGGATGACCATCCATTCTTTGGAAATGGAGAGTCAGCTTGGGGTTAAGCAGTGTCCATTGTGTGCATGGGTGCATGGTTTCTTTTGGAAAGTACCCTGAGGTTGCCCCGTGTGTGGTCCTGTGCTATTCACATAGTAAAGGTGAAGTGAGAGAGTTAGCGGAACCCAGGGTCACGTGACAGGAGGAGTTTTGGCTTCCAGCTACACACCCTGTATGTCCTCTTTCCCCTTTGTCTTCATCTTTGGTTTCCTTCCTTCTTTCTCCTCCCTGTAGGGAGTTGAGGACGAGAAGAGGCTAAAGCGTTCACTAAATGAAACTTTTGGAGGGTTCTCCGTAACATGCAAGGGTTTGCGGTTTGGTGCCATCCCTCAGCATCACGCAGACACGTGTGATGCGTCGGCAGGCCCTCAGTACCCCCCTTCTGTGTAACACCCTTTAGAACAATGCCTGGCCCTACCTGACGGCCCTACCATCCAGGTGATACCGAAGAGACATGAACAGCCTTATCCTCCGTAGGACGTGTGTGTGAACTTGTGTTTGCACACATATACAACACACGTTTGTTTTAAACTTTGTGGTGATGCAAAGATAATTTCTTTGAACGCCATTTCTTCAAATGGGCGTGTTATTGCCTACACAGTAGACCTCTGAGGAGTAAATTATTCATAGAATATTGAACGTCAGTGGCTTTATACAGTGCCTGACATATGGCGGGATATGAATAAAAGATAGTAAATAGTGTATGGTAGGTCGAGTAGAAGAAGACGGGGATGGAAAAAAAAATCACGGCGTCTAGATTTTGTAAGCCATGTGTTTTTGTTTTTTTAATTTTTTGTGCAAAGAAACCTAATGCTTCTTTCTCAGCTAGTCTGCTAGAACATACTATGCCTGATTTAAATCGGCATTTTATGGGGAAGGAGAAGGACATGGTAGAAGGGGGGGGGGTGGACTCCTCAGTAAAAACCAGAGGTCTCTGGGGAGAGATTATAAATGTTGGCAAAACAAATATTGGAAACTCTGTAGAGGGCCTCCTATAGATTTCCAAACCTAAGTAATTATTCCCAGTTCTTGATCCTCATGTCCTGGCCTCAAGGACAACAGGCTCTTTCAGAACAATTGTGTCTGATTATCTTGCTTTGGCCCAAATTTCCATGGACTTTGGATAATGACTGCAGGCCTTACGTCACATTGCTCGGCACATTGGACTGTGTTTGATATTGAGACACATTGTAGTAATCGACACTAGCCTAGTGCAGAGTTAATGCAGCCCAGTAGAGTGGTAAAGCTCTTATTTTTCACTGCCTGGATTGTTTCTTAAAGGTTGTCCTTTGGGGCTCCCGGGTGGCTCAGTTGGTTAAGCGTCCAACTTCAGCTCAGGTCATGAGCTCGCGGTTTGTGAGTTTGAGCCCCACATCGGACTCTGCTGATGGCTCAGAACCTGGAGACTGTTTCGGATTCTGTGTCTCCCTCTGTCTCTCTGCCCCTTCACTACTCCCACTGTCTCTCTCTCTCTCTCTAAAATAAAATAAACATTAAAAAGATAAAAAGATTCTCCTTCAAGTCAGGTGAGTTGGGTGTTTGTTTAGCTGAGTGGTTTTTGTTTGTTTACGTTCGTGTGAATATCTTGTAAAGAATTTTTGGCTACTCAAAGAGGATGTGAACCAAACTGTTCGCATATGTTAAGAAAAATCAGAGAACAGCGTTGCCCAATTTGTACGCTCCTGCCATGCTAGAGACCTGTCTCTCCTTCACGCCTCCCACTTCCGTTCGGCTGGTTGGGGTGGAGGGAGAACAGATCCGCTTAGTTTCACTCTTCAGATTAAACCGTTAACGTCAACGGCAAAACAGTCAAGTGGAGGTTTAGTTTCTTAAGTCCTCTGGAAGATGTTCATGAGCTGTCTTAGCTGTCCAGGCAGATGGGACTTTTTGAGATGAAGGACCACTATTTTTGCCCTTTCTCTTTAGGGTTCAACAATAACCTGTTCGTTTGGGGGGGCGAGAATGCTAATGATTAGCTCCGGAAAGGTTGACCAGGGCCCTTTCTCTGCCTGCCCTGCCCCGCACGGTCTCCCTAGGACTGGGGTGGAAGCTGGCCAGAGCGTCATAGCAGTTGGGATCTCCATCAGTCCCTGAGTGAGGTCCATACACCCTGGTGATGGTCCTCGGGGACCGCAGCCACTGTGCGGCTCAATAAGGCAAAACCTAGTTTTGGAAAAGGTCGCTTCTCAGTAGGGTGAGTGAGAAGTGTTTTGAGGTGTTTTCTCAGGAGTTAGATGGATCACTGAGCACGAAGCAGCCTTCCCAGAGCCCCCGCCATATCCTACCTGCCATCATCCCCCTGGCTCTCTTCCGTGCGGCGGAACCAGGAAATGCCATTTCCATGTCCAGGCGCCTCTCCTCTCTGCCAAGCCCGTTGCTGAGTGTGGTGCTCTCTTTGTGAAGTGGACATCTGTCTAATGGGAACTGGATTGTGACCACCAGTTCATTTTACACAGGCCACCGTACAGCTGCCAGATGGTGGCGGGGCTTAGCTGTTTTGCAAATCCAATGGGGGTGGTTCGCCACCCTGGAGGTAGGAAACGGAGGGGGCCCGGCCACTGAGCCCGCGTCCCTACCGAGGCAGTGCCTCCAGGAGCCCGAGCTTGGCTCTAATCTCTCCGAAGGAAGACTTACGAAAAGGTAATGAATAAATTAAAGCCACATTTTAAAAAATCAGGTCTTTGGGGTTTTCCTCGCGACCTCATTGTTGACTAATCTGTACTTAGGAGAACAGTTCTTAAGTGGGACATGTCAGGCTTTTTCGCTACAGATTAAACCCCAAGGCACATACAACTGTGACAGCTTCGGGGGCAACAGGAAGAGTCCGCGTCAAATGGCAGAGTCTGCTTGTTGAACCTGGACCGATGCGTGGTCGGGAGGCCCGCCTCCTCTCTCCAGGACGCCAGGCCCACAGTGCTCAGAAGATCAGAGAAAGGCCCACCTGCCTCTCTGTGGCTTGCTCGCCGCCTGCGTGAGCTGCCGAGCTATAAGGATTTGTGCAATCATTGGTCGGCCTGCCCTAGCAACACGAGATGCCGTGTTGACACATATACCATTCCGCGTTCGCGACCGCTTTATTTTTAGAACACTTCAAAGTGAGGAAACCGTTAAGCCCGATCGCATCCTCTCTTGCCCTCCAGCCACTTCTCCCGCTGCCCCAGGCAGATCCACCCCCATTTTGTAAAAGAGGAACCTGAGACAGGAGATTAAGCGATATTTTGAGCAAGGCTGATAATGCCTGGGAAAATTGCTGATCTGGTCTTAAAATCGAACACATCGTTCGGAGTAATTTTTATACTGCTGCCACTTCTTCTACCTAGACCATGTGCGTTCCATGTGACCTCACATCTAAGCCTTAATATTGTATGTGGAGTTCAAAAGACAATTCAGTCTCCCATTTACTTTCCTGGCATTCATTCAAATAAAAATAGGCACATAATACTGCTTCGTATAAATCAAAGCCCCAGGCACACTTTGAAAATCTTTGAGAATGCACAGTACTTATTTTCATAAGTATCTCTCATGCAACTAGCTTAAATTTGCTTGTGAGAAGTCTGTGTCTTTTTTTTTTAATCCCTGGAGCCGCTGTGCCTGGCTCAGTGCCTGGCGTGAAATGGTCACTCAGAATTAGCTGCAGATTGAATGAGGCGAACTCTTCATCCGTCCCGTCCAATACATTTGTATTGGACCCATTTGTACAGAGGTGCTCCTGGGAAGCGGAGAGAGGCCTTTATTCTTTCTTAGAACGTGTCTTAAGAGCCTTGTGTACCAGGCAGTGTGCAGTGTCCTGGGGATGCAGAGACAGGAGGTGTGGCCCGTGTCCACAGGGTGTCCAGGGGTGCGCCGTCCTGAAACAAATCATTCGCCATGGCCCCAGGGGTGACTGTCCCCACAAGTCACCTCTGTCAGCACCCCCAAAACCACAGGGCTGAGGTGTCCCTCACCCGAGGCTGTATTTGTTAGGCTCCTGGTGGCCCTCAGGAATGTAGTGTCCCAAGGGAGGGAAAAAAAGAAGCCAGTGAAAGAGTCGCATGAATTGTAAAACTCTGTACAAACGTGAGGTGTGATGTTGAGGTGTGTGCTTTCCCTGGCGCAGGTTAACGCCCATGCCACGTTTAGCTTTGTTTCCCCTTTCTTTTCCTACCAAATGAAACGCCAGCTTCCCATCAAACACCTGCTGGAACTGAACAGGGGTACCGCCGGAAAGGCAGCGCGGCGCCGCGATGAAGAACGGGGCCCTGGTGGTCAAGTGCTAGTTTCTGACCCACCCCTGCAGTCCACTTTGTGACCTAGAGCAAGTGACGTGACCGCTCCATGCCTCGGTTTCTTCATCTGCAAAGCGGATACGATTGCGATGCGGCTCCGCTGTGATCATCTGTGTAGCGCACTCAGAGCAAGGGGGCGCGTAGCGAGCCGTTCCCATTCCCCGTCGGCTCGAGGTGAGAAGACTCGAGTTCAGAGAAGTTAGGTGAGCCAGCGGCCTTTTTCTGCCAGCGACGCATCAGCCCGCGGGCAGTCGGAACACGCCGGCCTTTTTGCAAAAGCAGGATCAGTTCTCGGTAGGGTCAGCAGTCACAGCTGATACTCTGCAGAGGACATGCTGTGTGCCAGGTCCTGTACTAAGGGCTTAATACCGCAGTATCTTCCTGTAGCGCGCAGCCTCACACTATTCCCCTGAGGCAAATACTCTCTCTTGAGCCCATGCTACAGCTGAGAAAATGGAGACGAGGAAAACAAATGCGTCTAATGAAGGGGCAGATGAGGAATTCAGACCTAAGAGGTTCATCCTGAGAATCCATGCTCCTAACCACCTGCCTCAGGGGTTCCTGTAGCCCCTGGGTGTGCGTGTCTCCATTCTTGGTATTGGTGATGGCGCCGAAATGATCCATTTCACTTCAAAAGGCATACTTCTCTGGAGTAGAGTTGCCCCTGACGCCTCTCTATGCCTACCGCTTGGCACAGCAGCAGGCAACCAACAGGTGCTTACTAATGTTTGTTGAACGGTATCGAATGGCATTCCTTGGATGTCGGCCTCCGTGCCTTGAGTCCCATCCATTGCCTCTACCTAGAGGTGTTACTTCTCTTTCTTCTTTCCAGTTCTGATGGTTTATATGCTGGCCTCTCTAGTGATGTGCCACTTCATCCATAAAAGCTCCTTCGTGCACATAGCTTTCTGTGTCATGTTCCAGTTGGGTATGCACTGGTCTACTTGAACTGGAAGCTTCCGGCAGTTGGGGGTTACTTTAGTCAATTGGTGCATCTGATGGAACCTCGCAGAATTTCACACAGGGCTTTAATACCTGTCCTGGACAGGGGCGCCTGGGTGGCTCACTCGCTTAAGCATCCCGACTTCAACTGGGGTCATGATCTTACAGTTCCTGGGTTCGAGCCCTGCGTCTGGCTCTGTGCTGACAGCTCAGAGCCTGGAGCCTGCTTCGGATTCTGTGTCTCCTTCTCCCTCTGCCCTTCCCCCTCACGCGCGCGCTCTCTCTCTCTCTCTCTCTCTCAAAAGTAAACATTAAAAAAAAAAAAATGCCTGTCGTAGACATCAGTTGAGTGAGTGAATGTGGAACGTTAAGAGAAAGGGATACTTTTTTCTCCCCAGCTGTTCCACCTGGCTTTTTTTCCCCTCCTTTTTCTTTCTCACAGCACGTTGGAATAGAGTGCCCCATTGCATCCCTGGTTTTGAATCCGCTGGCGGACACTCTGTGGAGCATGAAAAAAATACTGTTTCAACTGAAGCAACGGAAGTAAGAGAATCATTTTAGGGTGTCACCGTAGTGTGAAAAGTTTTGACATTTAAAATAAAATCAGGAAGGAGAAAAGCAGTTCACTCTGGAGCCGGAGTCTCCTGCCGGCACAGGCTGGGAGCCCTCTGAGCGGCTCGCTCACCTGAAACCCCGCCAGACTTACAGATGTTTCCTTTGGCTCCGGCACGGAGCGCCACATTGCAGTCCTCGGGAGCAATTCCCTTCTGGCAGGGACTGATGTCACGGGGGGTGGGGCAGCAAACAGAGCAATGACTTCATAGGTCTCACCCATTGCTCGTTTCTCAGGTCCTGGGATGCACATCGCCCGCTCCCTTTGCCTTTCCGTACGTCACTTGATTCACATTTCGCCAACGCCTCCGGCCCTTTTAGGAGGCCGTAAAAGCTCTGCTTGGCTGAGTGCGTTTCTGGAACTCTGTGAGATGAAGACCTGGTGGGTTTTACCTCTGGTTGCGAGCCGAGAAATTCCCTGAGGGTCACACGTAGGTAAATGGAACGCTTCCAAAGTGAGGTTTTCTTCCCTCCTGGACTCGGATTATAACACAGCAGAAAATATATCCACCCAGGAGGGATGAGGGAGGGGTGTGAAGTGAAGAAAAGGACACGGAGCGTCCCAAGGCTGTCTCCTGCCTCTGATTTCTAGCCCGAGGTTTTAAACTTTCCTTTGGAATGCAGTGTCCCACCGGCAGGCGCAGTGCCTGCAGCTTGAACCTGCCTGCTGTTCTGCTGTTTGTCCCTGTTGCTGTTGATGGTGTCACCTCCCTTCCTATCAGCCAGGCTCCGTATCTCGGGAACCTGAGTCTGTGGTGTTCTTCCAGCCGCTTGTTCTGTTCCTCCCCCCACTGCCGTCTGTACCGCCATCTTGGGGTATTGTGTGCAGCCAACAGCCTTCTGGAGGCGTAATAAACAGGCACAAAATTGACACGACTGCAAGTGCAAAATTTGGTTAAGTTTTAAGGTGTGTGGGCCTCTGAAGCCATCACCACAAGGAAAGTAACATGTTCGCCGCCCCCAGCAACTTCCTCTTCTGTGGAAATCCCTTCCTTACCCCCACCCTCAGCCCCAGGCAGCCAGTGATGCTTTCCGTAGCTTGTAAGTTTCTCTTTCCTGGAATTTCATGGAACTACAGTCCCACTGCATGTGCCTTTTCCTGGCCTGATGTCTTTCACTCAGCATAATTATTTCAAGATTCAGTAGCAATAGTTCACGTCTGTCAGTACTTTATTTCTTCTAAGTGCTGAGTAGCATTTTGTTGAATGGACAAACCACCGTTTGTCAGTTCTCCTGTGAAGGGGCGTTTGGGTGGTTTCCAGGTTTTTACTATTAACAAGTACGGCTGCTGCGAACACTTACGTACAAGTGTTTGTATGCTCCTGTGTATCTTGGCTAAACATGTAGGAGTAGAAGGGCTGGACCCTATAGTGGGTGTGTATCTAACTTTTCCAGAAACTAGCAAACTGTTTTCTTAAGCTATTGTACTGTTTTACATTCTCACCTGCAGTAAAGGGGTCCCAGCCCTTCCATATCCTTGCCAACACTTGGTATAATCAGTATTTCTAACTTTAAACATTTGAATAGATTGTGTTGGGTGTATGTCACTGTGTTGTAGCTTCCATTGGGCTAAAGACATTAATCATCCCTTCATGTGCTCATCTGACACTTGTATTTCTTCTTGGTGAAGTGTCTCTTCAGATGTTTTGCCAGCTTTTTAATTGGGTTTCCTTACAGTGGAATTTTGAGAATTACCGACCAACTCTCCATCCAAGGCCTTCACCAGATCCAGGTTTTACAAATACGTACTGCCAATCTGACTTGTCTTTCCAGTCTCTCAATGGCTTCTTTTTAAAAGCAGAAGTTTTTCATTTTGATGAAGTCTTATTAATTTGTTCCTTTACTGATTATGCTTTTGCTTTCGTGTCAAAGAAAATCTAGCTCACAGTTACATGCGCACACAAAAAATCCGTTGTACCTCTTTTCCAATATAGGTGTCTTGTTTGTTTGTTTCCTCCTTGCCTGCTTGCCCTGGCTAAAATCTCCAGGACAGAGTTGAGTAGAAGTGGTGAGAGTGGACGTCATTATCGTGTTTTTGATCTTAGGAGAATATCATTCTGTCTTTTAGCATCAAGGGTGATATGAGCTGTAGGTTTTTTATAGATGCCCTTTATCAGGTTGAGGACATTTCCCTTCTGTTCCTATTTCACTGAAAACTATTATCAGGAATGGATATTGGGCTTTGTCAAATGCTTCTTCTGCGTCTGTTGAACTGATCCTGTGGCTTTCTTTTTTAGTTCATACATTTGGTGAACCGCACGGATGGATTTTTGATGTTAAAGTCACCTTGCATGGCTGGGAGATAAACCCCACTTTACCGTGATGTGCAGCCCTTATGAGATTCAAATTTTATTCAGAATTTTTACATCTGTGTTCAGGAAGGAATATCATTAAGTAGTTTCCTTCTAATTTCTTTGGCTGATTTTGGTTTGATGTAATCCTGGTCTCATGAGTGAGTTGGGAGGTATTCCCTCCTTTTCATTTTCCTGGAAAAGTTTGTGTTGAGTTGTATTATTATCTTCTAAAATGTTTGGTAGAATTGATGCAAAAGTCATCTGGGGTTCAGGTTTTCTTTTTGAAAAGGTTTTTAAGTACAAATTTAGTTTCTTTAGTGTATATAGATCTATATGTACTAAATGTGTATATATACATATACATAAACATATATATGTACACATATATGTATATGTACATATATTGTGTGTATATGTATATGTATTTGCATGTACCTATAAGTCTCTTCAGATTGTTTCCTGTTGAGTTTCTCTCCTTCAGTGAATATGTCTGTCTCATCACAATAGTCAAATTTATTGGCATAAAGCTGAATATAATGTTCTTTTATCCCTTTAATATCTGTAGAATCTATAGTGATGTCATCTCTCTCATTCCTGATATTGATATATTGTGCTTCATCTGGCTAAATGTGTCTCAATTTTGTCTGTTCAAAGAACTAGCCTTTGGTTTTCTTGATTTTCTTTGTGTTTGCTCTATTTTATTGATTTCCACTTAGATTTTTATTCTTTGTTGGTTTGCTTTGGGTTTAATTTGCTAATTTTTCTGGGGTTTTTTTAAGGTGGAAGCTGAGGTCATAAATTTGAAATCATTCTCCTATTCTAATGAACACTTAATACTTCTCTCCTAAGAACTGCTCTGCCTACATCCCACAAATTTTGATGCATTGTGGTTTCATTTTCATTCACTTCTAAATAATGTCTAGTTTCCTGTTTTATTTCTTCTTTGACCTGTGGTTATTCAAAACATGTCATTTAATTGGTAACATTTGAAAATTTTTCAGAGATTATTCTATTACTGATTTATAATTGCTTCATTGTGGTCAGAGAACCTAATGTACCTTGAAGGGCTTGAAGACTTAGAAATTTCTTGAGAATTATCTGATGCCCCGTAATATGGCCTGTCTTGGTAAGTGTTCCATGTGTGATTGAAAATATATATCATACTGTTATGGGACTGAATGTTCTAACAAATGTCAGTTTGGTTGATACTGTTGTGCAAATCTTCTGTATCCTTACTTTCTGTATCTTCATTCTATCAATTAATTTAAAAAGCTTTTGAAGGGTGCTGGCTGGCTGAGTCTGTTGAGCGTCCAGCTTCGGTTCAGGTCATGATCTTGAAGTTCGTGGGTTCGAGCCCTGGTTGGGCTCTGGGCTGACAGCTTACAGCCTGGAGCCTGCTTTGGATTCTGTGTCTCCCTTCTCTGCCCTTTCCTTGCTCACGCTCTGTGTGTGTGTGTGTGTCTCTCTCTCTCAAAAAATAAATATTAACACTTAAAAAATAATAATAAATAATAAAAATCTATTGAAATCTCCAAATATTATTGTGGATATTTTGTTTATCCTTTCAGTCCTATCATTTTTTGCTTTATGTATTTGCAAGTCCTCTTATTCAGTGCATAGATGTTTAGAATTTTTATGTCTTCTTGATGAATTGACCTCTTTATTATTTTTAAATAATCTTGATTTCTAGTATTCTCCTTATCTTTGAAATCAATTTTCGTAGATATCAATATAGGCACTTACTTTTAATGAATGTTGTAATGGTTTTTCTTTTTTCATGCTTTTGCTTTTAACCTATTTGTATCTTTATATTCAAAGTGAATTTCTTGTGGATAGCCAACAGTTGGGTATTACTTTTTTTTTTTAATATCTGTAACAAGTTCTACCTTTTAATTAAAGTATTTGCTTAATGAACATTAATTTTGATTGTTGATAAAATTGGGTGTCATTCTACCATTTCATGGTTTGCTTTTTATTTCTCCTTTATTCTTTCATCTTTTTCTGCCTCCTCTTAAGATTATTTTATCTTCTTTATGAGCTATAAAACTCTTTGTTAGTTTAGGAGTTGCCTTGTGGTTTATAATATATATCTTTACATTATTGCAATTTACCTTCAAAGGATAGTATACAGCTTCACATATAATTTGAGAATCTTATAGTAGCATACTTCTTCCTTTTTTTTTTTTTTACCTCCCAGACTTTATACTATTATTATCGTACATGTAACTTTGACATACATTATAAACCCCTCAGTACATAGTTATTTTTATTTAGGTAGTCAGTCTTCTTTTAAAGAGACTTAAATAAGAAAAATTTCTTATATATTTACCCATGTTGTTATTATTTCTAGTTCTTCCCATTCCTTTGTGTGAACCCCTATTTCCTTCTGGTATCATTTTCCTTTTGATGAAGGACTTTAGTCAACACATATTATTGGATAGTTCATCTCTTGGTAAATTCTTTCACCTTTTGTATGTCTAAACACATTTATTTTCCCCTTTTTCTTTTTTGAAACATATTTTCACTGAGTATAGAATTCTAGGTTGACAGGTATTTTACCGCCAGTGTTTTATTTTTTATTCTTTCCAGTTCTTTTGAGAATTAATTGACATACAGCATGCTGTTAGTTTTAGGTGTACAACATGATGATTTGATTTAGGTCTATATTGCAAAATGATCGCCACAGAAACTTTAGTTAACTTCCGTCACTTCACATAGGTACAAACTTTTTTTCTTGCAAGGAAAACTTTTAAGATCTCCTTTCTTAACAACTTTTGAATATGCATTACAGTATTGTTAACTTTAGTCACCATGCTGTATGTTACGCCCCCAGATCTTACTTCTCTTATAACTGGCAGTTTGTACCTTAGGCCACCTTCGACCATTTCCCCCATCCCCCAGCCTCTGACTCTGGCAACCACAGTCTGATCTCTGTATCTGTGAGTTTGTCTTTCAGTTTCTAAAGATTCACAGTCTTCCCACTTGTATTGTTCCTGACAAGAAATTTGAGGTCATCCTTACCTTTGTTTTTCCATTAATGACTCTTTTTTCTTTAGTTTGCTTTTGAGACTTTTTTTTTATTACTGCTTTGAAGCAATTTCACTATAAAGTGTCTTGATTTAGTTTTCTTCATATTTCTTGGGCTTTGGTGAGCTTCCTGGATCTGGGAGCTTATAGTATTCACTGTAACTGGAAATTTTTCAGTCCTTACTTTGTTCATTTTTTTCCTGTCCCCTTTCTCCATTCTTTCAGGGACTCCAGTTACTCACATATTTGGCCACTTGAAGTCACCTATGGCTCACTAATCTGCTCATCCTCCTCTTCCTCTTCTTAATTCTCCTCTCTATATTTCATTTTGAAACATAGTTTGCTAATCTTTTCTTAAATGTTTAATCAGCCTTTCATCCCATCCACTGTCTCATTTATCTCAGATGTTATAGTTTTTAATCTCCAGAAGTCCATTTTGGGTCCTTTTGATATTTTCCAGTTTCTACTTAGCTTTTGAAATCTACAAATCCAGGGATATAAAAGTCATTTTAATGTCCTTGTCTGCTAATTCTAACATCTGTAGCACTTCTGCATGGTTTCAGTTCGTTGCTTTTTGTCACTATGGACCATGTCTTCCTCCTCCTTCGCATGCCTAGAAATCTTGGATTGTCAAGATACCAGACACGAATTTCACCTTACTACGTTCTGGATATTTTTGTTTTCCTCTAAAAAATGTTGAGCTCTGTTCTGCAAGTAATTTGATTGTTTTGAATCTTCCTTTTGGGATGTATTAGGCAGATCTACCCAGCCTAGGGCTCTTGATTTCCTACTTCTGAGGTCAGGCCTTTCTGAGTTCTCTACCCAGTGTGCCTTGAAGTAGTTTTTTCTAGCCTGGCTGGTGGGAACGGCACTATTCTTGGTTTTTAATCCTTTTGGGTGCCCCCACACACACCATCTTTGGTAGTTTCTTGATACACGTGCACTGACCGGCATGCTCCTGAATATTCTGGGGGGGGGGGGACCCTCTGCAGATCCCTGGGGTTCTGTCTGTGTCGCATTGTCCTTTCCAGTATTCTTTCTCTGAGTTGTGTCTATCCTCCCCCAGACTCTCAAATCCAAATTCTCAGCTCAGGATGTCTGCCCAGATTCCGCCTGGCTTTCTGCTCCCTGGTCTGTGGCCTGGAAACTCTGTAGAGCAGTCAGCTGTTAACAGGCTGGAAGGTTATCCGTCTAGACCAGAAGCAGAGGTGTGTTCTTCGGGATTAGATTTCTTCATCCCGATTCTTTTCTCACAGTGCTTTTTATCCAGAGGAGTCACAATATGGGTAACAGTACATGAGCATTTGGTGGCACCCTGTTGCCTAGTCCGTAAAGCCCGGAGTCCTTGGCCATGTTTTTCAGATCTTCCCTAATCTAGCCCCCACTGTTTTTCCTAATTGCCCTCATTATCTTCATTCCTCCAGATCGATTCTTTATAAGATGGAATGCCTGGACTCCAGCTCCTTCTCTCCGTAGCCTGCCCTTTTTTCAGAACCTACCATTTCCAACAAAGTTGTATAAAATCTCTGGGTTCAAAATAACCTCTTTCTCCTACTCCTTTAAAGACTTACGTGTGTCTCTTGCATTCACTGTCACCTTCCACTGTGTATTAACTTACTTATGCACAGCTCTTAGCTCCTCTCGGTATCTATAAATCGTTTGAGGGTGGGATTCATGTCTCATTCGGAGGCTCTTAGAAATATATGAGGTATCCGATGTAAAGCGATCTTTTCATGTCTAGTCAACACACACTTACTTGGAATCAACCCTGAAAAGGTATTGATGAGATTTTAGCCCATTGATAAAGAATATTCTAGGCTAAAAAGTAAGCAGGGAGATTTGATTGTCTACAGGCTGCTTCAGTCCCACTCCTCCCTGAGCTACTGTCGCTCCTCTTTCTTCCCTGGGTCTCAGTTTGAAGATGAGCATTGACATTGTCCCTTTAAAGAATGTCTCTTGACGGTGGGGATTTTTGTGTTGCTCTCTTTGTCCTCCCTCAGCCCAGTGCTGTACCTGGTTCAGGAAGTAGCCCTCTGATCACAGCAGTGACTCTCAGTGGGATGTCCTCTCAATAGAATTGTTCTTTAAAATAAAAAAATTCCACAAAGTGGACTGGTCCACGGATGTGGGAAGGAGAGCTTTTTTTTGTCTTCCAAAATCTGTCTGAAATACTGGGAGCATTCAGGAAAGGAGAAAGCACAAAACTGAATTCTGACTCTTTGGATTTTCTGCTTCTCTTTTAAAATCCATTGGAATGATTCCACTTCTTTGAGGTGCCTAGAGTAGTCAGATTTTGAGAACGGGAGAGCAAAATGGCGGGCGCCAAGCACTGGGAGAGGGAAGGAGGAAGGGTTGTTTAATAGGCGCAGAGTTTCAGTTAGGGAAGATGAAGAACTTCTGGGGATGGATGGTTGCAGGGCACTGTGAATGTACTGAATGCCACTGAACAGTACATTTAAAAATGGTTACAGGGGCGCCTGGGTGGCGCAGTCGGTTAAGCGTCCGACTTCAGCCAGGTCACGATCTCGCGGTCCGTGAGTTCGAGCCCCGCGTCGGGCTCTGGGCTGATGGCTCAGAGCCTGGAGCCTGTTTCTGATTCTGTGTCTCCCTCTCTCTCTGCCCCTCCCCCGTTCATGCTCTGTCTCTCTGTGTCCCAAAAATAAATAAACGTTAAAAAAAAAAAAAATTAAAAAAAAAAATGGTTACAGTGGTAGGGGTGGCTGGGTGGCTCAGTTGGTTGAGCATCTGACTCTTGGTCTCGGCTCAGGTCGTGATCTCAGGGCTCATGATAGGGAGCCCCTGAGTCGGGCTCTGTGCTGACAGCATGTGGCCTGCTTGGGATTCTCTCTCTTCCTCTCTGTCTGCCCCTCCCCCGCTCACATTCCCATCCTCTCTCTCTCAAAATAAATAAATACACTTAAAAAAATGGTTACAGTGGTAAAGTATAAGTTACACATATTTTCCCACGATAAAAAAAAATCACGTCATCAAAGTCCTGGTCATGTTTATGGAAAGATAGTAGGTAAATCTGAGTTTAAAGTCCAGTTCCAGTACTTGCTGGCTGTGTGAGGACTGGGCGAGCTGCTTACCTGCTCTGAATCTGGGTTCTCATCTACAAGTGGGGCCTGATGTATTGAGTTCGAGGTGCCTGTAACATAGTGGGCACTCACAAACATTCATTGTATTCCTCCCTGTTCAGCTTTAGAGTGAATGTCTTCTTACTTCAAAAATCCTGCCCAGGTACCTCTAACTTGCAGAGGAAATGAGGCAAGACCAGTGGCTTGGGAAGGGGAAAGGTTTAGTTAAGCTCAACCTGTCTTCATGTTGATAAGAGGCTGAACCACAAGACCCAGGGTCTGTAGTCTCAGGGGGTGTCCCCAGACAGGGAGACTCTCACAAGTGTGCCAGTTTTTCATGCTATCGTAGGGGAATCCCCTCTGGACCAGGACTTGCCTTGGGACCAGCTCCCAACATAGTAGTCTCAGGAAAAGGACCCTTCGGGGGAGGGGGGGCACGAAATGGGGACACCACCTCAAAATCTGCAGCCCCTGAACAGCTGGAAGAAATAAGAGCTTCTAAGCTAATATCCTCTGCCTCTCCTTGCTTTTCATTAAGTGCGGACTCCCCAGCAATATATACCCTCAAGCATCCTCATTTTCAAAGCTTAGATCTTTTCCAAATCACCAGGCTTCTTTTGTAAATAAAAAATAGTAAGTGGTTATTTCATTAGTGTTTAGATTCCCAAGCAAAGTGATTATCCACAGTCTGAATGTAGGGACATCTGAAATAAATAGGGAGGGAGGGGATGTGTGTGTGTGCAAATGCTATTTCTCTGGTTTATCCTGCTGCCCTCCCCCCCCACCCCTGCCCTCACATGCAGATTCCCAGTCTCTTTTGCTTTCACTGAGAAACTTGACCGCCCAGTGAATTTTCCCATGGAGGTGTAGAGGCAGCACTGTTTTATGAGTTACCACTGTTTGCCCAGAGGAGCCAGTTAGTAGAGAGGAATCGTCATCTGCTCATCTCTCTGGCCTCACGTGCCTCCGTGGAAGCCCATCCGTCAATTTTAAGGAGCCAGCTGTCCCACGAGCACAGCTGTGTGGCCCCTTGGGCTATGATCTCGTCAAAACCACTCGCACTGAGCAGGATATGAGAGCCTGCTTCATGGTTCGGATGGGGCTCCTCCAGCGCATGGCCACTGCGCCCCTGCCCCCTGAGGGAGGACCCCCGCTTTGTCCCAGTGACATTGAAAGTGAGAGCACACGATGCAGGTCCTTAGAAGTGCCAACCACGCTGCCCCCTTTATTCTGGTAGCATTAGGGGGCACCTGCTGTCTTGATCACCGGCACGCGGTTTCTCACGTGCTTGTAGCCCGGAGGCAGAATGTGCCCCCACAGCCCTGCCTGGCCCTGCCACTGCGTGACTGACCGGCAGAGGGAAGCTGTGTCAGCTGCTAATACCGACGGACTAGATTTTGGAGGAGCTGGTGTTCCATCGACCACCAGCCCCCCTGCCATCACAACCACCCCTGTGATAGTCTGTTATAACAGAAGTGAGTGTGTTACTTGGGAGGAGTCAGGGACTTTCAGCTCTGATCCAGACTTAGAACACTCTCGTGTGTGGCCTGGAATAGGTCGTATACATTCTCAGGGCGCTTTTCACGACGATGGTGCGAGATTCAGATGAGATGTAAGTCTGTCTGTATATTAGAATCACCTAGAGAATGTGAGCAACAAAAATACCAGTGCCTGGACCCTACCCCTCAGGAGTTAGGGTTGAATTCCTCTGCAGAAAGGGCAAGGCAGCATCCAGAAAAATTCAGGTGATTCAGATGTGCAGCCAGACTTGAGAAGGACCTGGACAGATGAGGCGGGGACGGTTTGAGGAAGGGTAAGGCGCTGCCTGAATCCAGTTGGGCGTTCCAGTCATCACATTTTTCACTCTGGCGATCCCCAGGATTTCAACCCGATGTAAAGGTAATGTGATCGTGACCTGGTTCTGTTCTGTTTCTTTAACATTGCTTCCAACACCCACCCCAGGCCTTTTTTTGGTGAGAATTAGGCATGGTAATTCACCACCCCGAGCACAAATGAGCCTCTCAGTAAGCATGCAGGACGGTTCCCTGGAGTGGCCTACTAGCCTTTCCCTGGGGGGGGCATGGCCCCCCCACGGACTCAGAAGCAAGACTGGCCGCCCCAGGCAGCAGTGATCGTGTCCTGACCAGAGTCCTGTAGCGCTCCTTCGGGGACAGGGTGCCTGGTACTCGGGTAGGGAAATGGTTCTGATGGATAAGGCAGTTAGTTTCGGTGTCCAGATCTTACAACTAAAGGGTCTGCAAGCAAACACAGGTTTATGTGAAGGGAGAGAACAACTCAAAAGTTTCACCATGACAAGATAAGTGCAGCAATTATGTTTCAAAGACTACAGAAGAAAATTTCACCAGGGACTGCATTAACTAAGAAAGGTTTTCTACCAGGAAGTCTAATTGAATTAATGTTGAGATCCCTGCTCCTGCTAATGCCCTGCCCACTGGTGCTGTCACTCAGCACAGCCTCCTGTTTGCACCATGCAAGGACCGAGAAGGTGAATCAGACCTTCCCAGTAGTGGATTTTCGGCACAAGAGAGAACACCTTCTGAGGGTCCAGGACAGTTTTCGCTGCAAGAAAAAAAATAATGCTGACTTAACCTAAAGTCTGATCTTTAAAGGCACTGTGTCACTTGACACATGTTTGTATTACTTCGTTAATAGAATAGCTTTCCCAAGAAAAGCTGGAACACATGTGCTTATATGGGGCTGTACGTCACACATTGATATGGTATGAATTCTCCGTGGAATCCTGGGAAGGAGGCTGGAGAGTGGATTCATCCTCATTTTGTGGATGAGCAGATGGCAATTCACAGTTTAAATAACAGTCACAAAGCTAGGGATGTGGTCCCCTGGGGACCAGACTCATGATCTTAGGGCTCTTGTTTTGGTGCTTTTCCTGTTTTATAACTTTTCACATTTTTTTAAACTTTGAGCTTTAAAGTAAAGATTTTTCAGGGCACCTGGGGGGCTCAGTCAGTTGAGCGTCCAACTCTTGATTTCTGCTTAGGTCATGATCCCATGGTCATGGGATCAAGCCTCGTGCCAGGCTCTGTGCTGATTGTGGAGCCTGCTTGAGATTCATTCTCTCTTTCTCTCTCTCTCTCTTCTCTCACTCCCTCCCTCTGCCCCTCTCCCACACTTGTGCTCTCTTGCTTTCTCTCAAAAAAAAAAGAGTAAAGATTGTTCTATTGTTTTCATTTCTAAATGAAAAAAAAGGAGAAAATCACAAATTTTGAAGTGGGAAAATTGGCGTTTACCTAGTAACTCAAGTCCACTTTGACATTCGTTCTTCCAGGCCTTTAGAATCAAGCTTTCTGCACAGCGTACCCTGAAACATTCCAGGTCCAAAGACTGATCACAGAAGGGTAGGGGGAAAAAAAAAGCACAGGAGGCTGGATTAAGAGAAGCCGCCTGAATCCGTAAAGTGAACTCTAAGACAACGGTTAAGTTTCAATAGATTCAGAGTCAGTTTCTGAATCTGGAAGAAACTTACATGGTTCCAGACAGCTGTAGGTATTACTTGCCGTGGAGGAGTTCAACTCCGTTTTTATTTGCTGTCTGTTTTACAGAAAACAATAGACTGTCATTTTTTATAATGCCACATTGGTTATAAAAATACTCGTGGCTCTATGCCGGACAAGCCATAATCTCAGGAAGGAATGGAGGTGAGCTTTGATCTCAGTGGCCTCTGAATTACCATTTTCAGTGGACTGCTGTGGCACTAGTCCCATCCTAGGGTAGTTGGGGGACACCAATGTCCTTCCCTCCCATAGTTGAGAAGGAGCTTTTGAAGTGCCCTTTTGGAAGCTATAGAAACACACGGTACTTATCATCAGTGTTCCACTCTGAACTTAAGCTCACCTCCTATCACACCTCTAGGTGTGATACTATTTCTCATTCTGTTACCACAGAGTAAAGTCACACTTGGCACTTTTACTGTCCTTTTCCTAGAATATCCCCAAAGCGCTTTCCGAGAGTGTTAACTGCTGTTTGGCTCATTTTTCTGCCATGGAGAAAACAGAAACCCACCAGACACCAAGAGGATACTTAGTGTGTGTTAAGTAGGCGGTTCCGACCAAGCAGTGAGTCAAATCGGGCGTTCCCTGCCCCTGCCCCTTCGGTCGGTCTGTGCTGGGTCACCAGGTCTGAGAGCCACGCTTCAGAATCATTTCTTTTTTAAATTTTTCTTAATGTTTTTTTTTTTTTGAGAGAGAGAGAGGGACCGAGTGTGATCAGGGGAGGGGCAGAGAGAGAGGGAGATGCAGAATCTGAAAGGGGCTCCAGCCTTCGAGCCGTGAGCACAGAGCCCGATGCAGGGCTTGAACTCCAGAACGGCGAGATCATGACCTGAGCCGAAGTCGGACGCTTCACCGACTGAGCCACCCGGGCGCCTCCAGAATCATTTCTTTTTATCTCTTACTCTTCCCTGATGATCACACTCAGTTGTACACCCGCTGCGTTCACCCAGACCACCCTCTGTGCTTCCACAGAAAGCAGCATCACCAAAGAAAAGACGGAAGATGCGTTGTGTTCAAAGTGTTGACTGGCATCTGACTGGAATGAGGACAAACATTAACGTACCATTATACCCTCTATCAGCAGACCTCATCACCACAGCCCTGTGCTTGCCAGAAAAAGGGGGGGCGGGGGGAACCACAGTTACTAAGATAATAAACAGCCATTTCCAACCTGGCAATATTTTATATGAACTGGCCCTGCTCTGCTGTGTATCATTTGTCTTCTGATTCCTTGTTCAACGTTGCCTCCCACTCGAGGCCAAGTACATTACAGCTGTGCCAAAGAGTGGGTGGAAAAAATAGCCTTATTATTAACCTATGTTGAAAACATAATGGCTTTCTGAATGTCTTCATTCAGAGATGCAGTCACACAAGGTATTAATGCTCTTCCTTAAACATGGCAGAACAGAACCTTCGTTTAAACGTCTTTTGTCCGTGTCTGTGGCACACCCGCACCTCGTGAGAAAAAATGAGCCCCTTGAAAATGACTTTCCTCTTTACACATTCACGTAGCTGGAATTCATAATTGGGCTATTTTTATTGGTCCGCGGCCGTATTATCATATAACGCCATGAATATGTAATTTAGAGTCATTTAGACCAGTCACTCCTGGTCCCCCAGTGCAGCACACGAGCGAGGCTGGCCTCTTTGTAAAGGAAGAGGAGAAATGGAGAGTAATTTGGCCCAGAGCTGCTCAGCTCTGAAACGAGAGAGCTTTGGTAGCCTGTTTGGTAATAACCCCCAGCTGTGTAGACTCCTGGCCGTAGGGAGTTTCCACATTGCAGCCCTGAGAGGAGGCAGGGTGGGGTTCACATCTTCACTTGACCCAGAACAGGGATCTGTGGTTGAGGGAGGACGGTGACTTGGCTGTGTTAGGACATTTGGGGCTCAAACAACCACATGGGACTCGGGCCCGCACTCTAGCTGTTATCCTAGGCGACACCGCAAAACCCAGGGTCGTCCCTTGCATGGCGGAGTGACACCTGTCCTCGCCTACCTGGTCACATATATTAAAAAGGCCCTCTGGCCTCAGTCACCGCCGTTGGCATCTCTGCTTTCGCATCCCATAGAATCAGCAGGTGCCAGGGGAGCACAGGCTTCCTTATCAACTGCAACTGGGGAAAAAGAAGACGGAAATCATCCTCCGTGCTCTCCAGGCTACAGTTCCGTGTCTGGGTTCCTCCATGGAACGCAGCAGTGGTATTTACTGGCCATTTCTCCGTGAGCCACTTTCGGTTAAACGGTGCCCGGTGGCGGGGACACAGACCGGCCTCCGGACTGCCGGGCTCCGTCCCCTGAAGAGACTCTCCCTCCTGTCTGACCTGCAGAGTCCGTGGCAGGGGGAGGAGGGAAACACCTCCGAAATCTTCCTTCCCGAAAGGTGTCCTGATACTTAGGTGCATGTAGACCACATCCGTTCCAGTCCCTTCATGCCACGTATACGGGTCTGTATTTACTGCTGATTTTAATTCACGTGTTTATGAGGGATCTTCTGTATCTCTCTTGATGCTGACATTTTCATTAGGGATATTTCTTTTACTTTTAAAAGAACCCTTTTAAAAATATGCTGTGGCAGCTTGGAGGCGGTTGCAGGGTCCTCCTTTTTAATACAAGAAGTTGGGTTCAAACGTACAGTAACTGTCACCTGGTAAGCAGACGCCGTCTGACTATGTCAACATTGCCGGTGATTTATTGCTTTAAATTGGAATCAGCTGATATTTGGTTCCACAGTTTTTAACTCTGCGGGGTTAATCTGGAACCTGCTGGTACCCATGAAATAGTTGTTTATCTGCTGTTCTAAGACTGATGAAATGTGCAAAAGATGACTGTGTAATCAGCCTGGTATCTCTCTGTGTTACAGCTTAGTCCGTATGGCAGCACACGATCTCAAAAATAATTACTCTGCTGTAGTTAAAACATGGGAGCCAAATTCAGGAGCTGATTAAAAAAAAAAAGAAAGAAAGAAAAGAATGCATCCACCAAGTCCTTTCCTGAATTGGGTCATTCTGTTTTGTTGTCTTCTTAGAGGGAACAAGTGGGTTATGATGGTCAGACCTCCTAGGAGCCTGAAAGCTTAGGGCAAGGCCTGGCGGACAGAACACTTAATCTGTTGCCAGTGTCTTTTACTACCTTTGATCTTTTGTTTTAGATAAACTTGATTAGACTAGACTTTCATTCCCTCCTCTAGACCTAGATAGGGCCCTTGGAAGTAAGGATGCTAATGCTTAGAGGTTTCTTTTGTTCTGAAAGCAATCAAAAGATACCTGAAGTTATGGGAATCTGAAAAAAAAAGATGCTAGACCAGTATCTACCCTTTAACATTCTACTTTCATAGCCAGCTATTGAAGACCTGAGAGAGAGGTCATTTGTTTGGTCTGCTTCAGATCTCGCCTCTTCTACAAAGCCCATCTGAAGGAAAAGCACTGTAGGTTTTTTGGAGGTTTTTTCCCCATAAACTGTGAAGTCTCGAGGGATATTTATTTCTGTTTACCAAGACGTTAGGAGTAGTCCACAGACAACTTAGGTTTCAAGGAAGACCCAAGACTTGGAGTAAAATCTTCTGTATAAAGGTCTATTGATTAGATTATATGACCTGTCTTTGAATCAGAAGTAGGATGTAAGTTTTTCTGTTCAGAGGAGAGAAGAATACAATGGAATCTATCCTGAGGCAGTTCTCATCTTGTGGACCAAGACTCACCTATCTGTTGGGCAACCGAGGTTACCTTATGGACCAGGGTTTCTCCTCCACGGAGGAGTCTGATGTACAATAGTGTGATTACTTTGTACAGATGAGAGATTATCAGGGAAGAAATGACAGTCTTATGAGAACCCAAGAATATTATCTGTAGCACCAACCTCTTTTTTTGGAGGCAAGTGAGAAGCCCTTTGGTTAAGACATACGAGAGGCTTTCTGTTTGCTGCGATAAGTTTTTACTCTCCCTGATGCGGTTGCTGGCTGTCTCTTTGCCTCTTCTGTCCCTCTTGAACATACGGCTCCTTCCAAACAGACTTCCATCCCTTGCAGCCAAATGGTGCCTCCGTCATGACTCGAACACTGGCCCTGCTTGCTGTTACTGGTAACCAGAAGTATCAGAAGGTGTCAGCCTTGCGAGCAGAGCAGGCCCATACATTACTGCACTGTTTAGAGTCTGGATGGGAGACATCGGGCCTAGGAAGGGGGATTGATGGATGCTGCCCCCCACTCCCCTTTCTGAGCATGCCTTCTCTTGAAATATATATTTAATTACATGGAGTCATCAATTATATGTGATTTCTAGTCACAGTTTAGAGCAGGCCCTCCAGACTCCACTCAGCCTGTCTGTTATGAGGAAAAAGCCATCAATATTTTAAAAGCTGCTGACAGACAAGAAGTTAGCCCTGATGCCTGGAAACTTAGATTTTTTTTTTTTTTTTAACTCTCTACGACATCTATTCATTACACCCCTACAGCAGTACTGAGGAAGGCTTACCATAGAACAGGGGGCATAATGAAGACTAATGAGATCAAACCAATCAGAGTCTTCAGGCGTCAGGTAACCTAGATGTGTCCTGATTGTGTGGCCTGAATTTCCCACCTGGGAGCTTTCCGGAGCAGCCAGCACCCAGAGATGCCCCAGCGTGGATGTCACGAAACTGGGTCATGGGAGGTGCGGTGCGTTCTGGAGAATATATTTGAGGGCAGATTTTCCAGCGACAGATTTTGACAGGCCTTCCAGATTTCTCGTTGCATTTGGAGAGAATGAACGGTGTTCCAGTTCACCTAAACTTTCCAGCATTAAGGAAATGCTCCTGTGAGGGGTTTGAGGGAGGAGATTTACTCTCCCGGGCGCCTAAAGGAGCTTTATAGATAGTTTGCAAGAACCAGTTAGCCTGTTAGATTTCCATTCTGCCTATAAACTTGTTCAGGGGTCACGTTTATGCATAGCTATCTGTCTCATGTTCAACCTCACCCTTACCTCCTTTCAAAATAGTCATTTTGCTTTGTTCCTGTATCACAACACAAAAAGCCTCAAAGCCTCTTCTTAGAGCAAAGACTTATTAGTATTTCTGTACAATTGGGTTTTTTTATTTTTAATTTTTTTTTTTAATGTTTATTTTTGAGAGAGAGAGTGAGAGACTGAGTGCAAGCAGGGGAGGGGCAGAGAGAGAGGGACACAGAAGCAGGCTCCAGGCTCCAGGCTCCAGGCTCTAAGCCATCAGCCCAGAGCCCACCGATGCAGGGCTCCAGCCCAGGAATTGTGACATCATGACTGGAGCTGAAGTCAGACGCTTAACCAACTGAGCCACCCAGGCGCCCCCAGTTGCTTAGGTGTACATGAAATCCCAACTAAGGAGGATAAAGAAAAGAGGTGGATGTATTAAATTTTTTGGCGTGCCTGTTACCTAGATGTTCATAGCATACACCTTGATATCTCGTATATCCGTTATGTTTGGGCACGTGCTGATTTTTTCATGAATTCCTGAGAGGGATTTAAAACAGCGTTACCTAGGTACTAAAAGGGCTGGAAGACACCACTTGCTAGCTCATACCTCACCCCAGGAAGACAGCCCAGGATAATGCCCCTCTCCTTTGCCCGGTCCAGACCCCCTGAGACCTCTCCAGGTCACGGCACGCCCACCGGCATGGCACCCACTCACTTGAGAATGCTGATCGGTTAAAGGGTTAGGGTTAGGGAGTCGTAGGTGAGCCTGAATTACTGGGTTTGCACTTTGAAAAAGTGCTACTGGAGAAGACAAAGAAGAACTTCTCATTGTGGATCAAATGTCACCGTTTAAACAAATGAAATTAAGAATCGCTCATCACTGAGTACTGAAATAGTAGACATGTAATAGACATGTAATAGCAGTATTACATTCCTCCTCGCAGTGTAGCCAATTTTACCAAGTGTTCTGTTCAAAAAAAAAAAAAAAAAAACCATGAAGCTTGATTTCAATGCATAACGCACTTCATCTACCTGATTTCTCTAGAGTCATCCTCCACCTCCTGATTTTCTGAAACATACTCACTTCGACCTTCTGGTGTGTTTGTATCATAGCCACGTTGCCAAATGTGCTGAAGGTGAGGGTGGAGTGTCCTGACATGTTTGTCATTGTTTCTCCTCCCTCCCCACCCCTCTCTCTCTCTCTCTCTATATATATATATATATATACATATACATGGCCCGTTTGTCATTGTTTCTTCTCTCTCCCTTTCTCTCTGTCTCTCTGTCTCTCTGTCTCTCTCTCTCTCTCTCTCTCTCTATATATATATATATATATACATATACATGGCCCGTTTGTCATTGTTTCTTCTCTCTCCCTTTCTCTCTGTCTCTCTGTCTCTCTCTCTCTCTCTCTCTATATATATATATATATATATTTTTTTTTTTTTTTTTTTTTTTACTACTATGTGTTGCAGTTAACCAGGGTACGCTAAGATCCTGTGATAGAAACAAAAACATGTGAGGGCTTCAGACACAGCAGGAGTCTCTTTCTTGCTCTTTCTCTTTCTCTTTTCTCTTTCTTTTCTCTTTCTCTTTCTTGCTCATGGCAGTAATCCTCTCTGGGAATTCTTGGTAGTTGTAATGCGCCTTTCCTCTGCATGCAGGCGTAGGGATCCAGCCCTCTTCCTCCCGCTCTGTCTCCCCCCCCCCCCCCACCTGCCTCCCCCGCCTCCCCCCAGGGCCTTTTCTTTCCCCTATCTGATCCATCTAGAAGAAAAGGAAGGAAAATACGGAAGAGTTCTATCTGATCTATTAAAAGCTTTGGCCCTGAAGCAGCAAGTATCACTTCCACTCACATTCTCTTAGACTGCATAGAGTCACATGGCAAGATGCTAGCAAATGTGCTTCCGCCCATGTGCTCTGGGACAGTCCTGGCTCTGGGCGGGGGCGGGGGGGGGGGGGGGGGGAAGGGAGGGGAGGTGGGCTTGGGGCGGCAGCTGGTGTGTTTTCCTGCAGTGCTTCCCAGACTTCTTAGAGGATAAGCATCACTGGGAACACTGTTATACAGATTCCCAGGCCTTTTCCCTGGACATCCGTATCCGGTAGGACCCTGGGTTGGTTCCAGGAATCTGGTTTAATATTCACACTCCAGGTGATGATCTTCTTCAGGAAAGTTTGACAGACACTGTTATAAGATATAATTAGATTGTAAAAAGGTATTTTGTGCATTTTCGCAGTCTTGGGCTGGAAATCCTATGTGATAAGGAATGGTGGTAGACCAGATGAACAAAGTCTAAACCCTGGCACCCTTGCTTAACTCTCTTTAGCCTCAGAGTATGGCTGCAGGCCTCATTGCATAGACAAGGTTACGCTCTGACTCCAACATGGAACACCATTACATATGTCCAAACCCGAATTTTTCCTTGAATTAGCTGATTGCTTCATTTAGTTGAGTGTGTTTAGCAGTCATCTTGACATACGGTTATTTTATGGTTTATGTCAGATACTTGGAACATATCTGCTTACGACAGCTCTTAACACTTAGGCCAGTGTGTAAGATTGACTAGGAACAAAATCTTAGGTGTTCGCTTTCCCTCCTGTCATAACATTGAATCCTTTAGAAACTTACTACCATAGGAATTAAAAGCATAACTGTCTTCGACGAAGAGTGGTTGAATTATATATCAGTGACCTCAGTCCAAACACGAAGGACAGAAAGCTCTCCACCCAGCCTTCTGAACATGCCAGGAGAATGACACGAGATGTGAGGAATTCTGTTTGTTACCCTCATGGCACACCAGAATCCCGGACCACTTTCTCTGTGCTACCCAGCAGTCACGTGGACCATGTCCCTCTCAACAGATCGGAGTGGGCTCAGAGAATTCAGACCAACTTTAATATTAGCCCAAGACAGTCAAACGCAAGAAGGTAACCCTTCCTCTGGAGAGGCTAACCTAAAAAGCGCTCGAGGACAAACCAAAGGATATCTGTAATATCCACTGTCAGGGAGTTCCTGAATGCTTCATCTCCTGGAGATTGAATCACATTTAGAACTAACAGTGCAACGCTTCGTGGTGAGAGAAGATCTCACTGCAAAAAAGTATCATCATTTATTATCTGCACAATTAGGAAGCAGTAGTGTAAGGCAGAGGCTTGGCCGTGTAACTCATCTACGGTGCCCAGAGCCTTTTAGCTCACTGCAGGGGCTTTTATAACACACCCTGCCTCCGATCCCCATCTTAATAATAATGTGTGCAAAATCCAAACAAGCAGGGCCCTTAGGTCCACAAGAACTACACGCTTGGAAATCCATTTCCATCCAGTCATCTCAGGATGGAATGGGAGGCTGCTGGATATTCCTCTTCACTTTCCTCTAAAGATCTCGCAGAAGAATTTAAGTGTCATTGGCAGTGATCGAGAGAAATGAAAGTTTTTAGATCAAACACCACTTCGCTGTGTGTGCAGCGTGGGGAAGGCTGATAGATGGCATGTTCTTCTTGAGTGAAACCAAAAGGCTGCTGATCAGTGTGTGGCATGTAGTTTGCTATAATCTTGAAACCAGGGAAATATTTCATGGTTTCCCTCAGGTTTTCTAGGGAGAGATTCTGTAGGCAAAGAAGATGAATCTTCTCTCCACCTGCTAAAGAATGAGCAGTTAACTCCACAGCTAAATATTAAATACATCAAGTACACGGACTGTATTATATTTTTCTTGTATCCGTAATCTGTTATACTTACTTAGTTTCCTGAAAAATGGAAGGCCGTGCCCAGTAGATGTATGGGTTGAGATTTAAAACAACGAAGCACGGGGGTCTTGGACACAAATCGGTCTGTCCTTGGATTCAGGCCCCAGGATGGAAAGTGAGGGCCAGCGGGGAGAGTTTTGTCTGCGGTAGCCCCCGTTCTTCTCTGCTATTGCAGGATAACCCCTAAACTACCCCCTTCCACTTTCCAAACTGTCCCCACTGGGATAGATCTTCCAGTCACCCTAGATGTAGAGAGAAGCTTCCTGGTACCCCTACAGTGCCATCCTACAGTAGAAGGAAGAAAAGCCGCTAATTTTTTCCATGAGCTCTATGTGCTCTGTAGACAGTATCTTGCTAAATGGATAGAATAAAATCTGTCTGACCCAACCAGTAGACCACACCTATCTCAGCTCAGACATTGGTCAACGAAACCAGAGTCCTTTCTCCAGAACGAACCGAGTGTTGCACGGACAGTTTTTATCTCAGAGGTTGCCCCAATTGGAAAGGCTCGTAACACAAAGTCTAAAAGGAAGCCATGCTGCTGTGGGGCAGGCAGATGGGAAGATGGCCCCAGGACAGTCAATCAAGAAGTATTTAAAAAGTACCTGATGCCTGACACTGTGCTATGCCTTGTGAAGGGGACCAAGGAAATTCACGACATGTCCCCCCTGCCCTCCTAGAGCTTTGAGGGACCTCCGGTGGCATGATAATGCAGCCACACCTGAACTGTGATAAGAGACAGTTTATCAGGCGGTCAGTGATCTTCTTCTCGTGTCTTTTCGTTGTAATGGTAACTCTCAAAATGCCGTCCAGCCCCTGGGATCCCCTTTTCCGGAGGTGCCTAAACACGCTCTGGACACATGTACCCTATTCTCTTCCTGATGTTTTCCTTCCTTTCCTCCCCTGATCCTGGGCGTTTAGAGTGCCCCCTCCTTGTATGCAGCCTGGTGTCTCTGTTGTTTTCCCTCCTCTGTTGTTGCTGAGATAAAGGGAAGTGATAAGTCTGTGGTTAAACTCCTTTGATAACAGTGAAACCCGGGTGCGCCCATTAGAGATGCAACAGGTTTTATTTCAAATAACAAACTGTTTTAGGGAATTTTTGCCTCCTGGGGAAGTGCCATCAGGTGTTCAGCTTGGCAGAAATATTGTCGCACCCTGAATAGGTAAGTCATCAAAATGATTCCATTAAAATTGATTGGCACTGTAGAGGCCACCGAAATGGGTGTTCAGAAGACTCAAAGGCCATGCAAATGGGTGAACTTGGCTAGTTCCAAGTAATTACTTCAGAAAGCAAGACAACAAAATCCATTCCAAACCCTATTAGAGGGCGAATGGTCATCGCTTACCGAAGACGCCCGCTCGTCCCCCTTCTACCCAGACACCGCAGGGAGCAGCGTGAGACTGTGACACGTGTATCGATACTGCCTTCCGGTACCTCGGTTTCCTCTGGTGTAATGTTGGGCTGATGCCATCTCGTCCCTCCCCTGTCTCTCCGGGCTTGGGGCTTTATGGAGGAACATGTCCAATTTAAGGTGGACCGTAATCTCGACCACTTACTAAGCACTCTGAGGTATATGTCAAGAGCTGTGTTACACATTTTCATAAATTATCTTTTTAATACAGTAGCCCTGTGGTGTAGCTGCTGTTAACTAATCCCATTTTGTAAATAAGCAGAGGTTTAAAGACATTTGTCAAACACCCAGTCAGTCTGAAAAATCTATTAAGGGGGGGACTGCGTCCCTTCTTGGGAAGCTTTATGAATGAAGGACAGAAATATCCGTGTCACTTTGAAAACTGACATAGTCTCTCTCTGCCGTGAGAACTCTGGGCCCAAGGATACTTGCCTTTTATCCCTGGAACATCAATTTATACTTGGCCACAAAAGCGCGTTTCTCCTCTGAGTTTCGCTGTTCGAGGCAATTTGTAAAAATATCTCCCTCCCTGATCTCCATGCACATGAAGGATGACTCAGTTGTCATGGGAGTGAGAGAGACAGTTATCATGGCCATAAATATTGGCTCTTCAGAGTCCTGTACCACAGGAAAAGCACTAAAATCAGTTCAAATCTTCACTTTAGCCGGCACGCAGTTTTATGCCTCTCCATTTCAGTGTGACCATAAAGACCAGAGTAAGGCAGGAGATACGACTCTCCACATTCCGATTCCAGAAAAAACACTTGGGTTCTACCTCAGATTGAGACAGGTCCTCACACAGGCCCGTGAAACGTTAGAATACAACGATGCTGCAGATGAGTGCTGAACTGAGCTGCGCTTTATCTGACTCAGGCTAACGACAAGGGGCCTGTACTCGAGGTGTGCATGAGCGCACTTGAGGCAGGATCATGAAGCTGACGCTTGGGAGGCTGGTCTGGCCACAAAGCATCGTGTAGCCCAGTGTGCTGAGTCAAGAATCCTGGGAAAACAGACATGATTTTAACTTACTCTCATTGCCACTAGGCTCCTAATTACAATGCCATCCTGTCCTCCAGAGAATGCATACTACAAAATAAACTTATATTAGAAACTTCCTTTTAATGAGGTCTCTCAGTACTTTAGAACCTAAATCCTTTTTAATTGGATTCAAGCTAGAACTACCTTCTACCACATTTAACCCTGGGATGCCTTCCTCGTGTGAAGTTATCTCTGTTCGTTGGGCCCCGGGAGAAGGAACAGTTCCTGCCATCCCCACGGGGGCCCATCGCTGCCTCAAAACTCTGAGGAGGCCTGCCCGGCCAATCACACCGGTTTTAGGGAGACTGTTCCCATGTGGCCTTCCAGTTGGCTTATCAGACTCAACCTAAAGTTATTTTTTTCTTACCTTTAGAGAAAAATTACAGTCCTCCTTCTAAGTCCAGAATTTGTCTTTTCAAAATGAAAACGCAACCAAATCTGCAGTTTGCCTCTTACCTTGCATCCCCAAGATCTAATGACATTCTCCCACAAAGGAGGCTGCTTGCTTGCTCCGCCCTATCCGCCATGGCTCGTTGACAAGCACGTGCGCATCTGGCCTTCCCTTGCCTAGCGTGGGAGCGGTTGCGAAACGGCTAAATGCAGTGATGGGCCTATCTGGGGGAAAGGTGACATTAAAATTCTTCAGATACCTTTGCAGCTGTTACACATTTGAAGTGGTCTAACACAAGTGGGTTTTTTTTCAGAGGCCCGGGGACAGGGAGAGAGAGCCGATTCCAGAAACTTTGCCCTTGATGTCTTTTCTGTCTCTGCAGTGCTCTTGCTGGGATTTACATAATAATGGTGAGGAAGCGTTGCAATGCACACAAAGCTGTGCACATTCCTCAGTTGTTTTCCCAAAAGGCTTAAAAATGCGGTAGATTTAATCTAGGTCAAAAAAAAAAAAAACCAAACCCTCCATTTTCTTGGCAGAAGATTTAGAGAGTACTCCTAGGGGTACCAGGAGACAGTCCTCCAGGTGAGGTCCCCAGGACAGCAGGAGGCTGGGGGTGGCCTAGATCTTGTGGCCAATTAACAGAAAGTGGTCACGGCGGGTCAGGTGCAGGGTCTGAGGGCAGCGGGGCGGGGTTGTGCGGAGTGGGTGACATACGTTCTCTGTCCTCGGGTTGAACGGCCAGCTCAAGTTTGTTGTAGAGTAGTAACCCTGCTGGGGACGTGAGTCACGATTCTCGCTTCTCCCTTCTCGGAGGAACGCAGAATCCCTGCCCCAGGCACCCGGCCATGCTTTGTCCCCATTTTGTCCCTGAGGTTTCCCAGGGGATTCCCTCGGGATTGTGCCTGGCGATCCAAGCGGTGGGGTTCCCCCCTCCCCGAGAGCAGAATGGTGGCGGTGTCCCCCTGCTTCCTAGTTAATGGCCAGGTGGTAAGCCTTTTTTTTTTTTTTTTCTTTTTTTTTTTTTTTTTACATCAGGGCACCAGTTCGCTCAAACTCCACAAAGCGAAGCTGATTGGATACGGTTCTGTTAAAAGTTGATTGCTACAGGATGTGGCGTTTGCGCTGGGTAGCTAGGGAAGTCCCGCTCTTAGATAGACGGGGGTGAAAAGTTGGTCTCGGGAGGCTGGCTGAAGTTTCAGACAGAAGGTTTAGGTTCTAAAAAGGTATTTCTGGCTCCGTGAAAGCGGGCTGCGGCAGTTCTAGGGGTCTCAGAGGAAGGCAGAGCCCGTCAGGTGGTTGACGGCACACCCTGATGATCGGCATGGACACCGCAGAGTGCGGTCAGTCCCCAGTGACTGAGATGGTTATGCCTTTGCTCTTAGCCCCTTGTGGGTAGTCTGTTAACTACCTCTGGGGGTGACAGAGAGGCAAGTTACTAGCATTAACTGGTTGTAAAATTCCCTGAGGAGACGGTACCGAAGCCCAGAGAAAGCTGTGCCCCCTTAACGTCCTCTGATTTTTTTCCCCCTTAGTTTTGAGTTTAAAGCAGAAAAGGAGGGGAGTGCGAAACAAAACTCGTGTCTTTTCTTGCAGGTCTTTCCCATAGCTACCTAATGTTTGCTTTGATGGCTGCTTTTTTTTTTTTTTTTTTTAATTTTTTTCTTTAACGTTTATTCATTGCTGAGACACAGAGATAGAGCATGAGTGGGGGAGGGGCAGAGAGGGAGACACAGAATCCGAAGCGGGCTCCAGGCTCCGAGCTGTCAGCACAGAGCCCGACGCGGGGCTCGAACTCACAGACCATGAGATCATGACCTGAGCGAAATTCAGACGCTTAACTGACAGAGCCACCCCGGCACCCCATATTGCTGCTTTTTTTATTCCTTTACTTTATGTCTCTCATTCTGTCCTTGCAGCCAGCCTGGTTCAACACCCACGTCCAGAAGAGCTGCCATAAGGAATTCGCACACAGGAGCACGTAAACGTGCTCAGCGAGGGGGCTGGGTTTTCAAGGTCGCTGGTGAAATTAGAGCATTAATGGTTTGGTCCTATCTTGAGCTCCCCTAAAGCAAGCCAGATTTTGAGGCCTGAGAGGGAACAAACAGCTAGGACCTTGGAGGCCATGAGTTAACAATGTTGCATTTGATTGGGGCCTTGTTTCTTGGTGGGTGGGCTTCCGGCTGAGGAAAGGGCTACATGCCTGCCTCTCCAGGGTACTGGTTCGCCTCCAGGGTACTGGTTCACGTCTGCTTCTGTTTGAAGAATGACATTCTGTCATTGTCTTTTTCCTCAAGATGCGAAATGTCAACCTTCCAGCCACAGGAAAATTACTTCTCTCTCTCTCTCTCTCTCTTTTTAAGGTCATTGCTAAGTTTTAAAAATTTTAATTCAGGGGATTTTTGATGGGGCTTTTTGAACCTTTAACTGCTTTGTAGAAACTGAAAGTCGGGGGTCTTGGGAAAGATGAGGCCAGTGATTGAGAATCTAAACCTCCCGCATGTGGAACACTTACTTGAGCACAAAATGTACCACTTAGATCAACAACCTTTGAACTCTGAAAAAAAAAGTATTAAATTCTTTCTATGGAAGCTAAAATTGAGGAAGAAAATAGATTACCCGGGGAATCAAGTATGGGGACTATGTCCTCTTTTGACTTAGACTGGATCGTGTGCTACCGACTTGACCAGAAGCCAAGATCCCAATTGAGGGGACTTGTGTAAAGCGGGCACCTGTTTTGCTTACAAATGTGTGTACAAAAGAGAGCTTCATTCACAGAAAGGGGAAAAAAACATAGCGGGTTCACTAATTTAGCCTTCCAGGGCCTTCGGTCCCTTGATCTGTGGGCACCTCAGAATTCAAAGGCAGCCTTTAAAAGAGTTCTCAATTCACAACATGATGGCTTTGTCGATGTCCTGAATTCGAATATATCTTGAGCTAAATTTGTCTGCCAGAACTGTTAACTTTGTTTTTAAAAGAAATAAGTATAGTGTTCAGTCATCAGGTGATCATTCTCTAGTTGTCTTCAAGGGTTTATTTGCTTAGATTTAGAAAGATAAATTTCATAAGTTTGATATGTTGAATGGCCTTGGAGGTGTGGACAACCCTGCTCTTTACCCCACGGATGGAGTTCATGTGGGGAGACAGTTGTTCAGTGCACAACACCTTAAGCTCCACACATGAAATACTTTTATTTTGTCAGCTTAGCCAGAGTTGTGGGAAATTACTTTTTTCCTTGCCTTCTTTCTTCCATCATGATGCTACTCTTCAGTAATAATAACTTAATATGAAAGAGTTATGTATTTCAGAAAACGTTCCACAATTTTCCATATTAAGATGTTACTAAAGAATAGCATCAAAAAAAGAATCAACAGTTAGGACTAGAACATTCCAGAAAGGACCTTTCTCCCATTTATGAGAGTGCCTTTCCAGGAGCATTTTCCTCAGTCCACGAGATTGGTGGCTCCAGCAGAGTCATGAGGGGCTTCTCAGAGGGCTGGCTCCCTGTGCCATGGTGAGTGTAAATTGTGGACCTGGGGTCTGAGACTTCAACCCTAGGGTTGACAAGTGACTATTTCAATAATTGAAGACCATTCAAGTCACCGACCTCCCATCTTTAAGCCTGGGTTCTATAGTAAAAACTGCCTTATCATCCATACTTTAGAGTGAAAGACAACGCTGCCTTTTTAAAATGGCATCTCTACAGCATTAACCCTTAGTCATTCCCCCTCATGTGGAAGGGTTCAGAAAACTCAGAGGAAATTTCTTTAGTGAGTATGTTGTCAATTTTCCTAAGGGCAGAACTGGTTTTAAAATCTGGTTTGGGGGGCACCTGAGTGGCTCAGTTGGTTAAGCATCCAGCTTTAGCTCAGGTCATGATCTCACAGTTTGTGAGTTTGAGCCCCACATTGGGCTCTGTCTGACAGCTCAGAGCCTGGAGCCTGCTTCGGATTCTGTGTCCCCCTCCCCCACTCATGTTTTCTCCCTCCCTCCCTCTCTCTCTCTCTCAAAAGTAAATAATTAAAAAAAAATTTTTTAATCTGGTTTTTGGTATCATTCCCCAGGGCTGTGTCTACACTGCCCTCCACACTGAAGAATATAAATACAGTGCTGTTTCACTCAGGGCAAGCCATGATATAAAGTGGTTATGTCTACATAAGCAATGCATTTTTTTTTCCCTGTGAGTATTATTACCAAGAGTTTCCAAGTAAAGATTTTCAAGAGAAACAGCTGTGGTTTCAAAAGATTTGTGATAATCCAGATGGTTTCTTTGAGGATAAATCTACTTGATCATTTAAAATTAAAGTCTTTCAGTAGAGTTGAGTGTCTTTATGATTTTAAATACACTACGTGTGTGTGTGTGTGTGTGTGTGTGTGTGTGTGTGTGTGTGTGTGTGTGTGTGTGTGTAGATACCATTGGCCTGTCTTGCTTGGGGCTGTATCTTTGGAAACAACAAAAACCTCCTCACAGTGTCTCAAATTATTCTGCAATTAAGCTGGCAATGTACCTGAGGGAACTCTGGGTGACAGCAGAAACTATTTGTGAAGAGTTATAGTCAGACAGCAACTACTCTGTCTGGAGTATATGCACTTAGCCTCTGTGGGAATTGCCTCCCGCACCTTCCGAGACAAGATGCCTAATCATATTGCACAATTATAATGCTGATTGCACATTGCTTCACACGTCGAACACATGCCATCAGATTGCTAGCCTTGTCAACTTGTGGGAATCGGGGTGGCCAGAGGCCCCTAGTTCCCCTGACTCACTCCTTTGGGGCCCAGTGTTCACTTGGGGCTCACTGACCACCCACAGAGGCTCACCATGAGGTTTGCGCTGGTCAGCCTTCATAGACGGCACTCGGCACCCCAAGATCTTTCTAGACCTTCTCGCCCATCAAAGCTAATCTTCTGTGGCCTTCCTGGGAGCTTTCCTGGATGTTCCAACGTGAAGCAGCATAGTGAATTCCTCGGGAGATGTGAGTGGCCAGTGAGCTTTACCGCATTACCCTTCCCCAAGATGTGCATAGACTCCTCAGCATCTCTTCACGATCAGTAGAGGAGTCCTCACTGGTGGACGTGTTAGGCTCTGTGTGGGCCTGACACACTGGTATTTGGCTCTGGAACCTCTTCCCAAGTTTTACCACCGAACCTATTGCAGCCGTAAATTTAAAAAGCCCTGGTGAGGAGCAATGGGGAGGTGTTGATAAATAGAGCCATGGAAGGTGAGTTATTATTTGGGGGGCAGGGGGCTCTTAAATCCAGAGCTCTTAACTGATACAATGAATTGTCAAAAAGAAAAAAAAAAAAAAAAAACCTGTTAACATGGGACAACCATAAATTAACCTGTGGGCAGAACATCATGTTTATCTTCTCAAAATTTCTGCTACGGGCAGAGACCCCTGAATGGGTGGATAAAGGTGGCGAGAGTTGTACAGTCCACGTGCGTGTAAGACTGTGTGAAATGGACAAGGAAGAAACGTGAAAAACAGCACAACTCAATGGCGTTGAGTAGAAACTGGAGGGCGGAGACATGGCCAAAGCACCTGGCTCATCAAACTGCGCTAGTCTCTGCTAATCCCCCAGAGGCTCCTGCCAGGTCACTTCCCATCTCTGAAATGGAACAGAACCGTCTTTGGTACCGCCACCGGTGGCAGGGAGAGAGGGGCATTCCAGAGTGATGCTGACCCCTGAGGGGTCGTCCGCCCTGGTGCCTGCCACAGCCGCTGACCAATGAAGGGCATCTGTGGCCGTTGTCGGTGTTTAACTGCCCACCTTACAAGGGTGTTTGAAAAAGAAACGGGCTGGGGCGCCTGGGTGGCGCAGTCGGTTGAGCGTCCGACTTCAGCCAGGTCACGATCTCGCGCTCCGTGAGTTCGAGCCCCGCGTCGGGCTCTGGGCTGATGGCTCAGAGCCTGGAGCCTGTTTCCGATTCTGTGTCTCCCTCTCTCTCTGCCCCTCCCCCGTTCATGCTCTGTCTCTCCCTGTCCCAAAAATAAATAAACATTGAAAAAAAAAAATTTAAAAAAAAAAAAAAAAAGAAAAAGAAACGGGCTAAAGGGGGGAGGTCCATCCCCCGAATCGGATTGCTAAGCCATCTGGTGCTGCAGCTGACCTGAAAATGAATCCAGTAAATTTCAGACCTGAGTTACAGCTGGCATGGGGAAATCTAAGAGACAGGTGGTTCCCTTAACAGCTGTACATCCAGTTAGGGTAGGCAAGAAAGAAAATTCCAACTCTGTTGAACCTTCATGGATTTTCTGGGATCTTTAGTAGCCCCCGGCCCTTTTGCCATGGTAATGACCACATCAGGGCAAATAATATATCTCTCCCTTCCTTGGCTGAAATAATCTGTGCAGGTCAATGCATCTGAGATTTCAAGTGGGCATGTCAAGTGGTGGATGGAGGAAAAAAGACTATGGTTGTTAGCCAGGAGGGTACTCCCAGAAATGAGAGTCTTTCAAGCACGTTTCTACTCTGGATTAATACAGACTAGTGTCTCTTGAGGGGAATAACCACACATTGCTGTATCTAAGGGGGCTACTTAAATTTGTAGTTCCACATACCGTAAATTTTAAGATAACTTTAATCAAACACTGTTTTTATTCAGTGAATTAGTATGCATGCTGAATGAAGTGCAAAGAATAATTTTGACTTTAAAAAAAAATGTGTTGTGAATGGAACACTTCGGCTATATAGCCATGTTGTTTTGAGAAGGAGTTGAGGCAGACCTGGTTTTTATTCACTGATTGAGAGGTAATGAAACTAAGGTACAGAGGAAGTAAGATGTTTCTGTCTAAGTCACTCAAGAACCCAAATGTGTGAAACCAAAAGTAGAATCTTGGGGTGATATTCCCAATCCTAATGTCTTCCCCCCAGAACACCCACGATTGTACATATTGTTCATTGCATGCGGGTGCCCAGCTGAGACCACAGGTAGAGGCAGAAATCAGCTCGGACCCCGCTCACCAAGCCTTGGGCCATGGCAAGGGGCTGTGCCCATCTGGAGATGGGACACCTTTTCACAAGGTGCCAAGTCTGTTAGTGGAGTCTGAGGGGCCTGCGCTGTTGGGTTGGGGTCGGGAAGCAGATCACCATGTTAGCCAGGATATTCTTCTGTGCGTTACAACGGGAAGCATAGCTTATCTTGGCTTAATCTCTAAAAACTCTTGTCTAAACGGATATAGAGTCAGGGAGGCGAGAGCTGTGCACAATTTGAAGGGGGTCTGTTGAGGCGACCCTGATTTCACCGTAGCAGTTGTACAGGCAGAGTGGGCCCTGGGTGAGACTGGTAAGTGTTTGAGATGTGGGGTATCTTCCCATCTCCCCTTTTGGACATGAGGCTCCTTTCCCCATTCCTTTCCCCTCTGCCTCCCGATGCCGCATCACTCTGACATCAGCTTCAGACTTGCCCTTTCTACACACACAGTGACACCCACACACACCTTGTGCTCACTAAGGACGTCGTTCAAAAGGAAAGCGCTTTAACCAAATTCATACTAACATGTAAATAGCTGGGAGCGATTAGATGTTTCCATCCCCAAGGGCAGCATTTTAATACTTAAGTAGGAAAGGAACTGCACCTTCCTGGTGGATGTCAGGCAGTGAGAAGGCGTAGGGATTCTGTTGCAGGGTTAAAGGCAGGAGAGCTTTCTTTATTCCCAAGACCATCGCGCATTGGTCTGAGCTCTTCCCGTTGGCCCCACACATGGGGTTCACTCACTTGGATCATCGTGCTTCTCACTGCTTTCATCTTACTGTCTCCAGCTGTCTGTGTTCGGGGCCCCTGCCCTTCCACGGTCCCCGTGGGCCAGAATGAACTCCGTTCTCAGCTCTGAGCCTGGCCACGCTGGCCTGTGTTCCTCGGCTTCTGAATTGCCTTCTTTCCTGGCGAGCCTTACGGCCTCACACCTTCCCCTCCACCCCTCAGCCTTTTTCCTAAGTGTCCCACTCCCGAAACCTGTCTGCTTGAGAGCATCAGACTCTGCCTCAGTTTTGAAGCTCTGGTGACCAAGGCTGAAGTCAGGGGCCTCCCCCATTGCCCCTTCTCCGGCAGCCAACGTTGTAAGCCCGTGAGACGGGGAGAGGGAGAGAGGGAGAGGGGGAGGCGTTACCGAGGTTCTGTTAGGAGCTTTCAGAAAACAGAGGTTATGTCTCTCTGCACTTTTCTTACTCTAGCAAGCCCAGTGAAGCATAGTTGGTATTTTTTTTTTTTTTCTTCTTAGGGTGTTTATAGTGGTTTGCTGGAAGCTGGGATTTGACTTCCCTGTTTAAAGTTACTCCTGGATCCAGGGCGCCTGGGTGGCTCAGTCGGTTAAGCATCTGACTTCCACTCAGTTCATGATCTCACCATTCATGAGTTTGAACCCCGCGTCGGGCTCTGTGCTGACAGCTCAGAGCCTGGAGCCTGCTTCGGATTCTGTGTCTGTCTCTCTCTGCCCCTTCCCCCCTGCCCTGAAAAATAAACATTGAAAAAAAATTACAAAAAAAAGTTTACTCCTAGATCCTAAGCACATCCTATAGCTCATCTTGGGTTCACTTCATGCCACTGAAGCCAAAGCCACTCATTAATTTGAAAAAGTTTTGTTAAAAAAAAAAAAATCTACCATCAGGCCACATAACTCTGGTCAAAGAAGTCAGGATAGCTGAAGCAAAAAGCACGCTAAAAATAAAAATGGTCAGTCTGTCCATCTGTGATTTTTTAAATTTTTTTAATGTTTATTTTTGAGAGAGAGAGACAGAGTGTGAGCAGGGGAGGGGCAGAGAGAGAGAGAGAAAGACACAGTATCTGAAGAGGCTCCAGGCTCTGAGCTGTCCGCACAGAGCCCGACGCGGGGCTCGAACTCACAAGCTGTGAGATCATGACCTGAGCCGAAGTCGGACGCTTAACCGACTGAGCCACCCAGGCACCCCTGTCTGTGATTCTTTCAAGAAACTGCATAATGTTCACTTTCTTCCATTGTGCCAATGAATGCCTACATTTTAGGAGTTCCTAATCCTTGGATGCATGTGGTATGAGTGCCAGGAAGCTATGATTGTTTTCTGCTTTCTCTAGAAGGTGAGGTGTTGTATATTTAATCTCAGTAGACTGAAACAAAATCAAATCTGCAACAAGTTTCCAAATTTCTTTTCCGAACGAGGAGGAAGCATCATAGATGTATTTAGGAAGGCTGAAGGAATGGAACTGCACTTTATTTTCCCCTACGTTTTTAAGTGAGTTTTCTTTTCAAATTTGTATTTAAATTCTAGCTAACATACAGTGCAATATTGGTTTCAGGAGTGGAATTCAGAGATTCATCCCTTACATACAACATGCAGTGCTCTCACAACAGGTGCCCTCCTTAATGCCCATCCCCCACCCACCTCCCCCCCATCAACCCTCAGTTTGTTCTCTTAAAGAGTCTGTAGTTAAGAGTCTCTTATGGTTTGTTTCCTCCTCTCTCTCTTTTATCCCCCTCCCATACATCCGTTTGGCTCCTTAAATTCCACATGAGTGAAATCATATGGTGTTTGTCTTTCTCTGATTTATTTTGCTTAGCCTAATACACTCTAGCTCCGTCCACGTCATTGCAAATGGCAAGATCTCATTCTTTTTGATGGCTGAGTAATTTTCCGTTGTATGCCACATCTTCTTCATCCATTCATCAGTCGATTTACCATTTAGGCTCTTGCTATAGCTTGACTATTGTTGACAATGCTGTTGTAAACATCAGGGTGCATGTGCCCCCTCAAATCTGTATTTTTGTATCTTTGGGGTAAGTACCTAGTCGTGCAGTTGCCAGATCATAGGGTAGTTCTATTTTTAACTTTTTGAGGAACCTCCTTACTGTTTTCCAGATGGGCTGCACCAGTCTGCATTTCCACCAACAGTGCAACAGAGTGCCCCTTTCTCTGCATCCTTGCTGACACCTGTTGTTTCTTGTGTTGTTAATTGTACCCCTTCTGACAGGTGTGAGGTGGTGTCTCATTGTGGTTTTGATTTGTGTTTCCCTGATGAGGAGTGATGTTCAACGTCTTTTCCTGTGTCTGTGAGCCATCTGGATGTCTTCTTTCGAAAATGTCTATTCATGTCTTCTGTCCATTTTGAATGAGGCTTTATTTTGAAAAACCAGAATGCCAATTTATGATTCTGAACTTCTGCTGGCTTATGATGCCAACCCCCTGCTCTCAGCTGTGCCATGTTTTCCAGCTCTTTGCCATACTCCCTTCGGTCCCCAAAACAGAACCGAGGTCGATGCCTCAGTTACGCATTTCCTTCATGCTCCTTGCTCTGCTTGGTATACGAGGACCTCTCAAAGCCAGCCCCAACTCTGTGGCTCCATGCTTCAGGACCCTTCAGTACAGTCAGGCTGAAATATTTACAGTCTTCATGAGTGCGTCTCCCCACTTTTTTTTTCCTCCGTCCAGCTTACAAAGACAGCTCAGAGGCAGCATCTTTTTTCTTTCAATTTTTATTTTTATTTTTATTTTTTTAACATAATTTATTGGCAAACTGGTTTCCATACAACACCCAGTGCTCATCCCAACGAGTGCCTTCCTCGATGCCCATCACCCACTTTCCTCTCTCCCCCACCCCCCATCCACCCTCAGTCCATTCTCCGTATCCAAGAGTCTCTTACGGTTTGCCTCCCTCCCTCTCTGTAACTTTTTTTTTTTCCTCTTCCCTCCCCCTTCCACCTGTGAGTGAAAACATATGGTATCTGTCTTTCTCTGACTTATTTCACTCAGCATAATACCTTCCAGTTCCATCCACGTTAAATTTTTTAAGATTTTGTCCACTCCCTTTTCCTGAGCCTAATTGTGCTAAGAAACTGTATGCTAATGAACAGATCGTTAACTGGTTTCTTTATCCGATTTAAGCAGCTACCTTAACCAGTATCTTTAGCTACAGGTTGGAGGTCAGCCATCCTTCAGAGGACAGAAGTGATGGTCTAAGGCTTCCACACCATTTTCTTTGGTAGAGGACGTTGGTTAGGAAGAGGGGTTTTGCTGGCCTCTCCGGGGTGGGGGGCGGGGGGGGCATTCAGCCTGGACTCCCATCAGCTCTTGGAAATAAGGAATCAGAAGGTTGCCCGTTGATGTGCTATAGCCGTATCTAATAATACATGGGACAGTGTGTCCAAACAGACGTTTGGAGACGTGACCACCCATCCTGTAACTAAATTTCCAAACTGGTTAAAATAGTCTTTCATTTTGGCCGACAAAAACTAAGTATCTCTCATATGGACCTTTGCATTATGATACCATGGTGTAGATAAGGAATAAAGCCCTCTTTTAGCTTTTAAGAACCTTATAATCCAGTGGTCTAAAGTATTGGGTTTAAGAGAGTGTTTCAAAAGTGTGACGTTCTGGAATATCCCTTCAGGAAATTATAGTAGCTGTAAGTTTCTGCCTTTGTCACTGTGATTAAACACTTCTCCATCTGTACTCGCTACACACGCCCCATTAACACGTCACCCACCACTTCTGCCCTCATTCCTGAAGAGCTGTGTTCCAGGTAGTTGGTGCATAGAGTTATGAATTGATCTCCAACGTGGGTAAAGCTCATAAATGTGGTTTGGGTGAAAGGCATTGGTAAATGCTTTAGATGTTACTACTGTTCTCATGCACTTGATTATTTTTAAATTGTGCATCCTTTTAAGTAGATTATTTGTTCGTCGTAGTCTCCATTATATCTAAGCAAAGCACTCACAGAAATTTCTAAAACCTTTTCATTTCTCTCTGTAGGTTGTTGTTTCGTAACATTTTATACAAGAAAAGCTGCACTTGAGGCCCAGAATGCACTGCACAATATTAAAACTTTACCTGGGGTGAGTCGGTTTACTTTTGTACCAAAATCACTTTATTGCTTGAAAATGGTCCTTTCAACTGAAGGTTCTAGTGGCAAAAATGACTTTGGTCTTTTGAGGAGTGTGTGCTAACCCTTCTGTTCCCCTGCAGTAGCCAAAGCAGCTGGCCGACCCATAAAGGAGCATTGGCATTAATGCTGATGGAAAGAGTTCTCAAATAGTATGTCCCCTGGTTAGAAAATCAGAGTGACCCCACTGCGCAGCAGCGGCCGCCAAAGAGTATTGGGTGGGCTGAGATTTTAAAAGGGGAAAAAAAAAAACCCGATACACACGACAGAAGCAGATGGAAAAGGAAAAGCTTTTACTCACCAGGAACCCCTTTTGAAATTTAGTCTTAGATTTTCCTTTGAAAGGGCAAAATGTACCCTGTATGGCCATAATATTAAACCTCCTCATGGTTTCTCAACAGTCAGTGGCGGTTAACAACAAAGTCAATGTTTTAATGCCTAATTTGTGACTTCGTGTTGATAGAGAACGGAAAATACAAAGCTTAACAATTTTTTGCCATTTCCTTCCTGGTAATATTGGACGATTAGTACAATTGACAAGAAACGAACTGATGCTGTATATAGCTGCTTCATCACAACACATTATTTCTGGGGTTTCATGGCAGTGTTATTTATTGCATGCTGGTATAAAGTTCCTGGGCTGTTTGGTGTTTTCCCCACTGACCCAAATATCAGTGATGAGTTCATTCAATGTCGTGACAATGTGCGTTGGTTATAATGAAGAAGGTGTGGTGAGCAGAACAATAATGATTTTATTGAACTCTGGTTTGATCAAAAGAAAAGAAAGATAACCCAGTGTCCCCGATGTTTCCAGGGCATAATTCTAGCTGTCGTTTTGTTGTCTCTGTAGACACACACGAACACACAAGCTCACACACACGCATTTGCTTAGCTACCTTAGATCCGTTGAAAATTTCATGGGATTTGTCACGGCAAGATACTCAAGAAAAAGTTTTCAAAACATTAGTCACCCGAAAGTACTAAATTATGAACCCTGGTCTTCAGTCACACCACTGTGGCTTCTCCCTTTCCCTTAGAGCAAATCAAATAGTGGAAGATTCAAAAAAGCAAGCATGTGATACCAGAATTCTCTGTCCCTATTTCACGACTTCTTCCTCAAACCCTTTAAGTGGTTTTATTTAGTAAGGCAGCTTTTAGTACATCTCAGTGCTTTGCTCCATGACTTTTAAGTATTATTTTTTAAAAAAATCTTTTTAAATGTTTATTTTTGAGAGAGAGGGAAATAGCATGAGGGAGACAGAATCCAAAGCAGGCTCCAGGCTCTGAGCTGTCAAGCCCGTGAATGGCGAGATCATGACCTGAGCTTGAAGTCAGACACTCAACCAACTGAGCCACCCAGGCACCCCTAACTATTATTTGAAATAATTTTATTATTTAAGTATTTATTTTGCTTATAAATGGCTATATTTTTTCCAATGGAAATTTTAGGAGGTTACAGTGTTTGGTCACATTTTCAAATGAAGCAACCAAGGCAAATATTTACTGGTTCGGCCAACTGTAGGATATTCTTGTTTAAATTTCTCAGTCTCCTGATCAAACCCAAAGGCTACTTTGTATTCCCGCTTTTGAAAAGAAATACTTTACAGTAATCCGTACACAAAATCCGTTCTAGGTATGTTTAAAAAAAATACTTGAGATGATGAATTTATTTAGCATTTAGGGTATATTGATGCCAAATCGCATTCTATTTTAAACTAATGCAAAGCTTGAGTAATTTGAATTCATCTGCTCCACTAAAACTTGCACAGCTACCTGTATGCCATCCTTATAGGTGAAGACACTCTCAAGAAACCCAGAGTCAATATGATGAGTGAGCCATGTTGAAAAACATACAAGGGACTAAGTCTGCCTCTGTTGGGGACATCTTATTCTGACCCTTTCTTAGCAAACAAGTAGCATCTTCCGTATTAAAAAAAAATTTTTTTTGGTGCATCTATCTGTTTTTCTCTTCCTAAAAATTCTACATGCAAAAGTCGGGAATGGTGATGTTGGAGACATGTTATTAAGGGCAAGAACTCTGGAGTTGGAAAAGATGGTTTGGGGATTGTTTCGGTTTTCTTTCATCCAGTTCAGTTTCATTTGCCCAATGACTTCGGGCGGGTTAAATGGAAATTTTGAGAAGACAGGTCTGATTTGTAGGCTGATAGCCTTCACAGTGCACACACTGTAGCTACATTTGACACTTCAAATTCGGTAACTGGGAACAGGGTTTCACATCTTGCATTTATGTATATCTTTATCTGATAAACATCACCCTGAACAGCCATAGGAAGAACATGAAAGTGGTTTCCTTTCAGCTGTGAGCTTTTGGTGGACAGGAGGCAGGGGGACCAGACATGAAAGATTAATGCTTATTTTAGGGGAAAAAATATTACAGGGTGCCTTGCTGTTTGATTACAAGCCTTGGAATTAGTCAACATTTCCATAATTCTAAACCAATATACACCTGTTTTCCCACTGTGATGTGAAGGCACAACTTAATTTAACAGAAACCCTGCTGTGCTAAATCTCTCATTAAATACCAAGTGAGTTCGGTAATTTAAAGTTGTAGCACTACTATTTTAACTGGTTGCCTTCATATTATGAAATTAATAAGAAATTAATGATGCACTTTGCCATATGCCTTCAATTTCTTTCTGAATAAAAATAAAAGGGATAAAGAAAAATGCATCACCAGCTGACACTTTAAAGCTTTTCTGGTTGTAATCATTTTTCCTGCGGATAAAGTCCATTAAAAAGGCACTTGATGCCTTTTTTTTTTTCTAAAGTATCCAAAACTTTCAGTTGAAAACAAGATCAAATAGCGCTGAGGTTTCCGCGCCCCACCCCCCCGTTTCATTTTCTTCTGCAGTTGATGTTATGTATCATAGGGAACTTTTATCATGCAACCAAACTTGATTGATATTTAGGGACCATCTTTGGGTCTTGAGAGAAAGAACTCAGTATGGCAGAGGACAAAGTGCTGATGGGACCGTCTGTTATTGAGTTGAATGTGTTTGCTCTTAGATTTCTATTGGAAGGCACCCTTCCTTCGTGCGGTGTACGGGTCATAGAGACCCTTTCCTTAGAGGACGGGTGATGAGGTGAAGGACCAGGGTCTTACTCAACAGTGCAGAGTCACTGAAGACACGTTTTTCACGCCATGTGACTAAGGAAGAAATGCTCGTCATAAACCTAGAAATACAGTATTGGGAATAGGGAGCAAATTCAACAGCTCAGCACAGGGAGAAGCAAAGACTGAGCCTCTGGATGGCATTTCCCTGGCGTGACCAGCTCTCCTCTAGAAATGGAGGCTTGACGCTTAGGCAACAGATCGCATCTCAGGCACGCTGCCTTATTTATTCCTGACATCTCATTAGATTAACAAAACGCTACTAATTATTGAGTGCCTACTGTATGCAGTAAGCTGCAGGCACTAAGCTGTGGCAGTTTATGCCTGCATGCCTGTCTGCCAGCCCTTGAGATGCCTAGTGAGTAAGACTTCCATCACCTGAAGAGAAGACCTTCCGTGTGTCTGCACAGGCAGAGCTTCTGGGGGAACCTGTGTGTTTCCTGCAGAACTGTTAGCCTGACTTTTTCTACAGCTGAGCCATCGGTGTTCCCGGACAGATTTTGGTTGCCTCTGCCTTGACAAGTTTGGCACGTTGGGCTAACACATAGCTTCTTTTGTTTAGGATGGCACAACCTAACTGGGAGAATTAGTCAATAGAAATGTCATCGTCTGCCATTGTATTGCCCAGAGAGAAAAATCCTTGTAGAGGCAACTTGAGAGATTCATTTTGTGTTCACTGACCTAATTTAGCTTAATTAAAAAATAAAGTGAAGACCTTAATCGAAACACAGAAAAACTACCACGATCTTTTCAATAATCACGTGTCCAGGACCAAATATCCCCATGCCAGTGACAGCACTGGGCCTTACGTTATTCTTTTCTCAAGGTCTTAAAACATATTGTCTCTCGCAGTAAGGCTTTCTGATTGAAAACCTACAGCAGTATCATTAGAGCATTCACTGTATAAATTAATTTAATTAAGGATGTAATAACAGAGAGGAATACAGTTTTGGAAAAGCTCTTAAATTTTAACAGCAAGGAGGAATCAGAATCTAAATGTCTTGTAAAATATTAATTGCAAATTTCTTCCAGACATTTTCTCTGCCTATGCCTTCCTCCTTCCTTTCTTTTTAGAATCACTACCAGTTTTATTAAGTGCAGTTTATATTAAGGTGTTACTTCCCTAAGAGAACATTTGTTTAGAGCATTCCATTTCAGCGGTGGCTTACCAAAAGGTGTTTTATAAGAACACTTGGAGTGTGAGCGAGGGCTCCACGTAGATTGGAGATATAAAAACAAATGAGGCTGATCCAGTAGGAAGAAGCTGTAAATAAAACTGCCTCTTGGGACGGGTGTGTTCACCCACAGGAAGTGAATGAGCCCCTTCTTGGCTTCCCTGGAAGGGATCATTTACCTACGCGGGCAGGCACTCTCCTTCCTGCCAGGCGGCCTTCCACACAATTCTCCATAGAATTGTCCCCCTGTGTCCTTTAAGAGCAGAATGCTGGGGTTTAATATTCTTCCAGCAGAACAGCTTGGCTCTCACTGGGACCAAATTCAATTGGCCCATTGTAATGCATTTTGAGGTACTCTTTTTCTTTGAACCACCTCTTCTAATTATTAATACGTATTTAATGCCTTTGTGCTCAGAGCCATGATGATTATTTTATCATCACCATCATCGTCATTATTTCTGTCGTAAAATCCCTCCAACCCCATCTCATCGTATCATGAAAATCGTGCCCCCCACCAAACCATCTCATTTGAATCCAAGCCTAACTAGACCAGGCTAGATAAAGTTTTGTCTCAGATGCCATTTATTTAGAACAGGAAGACACGGCCAAAATGTCTACATAAGCAGAGTTAAGTCTTCAAAAGCATGTTATCATGTAGAACAGAGCATTCATACACTCGTTCATCAAATATCTACTGAAATTTTTTTTATTTTAAATGTTTTTATTTATTTTTGAGAGAGAGAGAGACAGAGTATGAGTGAGGAGGGGCAGAGAGAGAGGGAGACAGAGAATCCAAAGCAGGCTCCAGGCTCCGAGCTGTCAGCACAGAGCCCGATGCGGGGCTCAGATTCATGAACCGCAAGATCATGACCTGAGCTGAAGTCGGACACTTAACCGACTGAGCCACCCAGGTGCCCCAGTATTTACTGAATTTTTATTGTTTGCCAGGAACCGTTCTGGGTACCAGGGAATACAGTAGCAACCATGCTGTTTATAACTGAATCACCCAAAAACAAAGCCAGCCACCATGCCTGTACTTGGTTAAGGTTTAATAACTAGCTCTTGGATATTTCATGCCCAGATGAGCTACTTTCATAAAGTGTTTCCCAGGGAGTCCACCTTTGTTCCCAAAAATGGCACCTTTGCCCACACATCTTCCAAGTGCTCCAAAATAGAGGGTGAATGTAGATTTGCTGTGTTGTGCACTCCTGTGTGTGTGTGTGTGTGTGTGTGTGTGTGTGTGTGTGTGTGATAGAATTTGTATCCTCTACACAGACCCGTATGTATGTCTCTATATACTTAAGATGGGCATATATTCACACACATCCATATGTGAGTATTAATTCAGCCAAATAAAACCAGGAAGATATAGCTTAAAATCCCCCCCCCCTTTTATTTGGCCTACCAACATATTCTTAACTACTTTGCAGTCACCTTTCTTATATTAGGCTTTGTGAACTATGTAATTCTCATGTTTGTTTGTCTGTTGGTTGGTTTTTGCTTTGAATCGGGATCATGGCTAATTCATAGTGCATGTGTGAGGGTACTTGAGAACCACCATTTAATGGTGATAATCCCTGCCTTCCACCTCCTTAACAGAAGAGTAGGCGCCGAATGAGATAATGTATGTAAAGCTTTCTGAGCCCCTGAAGAAATGTGCTTAGAAGACATTGTTTCTACTTGACAGATTCTGTAGGTGTGAACTCTTCTGGGGTTGCAACCCAACATATAAAATGTGTGTGCTGTGGAGTGTGTAAATCGGGACATTTGGTGTGCATTCTTCAGATTTGCATTTGCGGGACTGGGCCTGGGCTGAAATGTTTGGCCTTCCAGCACTTCCCCAAAGCAACTATTCCCCTGCTGTCGGTGCTGTTTTAGCAGAACACTTCGTCCTGCCGAAATGAAAGCTAAACAAAAAGTGAGGACTTTTTTTTTTTTTTTTTTTTTTTTTTTTTAAAGTAGGCTTCATGCCCAGAGCAAAGCCCAACACGGAGCTTGAACTCACGACCCTGAGATCAAGACCTGAGCTGAGATCAAGAGTCAGGTACTTAACCGACTGAGTCACCCAGGTGCCCCAGAAACTTTTTTTTTTTAAGATGACCTTGTAAGGGACTATGATGGAGAGTGCCATGTTGTGCCTAGAGGGCAGCCCCCCAGGGCTGTAGCCACCAACAGGAGCTAAGCCAGTGTGGAGGAGAAGCGCTCAAGCTGCAGAATCAGGCCCACATGGGATTCAGGCAGGCATGGCAGGGGTGCTGGGCTGCTCATTGCTTTGGGCCTGAGACAGAAAGTTGGAGGATGAGGGCCGCCTGGCTGGCTCAGTCGGTGAAGCATCCGACTCTTAATTTCGGTCATGATCTCGTGGTTCATGAGTTCAAACCTTACGTTGGGCTGTGTGCTGGCAGTGTGGAGCCTGTTTGGGATTCTGTCTCCCTCTCTGTGTTCCTCCCCTGCTCACTCTCTGTCTGTCTCTCTCAAAATGAAAAAGAAAGAAAGAAAGCCGGAGGATGAAAGAAACTCCAAGCCCAGTGGTTCCCAGTCTGGAGGCCAATCGCAAGGGGTCTGGGAAAGCATATTTTAATATTTCACAAAAGGCCACTGGAAGTAATCTGTTTCACCCACCGTAACATTTTACATGCCACCTCAGCAAGGCTTCTTTTGCTTTAGGCTGGCAGCCAGTCAGGTCAGTAGCTTTGATTGGCAGTTATTGACCTATGGCTTTGATTTTAACCGTAATAAAAAGCTAGTTACTTTTATTTATTTTGAGAGAGAGAGAGAGAGAGAGAACACGTGCACAAGTTGGGGAGGGGCAGAGAGAAGGAGAGACAGAATCCCTAGCAGGCTCTGTGCCATCGTCATCAGCACGGAGCCCAAGGTGGGGCTTGAACCCACAAACCGTGAGATCACGACGTGAGCCAAGATCGAGAGTCCGATGCTCAACTGACTGAGCCACCCAGGCACCCCAAAAACCAGTGACTTTTAAAATAGGGCCCGCTCGATACAAGGAAATCTGTGGGAGAAAATTCATGAGGGGTCCTTACTGGTGAAATGTTGACAGTGACTGAGCTGAGCGGCCCAGGTAGCACGGGGTTAAAACAGGGAGCAATTACACCAGTTTTTGATAATGAGGTTTCCGTGGAATGCCGTGCAGAGGCTCAAGTGCATTCCCTCGTCACCAGGACTGTTGTGAGGGCTTAGGAAAGCATACGTGCAACCTACGTAGCCCAGGGGCCCAGCCAGGGGTGCACAGTTGCCCTATGTCATTGAGCAGCACCGTGGTCTCATTGGTAATGTATGAGGCCACAGTAGGATAGCACAGTGGCAGAAAGAAACAAGAGTCGGATTTCAGAGGTTCTCCTTTCTCTCTGATATCCCAGGACTACATTGGGAATATTAAGTTCACTTATTAGATCTCAGTTCTATTAGAGGTTGATAAGCTTTCAAAAGAAGATTGTAGGGAAAATCCATGAATTGGATTAAAGGTCTGGATGGAATTGCATAGGAAAGGACTTGTGACAATCAAATGAAAGGGAAAAACTTTTTTCGAAGAGTTTACTTTTAAGTAATCTCTACACCCAACATTGGGCTCGAGCTTACAACACCAGGAGAAATGTTTTTGTTTTTTTTTTAAAGTTGGAAAGTAGTCCAGATTTTTCCCGGGGACTATGCGGTCCCCATGAGAATTCATCACCTGAAAATATTACTGTGGTGCCGGACAGACCGTGAATCCATCACATGTGGGGTGGGCACAGCTCAGGGGACGGTGTCCAGTAGAGGTGGGCTGTCCAGTTCTTCAGTCTCAGGCTCCAGGCCATGAAAAAGTATGTGACGAGGGTGGGTATGGAGAGAGTTCTCCCAGGAGCCCCAAGGTCCTTACCCACCCACCAAGACACGGAGAATGGCTGAGCTGGGGGACGGGACATGAGGATCAGAGGGAGTCTTGGGAACCCCGCCTGGGCCACATCTAGGTTGGTGAGCGCAAGGGAAGCAGGCTGGCCATGGCCACTGGGAGGCAAGGAGGGAAGGAAGTTTCACGTATCCTTTGCTCATTTGAGCCATAGACTGTGACCGTACACAGGTGCTCAGGAAGTCTCATTAGTATTGTGACATAAGCTATTGAAGCTGTTTTGGTAATGAAGCAGTACCTCAGGACCATATCGTTACGGCTCTCCCTACCCAAAGTCTCCAAGATGAAAAGATCATAAACAGCGCCTGTGGGAGATTGCAGAAAAGGGACACCACGACAGATGTTCTCTTTCACGTTTTTTATTGTTCCTGACTGTCATTTCTTCCCACCAGTAGTCAAAACGCATATTTGTCCTGTCATCCCCTTCCCCACCTGTCATTAAGAACTCTTGAAAGCCCTTCCTGTCTTCATCTGCAAAAACGAAATGGTTGGACTCAGTGGTTCTCAGAGTCCTTTGCAGTCTCGTAGGACCAGTCTTCCTCCCGTGCGTTGTCTGCGGTAATGTCCTGCTTAAGGAAAAACATCTCTCTGTACATCTATCTCTCTGTCTGCCTGTTTATCCAAGTGGGTAGCCAGGCAGACAGCTAGGACTTGACTTGCTTCAGGTATCTGTTAGTAGTGTTAGAGTTACACTTGACCCTTGAACAACACAGATTTGAACTGCGTGGGTCCACTTACAGGTGGATTTATCTTTTAGAAACGCAAAACTGTAACACGTAGTTTCTCTTCCTTGTGATTTTCTCAATGACCCTTTTTTTCCTCCAGCTTACTGGATTGTAAGAATATAACATATAATGCAGAGAACATACAAAATATATGTTAATGGACTGTTGATGCTATGGGTGAGGCTTCTGGTCAACAGTAGGCTATTAGTAGTTAAGTTTTGGGGGAGTCCAAAGTTACATACAGATTTTTGACCACACAGGGGGTTAGCGCACCAACCCTCGCATTGTCCAAGAGCCATCTGTACCTTACATAGACTCATCTGGCCCGTTCGGGGCTTGGCTTCCCACTTTGAGGTTCTCTGGACATCTGCTTCCCACTCCCCTCTGGCTGAGAACCAACAGGGAGCTGAGCACTCGTAATTTTTTTCCCAAGGAACAAAGAAGGAGGGAGAGGCGATGAAGGCTTAACAAGTCCATCTAATTCCTTGCTTACAGCCTTGGTTTGATAAGTATGGGTGTTTAACCTAATGAGGTTTCGGGATTTTTGGTGGATTTCTTGCATCTGTTTGATTCCTGTCCCCAGTTCACATGGATGAGTGAATCGCCTGTGTTTGTAGATGGCTTTATGGTATTCTTTGTCATCCCTTCTAGAAATATGTCAGGTGCTGTATTGACAGTGTTCAACTTGTTATATGGAGGACACTGGGGCACCGGGAGATTAAATTAACTCCTCTGACCTCCACTAGCCAACAGTGACAGCACTAGAATTAGAAGCCACCGTTGCTAAAACTCCCCAGTAGCATGGCCGCCTACCCCTGGCCCTGCCCCTGGATCAGGCATGATGTCCACCACGTCTTAGGGGGTAGGGAGTGGGACCTGGGTCGCCAGCACAGCACAATAATGCAAATCACTGCAAAAGTGTCTATTGATGGCCCACGTATCAGGCCCCACGTGAGGGCTCTGTGACTATATTTCTTTGCATTGTCACAGCACCTCCACAAGGTCTGTGTCATATGGCCCTGTTGGCTGGTGAGGAAACTAAAACTCAAGAGTGACCTGTCTGGGGTCAGACAGCTGGTGACTGTGAGTCTGACCTCGGACGCCAAGGGCCCCGCCGTTGGAGACCCCCAGGAGCAGGTGTTCTCTCTCGGCACTCCCACTGCCGCATGGATAAGCTCGGGATGCCCACGTTTGCCCCCTTTGGAGCTGTCCTGAAATCGATCTAAATCCTCAGCTCTTTTACTCCTACAACTAGCGGCGTCTCACGATGCGCTCGCCTGAGAGGCAGGGCGCCCGGGTCCTGGTGCTTCGCTAAGCAGGCCTCCCCAGAAGGCAGCTGGCGCCCAGAGCCGGTCCTGATGCCACATGGGGCCCGGGCACTGTGCTGTGCAGCTTTGCCAGAGATGCGGAGCCCTGCCCTCTTGCCCAGCCGGAGACCACTGACGTCGCTGGGCGGGTGTGGCCAGGCATTTGCTCCTGTCTTGGGCTGGAGGCTCCTGGTCCCAGGCTCTCCAGGAAGGAGCTACAGATCAAAGGCAGTCACTCTTGTAAGAGGAACTGCTTTGCAAAAATGATTATAAATGCAACACCTTTCTTCAGAGGAGTGCAGCTTTACCAACACCATCTCATTAACATTCATGTTATTAGGGCGCCTTGCTTTATCTGCATCCCCAGGCTTTCGGTCCCAGTCCCCAATCTGCATCCTAATGCCCCGCTCTGTCCAGCTGGCCTCCCCGCCCCCCATCTCTTGGCTCTGTGTCCTTCCGTAGGGGAAGGGCAGAGCGCGGCCCGGCTCATCCTGGAAGATCGGGCACGAACCCTGTTACTCAGCACACCAAGCAGGAAGCGGCAGGACAGCCAGCAGGCTGCGGCTGGGCACGAGGACTGGGAGATAAATAGGAGTTCTCCGCCCTCCATCATCGCGCCTTGCTGCCCCAGGAGCCCTGACGCCTTTCAAGAACAGCTGAGCCCTACCCCCTTATCTCTGCTTCTGGAAACGGGGAGCCAGACCCCGTACCACAGACGAGGGCACCAGGAAACCAGTGAGCGCTGCACATGGGGTCTACGCGGCCCCCTCAGCAGCCCCACGGCCGCGCTCTCAGCCGTGCTCTCTGCCTTGGCAAAGTCAGGGGCAAGGACACTGGATCAGCGCAGCGCTTTTCCTCGTGTCCTGGGAGCTCAGGTGCCCTTCTCTCTCCGTCCCCAGCCACCCACCTGCTCTGTCCTCTCCCTTGGTCAGGAGGTGAGTTAGGACCAAAGGCTCAGTGTTGACTAAGACATTTAGGGTAAACCACGTGGTTAATTCTGTCCGGTCGTCGTGCTGTCATTGCTGTGTTGATGTGAATGTAGATATGTGGGCATGTCTTGGAGACTTGGTGGTACATCCCCCCCAACCCCCAGTGGCCTGGTCTTGGGAGCAAGAGCCGGGATGCCGTGTGACAGCATGTGGGGTTAGACCGAGACTTCTGTGATCTCTGGGCCACCAAGTCCTGCCTCGGGGGCCAGAAGGCCCAAGTCAAAGTGAAGAACAGGTTCCCTGGAAACTCACCTCCACCCTGAAGACTAAACTTGGGTGACCGCAGGCCACTAGGGTATATTTCAGTCTGTCAGATTCCACGCTTTGTGCGCTTGCCCACACATACACGGTTTTTAATTTCTCTAGAAAAGCATATATTTAAATTTTTTTTTTCAACGTTTATTTATTTTTGGGACAGAGAGAGACAGAGCATGAACGGGGGAGGGGCAGAGAGAGAGGGAGACACAGAATCGGAAACAGGCTCCAGGCTCCGAGCCATCAGCCCAGAGCCTGACGCGGGGCTCAAACTCACAGACCGGAAGATCGTGACCTGGCTGAAGTCGGACGCTTAACCGACTGCACCACCCAGGCGCCCCAAGAAAAGCATATATTTAAATGCAAACCGGGAAACTGTGCCAGATGCTTTGTGCTGAGTGGTGCGTGAGGTCCAGTGTAAGCAGACCGGCTGTCAGCAAGTCCTGTAGACCAGGAGACGGAAAGCTAACTGCTGTCATTGCCCGTATTACTGCAGGCGGGTGTAAATTCAGAACAGTAGTTCTAGAACTCCAGAAGTATCTCTCTGGCAAGTTCTGGTTTTGTAAATGTTCTCTCTACGTGACTGGTATTTTTCAGTGACTTTTGGAATTTAGATAACTTTAACGGAATAGCAATAGATGTTTGATTAATAAAACTAATTGTAATAGTCAACGTGTACCGAGCACTTACTGCGTCTTGGGCACCATGCCAAGGGTTTTTATATACGCCTGAGCTCACGACCATAATAAAAGGCTAGATAAATAATAAGACAGAGAGTCATAATTTGTTTTCCCGCTCTGGTTGCCTTTTCAGTGAGAAGTCTGTCATTCCAAATTTAAGGGCATACTTTTGGCCATTAGAGGAAAAATTCTCTAACAAATCACTGAGTGTCGCTTACGTCTAATAATTGGCCTCTTCCATCCAGATACAAGGAGATGTGAAAGACAACTGCCCTCAAATTCAGCTTAACTTCACCTGTAATCCTACTCCGTTATGAGTGTCTGATGGTTTTTACTAATATTTATAAGCCATCATTTAAATAGGAAGAGGCGCTTCAGCCTAGATTTGGATGAGTTGTATCTTAACATTTCTTCGGCAGCTCATGGAAGGCATTAACTATAATCACAACTCCTACAAAAAGTCATTACGTGCCTCTGAGGCATTTATTAGAGAATCCTAATCACTGTGTTGCCCAACCTGTCCCTGAGTCAGCATTGCCCAAATGTAAAACCCCTGGAGGTCATTAACCAAAACTAAATATCATCAGTAAGGAAGATCAGAGTCCCAGACCTAGGAAATCCTGGGGCTAATCTCAGTAGATTTCTGTCTAGTTGAATGCGGTTCTCTGGGTCAGCAGAGGAAGAGAGGGCATGCTGAGGAAAATAGACCCTATTTCGTCAGAGGTCATGGACTGTGGAAGCTAAAAGTTTTTTTTTTTTGGAGATAGTACTGCTGCCCTTCAGATGACAGATGAGGAAGCAAAAGCCCAGAACAGTTCGGTGGCGAGGTCAGGATGGGACAGCAACATGTATCTGCCGACTCCCAGCCTCTTGGTCTTGTCAGCGTCTCAGGCCCCCGTGATTTCTGTACGAGATTATGCCAAACACGTCACTTAAAGAAGCAGCGGTTCAGGGCCCCTACGACCCATCTGTCAGTGACATTACACTGTATGATGTGAGGCCACTGAGCGTGGTGATTCCTTTTCTCATTTCTACCCTCTGAGAAAAGACTCTGATAGTCATAATATTCTTCCTGGCCATTTACCTAAAATGACACAGGAACTAGACAAATTTTTACAGAAGGGATGAAGAAAAAACCAAAGTGGTCCTAAGTTTGAGTCCATTTGCATCTAGAGCTAGTTCTGTGATTAGTAGCCCCGACTGGGGAGCTTTTGAAATGACACATGCCCAGGCCATGCCTCAGGCAGATTAAAGAAGAATCTCTCAGGGTATTTTTAAAGCTTTCCAGGTGATCCCAGTGTTCAGGTTCGAGAACCACTATTGGAGAACGACCGCCATCAGCCCCAAGAGTAAGGTGGTGGCGATTAACCTGTTTCCTCCTGCTCATCTGGCTGTGCGGGAGCCCTCGCACCTGCTGATGACCCTCCCGCAAGTACAGGTAGCCTTGCTGTTCAGAGCCTGGTCGGCGGCTAGCAGCCCCGGAACCGTCAGGACTGCGTTCGTTGTGCTGACTCTCGGGCCTCTCCCTGTACCCGGATTTGCACCAGATCCCGGGGACTGTGTGTGCACAGCACAGTGCGATGGCCTGTGTGCTGGCGGGAACAGTCCTCACCGGTACCGCCATCCTGGGAATCGATCACAGTTCGCTTTAAAGACCACACTGACTGTGTGTGCACACCTACCTCCCGCAGCAGAATCGATAGGTTTCCTCGGTGCTCAAGAGGGCAGAGCTCCTCTGTCACTGCAGATGCTGCCACCCTCCCAGATTTCCTTGCAGACGTTCTAAAAGGGATCTGGGTGACCTGAGCATCTGGGACAGGTCGGGAAGGAGGTAAAGCTGCGAACGGCATATGAGGAGGTCTTTTGTTCGCCAGTATCTTTGTGTGGGCAACTGTGTGTTTTCCGTCCCATCAGCTCTCAAAGACCTGCCAGAAAATCTCACATGAGTGAGACTTACGTAGAATTAATATGTCCCGGGCTGTAAGAGGATGAATGGAGTTAGTGCTATTTTTAGCACAGTTTTTTTCTGGCCAGAATAAGCTAATTCTAGAGAGGAGCAATTTTCTGCCACACAGAGTTCATCTGTAATACTCGGCAGCCGGGTCCCACCTTGCAGAAACGGTGGGCGTGCGGAGTCCCTGCTGGTTCATCCTCCATGGACCTGCGCTTTCTTCCTAGGGAAGCAAAGCACTTCTTATCCTGTCCCTCTCCATAGCCACCGCTTGAGAGACTCTGGCTGACAAAGAAGATTTCACTGCCACAGGCATGTGAGGGTAGAATGCACTGCCTCCTGAGAAGAGGTACTTTATAAACACATATAATACATGTGTTAATTTGGGAGGTCTACGAAGAATGTCACCTGTCCTAAATAGTTGTGAGATTCCTCTGGAGTGGGTTCTGGCATTCCATCCCTACTTCTCGTGGATCGGGAGACGTGTTTCACGTGTTGGGTGGTTCACGATCACTTGAAATACAACAGGCACCCCAGGGGCAGTCTCTAAGCACAGAGTCATTTGTTGCCACGAAAACACTAAAACCTACATGGCCACCGTTTGCCTGAGTCACACCGTTGTCTGTCAGACCAGCATCAAAGCGTGAGCTGCGGCTGGTTAACTGAGTAGGAAGCAGAAGGTGAACAGAGGAGCCAGCTGGGAAAGGAGGCCAAAGGGGCAGGACAAGAGATCAGTGCCCCGTCCCAGGAGGAGGACACGTTCGGGGTGTAATACCTGCTGATGGTGGGTTAGATCTGCGTGGAATAGGGGACCAGGAAAGGCACATAGAAGGCAAGAGTAAAATTACCAGGCCTTCCCTGGAACTTACAAGCAGACACCCGTGTTTATTTCACTCAGCAGAACCGACTGGCTGACTCGTGAGGACGAGCCCGCGGCAGAGTGCATATGGCCCCCAGGACTAAAACATCCTCAGCCTTGCTCTTTGCTGACGTCACCTCAAAGTCAGGCCACACCTCTCTCGCAGGCTTCTGTCAGCTCACAGTATAATCCCCAGCCCAGCCTCCACCTCTTGATGGGGGAGATCCTGAAATACACGTGAGGGCAGGGCTGTATGTCAGGTGCTGTCCTTGGACTTCAAGTCGCCCTCCCCACTTCTGTATTTCACTGATTAGAGCTGAATTAATAGATTGGGGCTGCAAAGGAGCTTCTCCTTCCTAATTATGCATTTTTGGAGATGCACAAATGGTGCTTTTCCCTCACTGCGCCTCTGAGTCACATGTGCCAAGCCCCTCACCCTTGGTCTTGGGAAGAATCACGAGTCAGTGATTGCAGGCTGCCGTGACCGTGGTCAGCACATCAGCTCGTTAATGGAAATGAGCTCTAGGCTCTCAACCCAGTTGACTAACCATGAAATCTCCTTACCGCTTGAAAAGGAGGGAGTGAGCCATGGCGAGGATGTTTCGGTCTGCGTGGCCATCTTTGGTAACGCCTCCTGAAGGCGCTTTGGTGATGTTGGCTAAGAAGAAGGGTGTTGTGCCGGTTTTTAAGGGCACACCCATGTTCTTTTTCCATGTAATTCGTCTCACGGACGGTAGCCACTCAGGTTCGTGGGTGGGAAAAGGAAAATGGAAGAACACTTTACTTACAAGGCAGGGGCCTCTTGGGAGGCAGGTCTCTCAAAGGCATCTGTATACGGTGCCTGGTTCCCAAAATAGCCTCGTATGGACCATGACCTTCAGTCTCTTTGACAGCATTTGGTTGGACAGATGTCGTAGTTGGGATTCTTTGGGTGTGTTCGTAGGCATTTTATCTTGACTCTCTTCTCTAAACATGATATGCCCTTCAGTTTTATGGCAATCCGGACAATAAATATTTCCCATGGTAACTTTCAAAGACCTTAATGGGAAAACAAAAATTTAGCTTAGACTTTAACAAAATTCCAAATAATGAAAAAGAATAAATACACCAGCTGGCTAGGCATGGTGTTGTTTTATGAAAGGGAAGGTTGGGTCTGGCCTAAAGCTTGAAATGCTGAAGACACTGGATTAAAGCAGAGCCAAGTGCAAAAGAGAACCTTTAAAGACATCTCAGGCCATAAGCCTTCCAGGCGCCTTCCTTACACAGCACAGTGACAGGCAGTCGACTTTTCTCCCAATAAAAAGGAATGTGCTGTTTCTCATAAGGATGGCGGGCAGAGAACTAGGCCTTAACCACAGATGTGCCCCCCACCCCCGGGTTCTGTTTTTACCCCTTCGTTCTCACTGCACGATTTCTGTCAATCATCCTCCTGTCTTCCTCTGCCTCCTGGGACCTGCCGCCTCCCAAACCTTGATCTTGAAAGTCAGACTTCTCTGCCAGGCCCCAAACCTAGATGTCCGATAGCTGTTACTGCAAAGTTGCATGCAGTTGGTCCCCAGGCAGTTGCAATGCTAAAGTCCTCTTCTGACCAGCCCCCAGGCCCTCTTCAAGTATGGTTACCTGTCCACGTGGACGGGTGCACCACCCGAGACCAAAAGCCAGGAGTCATCCTCAACCTTTCCTTCTCCCCTACTGCCTCATCTCAGTACCCCATTTGTGATCAGCGAGGAAATCCTGTGTTCTCCCTTAGCATCTCTGGAATTCTGCCCTCTTTATCATTTGGGACTATGGTTGTCCCCACAGCTAGGAAAAGCACGGAAGGGGTTAGGAGATATTTGAAGTTATCCCGGTCATAACTGCGATCTCACTCATCTCCCAGGTGCTCCCTTGAGTCGGAGAGGATGGAGTGGAATTAGGACCCTGGAATTGCACATCACCCCCAGCGCACTGCGGGAGTGTGTGAATATGGTTGTGTTGTGTCTTGTGGCAGAAAAAAATGGACACCTGCTGGGTCCTAAGGGTGAGACTCGACCTCCACGCTGTGTCCCTGACTTTCTCTCCAGCGTCTATGACACTCTTGCTCGCACACTATAGTCCAGCCATAGGATCACACACAGGTGCTGTTTCACTTCTTGTGAAGGTAGAATCGAATATTCCTTCATGTGAATCCACCGTAGTGGGGTGGTGATTTCATCCTGTCATGCTGAATTTTACTCCCCCTGGTTATTTACCTCTTAGTCTCTCCTGGATTAAGCTCCAAATGCCTCAAAGAGAGAGAAGGTTCTCAGAGCCCAGCCTCATACCATAGATGCTGCCCAACAAATGTGTGTTGAATAAATGAGCTCTCAGGAAAAGCTTTTATTCATCGACACTCTCTGACTATAAAATATCTCGAGAGTTGTTTACAAACCGAGGGCGGGGGGTGCAAGAGGGAGATGGGAGAGTGTCCTCAGTACTTTGATTTTCCATTGCAGTCCTTTTAGTCAGGTTAGACCCCTACTCCACAAACTACAAGCACAAGGTGAGACAAAGCGTGGATGATCACAAAGCATTTTTCTACTCTAGTAACACCTGCGTCAATTAAGAAACTAAGACCTTACCAAGGCTTAAAGAGGTCAAGTGACTTGACCGTAAGTACTGGGAGTTGGCAAAGCCAAGTCTCAAACCCAGACCTTGTGATTGTAAGTGTGATATTGTTTCCACTACAGAACAAATAAAGCCGGCCAAATTTCCCAAGACCTCTTCCGTAGAAGAAACCATCAAAATAGATGAGCCACTGCAGATCAAGCATTGTCAATAAAGAGTTGTTACCTTATTCCCTTAATTTAAGATGTCTCCCATATTCATTTTTTTAATTTATTTTTTGAGAGAGAGAGAGACAGCATGAGTAGGGGAGGGGCAAAGAGCGAGAGAGAGAGAGAGAGAGAGAGAGAGAATGAATCCCAGGCAGGCTCCACACTGTCAGCACAGAGTCCAAGGGGCTCAAACTCACGAACCGTGAGATCCTGATTTGAGCTGACATCAAGAGTCGGACGCTTAACCGACTGAGCCACCCAGGCACCCTAAACGTCTCCCGTATTCTTAATGTATCCCCTATCTGAGTTTATCTCTGCCATTTGAATTTTGGTGACAGTGCTGTGTATATGAAGGCCTAAACCTGCATCCGATCTCTAGAAGACTGAGCTTCAGGGCAAGGGTATTTATAGAACAATTGAACCGTCATAATTTCCCTGAGCTCTGCCAACAAGTAATTTCCAAAGTTGGTAAACCATCTCACACATGAGAGTAGAAGGTAGAAATCAAAATGAGACAGTAAAATTAAACTCGAACTCATAAAGAATTAGCGGCACTGGAGGGGAGTTCTTCATTTGGCAAAATATCAACCAAAGTTTAGTGCTGTTGTGGAAAAGGAGATGAATAATAGAGTCGCTAAAAACAATATCAGATGTCTTGCTCAGATGTTTAATGGATTTGCATTTTAAACATGGCTAATATGAAATAGCCCTTAAGGCATATTTTTTTCAAACTTGCCGACTATTTTTAGTATAGGGAATAATTTTTTAGAAACCAGCTTCATTTGTTTAAAAAAAAAAGGTACTTAATCATTTTTGCCTAAATATGATTAAGAGAGGAAAATTGCACTAGTTATCTGCTCTCATTCGCTTAGTATAAATCCCAAAGGCCATGGAGGTAGCTAAATAAATAAATGGAGAAAGATCACTGCGCGAGGTATGGTATTTATATGTCTGTTGTAAATGAAGTTGTCATTGCTAAGCCAATCAAACCATGCATTTTTTATGAGAGGTTGCAACTTGCAGAGATGGAAATGTTAGACACTAATTAATAAACGTGGCTGGCAGAGCAACTCAAACAAGTCAGGACTCTGACGCTAAGCTAGGGAAGGATCAGTAGAATACGAAATTCAGTGGGGCTTTTCCGTGGATTTGATGAGACGTCGGTACCCTGTCAGAAGGTTCAAGGGAAGATACGGTTGGCTTAAGTTTTCCAAGTTAGTTTTGAACCAGAGGTTTTAAAGATTTGCTTGATAGAGGGGTATCCTTGTGGGGGCTTTAGTCTGCCTTGAAGTTGAAAGGAAACCCGAGATTACTGGATAAAGCATCACTAATCTCAGCAGCGTTGAAGCCGCAGAGACTGGGTGAAGGGAGTCCAGCAGTGCACGTGGAACACCCATTGATTCTGCGCCTGGTGTAGGGGGTGGTTTTGCTTTGTGTCATCAAGTTCACGTGTAATTGAGCTCATACCCTGATAAATATTGCAGACGAATTGCTGGAAAGCTCTCCAAACCTTACAAAGGAGAAAAACCTACATGACTTGAACTCGGGGAGCTTTTCACAAGTCACCCGAAAAGAAAATAATGCAGTTCTGTTGCTGTGCGGTGTACGAGGTTGTATCCTATGAAATCGTCACCCTTCAGCTATTCACAATCTACAAAATGGGAATTTCACATGATTCAGCCTAAGAGCATATAGGTGTTCCTATGTAACATATACAGTGGTTATATTAGTGAAGGAAGTACTGTGTTTATATGTGAGAAAGGTCGTTGTGCCTTTTTGTGGAGAAGCATATGGATGAGGTCCCAGTAAGAGGGAGTTGTCCAGTTTGACTAGAGTTGAAGACAAGTGTTGAGCAATCAGGAGAAAGAAGCCTGGAAAGGTAATTCGGGGTCAAAGCTTGGAGTTGTGTGAAAGGCAGGCCAAGGAGCTGGAATTTAATTTGGCAGATCATGGAAAGTTTTGGGGCAAGGGACAGAAATTACTAGAGCAGAGTTTTAGGCAGATTAAAAAGGTAGCCGTGTATGAGATGCTTGGAAGGCAGGGACCAGAAGTAGAGAGGGGGCCACGTCCGGAATGTGAGGGACCAGGAATCAGGAGCTAACAAGGTAGCACCAGTGGAAACAGCAGGGGGCAGGGTAGACAAGAAAAATGGAGCGGAAATTCTAAACTGGGAATTGAAGGGGAAGAAAAATCAGCAAATTTAGGGCCAAGCCAGAGCGTCAGTCGGGTGAGGGGCTGGGAAAACAGACCCGGCAGCTGTCTCTTCCAGCGTGCAGGTTTCCAGCCGGGGTTGGAAATTCAAGTGCAGGCTGGCAGGTTGCACTGTCCAAAGGGTGTTTCCGGCGGGGATGCGGCAGGGGTGTGGCTGAAAGCAGCTGAGTGAGAGGGTTCTGGGAAGCAGTACCAGGGATTGCCAGTAACTGGGTCGAGCCCCGGGCGGCAGGTGCGCTCCTGGCTTGGCCAGGACTGGGGGCTGGGTTTGCACAGAGTGAACAGGTGCACAAGGACCAGGTCAAGCAGCAGGCATCCCCACACAGAGTGAAGGTGAACAAGGGAGGCACAGCGATCCACTCCCCAGTGCACAGGGCCCAGCTCGTCCCCGTTCATGGGGCGATGACACGTGGGGAGTGGCGAGTGACCTCAAAACAGCTGGTGTTGGGGACGGAGCCCCCGTGAGCCCGGCAGGCTGGGTTCTCCTTTATCCCAAGGCTTTGACAGAGCCGAGCCCAAAGATGGCCATTATAGGCAGAGGCTAATGTCAAAAGGACAATTTATTTTTAAAGCAGACTCCTTTGTCTTAAAATACGAGATTATGCTGAGTTTGTGGCATGTGGAGTCATAGTATTGGAAATATAAATGAACTACCCAGGTCATTAAACCACCCCTTAATGGTTGGCCTGGCCAGGCGTTATTATTCAGTGTGTATTTTGCATGGCTCAGTTAGGCAGCATGTCTAATTTAGCATCTGGGTAACATCTGGAAGAATGACTCTCGGAGCATCCATCACTGGTTTTGGAAGACAATTCCACAATCAAAAAGAAATCATGATTAGAAAGGATATCTGTACATTTCCCATTTAGTAATAAGGGCAAATTATTACCTTTCTGCTAATTTTGGCTCTTTAATCAGCGGTGATTGTACTCCCAGCTGTCACACAAAGTCCTCGTGCGGTCTTTTGCGGTTCTCGGGGCTGTCCCAAGTATCGCCTCAACAGCGCTGTAATCCTACAAGCCTTTTGTTACATTGAGTCTTCCTGTTTGCCTTTGTTTCCGAAACTTTTCATGCCCTCCAGTTTTCTCGTCATTAAAGCATATGGATCTCAAGAATCGAGACAAAAGTAAGGTGTGCCTGCAGCCTTAAAGTTGTAACTCATTTTGCTGTACTTTTCACCAAATTTATTTGGGAGCTCAACTGATCGGATGAATTGCTTATTGTATTCCAAAGATGCAGTGACCGAGACGTGAGGACTGAAATGTTATCAAAGAAAGGGCTTTCTGTTCACGAGAATGTTGCGAAACACAATAGCGGTGCCTTGTACAGAAATAACAGCTAATGAGGTACCAAAGTTGAAGGACTGGAGGGGTTACAAAGAGACCTAGATTAACCTCTCCAGGTAACGTAGTGTAAGAGCTCCGAGAAAAAATCAAACTATGAAAAGGTGAACATTCTTCGTGAATAGCCGTGCTCCGGAGAGCGTTACACTCCCACGTTGGTGTAACAATTCTTTTTCATTCACATGCCCTGCCTCCTACTTTGAGCCCATGCATTTTTCTTGTAATTTTAAGAATAAATAAAGCACAATGGAAGCTTGCGTTATTACTTAATCTGAGAACACAGAACCTAATCACAGCTAATGAGTATAATAAGTGCCGGGCTGTACCTCCTCTTGTTTGTATGTGTTATGTATGTCCAGAAGGTAACACTGGCTGAGTAACTAGGACGCCAAGTTACAGATGGGGTTGCGGAATGTTACTTGACAGCCAATTAGAGTAATCTGTCAGAAATGATGACTTAATCACCATAACAGACTCCACATTCCCTCCTAGAATTCCACCCAAGGTAATCTAATTTTCCCGCCATATTTTGTTTTATTGATTTTATTTAAAAAAAATTTTTTTCCCAGGACTAAATGGCTATATTGCTTGTTTTTCCCCCTCTGGTATAGCACACGATTGTAGGAGAAATGTAAGCCATTGTAGCTAAACGAGCTTCCCTACAACTCAGCGGGCCAAACGCAGATCTATAATTTGGGTTCTCTAGGTTTTTCTCCAACACTGGATTGTAAAAAAGCTGAGAGTTGAATGAACCTAGCTGCATACCTCCCAGGTGAGCAAGAGAAGCTGTTCCCTTCCAGTATGTTATCTTGGCTTTTGAATGGGACCTTCCACCCCTCCAGGGAAACCCTTACGCTTTGTAAAATCGTAGTGGTAGTGATGACTTCTTTCAGCGCCTAAGCACTCAGTGCTGTAAGCATTTCACGCGTATCAGTCAGTGACTGTCAGGAAGAAATAGTTGTTTCCACTCTGAATTTTCTCCCCTGGTTGTGATTTGCCATGGGAAGAGAAAAGGTAACTTCGGTTTCCTTACTGTTACCATGTTCAAAACCACTTTTTTCCTTGGTTGAGATCACTTTTATAAAAACTGTGGTTAGCAAATACTGGTTGAAAGTTTTCTACGCACCTGCTTGTGTTAACCTGGCTGATGGGAATGCACAACAGCAATTTGGAGTAGCCCTGGGACTCCCAAGTGTAGACAAATCCTACGCACTCTCTTCCCACCAAGAAGTTCCATCTTCAGAGGGCAGTTATGCACTCTGTTTTCTCCAGGATTTCCAAAGCTTATTCAAATACACAGGCATCGTACAATCCAGTCAGTTAACAGAAAGTCAAATGCCAGGCTCTTCTGGTGTGAATGATGGCTTTTCCAACAATAAGTGGTCCACACTGCTAGGGTGCCTGGATGGCCCAGTCGGTTAAGGGTCCGACTTCAGCTCAGGCCATGATCTCACGGTTTGTGGGTAGGAGCCCTGCTGACAGCTCAGAGCCTGCTTCAGATTCTGTCCACCCCCCCCCCCCGCACCTCCCCCATTTGCGCACACGCTCTCTCCCTCAAAAATAAATAAACATTTAACAAAAAACCAAGTGGTCCACACAGACTGATTTTATGGATTCTAGTGTACTTTCTTGCCCCATCCATTTGGAAGGAAAACGCAAAATGTAGGCTCAATTAATGTCAGGGATTCAAAATTATTTTCCTGAGGATAACTGATAGCTAATCTTGTTCCTCATCAGTCCATTTATCATCGATGGAAGTGGGGAATGTTTCAGATAGCTTGGCCCATGGAAGACACCTCTGAGTGTGATTCTGTCGTGTGTATCTTGTTGAGGAGGGGCTGACGAGGGGGTCGTGGAAGAATGAGCCCCGAACCCCTGGATTAGGATGCACAGCCCCTCCACAGTCAAATGGCACATTGGCCACAGTAGCACTTCCCCGCCGTGGCCACAAGGCTACGGTTTTTTTCCCTCCATTACAGCCTTTGGGGTTGTCTTTCCTGCCCTTTTTCATGGTGAAAACACAGACAGTAATTCTTGTTCTGAAGCTCACTTAAAATGTTTTTATGGACGTGTGAAATACACATAGTCCCAGACATCTGTGCACGCACGCGCGCGCACACACACACACACACACACACACACACACACACACACTGCACACATTTGCACACGATTCTAAGTGGGAAGAAATTTAGACAACCTTTGTGTTTAGTAAGGACAAGGGAAATTCTGGTGATTTTATTGGTTCTTAGAAACCCGAAATTCACTTGCAGAACAGGTGTCCGGTTATATGCTAGGGGAAGTATTGAGGAGTAGTCGGGGACTTAGGCTCCCGTGAGACAGTCCTGAGTCTGAACCCCTCCTCCACTACTGACTTGCTGTCTGGCTTGGCCCAGGTTACTTACGCCTCCCTCTCTCGCTCCCCTCTCCCCGCTGTCTCCCCGTATGGACCTGTCTCAGGGTTACTGGGAAAGTTAAGATATGTATGGAGCCTATACAACAACATTTGGCACAGGAATATTGAGAAGAAAAGATTTCCTCTGTTTCTCACAAAAATAGTTCCCCAAAATTGCCTGAATTCTCCACTTAACAGGTGTTGCTACGGGCTGGTTGTGGCTGATGCAACACGATTTGTGTCATCGATTTCTTGCAGAGGTGTCTGTCATACTGTTACTGAAGTTCTTACTCAGCGGGGATAAGTCCACATTCCTAAAGCTACCTTTGTTTCTCCCCACCCCCCTCACCCCGAGCGGAACCGTGACCGAAATGGCACAGTTAGCTGCTGCCTGGGGAGGTGGGCCAGCCTTCACTGCTTCGGGGCGCCTAACTGTCACAGAAGACCCTTAACCATACACACAGTCTAACATCTGGGGCCACGGCATGCCTCCAAGAGGAGGCAAATCTTTCGAAACTTATTTTTGCCGTTTATAAAGGCTTTTCGAGACAAATGCAGAAAGTACAGGTGCTGTGGGTATTTGACGGCCTCCTATACAGTGAGAGGGGAGGTACTCCACGTGAGCTGTGTCGGCATTGCCACAGAGCGCGAGAGCTCTGCTTTGTCTTGAAGGGCCGGGATCCTGTCGTTTTCTCATTTGGTGCGTGGCTTTTGTGTGAAGTCACGTCTCCCCCCTCGCCTTTTCTTCCTTTAAATATTTTATGGGCAGTGAGCTTATAATATGTACTATCACGGCTGTTCCCTCAGGGGTCAGGACAGGCTTAATAATGAGATACAGGAGAGTGACTCTGTAAAGCCCACTTCAGGTTAAAAATGGCATGTTTTATTGAATCTCGTGTTAAAGGTGGTTAACTCATCAGTCGGTGATGGCTGGGGTTAGACAAGTTTCTACACGAGTTCTGACTCTGTGCGGGAACCCAGTGTCTCTCTCCCCCAGGCCCTCCAGCTCCCAGACTCGGCCTGTGTTAAACATTGGCTGCTGCAACTCAGAAGCTCCCTGTGACTCATCACAGGACCAGGGCAGAGAGGTTTGGAGAAATCACGCCAGACTTCGGATATAATGGGAGCTCTAGAGATTGCGGCCCACGAATGCTAGTGCGGCCCACGAATGCTAGTGGATCTCTGCCACTGTGACATGGCAGGACCCTGTACGTGCAGGGACACCCCCACCCCCCCCCCCCACCCTCCGCCCTCGGACTTGGCTTAATGGCTTTGCTCCAACGTTGTGTCCTCATTATCATTTTCATGAGCCACAGCTGGGCACTCCTGTGACGATTTGAAGGTCAGCACATTCAGGAGTGAGGATCGTCGGGCCCTATCAAGAGATCTGCAATTCCGAAGGCTGGGGGTTGGGAAACCCAGTTCTGGGGCCCTTTGTGTATGTGGGGGGATGAGAGGAGGAAGGGCCACGTGCTGCTCCCTCATTAGGATGTGGGATAAAGGGGGAGGCTTTAGATCGCAAGGCTGGCATGCCCCAACGCCGACCCACAGCTTCCCAGGAGAGTTGAAGGTGTGGGATAGCAGCTGTCCCTGAGTCAGAGGGGAGCAGGCTCTGGGTTGCTGTTGACGCCATTGCTCAGATCGGGCATGAGATTCGGTCCTGAACCTCAAGAGGCTCCAACTCCCTGGAAGCCTGATCAGGTCCCCAAGAAATGGACGCCCCTGAACTGCAGTAACTGTCTTCTTCTCTGGGAGTCTCCACCTTCCATAAGTGGGATGGAACGCCAAATCCGCAGATGTAACCGAAATTAACCAATTTTTGAGAAACCTGCTTGGCTCCGGTCCTGCCCCCTCCCCCGCCCCTGCCAGGAGGGAAGGAGCTCTTAAAATTTCCCCTTTTGTTGGAATTCGTTTGTTTTTAAACAAACAGGGCTAGATAGAGACCGAGAAGCTGACCGGCACCTTGATGTGTCACTTGAGGCAAAATGTTGTTCTACAATAAAATGAAAAATTCACGTGGAAGTCTTTCTTCATAGAAATGCAAACTTGATGAACTATGTTAAGTCACGTTCACTGCCATGAACAGGATCCGTTTCCAAAATGATTGATCTTGGCATTTCCCCGGGACAAGCGCTCTGCCCACAGGGAGCCCTGTCGTTGGGTTTGCTCCCAGGACAGCTGGCTTGACAATAACAGACTCACTACTCCTGTTTCCCTCCTGCCCGGGGAAAACCGCCCTGTGGATGTCACAGGCTGGTGTTTATGACACTCGTGGACTCCTCCAACAGTGTAGACACATCATGACGATACAGACCACTCAAGACTTTTTCAGACACAGCTGACCCTGGATGCTTAGGGAGATGCGGATTCAACTTCATTAGTGCGTGTCTCTTAGGAGACTCCTTGCAAAACTTCTTGAAGATCACCCTCCCCTAGGGAACTAGCCTCAGCCTTAACTTTGAGATGGCCTTGCGACAGGTGAGGTGTTAGGAAACTGGAAGAGGGACTGCCAGGTCCCCCGGCCCTTCCTCTGGTCCGCTGCTGTCACCTGGGACCTCCAGGTGCAGACACAGCACGGGCTCCCCGCCCCATCCAGCTCTGGGGGCGGTCCAGCCAGCTTCCCCAGAGTCTAGAGCTAAAAGCAGCAGTTCGGACACCCTGGAGTTCATCTCTAGTTTTCGTGGAGGCGGTCAGGGTGTGGTTGTTGCTGGCCACCCATCCGGCTCCCAGTTTTAACTCAAGCTTGAGTAGATCTGCATTGTTTTCATCTTGAAATTCTCCAGTCTATGAGCACGTCCCTCACTATCAGTCTTGTGCTTTAGGTTTTCCGTATTTGGTGAATGATCGTCAGCGACTTCTCTCGTTTCCTGTGTCGGTGAGAAGGTCGTCACAGCATTCTTCAGTAGCACATGGCCTCTTCCTTACTCTGTGCCTTGGAACGTGTCCTCCACTCTGAAATGTCCTTCCCTCAGGCCCTGGTTAGCGTTAGGATTCCTTCAGGATTGAACCCAAACACCGCTCCAGCTGAGACGCCTTCTCCGGCTTGCCCTCCCTTCGTCTGTACTGGCCACCTCTCGGTCCTCACGCTGCGTGTCTCAGCACGGCACATGGCACCGGTGTGTCCCTCGCAACCCTCCTATTACAAGCTCCACTGGGACCAGACTCTTGCATTGTGTGTTCCTAGCGTGTAACTAATAGGGCATCTGGAAAACACAGACATAGGTGAATGAATGCTTGGTCCTGGTCATACCGGGTCAAATCTTTGAAAGCATTTCCTATTACAGGAAAGGAATCCCTTTATTACACCTTGAAACTCAACACAGGAATGCCTTCTCCTTTCCAGTAATTTCCCTGTTCCACTCAACAAACCTCCCCAAGTTCTTAAGAATCATGAGATTTTGAGGCAGTAAAACAACATTATGAGAACAACTCCTACAAACCTTTTTTTTGTTTGTCTTCCTTGACATTTACGTCCCATATCTGATCAGAAATTTGTAACTCAAACGAACTGTTTGTGATGATGAGCCATTCTTAACACAGGACTGATGGAACACCTCTCTCCCCGAAGGTCACAGTGCTGTGCACACATGATCTGAGCAGTCCAGAATACACACGAAGGAGGGCGACCACCTGTTCAGAATTTGCCGTGCTCTGACCATCCAACTACGTGAAGTTGACTTTTTGCCTCTCTGGGCCCTGGAAAGACCAGAACCGAGTTCAGGTCTGCAGTGGCAGTTGCTGTGTTCTGACCGCCACTGTTACATTCCAGAACCTTCTGGGTAGTGTCAGGTCAGAAACGGAGCTAATTCAGCAGCAGCAGGAAAGCGAGAGTCAAGTCTTAGAGTAATGCCTGTCATAAAGCTACACGAAGTGGCCTGGGGGCGGGGGGGGGTGTTGCGCGCAGACTTGACAGGTTATTACAGCGGCTTCGGTGGGCAGGGCCTGTAGTCCTTCATCATAGTCTCGTATGTCCAGGCCCCACGTTGGACATTTTGTGGAGAAGCGGTGTGATCTGGGGGAATCGGCTCTGGATTAAGAAGAGACAGCTTAGGTTGTTTGATCGCAAAAATTGTGTCCTTAGTGAAGTCCTTATTCCCTTCAGACCGATAAATGGAGAGCATTGGACTGAATGCTCCCTGGGCCTCTTACCGCCTTAGAGTAGAAGGCTTTCTTGCAGAATGAAAGCTTCCAGAACTCCCGCACTTCAGAGGTTGGTCTCACCGCCTGCAGCGCTCCGTCTGGGCTCCTGTTCTCAGGTTGACCACCGTTTATTCTTCTTCATACGTGTCCGTACCAAACACCGTGATGGATCATAAGCTTGCTGCGGGCAGAAGGCCATTCGTTCGCATTTGTGTCCGTACGTGGTGTCGGCACACATACCCCTCTCCTTGCCTTGACCTGTGACTCTCCTCTGAGTCTTCTCTGCACTTTCACCTGTACGTCTTTGCTGTCTGGGGAAGACGGACTCCACCTCCCCACCTCTGGCCCTGACTCCACGGAGCTTTTTATATTCCCACCCACCCTGGCGGCTCATCTTGAGAAAGCCACGTACATTTCTCCTGTCTCCTGCTGCTGTCCCCCCTGTCACGCCCCCGCCACCCACAGTGTGGCATTCTGGCCCCACCGCCCCACAAAAACTGCTTTGGAGAAATTTCCAGAATATCTTATTGTCGAATCCAGAAGGATCCTGGGGCGTTTTCATCGTCGCGGCTAGAAGTGCCTTGTTCTTCAAGCTCTCCCATGAGGCCCTGCCTCTGACCGCCCTCTGCCCTGTCCCTCTTAGATTCCTCTTTCTTGCTATTCTCTGTGGTGCTCTCCTGGGCTCTTGGCTCTTTCCACTTACACCCCCTCCTGGACAGTTCCATGCATGCCTGTGGCTCCTGCTGCGGGGAGCACCCCCCAGAGCTGTCGCTGCAGCCTGAAAACCACTCCCGCAACTGCTCTCCAGCCTCAGTCACGTTGAGTGGGGCGTGTCCAGACCTGGGCTCATCAGTCTCCCCCCAAATTGCTTTCTCGTGTTCCTTCTACTGGGGCCCTGATCCCACAATGGTGGTCTCTCCCCCTCACCCCCACAACCAGCCAGTTGCCTCTGAGGTTTAGACCTTCGGCAGTTTCACACGGACGCTCGCAGTAGCCTCTTAGCTGTCTCCCTCCATATCCCTCTTGCATAATCCATCCACCACGTTGTAGCCAGAAAGGACTTTTCTAGAATTCAGATTTGACCTTGTGGCCCTCGCTACTCAAATCTTCTGTGCCTGACTTGGCTGTTAGACACGACTTCTGTTCCTTAGCGTGCAGGATCATCTGAGACCCGGGCGCCCACTGCGTCCGCAGCTCCGCTGGTGTCCTTCCCCCCACGTGTGCTGGCCTTCTTGCCAGGGACAGCTGTGTTCCTTCTCACCACTGGGCCTGGCCCAGGACACTGTGTCGTTCGGATACCGTTTCTCCCTGTCCTGCCAGCAAGTCCAGCTTGGCCTTTAGGACTCGAACCACTTGCCCCCTTTGCTAAGAAGCCTTCGCCTTGCTGCCCGGGCAGGAGGAGGTGCCTGCTCCGCCCGGGCCCTGCCGCACCCTGTCCTCGTGTCTGCCATGGCACTTGACGTGCTCGGGGGGCTGTTTACAGGTCAGCCCCCACCCCCGTACACAGTGAGCCCCCGAAGCGTCAGAGCTTCTTCACTTGGCCTTGTTCCCCAGCTCTTCGCCCAGAGCCTGGCACACGTTGGGAGCTTCACATGCCGCTCAGGGACTCGGCCCGTCTTCCCCAGGCATCACCTATAGGGGAGAGCCCACACTCCTAGCCCAGGCCAGGGCTTTGCACCGTTCACTTCTGCCTGCTTTTTGAGGGGTGTGTTCCAGGCTTTTCCAAAAAAGACTGGTCTACTTCCTGACCCCCGAACATCCCGCTCCTTCGCAAATTGAATATGTTAATGGAGTGGAGACCCGAGTAGACCCCACACGTCAGGGTCTATGTTCAGGGAGTAAGAGCGCCTTGCCTTTTAGAATAAACGGAGCAGCTCTGCATTATGTAGCCTCTTGTCCCCTGATAGCACTCCCTCACCCCTCTTGTGAAGACCCTGGCAGGCGTCAGCTGCACGTGGGCCAGCCTGCCTGATGACGATTGCCCGTCATTTAAGGGCCAGAGCCAAGTACCATTGCCCTCTCCTTTAAATTAGATAAAACCCAGGGCTGTGGCTTGCAAGTGATGGAAGTCCGCTGGGCGAGTTAAAGGTTCAGAGAGAACGGGACCCATCATAATGAGAGCATTTGCACAGCCAGCCAGTGATTCCATCGACACTGTGGCTCCGAGGTTCCTTGGGGTATGCTGAAATACGAAGCCAGAGGACCTTTGAAAGTGGTTGGAGGAATTTATTTTAATTGGAAATGGTGGTAGCGTTCTTGCGCTTGGAGTGAACTCTACGGACCATGCACGGGGGTGAGACGGGCTTTGTGTAAAGAGCCACAGAGGAGCTCAGGACCTTGGCCCCACGATGTCTCTCTCGGGTTCCTTCCGCTCCTGCACGCCTGCAGAGGGGACAGGGTCGTGAGATCGTGCCTCCCGCCCTCCCTCCCCAGTTCCCTTCTCCTCCTTCCTTTCCTGGGTCCGCATTCCTATTTCATACTCTGTATTTAATAAAAATTACATAACGGTGCCTAAGTCAATCTAGATGAGAGGCCTTCAAATGACAATGAGATCTAGGGAAAATCCATCAGAATGGCCCCAGGAAAAACGAAGACAGGCTTGTGTTTAGATTTGTAAGAGTTACAAGGTAACAATAGATCATTTTTCTCAGCAGGTCCCGTGCCCTCTTAACTAAGCCCTTCACGTGCGTTTCCTTATTTCATACTCAGCGTTCACAGATAAGGAAACTGAGGCTCAGAGAAGTTGAGACACTTGCCCAAGATCAGTGGTGACGATGATCGGCAGAGCGAGAATTACCTATAAGATACAGGCGGAAACTCTTTACCAAATGGCAAACCAGGTGTAAACTCCAGTCTGACTGCAAAGCCCAACCTTTTAAATACTGTGCCGTGATGCCCAGTGACTCCAAAGAATCCTGTTCCTGCATGTAACTGCAGGCTTGCCTCCTAACGGCGCTGCTGTTCATGGAGAGAGATCCTGTTTTTGTTTCTGTGTCCTCATGACAGTATCCGTGCTCAAGTTGAACAGCGTGGGATTTCTGAGGCCGTTCGTACACTTGTTCAATCTGCCTTTACTTTCTCACTTTTGTATTTTTAGATGCATCATCCCATTCAGATGAAACCTGCCGATAGTGAAAAGTCAAACGGTAGGTGGTGACCAACTGTCTCTTTTAATACTGTCTGTTTCTTTCAATTAAGAAGTCAGGTGGGGGGAGGGAGGCGGCGGCCCCACTTGCTTCGGCTCTGGGAGGGGAGGGGAGAGCTGCTGCAGGGGACTTGCCCTGCGGGTGTCTTAGCTGGAGAACCGCAGGAGCCACTCCCCTGCCTCAGTTCACCTCTGGTGTCAAGATCTGTGAAGACGTTACAAGAAGTGGTTTTCGGGGTCCCTCCGTTTGAGGCTTGCTTCGTGTGGTGGCTCTGTGGCCTTTGCATCTTGCTGATCTCCTGGCACAGAGCAACCCAGGACACCCGATGGGGAGGAGGGACCTCACAGTGTGTGGAGCAGATGAGTTGGAAAGGGCTCACCCGCTGAGGATCGGGCCGGCTGTCTCTTTTCTCCCTCTGGCGTGTTCCTCAATGGCACTCTTTTCTCTCAGTTGTACCGATGCATTTGCATCCGAATTCATTCAGAATTCAGTGGGCTGATTAAATAAACGGATGCCCGGTACTAAAATATGCATGTGATGAGGTCCGGGAAGTAATTGAGATTTAGCTCTCCGACACAGGGGAGGGCTGATAGCCACATTTCGCTCTCATAAGTTTCTGCTTCCGTTTACACCCGCCTCTGTCCCGGTTTTGTTCTTTGACTTTCCTGAAGTGTATGTTGAAGGAACCCTCTACCTTCTCAGACCTGGGCGCGGCTCCGCCCCACAAGACTGACACAATCATCACTGTTTGCCTCCACGAGCAGGTCTGCACCTCATTAATTAGTAATCAGGGCAGAAGCCGTGCGCTTGGAGAGCTGCATATCTGCAAATGTAAATGATGATTGGGGTCTAAGGCTCTCCTCAAGGTACTTGGGGTGTTTTTTGATTTTTTTTTTTTTTTGGTTTTTGTTTTTTGGCTGATTGTAGTGCATCCCATTTTCTGGCTTCTTCACAGATGAGGTAGGAAGTTTTGAAGAAAAGGCCAGGTGGGAGCGTGGCGTTAGTAGCACCCAGTTTGTCTGTAAGGGAGTAGGCTTCTGCGCCCTGCCCACTGCCTTCTCACCTGCCGCACCCCTGCCCCAGGGTCTCTTCCCATCCCCTACCCCTACTACCTTAACCGCGAACACGGCATCCGGCGTCAGAGGGTCTGAAGTCCCCCGGGACCTCAGGCAGGTCTCTTGGGTCCTTTATTCAGCAGTTACTCATTGGTGACCGCTGCGCACCAGGGGCGTTGCCAGGGGCTGGGGCTGCTGCAGTGAATCTGAAGACGACGGCTACGGAGACACTGACCTGACCCTTGGAACTTCCCGACCTTCAGTCTGCTGATCCGGTGGTCACTTAAAGACCGAACTTTAATCTCCTCGTTCATGAAATGGGAATAAATGTAGCTGCCTCGTGTAGGTTGGCTTTTTTTTTTTTTTTTTTTTTAGATTCATATAGGGTCTTCACAACAGTGCTTTGCAAAGGATAGAGCACCACTTCTATAAAATGCAGATTATCGTTATGACCCAGGTTTTTCCACGGCCTCAGAGAGCTCTGCACTGAGAGTGTCTACAGGAAGAAGGCCAGGTATCCATGCCGGATCCTGAGCCTTTTTGCTCCAGAAGTACCCACTTACAGTCTGGTCTGTTCTATTCCTCGTGGAGAGAGGACTCATGTATTTGGGATGAACGCTGCCCGTGAAGGTCATCTTGGAGCTTCTGGCCACCTAGAGATGCTCTCTTTCCTTTGGACTCCTAATTCTCTCAACTGTGTCAGGACAAGGGCCACGGAGGAACGTTTGTCTTATTTCTGAACCTTAAATCGCGGTTGTTAAAACAAGATGAATTGGAGAATTGAACTGGAAATATTTGACCTGAAATACCCAAGTAGTGGGACCACGAAAAGGTTTCTTCTTTAGCATTTGCTGCTGTGTGGGCACAGACCTGACTTAGAGAATCCATCCCGTAGGCTGGCCACCTGGAGGTCTCCAGAGTGTTGGTCGCCCTTGTTTCCAGTGGCAGCTCCGGACACTGAGGGTGATCTTTGCTCTGGGTCTAGAACCACAGCAACAGAGTGGATGTGCCATTGGCGAGCCCAGCAGGGCACGATCTCAGGTGCCAAGCAGGATTAGACACCGTTTTACTAAGATGAGAGCATCCCTAAAAATGCCATTGTCCAAGAAGCAACTCAGGGTGGCAGTTAAAAGCTCTCTGGGGGAGTCCAGACTTGACCCCTGACCCTGCATACATTAGCTGTGTCCGTGGGCATGTCCCGTGACCTCAGCCGACCCCGTATCTCCAGCTGTAAGAGGAGGCTACCATGGTCTACAGTCTGAACACTTCCTGTATGGCCCACCTTACAGGGTTGTTCAAGGAGCACATAAGTTAACATCTACAAAGAACTTAGCATAATACCTGCCAAGGTATTCACTCTGTCCTCAGCGCATTTGTGGCCTCCCGAGGCAGCCGGTTTAGTGCGTTCTGAGCAGCAGAGGCCGGCACTTCCAGCCTTGGGTTTTCATACCAAAGCACAGATCTGTATACACAAGGGAAAATTCACTCCCACATACCTTCTCGTTGGGCCAGCTCCTCCTTTGCTTTGTAGATTGACCTTCATTTTCTGAGTTCTCAGAAAAAGAAGTCAAAAAATATAAGTGGACTGAAGCAGCTCCTTTTAAATCATGTGTCTTTATGGAGGTGCAAAGTCTGTGCCTCACCTTGCATAGACTGAACCGGCTTCAGGGTTCTCCTTGGACCTGATTGAGGAGTCAGGAGAAATGTATCATTTTCGAAAACAAGTGATAAAAGCCACAAGCCCTTTCTGATTGCACATGGCAGTTTTGACAGGTAAGCATAGTTTCCAAAGCTCCTAGAGCACAAAGATTTCTTTGGCTCAGATGCTCTCAGTAGTTGTGAAAGAAGAATAACGAGGTCTAATTGCACCTTTATTGAGTTTGCTGACATTTATGGATTGCACAAAGGACTCATCACAGTTAGACAGTTACCGTCTTCATTATCAGTATGTTCGGCTTTCGGAAACTTTGTATTTGCTCAGCAAGAAAGGGCTGCTAATCACAGATTAATTAGTGATGGACAAATGAATTCCAGAAAGCAATCACTCTTTGAAGCCTTTGTCCATCTAGAGATTCTGACAAAGGGAACTGCCATGGTGAGCCCAGAAATGTTAGGCTGCTCATAGATCTGCCCTGCCCTTCGGTATTTTGCCGACCAAACGGGCTTTCCAAATCTCCAGGCTTCCTATAGCCTGCCCTCTTAATTGGCTGTGATTTAAGCTGCAGCCTCTAGCACATTTCTGCAAACTCACAGCATTATACTTCTGCCCTGGTGTTTCTAACTGTGCCAGGTGTCAAAAAAAAAAAAAAAAAAAAATCCATTCCGGATCAGCAGTAAAATATTGGGGCCTTTAAGAAGAACACACGCATTGAATAAATACCCAGATTTCCACAGAATCCAAGTTGTCTTGTTTTTCCATTGCATCCGGTTGAGTCATGGCAGGGGAAGAGGCTTGAGGAGGTGTGGATTCCAGGTCACAGCTTACCCTGGCACAAACACAGTTACTTACAGTCTTTCATTCTGTCTACCTTGAGAGGGCTGCTTTTCCAGCTCTCTTTGCGATGCAGAAAAAGGTACCAGCTGCGCACAATTCAAAAGTAAGCGCAGTTGCGAGATCTGAAGTTTGTGTAGCAGTAAGTGCTAAGAAAAGCGTAGAGGTTGCCTTTGGTTCTGTGCTGGGGGTCTCAGCGACCAACCAGCGTTCACTCTTCTGTCATGCTCCTGGTTGAGAGGGGTTTGTTTTGTTTCTTTCTTTTTTCACTCTGTGGACAGAGCATAAATTTATTCTGCTTTAACCTTAACTCCAACCTCCCAACTTGGCAGGGGTCCTTAAACCTCACATCCAGAAATGCCACGTCAGCCCTTTCTCTTTTCTCAAGGCCTCCGAAAACCCCTGGTGTCCCTGTGTCAAGTTCAGAGCTCGCAGGGTCAAGATAACTAAATGTTGTCTGGGAGGTGCAGGCCTGCAAGCCTCCAGTGAAAATGGGGTTCACAGGGTGTTCCCATCCGGTCACTTTCTGACTCACTGGAAGAGGAAGAAATAATTTTGAAATTCAAAGCAGAGAGACTCACGGATTTGGAGGCAGTAATTAAATGCCATATGTTAGCACTAACACATTGAAAAGTTGTTAATTAATTCAGGCCGCCCTGAATCCAGGTGTGACTTTGACAGATTATACACCGGGGTGTTAGCGCAGACTTACAATTAGGGATTTTTTTTTTTTTCATGAAAGTTTCTATTCCCCAAACTGAAAAATCCCCCCTTAAAAACCTAAAATACTAACCCTGTCTCCTACCACCGGAGGAGAACTTGCAACGGTTGCCGGTATGGAACACCTTTTCGGCTCTGTGGTTGTTAGTGATGGCACTTGCCCCACACCTGCACAGAGTTCTCTACACAAAGTATCTGCCTTTACTCATTCAGGGGTTATCCTGAAGGAAAGTAGACTTTCCTCCTGGAAGGCAGAGACGTTTCCTTTTCATTCTTTTTTTTTTTTTTTAATTTCCGTAAGGCACTTAACACAATGCTATAAACACAGTAGGTATATTTCAGCAATCTGCATTCCCGGGGATAGAACACAGACACTGACTGCCTAGGAGTACTGACGAAAAGCCCCACCAAGAAAGTCATCAGAAATTGATGAAAAAAGTTAAGTGAAATGCTAAGATAATTATGTTTATGTAAAATGGTGACAGAGCTGTTTAGGGGTCCTCCGAGTGGGAATCCCAAGAATGAGTCTTACACATAAATTTCCACTGGGAAAACTTGAAGGAGGTTAAAGCTGGCACTGGGTCGTTATCCCCATTCGCCACTAAAGCACAGGGAGCCCTCTGCTAAAAACGACAGAGGACTTCCGCTAACACGACTGTGAACATCCGGCTTCTCTGACGCGGCGCATGCGCAGGAGGAAATCTGCTTTTTGGAAAGCCTGTGGATCGTGTAGGTTTCCACTTTATTTCCTCAGCGGCTGCTCGTTACTGGAGAAAGAGTTCGCCTCCTTCACCCTGCCCAGATTTGGCCTGTCGTGATGCCTGGGAAGCCGGGGCTTGTTTACTGGTGATTTCCAGCAGTTCGTACTCTTCATCTTGGGTTAAAAATTATTTTTTAGCTTAGTCACGAGTTGCCCATTTAGTCTGCTCCGGCATCACCCCGAAGCTCAAAACCGGCAACATGCTTCAGCTGCGTACCACCGTGATAGGTTTACCAGTGAAACCAGGGACTCACTGGGGATTTGTCATTGGCTTTTGTTGGAAAGAACTAAAGCTGGATTCTTCAGGATGAGAAGAAATTCGACAGGATTTGTTTTTTGAGTTGTGTTTTGTTTTGTTTTGTTTTTAACTCTCAAGAAGCTATCAGCCATAGCTTCCTCAAGTAGGAGTCCCAGAGATGGGGGTGGGGGGAAGTTAAGGCTGCGACTGGAAGAGTTTCCCACTGCCTGCTCTGCCAGGCTTCAGTCCGGTCCTGCGCATCACGGGGATGCCTCGTTCCCTTGGGGCCACCGTGTACTCCTGGTCACCCTGGTGTTGGTGAGCACGGATGCTTAACTCACTTGCACCGCTTCCCAGTACCGCACTGGTGGCTCACCTGCTCCGACGGGAGAGAGAAGAGCTTCTGAGGCGTGAAATCGTTCATCTGCAGGAGGGAAGTCAGTGACGCCATTGCCCACGTCCACCTTGCTGAGGCTCAACGCAGGCAGCGGCCGTGGACCGAGTTTTCCTTCCCTCATACCTTGAGCCACCCTGCAGAAGCCGCCGGAATTGCTGCCCCCGTCCTTCCGCCAGGCTCTCCCCAAGCTCTTTAAAGTCCACCTTAAATGCCACGATCTCCGCCCGTCAAACCTTTCTCGAGCTCTTGGCGCACGCTCCGCAGCTCACAGTCCTGTGGCATCGTGGTCTCTGCTGGCGTCCCTCGGAGCCCTTGTTTTCCTGCCGGGTCTCAGGAGCTGCCAAGTGCAGAGGGTGGCTGGCAGGTGGGATCCTGGGCTCTGGCGTTCTCCCGCCCCAAACATGCAGCTGGGCCGCCTTCTCTCTGTTACTGAGGAGAGACAGCGAGGAAAGAGAAGACTTTAAACCTCATTCTGTGGGTGACAAGACTGAGGTCCACAGAAGTCCACTCACTCACTCCCCAAGGTCACGCATCAGCGTGACGGCAGTGCTGGGACCAGGCAAGTCTCCCGCCCCCGCCCCACGCTCCTCTGGAGGCCACCTCACCCTCCTCTGCTCTCGTAGGGAAGGGCTGGGAGTAGGGCATCAGGTACGGCCCCGGGCAAGTTCCTTCACTGCCCCGCTTCAGAGCCAACTAGAACCACGTCTTTCGTGTCTTCCTTCCGGTCTGGGGCTCCGTGGAGAGAGCATTTAGCTGCCTCACTGAGGCCCCTCGGAGCTGCTCCATCCAACATAGTGTCACATGTGGCTCTTTAAAATTAGATTAAAATTAACTCACAGTAACAGTTCAGTTCCTCAGTCACGCTAGCCAGGTTCCAGGTGCTCACATGGCTTTAGCTACTGCAGCGGACATCCGAGACGGAGCGGTTCCCTTCCTGCCGGGTCCTCCGAGGCTGTCTGCTCCAGAGCAAACCTCCCTGTGTCATGATGCCCCAGCATCACCAGCGGCTCTCTCCCAGCTCCCCGGACGCCCCGGGCCGGCTTGACTCAGGCACCAAAAGCACCTGGCCCTGGAAATTCTATAACACGGTCTTGTCGGTTAAGTGGAAATGAGACACTGACTCTCCAGGGAAAGAATAACCGAGAGATAAAAGCCAGTTAGATGGCAGTGATGAGGTTATGGTACAGCTACGACAGCAAGGGTTCCTACACAGGGATGGATGGCAGGGCCCCTCCCGAAGCCAGGACTGCCTCTCAGGTGCTGGTGCAGCTGGTTGTCCTTTCTTTAAATTTCAAGAAATGGGTTAAAATGCAACATGGGAAATAAAACTCCCCATGGGCATCTAGGGTGGTTTTTTTGTTTTGTTTTGTTTTGTTTTCATTGTAAAATGGAGGCAGGGGAATGTTCGGTGTTTTTGTTTTTTGTTTTTTGTCTTTTCTCTTTCCTAAAGAGGACTGCAAACACTGTCCTGAAATCAGTTATAATTGTGCCTTTGAGGCTAAACGTAGGCCAGTTATCCTGAGCACAAGCTTGTAGATTTTGAGGAAAATCTCCCAGGTCATCAGAGGTAAACCTTCCCTAGTCTGTACCTCCTGGCAGGTTCCACGATGGAATTGGTTTCTTGTTGTCATGATACCCAAAATGTATTTTTGCTCATCAAGAGTCCTGCCTCTGGGTTGTAGAACAGTATTATTCCCTCCTTGTTACAGGTTCCCGATGGGGTCATCCTGGTGCGATCCTCAGGTGGCCCCAGTCCCATTCTTTCCTTGGAATTGCCATCCTCTTCGCTTGCAAACCCTGTGTTGTCCTGGGTAGAGCTGCACAGCCAGTGCAACGGACAGACGGACAGACAGACAGACAGCCATGGAAGGTCTTTACTGGCTCTCCAGAGAGATGAGCATCTCTCTTATCTCTTCTTACTGTCTGGATCCATGGATCCAAAGCTATTTGAAGTTGGGGGAGAAGGTTTTCCCCACTGAATGCTTTATTAAAAGATCTGTTTCCTATCCCACTCCCTCTGTTCCTTTCTTTCCCTGACCTTTTTCTTTCTCTGCCATTCTTCAAGTTAAAAGAATATCTACCAAAAAAAAAAATGTTTTTAACCTGTATTCTAAAGTATCTCTGTGGAATGGTAGTATTTTAGCAACTCCATGGGGCTTGAACAAATTAGGGAAAACCGAGTTTCCAAACAGGGTTGGGAAGAGAGGACCTCACAGTGTTCCATGTCCTCTGAAGATGTCATGTTGGTAAGAACAAGCGCCAGAAAGAGGCAGTGTTCAGGAAGGGAGAGTAGAGGCAGGACGGGGTGGGGTGGAGAAGGAAGGCAGCCTGGAAGTCGAAAGAGCTGGCTTTCGGCCCATGCTGGGTCTCACGTGGCTGGGACCCGGTTTGATGTGGTAATGAAGCCGTGATTACAAGAAACGGGATAAAATGGCCTTTGCTCATTCATTATTTTTATCTCCTAGCCGTGGAAGACCGAAAATTGTTCATAGGAATGGTTTCGAAGAAATGTAATGAGAATGATATCAGGGTGATGTTTTCTCCATTTGGCCAGATAGAAGAATGCCGGATTCTCCGGGGACCCGACGGGCTGAGTCGAGGTGAGTGTGCTGTCTGCAAAGTCTCTTCCCTCAAGTGCTAATTGGAACTCTGTGTCCCCATCAAGGTAGATGTAGCCACCGCACACAGCAAGAGGTCACCCTGTAATGCGTCCCGTGTGATCAAGTTGTCCAACCTGAACTTTTCACCGTAGTCGAAGTGATCACCTTGTATTTCTCAGGTCGACAAGGTCTCGATGCCAACTTATTAGCTCAGGCTGTCCCGGCCAGCCCAGAGGCCGACAGGCTGTCCTGTCGTTCACATCCCTTTCTATCTCACACTGAAGTAGATGTTGGCGGATGAGGGAGAGATGGGGAGGAGGAGAGAGAATATTTGTTGTTTTCATCCGAGTCTCCAGCTTTCTGCCCATGCCTGAGAGAAATGGGGAGGGGACAGGCCGCTTGATGGCGATAGAAACCGAGGACAAACATCAGTGGTTCCCCGTAGCACAGAGCAGGTAGGGACTCAGAATAACTGGGCCTGTCCTGGGGTCTCAGGCTTTGATTTCAAAGAGCAGAACTCCTGGAGGCCTGAGCGCAGGAAGTCCATGAAGTGGCAGAGATGACGCGGTCCCGGAGATGGCAGGTTCCTCTTTGTCACCGTGACGGAACCGGCCGCTGTGGCTTCGAGCATTGATGAAAACCAGTATTTTTGCCAGCAGCCATCCACGGCAGCTGGAGCTAACTGTTTTCTTTCCATGTTTGCCTCCCCTTGGACAGCGCCACACAGACCCTTCCCTCCACCGCTCGCAAGCGCTCCAGAATTCACCCTCATCTGACCGTGATTCCCGAGACAGCCCAGGAGGCCTGAGTCAGAGTGTATCTGTAAAACATATCCTCCAGTTCTTCTAAGAGCTCCGTACGTTTGCAGTACAAAGAGCATTTCATTCTCTTAATGTGCTTATCGATACAGTTTCCGCGGGGCTAATTAGAAACTTCTTTTCATTCCTGGTCTCAGGTTCTGGGACAGCACTGCCGTCTCGAGCCACATGCCGAAAGCAAAGGTTGGCCCTTGAGTCCCAAAGCACTAATTTCCACCCATTTCCCTCATTTTAGCTAAATTCAGCACCATGTGAGGAAGAACATTGGTTCTTTTGACTTAGAGACGTGACACTTCCCGGTGTCAGCTGGGGGAACCGCAGGCGCAGAGAACCGGAGTTTTCCGCCCACGTCCACCTCCAGAGCCCCACAAGGAGGTAGTCTAGGGGGACAGGAGGAGGAAGCCACGAGCCTGCGGTCCCTGTACTTTGCTCCGCAGGTGGCTTGGGAATGACGGCCGGAGCGTTCCCTGATCGCTCCGAAGGTTGTCACTCGCCGCACGGAAAACACGTGCCGCTCTGAAAGCTGAACAGGTCCCGCGCGGATGCGGTGCCCGGGGCTGAGCCGTAGCATAGCACCCACGCTGTCGCCGGCGGCACCCACAGCCGCGCCCCATGCCAGCGACCGCACAACCTCCGGTGCAAGGGGACGCGGGGGGACCTCGGTCCCGGGGCCCTCTGTGCCACCGCAGCACGTGGACTCCGTGAGAGCTTCCAGTCACGTCGGATCGTCTGATTGTGCCACAGTCGTGATCGATTCGTGCCCACTCAGGTGGGCCAGCAGGGGGGAGAGGCCCCGGGGACCGGCGGTGCGGCTAGACAGAATAAAGTAGGGAGGCAACGCGAGATCGCATTTTCGTGGTCCTTTCCCGCTGCCCTTGTAGCAGTCAGAGCCACCGTCCCCGCCTGTTCTTATTCACCGTCACGCTTCCATGTTGGCAGCTTTTCATGCACCAAGGCATGCAGCGCGGGGAAGGAACAGAAAGGCAGGCCCCTGAGGAAATCCTAGTGACATTTATAGTGGCTTAGAGGTCAGTGACCCCCGACGTCCAGTCCCAGGACTTCTGACATGAACTGTAACCAGAGTCAGTTCGTTTCCCTGTCTCCGCCCCTCGGTCTCCCCCTTTGCAGATGGCAGCAGTCACAACACGCGCCCCGCTCACCTCCTCGGGCGTCGCTAGCTCCCCGGTGTGGCAGATGTCCTGTATAAGCGGACGATCCCCAGGGCCTAGCGACACTGTGACCGCTGCTCTCCCTCTGCCGGAGGGGGCGCGCTACGCACTCTCTGTGTCCGGCCAGCGCAGACCACAATGAAGAGCGCTGTGCCTGCAGTGTGTAGAGCTCCTTCAGCGTCCGGGAGGGATTCCTGCAGATAAGATTTTAAAGCAGCCCCAGCTTTCGCAGGAAAGAGGAGGACGCAGTACTCGACAAGAGCGCTTGGCTCATTTGATCTGCCGTGTGGTTGATGAGCCAGCACTGGAAACCCGGAGCAGCTGATTTCTAAGACAAGTTATGGGAGCAGCCTCATCCGTATTTTATGCGGATGCCGGCCCGGTGTGAAGAGTCAGATGCTCCTCCCTGCCCTTTTTCTTCTTCTTCTCCTTCTTCTTAACAGAAAAGTAATTTCTGGTGAACTGATGAGGATTCCCTGTGGCAAAAAGGAAAATACTCATTTATAACCATTTGTTCTGAAATACAAAGGCAGACAGTGGTAGGTTTTTCAATTAGCGAGACCCGGGGACTCCTGGGTACAGGGGACTGCTCCTGAATCAGTGTATTTGTTAAAAGAACAATTCTCTTTCGTGCTACTATTTTGCTTTCATTAAAGAATTGCAGTTTTCAATCAAATATTAATAAGTGTCTCCCGTTAGTGGCTCTGCAGAGAAAGGGTGCTCAGCGTTTCTGTTCTCAAGGCCTGTTGTCGGCTCAGCCGTTGAAGATGTAAATAAATACATAAATTGGTGAAAGGGAAAGCTTGGCTGCTCTGAAAAGCACCTTCTAATACTAAACCGAGTATTGAACTAGTCAGTAAAAAAGTTGTCAAATCAAACCATCCGATCATCAGGGAGAGGGACAGAAAAGTGGTTCACCTCTCTGGCTTTGCCTTTGCCCTTGCCCAGTTCGGCTACGGGAACGCAGACAAGAGAGGCAGTTAGTGAGTGGCGCTAGCTCCCCTGCGGGTGTCTCCTGTCATCTCTTCTCTGCTACTTCAGTAGTTTCTGCCCCTCCCCGCAGGCTATGAAGTGGAAGCTTCTCCGCCCCACTGATTCGGAGTAGCGAGTTGCCAGGGCCCACGGCTCTGCTATACTTAGAATCACCATCTTTAAAACAAAATCCCTCATCTCCATGTTGGCAAGAAGGGCTATTTACAGAGTCCCATCAGTACTCCCCAGCGTCCAGATTTGTGCCATGACACCCCCCCCCCCCCCCCCCAGGAATTGTCATGACTATCCACGGACCGCAGCCATTATCTGCCAGGCACACTGAGACCAGCACTCAGCAGATGTCAGGAGTCTGACTCTCTTGACGCAGTATGCCCGCATCTAAGTGCGCATTTTCCCCTTTTGGGGGGCAGTGACCCGTTCTGCCATCTCTTCTCATTTGGAAAACCTGGTTTGGGCTGCGTTCAGGCCCCTTCACAACACTCTGATCCCTCTGCAGTGGCAGGCCAACCCCCAGGCTTGCCGTATGAACCTTGTTTGAGAAAGCGAGCAGGAGGCCACGGAGTCCATGCGTGGGAAGTCACATGGGATGTTTGCTCTCAGAAGCAAAGCTCACGTCATCCAAGCCAGTGCAGTTAGTTGTCAGCGTCCCCTTAGCATGCTGATTTCCTAAAATACACATGTTCTCACTTACCCATAATCCCACAGTCAGAATGGACTATTTGGGTACAGTCTACAGGGTTTTCTGCACCATGGCAACGATTATCTGTAACTCGGAGACAATGAAAGAGTTTATTTCATTTTTCTTTCCCATAAAGTATAGTCAAATCTTCACTGCCATTTAAGGTAACTTTCTGCTTGTTTAAGAATATTCCAGCTGTGTTTATGGTGTTCCAACATTCTCCTGCCAAAACCCTTGACAAATGAATTGGCAATATTTTCGGGGATGTTGGCGAGCACAGACTGGTTGTAGCCATTAAATCCTCATTTGTTTCTGTTATATCTGATCAGAATATTAGGATCGGGCTTTTGACTTTAAAAGCATGTACACAGAGCAGACTCCGTTTTGATCACGACATTGTAGGCTTGCCCACAAAGTAGTATCTAAGCATATGTGGAAACTCGTATCAAATGCCCCTGGGTTATTAACTGCATTCTGTCATCTTCTTCTGAATACAATCTTCAAATCTCATCTCAGGGGTGAAACTTTGTAAACTCTTAAGTCCTATTCTGCCCTCAGCCTCAGGTGCCATAAACGAGTGATCTCTCCATGCCAATTTTAAATAAACTAACCCAACATCAGGGACAGTGCATTGGTGTGTTAGTTTTGATGCTCTCTTATTATACTGGTAGCGTGTGTTTTAATAAATCGTGCCACTGCTCAAAAGATACAGCAAGGAAAATTGGCTGCATTGAGAACTTTCTTTGGGAATTTATAAACAAGTTTTCCATAGGCTGAAAGCTCCTTCATGCTGCACAAGTTATTTTAAAGTATGCTTCCCTCAGTTGAAACATAGCAGGCTGCTGCTTCTCTTGCAAAGAAGCAGCAGAAAAGCAGGAGGCCCTGGCATTGTATGTGCCTTAAAAGTGCCTGTTCTCTCTCTTTCTGCAGACCAAGAATTCATCAAGTTCTCTCAAAATTCTCTTGCAGCTGAGAGAAAAGGTAGAACACCTGAGTGAAGACCGCTTTTCAGTTGAGGTGACAAGTGTAATAGATGTGTTCCAGAATCTTCTCTGTGACAGGGCCACGTGATTTCCTTAGATCCTGTCTGTAGGAGGAAATTACTTGGAGAAACCTTTCCCCAGTCAATCATTTATCTGTTTTAGCAGCAAGAAGGCAAAACCTCACCGAACAGGGAGGAGTTCAGCTCCTTTCATTTCTGTTAGCAATCTGTGACATTCTGAAAGTGGAGAGCATAAATAATTGTAAGGTAAATTACAGGTTGGCCACATTTAAGGAGGGAATTTTTCTTTTCCTCCCCACCCCCCCCCCATTATGTTTTTGGAGAGGCTTTAAGACAATAATATACAGGCTATCTTACCTAACAACAACAAAAACCCTTCATTTCCTTGGTACCTGTGTCTTTTTCTCTGTTGTAGTGTTTCCTGCATTTTGGTCAGTAGCCAGAGAACTTACTACTGAGACAGTACATCCAGTAATCTAGAACAGAGGAGGGCTGGCCCTGTAAGGTCAGAGCAGTTAATTCTGTCAAGACCCAGTGGGCTCCATTGTACCCCAAATCTTGTTTTTCATAAAAAGGGGCCAGTTGACCTAAGTTACTTTTGTCCAGTGGAAAGCCAGTCCTTTGGCTTGTAGAAGAAGCTAGCAGCCAGTCTTGATGCAAGGAGCTTATATGACCCTATATTCTTGAAAAGTCACAGATCTGAGGCCTAATCCTAAAGCCACATAGAAAAGAAAAATTAAAATCCAGCCATAGGACTAATACAGCCTCCTGTTTTAACAGAAGCCACAAAGGTTCACAAGCTACCAAACCATGAAACATTCAGTCCTGAAGTTGTAGAACTTCATCCAGAATGGCATAGAGAGGGGAATTTTCGACAAGTGCTCTCACTTTATAAACGACAGTAATTGTCTCTCCTAAGTAATTGAACACAGCACACGGTACCAAAGTTGACAGAGCCCCTGAGGAGATGGGTTCTCTCTTACTGCACCACTGCCAATAGAGTAAAAAGGTTAAAGAAGTCATCAGATTTGTCAGATCATTTTTCTGGATGCAGTAAGGGTTGTATAATTAGAAGCATCAGTCGAGCTTTTAATTGCAGGTTTCAGAAAGGAAAGAGCAATGGTTCGAGTTTATAGAGATGGAATTTTATCATTCTATTGCTAATCCTTCTGAGACCAGCTAATTGCTATTTCTTTCTCACTAAGTTACTTTAAAAAGTTGTACTTGTTCTGAAATCGTGGTAAATGCATCAACTGTGCCTTATTGATTTCTGTTGACATTTTACATGTGTGGTTTTTTTTTTTTTATGCATTCTTAACCTCCTTTTGGAAACTGTCAGTTTGGCACATGTTCCTGGATAATAAGAGCAAACGAAGTGAATGACACAATCTCCATGACTGTTAAAGGCAGAGTTAGCCCAGGCTTCACACGATGTCCAAGATCTCTCCATTAGATTAATTGCATTTGCCCCCATTGTAGTCTCAAGAAATGGAAAAAGAAAATTCTTAAGTGTTACTTCTTTCTGTTAATGATGTCGGTGATATTCACAATGTTCTTGAAAGAGGGTATTACTTTGAGGTGGATGGTAAATTTGGGGCTAATTGTAGAGCTGAGTTGGAATACAGAAGCCAAGTAGAGGTGGTATCCTATGTCCCACACTCTTACCCACATCTTCTAGATGCCTTAGAGAAGGCTCCAGATAGCTTTACTGATGACAGAAGCTACAGCCAGTGGAGGTGCAGACAGTGTGCTTCACTAGTGAGTTTCACTAGCTGCTATAATGTCAGAGAAGTGTATGAAACAGCTCGGCATTCATAGCAAGCTAGACTTCAGGCTTCATAAGGCCAGCTGGACCGGGAGGTGAATGAGAGGTGAATCTCCCATGTACTAAGAGTTTTGTTGTATTAAAAATTACAGCATGATGCAAAAAAAAATGCATTGACTTATTTTCATGACTGGATGTTTTTGTGCTTTGGGGAAAATGGACAGGTGTTGCTTTCTCTTATTGCTGTTTGATTAAAAGGTGCTAATGCAGTATTGACTTGATAATCTCACCAGGTACACATGCAGAGCAAATGAAGAAAATCTATTTGATGGCTCAGAAATTGACTTACATAAACCAAACAGTCCACTGGCTGTTTGGATGCGGAACAACCTATTTGGCTTACTGGCCACAGGGCAAGAGCCAGAATCCCACTTCCCGCGCATTCACTCCGAAATGACAACAGGCTTCAGCCACTCAGTGTTTAGATCTGCCTCATTTGGAAATCTTTTAAGTAGTAATAATAATAATGTTTTGAAGAAATTGAGTGGAACACTAAATTATTCTCTGATACCTAAGTTCAAACTGTGCAAAGCTAAAGAAGCTGAAAATCAATGCACTTTTAAAGTCATTAGAGATCATAAGTGAAATAAGTCTGCACTGCTTTAGCTAAGCTTTTAGTGTGCTGTGCTATTATTATAAAATCAGCCTGAATCTGCATTAATTTCACAGTCTTTTTCTCGAAGAAGCCCAAGGGTGCATGATGAATAAAATGTAAATTTCAGAAGGCCGTGTTTTTATTGGTGAAAAGGGCAATGAGCCATGTAGTTGGAGCAGTGACCTGCATGGTGGCCAGCACTTGTACAAGGAGCAGGCAATATAGATTCTGGTTATTTTCCAGCATGAGAAATAAAGAACCACGGAAAGTTGAATGGGTCTCCCAGGAAGCATTCAGAGAACTGTACATTGTCTTGTGTACGTGAGACGTTAGGCCAGATCTCTGATGCATCTCTGAAATCACAACTTGGAAAAGTCATAAAGATTTTATACAACTCAGAAACCCAATGCAGATAAAGGTTTGCCTTATATGCACTGTTGAATACACTCAGAGTAATAGAGCATTTGTTTTTGTTCGTAATCAATAATTACAAGTTTGTGCAGGATGTGGTGTATTTCTTTGCATTTAAATAGCATCAATGTATATGTATACATATATATGTTTTAACAACCCAGAAGAGATTAGATCTATTTATTTGCTCACATTTCGAGCTCTTGGAATTTATTTGCTAATTTGCCCTTGGTGTGAGGATTTTATTATTTGCTGCTTAAAAATCAACGCTAAAATTTGAAATCCAAAGCCCAAATGTGTGGATGCCCTAAGTAAAGATAATCAGCCAAGGAGAAAATGTAAAATAGCAACTTTTTATTTTAGAAAATGCAAACTAGATCTTGCTAATTTCAACCCCCCCCCCCGCCCCCGTGGCTAAAAAAAAAAAAAAAAAAGGAAAAATAAAAGATAAAAGTACCTAACTGCTTTCCCCTCATCTCCATTTTAAAAAAGAAACTAGTCAATAAATAAATCTTTCTGCTTCGGTCAGATTAGCAAGTCCGCACTGTGAGTAAAAAGCCAACTAAGATAAAGCCAAGAGAGAAGTTGTTGATTTTTATGTACTACTGAGAACAGTGTCGTCCTGTGGCAGTTCTCGTAGACTGTGTTGGTTTAACAAGCGTCCAACCCTTTTGTCTTGTTGTTTTTTGTCTTTCCTGCTCCCTGTCCCCTTGTTCCCCACAGGCTGTGCGTTTGTCACATTTTCTACAAGGGCAATGGCACAGAATGCAATCAAAGCCATGCATCAGTCTCAGACCATGGAGGTACTGTATCATCTGCCCTTTCTTTGTTTTCTTTGTGCAAATGATGGGGAATGATAAAGCAGCTCTCTCCTGCGCGGATTGTTCACGTGACAATCACGGATTGACACTTGCACTATCTCTTCATTCATTCATATTCATCCTCTCTCTCTCTCTCTCTCGCTCGCTCTCTCTCTCATCCTCTCTCGCTCTCTTCTCTCTCTCTCTGAATTTTTCCCCTAATGACTTGAAATGCATTTAGTAAAACCTTCCACTTGCTGTACATTATTTTTTGAGCCTTTTATTGCAGTGGCCCAGGCCCTGCAACGTAGTGTCACGATGCAATTGAAACCAAGAATCATTCTCGATCTCTAAAGGATCGAATCTGTTCCTGGTCCAAGGTTGGTATGGAGTAAACCTTAACAGCCCTCACTCCAAATTGCAGCCTGCCCTGTGTCCATCACAGGGTTCTTTTTTTTTTTTCTTTTTTTTTTTTCCTCTCTCTCTTTTTTTTCTTTTTTCTTTTTTTAAATACGGGGTCATGTTCTCTTCAGTCCAACAGAATTGTGCTTTTGCATCAAGAATGTTGGGAGAAAATTAATACTTCTCCTACATTGTTTAACCAGTGAAAATATTAACGTTTGAGAATTCCTTAAAAAACGAGATTTGTCTTTTTACTAAAAAATGTGCAGTAAAAGAAACATAAAGGCTCAAATTTGGTCTCCTAATGAGAGATAGTGGCTTTGGGGGAAGATAAATACGCTGATGCGGGTGTTCACCCACAAACGTAGAGAGACAGCTCTGTCTAGCCTGTGATTTGAGTCTGGCCTTTCAGAACTTTGCACAAAAGCATTCCAAGAGTGATATGCTGTTACTTACTCGGTATTGTCTGATAGAACCATTTGGGAATGCATGTTCTGCCGTACTTGTATACCGTGCCTCTGTGTATGGGTGATCTGTTCCAGAGGTGGCCCTGTGGCGTTACCTGAAGTTACGTTTTCATCTTCCGAAAAGCAGAATATTTTCGATTTGATTTAATGTGCAAAAATTTCTTTATGGATTGTTTGCGCTTCTTTTTTACCTCCATTTTTGGGGGAGGGGTTATTTTTTATTTGTTTGTTTTGTTCGTTTTTTGCAATGCTGCATCTCCCAAAGCATGCTGGGAGCTAAGTGATCATTCTGCGTCATGTTTTGTGGGCAACTTTTTTTATAGTGAGCCGAAAGGTGGGTGGACAAGGGGGGCAAGAGTGTGCATGGCCTTGTCATTAAGTGTTCACTGTACTTTTCTGAGTTTTGATATCAGCATTGCAAAGCCTATTGTCTTTTTCGAGCTTCATTTTGACTTTGATATTCCTAACATATTTTATATAATCACTGTGTTTTCCTTTCAGTGCAATGCATTTTTAAGATACTCACACCCCCCTACCTGAAGGCAAGCTCAGGTGAAAATCGGCCACAATAGGAGATAATTAGCAGGACTTTGAAATTCCTAGGGATGCAGTCTTGTACGACACGCAGTCACAGGTTGATGCTGTGTTTGTCCCCCACTTTCTCTTCGGCTGTTCCATTATTGGGGATCAGTCTGAATCCCAGCTACATTTCAGTTTGGAGAGAAAAATGAAAGTACCATTAGGGAAAAAAAAAAGTCTTCACCTGTATTTACTATCTTCCATACATGTGCTTCATTCATAATTATTTTATTTCCTGTAACTTAGTGATTTGTACCTTAGATGATTTTTTAACCTACATTCTTTCAGCTCTAACCCAAGTACCTTCATCTGGGCCCCTGAGTACAGCTACAGAGGATGCTGGTCTGTGTTCTCCTGTGTTCCTACAGGGAGAAAGTTCGGGAACGTAGCTCAGACCTGGGTATGAACCCGAACTAAGGAAGAATAGGCTCAGAATGAAAAGAATCTGCTATGGAGAATGGGGCATATTCTAAGAAATCCTTGATCCTTTGGTTATTAACGTCTCTATTATAATTTAAAATCAAATTTGGTACATTTGTTTTTCATTCTGAACACCCATGCTCAAACAGAGGGGCCTCAGACATTTAAATGTCTTGTTGAATTGAAAAATACTGAAATAGAAGATTATATATTATGCAGTCACGTTATAGTTGTCCAACTGAAGTTCATCAGGGGTTTTTTTTTGTTTGGTTGGTTTTTTTTTTTTTTTTTAACTAATTTTGTTATTTTCAGGACTCTGGCTCACATCTTTAACCAAGATGTGTAATCTAAGAAAATTGAATTCAAAATTATTTGAATGTTAAGGTTTAAACGAACATGTTCTTAAGAATAATTAATTTTTATATCGTACCTTCTATTTTTCCACTTTCCTCCGATCTATGCCCAGCCCATTTTTCCTTTTTATGGCTTAAACAAGTTCTTTTGGGCCTAATTTTTTGCTTTTATATCATTTTTTTTTTGTATTTAAGGAAGAAAAACACAACAGTAAATGTCCTGTTAGGAGGAGATGCTGTCATTTGTTATGGAACAAATTTGATACAGCAGTAACAACCCTTTCCATACAAAACCCTCCCTCTGTATAATCTCCATCTTCAGAGTATTTTGCTCACTTTAAAGTGGAAGTACTGAAATATGGAGCGGAAGAAGAAAAATGAAGTATAGATTTTTTTTAAAGGTGGAAATATTATTTTTGTGTGGTTGACATTTAACATTGTGTCCTGTGACCGTGGCTCAAGAGCTGAAGACCGATACGCTCGCTGGAGGTTGACCACTGAAACAGCCACCTCATTTTTCTCACGTTGTTTTGGTAATACCAGACCCGCTAGCCTCCCACCTTCACAGCTACACCCCCAGTAACTACCCAAGGTGATGGGGGGGGGGGGCGGGAAGGCACACAGGTTTGTTTTCGAGGAGAGAGAAAAATGACCCAAAGGAAAGGGAAAGAGCTCGTTTAAATAGGAACATAGAATTTCTGAGAGGGGAGAAAGAAGTCTGTTATCATGCTGAGTTTCAACAAAAGTTGTTTTTTTTTTTTTAATCAGCTGGGTAGAATTATTTCTTTGTACCTCAGCAAAGTGTAAAGGACTTTAATGGTGAGGAGACGTGTAGGCAAGCCATGGTAAGAGGGAGAGGGAGGGAGGAGCTCGTGTCTCTGCAGAACGGTGGCCAAAGTCTCAGAGGTGTTCTGGGAAGGAAGTCTTCATGCTGGAGGCCATTATTTTCCCAGATGATCTTAGCCACTTCAAACATGACATGAATTCATCCTATTCTAGAACCCTGAGCCATTCCCTCACGCACTGCCCCTACTCCTTGCCTTTTAAAGGCAATGAAAACTGAAAAGCGTCTAGAATGGTGAGGTCCAGTGAGACAAAAAGCCAAGTCGGCGCCTCCTGCCATTTCAGATCCAGCTCCTCTTGCTAGAATATGCTTCTGAGGCTGGTGGTTTGTGGTAGCCCCAGGCAGGGTGGAGAGAGGAGATGCGTTAGAGAAGGAAGGGAGGCCCGTCTGCAAACACCACAGTTAGGTTGGTCGGGGCCTGCGTTCTCTCTCTCCTTCCCTCATCCACATTCCTAAAACAATCCACTTCTCCCCACCGATAGTGCCCAGTCGGGAAGATCCCCGCGCTCCTGAGTTCAAAAATGCATCACTGAAAATGGGAAAGAGTGAACAAGATACATGAGCGAGGGACGTTTTCGTCCCCATTATGGCATCTCTCCTTCTTTGTCCCCTGCTCACGTGTGGAAACAGGCAGACACACAGACGACTCTGTCTGTCAGACGAGCGGAGCACGAAGCTTAATTAAAGAACGTTGATAAGGTGTCTTGTCTCTGAGGAGGTCCCGGAAAGGTTGGAGGAAGACACACGAAGAGAGGAGGAGAGGCAGTTTAATAATCAGAGCAAGAAAGCAAATGGCTGCACCGACCACCAGATCCCCAGAGAAACCAGTGACAGTATCTGGAATTTTCTGTTGATGGTACTGGTCAGAGAAGAAGAAGGAATATCAAACCGTTTTAAAACCATTCCAGACCGTTCCGTGTGCTCCACGATAGTGGAGAAAGCTAGACCCGGTGCTGAGTGTCACGAGAGGCTTCCGCCAGGCGGTAACCCCCTCTTCACTTTCCGCTGTGTCTGACCACAGGGCTGCTCCTCACCCATCGTAGTCAAGTTCGCGGACACTCAGAAGGACAAAGAGCAAAGGCGCCTCCAGCAGCAGCTGGCGCAGCAGATGCAACAGCTCAACACTGCCACCTGGGGGAACCTGACGGGCCTGGGCGGACTCACCCCGCAGTACCTGGCGGTAAGTGCTGGGCCCGGGCCGCGAGGAGGGGGCCGTCCCGCCCCCCTGAGTTCAGAAAGAGTTCGTTTGGGGGCTCGTCGAGTCCCAGGACGTTAGTGAAGTCGGCGTTGACGCCCGTTCCTTTTTCCAAGTTAAATCGATTAGCTTCGGGATGTGACTCGTTTAACTCTGGCCTGGCCCAGGCCGCGGAGTCCCACGGGGCGAAATTTCTGACCGGTGTGGCAGAGAGACCGCTCGCGGCCTGGTCTGAGAAGGGGGCGCGGCGCGCTTGCCAGTCACGGCGACACTGAGGCGGGCGTGTCGCTGAAGAGAGGTTAGTGCGGTCCACGTGGGGACCGGCGGGATCCCGTTCCGCTTTGATCGGCCGTCTCAGCTCTTCCCTGTGGAACTGTGTTGACAAGATCAGATGTTTCCTCCTGTAGTTGAAACCCCCAAATTAGATCCTCCTTCAGGACGAATAAACCCAGTTCCCTCAACCATGGTTACATCGGTTTAAACTTTCATTTTCCTGTCATTCCTTGTGCTCCCCGTTTCTGTCAATATCTGGAGTAAAATACAGGGACCAGAATCTAAGACATTCCCCCGGTGAGATCTAAACAGCACAGACCAGTGGCCCCTAGTGTGGACTTGAAACTGTCTTTTTATTATTACTATTACTATTATTATTATTATTATTATTATTATTATTATATGAAACTTATTGTCAAATTAATTTCCGTACAACACCCAGTGCTCATCCCAAAAATGCCCTCTTCAATACCCATCACCCACCCTCCCCTCCCTCCCACCCCCCATCCACCCTCAGTTTGTTCTCAGTTTTTAAGAGTCTCTTATGCTTTGGCTCTCTCCCACTCTAACCTCTTTTTTTTTTCCTCCCCTCCCCCATGGACTTCTGTTAAGTTTCTCATGATCCACATAAGTGTGAAAACATATGGTATCTGTCTTTCTCTGTAGGACTTATTTCACTTAGCATCACGCTCTCCAGTTCCATCCACGTTGCTACAAAGGGCCGTATTTCATTCTTTCTCATTGCCACGTAGTACTCCATTGTGTATATAAACCACAATTTCTTTGTCCATTCATCAGTTGATGGACATTTAGGCCTTTTCCACATTTTGGCTGTTGTTGACAGTGCTGCTATAAACATTGGGGTACGAGTGCCCCTATGCATCAGCACTCCTGTATCCCTTGGGTGAATTCCTAGCAGTGCTACTGCTGGGTCATAGGGTAGATCTATTTTTAATTTTTTGAGGAACCTCCACATTGTTCTCTAAAGAAACTGTCTTAATGCAGCCTTACAGCGGCCCTTGTACTAACCATGTCGCACGTGAGGCAGAAGGCAGCTAACGCCGGTCTGGGTTTTCATTGGTTTTTACTTGAACTACTGCCGAACCATGGTGCTCCGGCCCCTTTTTCCGCCTTGGCACCTGAACACAGGACTTCACCTTGACTAGTATAACTTCCCCTCTTGAGTCTGGGTGGCGTGTGCTGGCCTCTCTCGGCACGCACGTGTGGGTGTGAGTGTGTGCATGCATGCGTCCACATGTGTTCTGTCCCGATCCTGTTACTTGACACGGTAACTGTCCCCCTCGGGATCGCGTGATCCGTTAGCCTCACCTTGTAACAGCCCGTGCACTTCCGTACAGCAGTCCTCCCTGTGATCTTGGAAGGGAAGAGCCTGCCTGTACCAGTGCAGACGGAGAGGCTCAGAGGGGCTCCGCAGCGTTTCCAAGACCGAGCTGCCGGGGGGCAAGTGGCACCTCAGCCCTCCGTGTGCTCTCTGTGCAGCTGGCTGCGGCTGTGGCTCTTGGCCCTCTCCTGGCCCACCCTGCCCGCCTTCCGGCGGGGTCTGGCTGTGATAGCTACTCGATACGTGTTTTCTCACTGAACGAGGCACGCTCTCCTCCCGTCTTCATCTGAGCCGTTAACAAAAGTGTGGCCTGAGTTGACTAGGCGCCTTCTAGCCATTTCTCTGTCATAGCCACAAAGGCACCATGAGAGATCTCCTCAGATGTCTTGCCGAGATCCGTATATGCCGTGCCGCATCGTCTTCTTGGTCTCGCCACCTTAACTCGTACAAAACGAGAAATGAGTCCAGCTTAACGGTGATTCGGTTTTCCCGAACTTGTGCTTTTCGGTCGTTCACAGGACACCTGTTTAATTGCATGTACCAGAATTGGTATCAGAGATCAATGTCAGGCTCACCTTCTTGTGATTTCTAAGAAACCAGCTTCCTACTCTGTCATTTCTAAAAACCAAGACACCTGTGCCTGTCCCCAGTCTCCTGGCACATCTCCCATGCCCCACGGCTCACAAAAATCTGTGGCACGTTTCTTTGATTGCATCTGCAGATTAGTTCTGTACCCTGAAAGAGAATTCATCTCAGCCTCGCTTGCAAAAACATACTTTCATATGCTCTTAACTATGTTTGCTTCTGCCACGGGCTTCCATTCTTTCTCTGCCATATCGGTTCTGCCCCTTTCAGTTGGAAGTCCCATTTCTTCGGAAGGGCCGTTGGCTTCTCAGGCCTTCCCTCCTTCTGTGTCGAGGGGTAGATTCTGACTCTGTCCCACCCGAGGATGGTTATCAGTGGGTGGAACCCTTGGCAATCGTTTAAGGACACTTCCCACGAGTTCCACACACCTCAGTTGGCATTATTAATTCCTCAAAATGGCCTCAAAGCTAACTTAATTTTACTTCTCTTTAATTTTTAAGCATACCTAATAGGAAAGGGAGTAAGGGCTCACAACTGCAAGAGAATGGGAAACCCAAGATACCAGACCCGAATAAAGGATTTCTATCAGAGCGGTTCATCTCTAACTTCTTCCTCCTCGTGTGTGTCTCTGGGTCTGTGTGTAATCCCTAGACAGTCTATCTCAACAAGCCAGGAGGGATGAGTGAACATCGCTGGCATTTTTTGTTACCTGTCACTGTTAATCCCCGTAATATCATTGTAATTGAGACTCGGGTTGAATCAGCCACTGATACTCCACTCCACTTGGTGATTTTAAGTCCATGGAGAGATGCTCAGTTTTGAATCCTACCCTATTGTAGGCCCGGTTTTGCACTGAACTGAAAAAAAAAATCTACCCTTACCCAGAGCAAGGACAGTGTTGTGTGGTTCTGCAGCACTCCAAATAAATTCTGAAAGCTGTTTTTGAAGTCATGAATTGGTCCTGTTCCTCCTGAGCATATAGTATCATAACATCCCTCAGTAATAAATTTGATGAATTTGGTATCCACGTACATTTGCGTATAGGAGAGAACTACGTGCTTGTTCCTATGTCTTTGTTGATCTACCTTATCCAAAAGAGTATCAGTAAATCCAGGTTAGTGGTATAGGACGGAAGTTAATCTATAATTCAGCTGAATCAGACAGATAAAGGAGCCCTTGAGGACAGCAGCCACCTGCCTTTACCTTGCGATACCCACTGATTGAGGGTGGGATGGGAGTGGGGTGTTTTTGAAAGCTCTAAGGAAAAGCTCAGAGATCCTGATTTTAACTTGGGCTTTAAAAGATGACAACACATCTGCCCAGCGTCATTGCACATCACACCAGATACTTGTAAGTTTTGACAAATAGTATGTTCCTCTCTGACGGTGAAGACCACCTTAAAATTGTGACCGTTGTCTTGGTCGTGTGGTCACCGGCGTAGCTGTGCCTACCTATGCTTATGTCCGTAGTTACCGTGGTGATGTCTCTGTTGGCCCAAGAGTCTTTGAGTTCCGTGTGCTTCTCATGAAGGACACCGAGCAGGGAAGGAAAGTGGGAGAGCGAGGGATGGGCTTTGATTGGCAGAGATGAGTGGTGGTAACCACTAGGCTACAGAGAGAGCATTAGTCACGCCGCGTTGGTTTCGATAGATTTAACACCTGGTTGTTAAAAAGACTAAATTGATTGTTTTAAGGCAGCAGTGTTAACTGAGTTTCCCCGGTGTCTGTGTTTCTTAATAGAGATTAGACATTAATATGGATTTACAGCCCCGACTCTGGGAGCCTTCTGTCCGTGAATAGTCGCAGCAAGCGGCTGGGTACGCGCGAGGGAGAGCGGGCGGGCCCCCGTGTGGCTCGGCGTGGCCCTGTCCTGTCCCTGCCTTGGTCTGACGGTCCACTTTTCTCTCTGCAGCTCCTGCAGCAGGCCACCTCCTCCAGCAACCTGGGTGCGTTCAGTGGCATTCAGCAGATGGCTGGTAAGTCCTGACACGTGCCTTTGCTGTTGAGCGTGCTGCTCAACCCCGTCTGCGTTCGGGGTGGGTTCAGAGGCAGAGAACGCCAGCAGGGAAGACGAACAGACAGCGATTAGCAGCCCTGTTCACTTTCTGACTTGGGTGTAAACATGAGAGTCTGCTGCTGGGGAGTCACTCGGGAGTCACTCTCCCACCTTGGGCTTCTCCAGCGGTGGGTGGGAGCCAGAGAGGCCGAGAAGCCCTGCGTAGCATCCGCAAGTGTTGTGTTTTGGTTTTGGTTTTGGTTTTTAACGGGATTGATTGCGGGGGAATTTCCAACAAGGTTCCTCTATCCGGGGGGCAGCCACCATGATTGACGTCCTTCTAAAATTTTAATAAGAAGCAGTCAATAAATATTCTGACCTCCATAATGAAAGCCAGGATCGCAGGCCTATCTTTGATACAGTTTGCCATCCCTTGATAACCACAGACAATTAACAGGGTGCCTTTTTTTACTTCAGTACCCCGGTTGACAGAATTGTGCATCAGAAGCTTTTATATGGAAGTATAATCTTTGTTCTTAAGAAAATCAAAGTGGGGCTGGATTTGAAAGCTGGCTCGTAAAGGATTTCTTTTTATAATGAGCTGTGTCAGTAGTAACTGAGGTGCAGTGATTAGTGAAGAAAGGTCACTCCTACTGTGTCACCTTCCAGGCTGATATCCTAACTTACACGGGGCCAGGGAAGGCGGCCCACGCAATAAATCAGAACACAGGTGCCATTAACCTGCCGTGAGGAACAGCGAGAAGGCTCTTCCCTTGTTTGATTCCAGAAAGATGGGGGAGAGAGGGCAAGGGGAAGAACAGATTTTTGGCACATTAGAATCAAGCACCATTTGTTTTTAATGAAGGACAGACACCCTGAGTCAATGAAATGAAACCTGAATATGCAGAATAAAAGCCAGATTTCTTTTGCTGTCACTACGAAAACTCCTTTTTTCTCATTTTTTTTCCTTTTTTTTTTTTTTTGCTCCCCAAATAAATATCCTTGGTTTTGTTTGTTTGTTTCACTTTGAATGGATCTGGAAGGACTTCCTCCTCACATGGGTTCTGTGATCGTCAGCCCAGCCTTCCCCTGCGGCCCCACAGGCTCATGGGAACCTGTTGTCTGATGGGATGTATTGACCTGTAGGGGGAAAAAAACAAACTGCCAACTTACTCATTGGGCTTTAAATCTTCTCGCACTGCCAGCTTATTTTTTGTTTTTTGTTTTTTTGGGGGTTTTTTTGTATAATACTGCTTTTCACTTATTAGGAAAAAATATATGTTAAAATGGTAAATTAAATCATTCAGCAGTATCTTTATGAACACAGTTTGGGAAGCTGGCTTTGGAGCGAGGAATCCCATTGAAGGGTTAATTTTTAGTTCTGTGAAGGGAATCAGAGAGTCATAAGTAAAATATTCAGGGAGTTTTCTGCGTTTTAAAGAGAAAACCTCCAGATTGCAAGCTCTAAAATAAATGTGAAGATTTGTCATATTTTCAGCCAGTGCAACATTTATTCTTCCTCCTAATAGTATGGACCCACCCAGATCCGAAATTAGGGTCTTTCCTTCGAGGAAGCCTCCGGCTCTTCCACTGCGGCACTTGAATTATGCAGAGAAGGTCACTGGGTCCTGAGGCTACTACCAAGTGCGTCTTCCCAGGTGGACACAGCGCCCTGTCATTTGTCATTAGACTCTGTGCTCCTCTGCCTTGACCACTGCAGGTCAGGGTGTTAGCATTTACATGCTCTGTGTGCTCATTTAAAAACTAAGGGTATCTGGGAGTGACCTTAGAAGGCGCATGAGCAGATGGCTAATTTAAAGCAGTCGGTAAATGCTCTGGGCCTTCCAGAATACCCCACTCTTGAACCTTCTTGAACCTTCCACATAGAAAATTCAGCACACTAAGTCCGTACAGGCTGTGAAATCAAATGCTGAGCGCTCCATTAGCTGCCTTAACATCACCTTGAATGTTTAGAGTATCAAGGATGTAAATGTCAAGGCTGCATCTGCTTGGTGAATTCCAGAAAGGGGGTTTCTTCCTTCATAGGGATAATCAGGTCTTATCCTCCTGAGTAGTTGAAGCTCTGTAGTTGGAGGGTTTTTTGTATATATATAAAATCAAGTTGTACGGCCTCCTGCTCTTTTGTTTTCTCCTGAAGTAGGACTTAACTTTTGTGTCTGCCAGTGACCCAGACCAGTATTCTAAAGTGAGCTGGGGGGCTGGGAATAGAAGTACCTCTCTGAAGGAGGCTTCCCTGACTCCCCACAGGAGGGTGGGGCACCCTAATGCCCCTTCCTTCCTCACTTTCCTCCCCCACCTCCAAGTCACCAGGCCCCAAGACTGGAATGGCCTGGGCTGAGGAACTCAGCCAACTCAGTAGAGACGTGCTACTGACTATTTCTGAGTGGATGTGTGAATAAATTTATAAATCGACAAACGCAGATTTGTATTTTGGATACATTCCCAGAGGAGCTTAACTTAAATGCCCTGTTTTTTTCAATTTAAGAAATTTGACTTTAGCCTTACACCTAAGCCCAGAAAACATTATATCAACTAATGGCAGTATCTTCACGGGTGAGCTGGCGAGGATTTGGCAGTAGTCGGTGCAATATCAAACATGTTACCAAGTGCGTGGACGTGGACATGACATCCGGTAGAAACGATACGAAGAAATCCAAGAGCCCATTTATCCCAAATCCCACCTAGGTTAAGATGCTCGTGGAGGCCTGAGGATGTGGCACAGCTCAGCTGGGCACCTCCACAGTTCACATGCCGTCTCTATGTCTTACGGAGCCACGTAATAAACCCACTTGTAAAACTCAGTCCAGCTTGGAACGCTGTCCCCAAAGAGAAAGAAATGTCATTTCAGAAACCAATAATATTTTTTTGTGAACAACTCTCAAAATAGAATGGTCTATCCTTCAGGAGATTGAGGTTTATCACTAGAATCTAAAGTGTCTCATTTCAATGAGTAAAACACTTTCTGCTTAAGGAGAAAATAAAGCCAAAAAAAAGAAGAAGAAAGAAAGAAAAGAAAAGAAGAAAAAGAAAGTGTAGATGACAAGTCACTAAGTATTTGTGTCAGGAGAATCGAATGAGACATCAACTATACTTTTTTCCCCAAAATAATTTACCATTTTCCTTTCAAGCTAAAAATAACTTCACATGTGTTTCATGATTTTATAGAAAGGGGCCTTTAGTGAATATGGAATTGAAAAGCAGAAGCTGGGGCGGCCCCGGGTGGCTCAGTCAGTTAGGCCCAGGTCATGATCTCACAGTTCGTGAGTTTGAGACCCATGTTGGACTCTGTGCTGACAGGTCGACGCCTGGAGCCTGTTTGGGATTCTGTCTCCTCCTCTCTCTGCCCCTCGCCTGTTCATATTCCCTCCCTCCCTCCCTCCCTCTCTCTCTCTCTCTCTCTCTCTCTCTCTCTCTCTCTCTCTCTCTCAAAAAATAAACATTAAAAATTTTTTTAAAATAAAAGCAGAAGCTAGATTAGGATCAAATCTTTAGAAGCTGAATGCATTCACTTACACTTTTGAAGCATCCTTGATTGATACTATTTTCCCTGTAAGAAAACCTCTCAGAAAAACTTGCCCATTCCTCCCTCAACTGTAATCTTTGTCCCATGAATTTCTGTAATCTCAGAAACTTGAGCTAAGAGTCTGGATTTTTTTTTTCTTTTTCCTGAAGAAAAAGGAACAAGGGAAAAGTGACTTTTCGGTCATTAATTTCTTTATAACAGCTACCATCTCCAAAGAGCATCGTGGTACATAAACAAGGGTAATATTTTACGATTTTGTTTTGAAAAGAGCTCCTTGGAATAATCATGCAGTTTATCCTCACAGCGGGCCAAGCACAAAACCTGCACTTTGTTACTACGTTGCAGTTGGGAAAATGAAGTATGTAAAGGTTAAATGACTGCGTGGGCCCACAAGTCCAGTAAGGGGCATAGTATGGGTTCCCAGATAGCACGAGGCTGAGAGGGTCATTAACAAACTTGCCCAGAGTCACTGTGCCAGTAAGTGGCAGGTCCAGATTGCAAATACATCCAAACCCTCAGCTCCCTACTGCCCAGAAGCCTGAAACGGCGCTCCGTGTCTCAGCAAATGCAGATACATTTGCATCAGCACGGGCTGTGTCGACTTTCCTCTGCAAAAGGTTTAACAGGCCAAGTAACAAATCCAAGCCCTGGATCAGTGATGCAGAGAGTAGTCCAGAACTGTGCGAAAGGAAGAGATTCAGAGACAGTAACAGGAAGAGTGCCTCGCTTCATTCTGGAAAGCATTTCACGAGCCTTGGGCTGTTTTTTGTTAGGGCAGTTGTTTTCTTTTCCCAGCGTGAGGAAGTGTTATCAGAGAAGTTAGAGACTTCACTACGGAGCTACAAGGAAGAGTTTATCTGTTGATACGCGAGAGAGGACTGCTGTATTTCCCATATTCAGTGCAGCTGGCAGTAATTCTCTCCCGGAATATCTGGTCTCGGTTTTAAAAGTATCAATGAGGGGGCACCTGGGCGGCTCAGTAGCTTGAGCATCTGACTCTTGATGTCGGCTCAGGTCATGATCTCACTGTTCATGGGTTCGAGGCTCAAGTGGGTGTCTGCACTGGTAGTGTGGAGCCTGCTTGGGACCCTCTCTCTCTCCTTCCTCCTCTGCCCCTTCCCATTGTCATCCGCATGCGCTCTCTCTCAAATAAACTTCAAAACAAAATTTTTTTTAATAAAGTAACACTGAAATTGTACGGTGCAAATGTTGGCTTCCAACAACAAAACAGGTCTCCTTTCATCAGTTTGCCATCCTCCCTCCAGAGAAGACCATCCTGGACCGTCTGTGACGAGGGGAGCAGAAGGGAGACTTTTGTAGTGGCCTGTACACGGGAGGGCCAAGGGGCTCGCTCTGGAGGCCCCCCGAGTGGTGGGGTGCGCATTTTGGATTCGCGAAGATGGCCTGGCCTTCCTGGAGCGGAGCCTCCCACCCTCTCACCGCAGACGCTTCCTGCGAATGTGCTAATAGGCCTTATGAGAACATTCCATAACCACCCATCTGTCACTTTTTAACAGACCTGATTGGCAAGCACTTGTAACAACTGACATCTGTTCTCGCTTATTGATATGCAGATTTATGGTAATTGCTACGAACAATAAGACACAAAATTACCTAAGGTGAACATTAAATTAAATTTTCATGCCCTTCTCCTTATAAATAATTTTTTTAAATCTTAAATTTCAAGTAGGCATATTGCACATCTGTTTCGTACATCATTTCTTCGTTTTGGGAAGGAGTTTTCTTTTCCCAAGTAATGAATGAAAAGTTGGATGCCTGTATTTCCCCAGTTATTTTTTTTTTTTTATCACCTTGATCCTGGCACACTGTGGGATTTCATAAAATATATTTAAACGTTTTCTATTTCTAGTCACCCAGATTATTGCCCCTAGTTTGCAGGGTGCCCCTCTGAGCCGAGTGCCAGGTGAGGTTAAAAATGGTTGCGATATTGCCACGTGCCAGGCCCCAGCCCGCTTCTTGGTGAGGCCGCCCGCCCCGTCTGGTCACCCCTTCCTATCGCTGTGTGGGTGTGACCGAGAGAGCCACCCGCAGGCAGACAACCAGGAGGGTCCGTGACTCAGGGGAGAGAGGAAGGAACAGGGTGGCTCACCTACCCCAAATAGACAAGAAAGCGACCGGAAAGGACAAATAGGAACGCAGAGAGCCCCAAAAGAAGGCTGGCAGGCAGGGGCCGCCAGTGTTGTCTGGGCCCAGGGAGGGAGCAAGTCTGTGGAGGAGAGGACCCGCGCCTCCCGAGCAGGCCAGTGTGCAAGCGTCTGGAGGTCAGAGAGCCTGCGGACCGTCCCATGTGGGTCCAAGGGAGAGGAAGGCTGGCCTCACGTAGCTTCTGGGTTGCTTTCCCTAAACGGGGCAGGTGCCTTTTCCAGAACAGCATGGCCCCCAGTGCCCTACCCTCATTAGGACATAGCACACGTGGGATGTCCACACTGGTCACAGGAGCACGGGGGCCCAGAAGAGCCAATACATCCACTTCCAGGCTTGTGTGCTGTGGGCAGTGAAGGGTCCAGATCCGTGTGTCCTGGGGGAATGTCTGGGGCTCTCCACCCACCCAGGACGGGCCCTGTGGCCAGGGTGGTACAACAGTAGCACCTAGAAGGACCTCGCCGCTCATGGGAGGCTATCTTCCCGGAGGGGTGCACAGGAGGATGAGCCTCGGTGCTCTGCCACATCGGACAGAAGGCCACAGGGAGGGGAGCAGGTGCCTCGCTGCCCCGCAGCCTGGCCAGTGAGACCCACGGCGGGGGTGGGGGGGGGGTGCTGTCCTGCTGCCTCAGCCCAGAAGTTCTTGGAGAGTCTCTGGCTTCCTTCACTTGAGCTAGAGCTGTTTCTGTCCTCAGTTTCTCTCCCCAGCAGGCAGTCCCATGCCTTGGTTTCCTCCGATTCTCCATCACAGCCACTGCTCTCCTCGGGCCAGGGCCTCCCCCCACCCGCTATCCCCCCGAGACTCCCGCCTCTCACCTGCCACGTGGTAGGCGGGAAGTTCTTAGTCCCTAGGATCTGTCACCAGAAACAGGCGCATGCCGGGCCACACACACCTTCACACGTGATCTTGGGGAGTTCGCAGCCCCCGTGCATCCCCTCGGTGGACTGCGGTTAGGAACGCCGAGTTAAGATGATGAACGTGCGGGAGGGACACAGTCGTGCGACACACTTGGGGCTTTGAAGGAGGTCACGGCCCATCTGTTCCCTGAGGAAACTGAAACCAGTGATCTGTGGTGTCAGGGATTCTGGTAATGGCTGGAAAAGGAAACCACGTTAAGCAGTTAAAGGATTGAGTCTATAGTCTAGAGAACAAGACGTAGGACACAGCTATGTGTGGTTCCTGGTTAACATCTTAGCTCCCGATGGAGATGGCGCACCCAGGGCCTTGCCCCCCAGGGGCCTGGAGCACCAGGCCCAGCACCCCTCGCCCATCCCCCTAAACCTAAGGGTGCCACGTTGAGTGAAGTAGAGCCCGAGCACCAGGAAGAGGAGGAGGGAAGAGCTCCAGGTGGAACCAGAAGAACAAGGAGCATGCGTGGGGAGGCCGGGTGGCGGGCAGAGGCCAGGCTTGCCATGAGAGAAGGCACGACGCCCCTCTCCTGTCCAGGCCTCCGTGTTCTCTCTGCATAGTGTGTACAGTGTCGGTAGTGGCTTGGTCACGTGGGTTTGTTACCAGTGCTGAGCAAGGGCGCACATGTAGCGTGAGGAACATGCCTGGCACATGCTTTGTTCTTAGCACCGTCATTGTGGTTGAGGCGATGTCGCTGCGTTTTTTTACCTGGCTAAAAGAGCCTGGGCTGTTGGCTTCCTCTGCGCCTGGCATTGTTCTCTGAGCTTTGCGTGTATCGAAGACTTTAATCTCTCAACCCTCCAGAGGGGTGTCGTGTTTTGGTCCCACCACACGCCTAGAGAATCTGAGGAGCACACAGCTGGGCCAGTTTGCTCAAGGTGACGGAGGCTGTCGGGAGGTGGGGTGAAGCCAGGATTTAAACCCAAGGGTCTGAGAGCAGGGCCCGCACTCTTGATAACCAGCCTGCACCGGCTCTAATGTGGCTCCTGTCACCAGCAGAGGATGCTGTGTGATCCCAGCCCTAGCAGCACAGGACAGGGTGAAGGAAGGGATACCTGCCTCTGCATTAGGAGAAGCAGAAATATGGGGGTCAGGGCTGGGAACTGGTCCTCACTCCACAAAGTTGGCAAGGAAGCTGCCCTGTCGGCCACCGCTCACAGGCTCAGCGCTTATTTCTCAGGGGTCGGGGGTGTCGTGAGAGCTTTGCAGGGTCAGCACACAGGACCACAAAAGGCCTAGAGTGGAAGGATTGGCATGGTCCTCCACTGGGAAGCCCCTGCCTCCTTCAGCTACCCAGTGCAGTGCTCATCCCCATCAAAGACTACGGAGAATGAGCTTCTGAGTCTGGGCCTCTTTCCAGAAACAGATGAAGTAAGATCACCCTCCAGTCCCTGTCTTCTTGCTCTGATACAGAGCAGCCTTTCTGGGGGCAGGCGCTGTCTGGTTTTCCACTTAATCCTTCCTACTGTGCCTAGGGTCTGGCCTAAGGTGGCCTCTCCATAACTGCCTAGTGGATGGACGGATGATGGTTGGATGGATAGATGATGGATGGTTGGATAGATGGGTGGGTGGATAGATAGGTGGGTGAATGGACACGCAGATGGATGGATGGATGGACGGACAGACATGGGTGGATGGTTGGATAGGTGGGTGGGTGGGTGGATAGATGGACAGATGGATGGATAAAGGGACAGATAGAGAGATGGTGGGTGGACGGATGGGCAGATGATGGATGGATGGACAAATGAATGGATAAATGGATGGATGGATGGATGGATGGATGACAAGAACGTGGGCGAATGGACAGACAGATGGATGAGCTGGCAGACACACACAGGTCCTCCTGCTTGCTGCCTCTCTCCATCTCATCCTTCTCATCTTCTTTTTTCCCCAGATCCCTCAGATGCTGCCTGTCACCATGACCACTCCTTTCCACTCTTGGTCTCTGCTTCCCTTGGCCCATATTTTCCCTTCCCTTGCAGTGTGACCATTGAACACAGTTGGCCCCACACACACTGTGGCGCCCCAGAGCTGCAGTCCCCTGTCCAGTTTGCCAGATGGAGGCAGGGAAAGGCCAGATAGGATTGCAGACACTCTCGGGTGGCAATGTGTGGGAACAAAGGTAGAGGGGACACTGTGGAGGACACACCAGGCTTCAGCCCTGGGTTTCCAAGCAAAGAGGACAGTGAAATACAGAACCCAGTGTTGTCAGCTGGGCTCTCAAGAATGCCAGTGGGTGAGATTGGGAACACGCATAGTTCTGATAAATACTTGTAAAATGGATTAATGAACAACTGAGGGAAACAGTAGGTAAAGCTGTTACAAATACTGAAGGACTAACAGTGGAGAAAATGAACACTCGGTTGGGTCTATGGATGGTACTCTTACCTGGCGTTAATGAAAATTTCATCCTGTTCGATGCCCCGTCCATTCATTCTGTGTAGATTCACCCGTCACCCACCATGTGTACAGCTGTGAGTGTGTATGTCTGTCTGTTTAGGTGGACTTGAATATCAGACAGGCTATTTGTTCTCAAAGAGCTCAGTATTTAGTTCAGAAGGTAAGAGATACATATGCATAAGGTCAAGGTAAGATATGGTGACTGCCACGGGGTTATAAACACCAGGACAAGTGAGTTTGCAGCTGACACAAAGAAGGGGTGTGTGTTGAAGGCAGACTCTCAGTCTTCTCCTAGGGAGGCTGGGAGGTGTGGCAGGATCAATGCCCCAGACTTGGGGAGTCCACCACCATTTGCCCTGATGCCTCGGCCCAGGACCTGAGTCCCTGACCACTTATTAGTTAGCTAATAAGTTCCCTCCAGCTCTGGAATTCCCTCCGTGCCGATGCTGTGGCCCACACTTGGGGCGGGTCAGGGGCGATGTCTTGGAGGGCCCCCTGACCTCACCAGGAGAGTGGTTCTGCTCACCATTAACTGATGCCAGGCGTGTGCTGCAGATTTTCATTTCGGTCCTAAACCATCCCCTTGTCAGCACAGCTCTCGGTCAGGGACACAGTCGGTCACGTGGTTTACGTCATTACAGCTTTAGAGGGACCGTCAGTCACAAGAGGGCCAAGAGATGACAGATGAGTCAGAACAAATGTACCTCAGTCCTCTCAGCGTCGCTCAGGTGTGAAGCACGTTCGAGCCCCTGTCCAGAGCTGAGCCCCTGGCTGTGTCCAGGTGGCTCTGCACTGAGGCTGTGCAGCTCCTGTGCTTCCCCCATTTGCCTCAAGCACCCCAGAAGAATAAGACCAGTGCTTTCTCAAGTCACACGTTCTTATAGATAGGACCCTGTCTGACCCTTGATCAGAGGGAAGGAGGGAGAGCCTTGTTCCAGGTTGCACTGACAGGAGAAAACAAGGTTGCAAAGTCTACACTCTTCTTGCAGAAGTTGACAGGATCCCTCAAGTACTTGTGTCCTGCCTCAGAGCATCCTCAGGACCTAAGTGGATTTTGAAAAACAGGTGTTTGGCTTTCACCCTCAGCCAAGAAGGCTGGGCATCTTCTGGAAGAGGACAGAGCATTGTTCTCAGCAAAATAAGGAGCCCTCTTGCAGCAGAGGCATCAGGAACTCTTCTCTGAGCAGAAAGAAGATGGAGGCAGCCAGGACGGAGGAGCAGATAAGTGAGCCTAGCTGCTGTGCTGTGAGCGGTGCTTAGGCAGAGGGCTCCACACCCATGGCTGGTAGCTTTCACGGAAATGTTGCTAGAACATTCTCTCACCATTCCATCCACCACCACCCCCAATGAATAAGGACGCTGTGATCTGGCCAGTCTCTCTAAGGCAGATTAAATTGCTCGGTACGCATTTATTAAGTACCTGGATTTGAGACATGAGAAGAAGGTGAAATTAAGCTGATTACTTAACTCTAGTGTTTGTCTGTATAAAATTTCTCTGTACAGGGAGAGAACCATTGTGTCCTGCTTCTTAAAGGTACATTAGTGTGAAGTGGAGAAAGACTCAGAGACCCTTGGATTGAGAAATAAAAATGGAAGAGGCCTCAGCCGATCCCACCCTCACGTTCTTGTAAAGTTTCACTTCTCTCTGCTGTTCTTTTCTTAATTTTCACTAGCCAGAGATTTGTCCTGGGTAAACATGATCCTTCTTTAAAAATAGATGCCTTTAAAATGCAAATACAAGCACATTACAAATAAAAATATAACCACGATGCCATTTTTATTCACCCATTTTCTTTTTATTCATGAGATGTTATTTGAGTCTCTACTAGGGTCCCATTTAGACTTCACATTTAAAATAAGTCTGGAGAGAGGATGTCGGTGGCAATAACCACCATGAGGGTCCCTAACTCTTATTGGGTGTTTACACTGTGCTGAGTGGTTTGCATCCATCATCTCTTTAAATCTGCACACTGCCCTTGGAGGCAAGGCGCAGTTAGTGGTGCCACTCACTAAGCAAGCAAGAAAGAGGCTAAGTCATTGGCCCAGGGTCACAGGGCTGGTACAGTGGCAGAGGCAGGAAGCCATCATAGCAGTTCAAGTTCAGAGCAGGAGTGAAGTACTGCTTCCTCTGGAATTCCTTCTTCTCGGTGCAGCTGACGGGCTTCCCGGGAGCCCTTCCTCCAGCCACGGGGCCCCAGTCTCACGAGTTCTGTACTGCTGCCCTGTCGTGGTAGAAGGCTCCGGTGTGGCCAGTCTGCACAGAACCGTCCTGCTCTTTCCTCGAGCTCTCTGAAGCTCCAGGACAGGGTGGCTGGGACACATCCTGGGTTGGGACACATCCTGGGTTAGGACTGGCAGCGCCTCACACGGCGGTGGCTCCACTGACAGGTGTGGTGACTCACGGGTCACCAGGGCAGCGGCACAGAGTGCGCCATCCCAGGACCCGCTGCCCGGGGCCTCTGATCCTGTCACCCGCCCTCACGCTTGGAGCCGGGCCGCGCGGGCCTCTTGCTAAAGTGGCGTTTCTCTCCCTCCACAGGCATGAATGCTCTGCAGCTACAGAACCTGGCGACGCTGGCAGCCGCCGCGGCCGCGGCCCAGACCTCAGCCACCACCACCAATGCAAACCCTCTGTCCACCACGAGCAGCGCCCTGGGAGCCCTCACAAGTCCGGGTAAGGCGGCTGCTCTCCTTCCCGGGACGCGGTGGGGATGGCACCCGGGGTGGGGCCGGATCCCTGGAGAGTTTCTTAAAGACACCAAGTTCGAACGCACGTGGGTTTGATTTTCCCACGAAGACAAAGAGGAGGGTTTTCCAAGAGGGAACCACCCGAGCCGGTGGGTCTCCGGCCTTCACCGTGCTTGGTGGCCATGCTGTCGGTCTCGCTGCTGCTCAAGCTGGCACCTGGTGTGGGTGTGGGAGGAGCCTCCCTCGCTTCCTGGTGTTCGCTCTGCTTGTTAGCGGTTCGAGCGTCCTCTGTTGACTCTCAAAATCCCTAATGATTCCAGGGTTCTGTTTCACACCAGCTCCATCCTTCCCGCTGGCTCTCAAAACCCACGGTCCGGAGGGGACCGTCCTTGCCATCGCCTCCCGGTCGCGTCCTGGGCTCTGTAATTTCAAGTCCTTCTGCTCGGAAATGTTGTCGCCTTATTCAAAAGCAGATGCCGTTTTCCTTTTCATACGAGCCAGACATAACGCGGTTGCTTAGATACCAGCATTTGTGTCTTACAAAAATGTTTTGCTGGCTTTTCTTCCCCTCTGAATTTTCGAGACCTTGCTGGATGAGCTCCCTTCCCCACCCCCACCTCTGCAGATCCCGTACCCTCTGCCGCCTGTGCCCCAAAGATGAACTGCTTGGTGACCGAGCTTGCATGTGCTCGTGCGGGGCTCTCTTTCGGGAAAACACAAGATGAAAACACGACTTTCTTAAGGCTTTTGGTGGCAGGAAGCGGTGAGCCCGCGCCACAGCCAGAAGCCGCGGCCCGTGGTTCGTTGCTGAAACACTGGGTGTCTAATCCGTCTCCCCATGAGGACCGTCTGCAGGGAACCTCAGAGACGCTTAGGCGAGGCTGGGGGCTGGGGGTGGGGAGGGCATCCTCAGGCGCGGTGCTCTCCTAGCAGCACAGGGGTGTGTGGACTCCGTTTTCTAGAATGCCTTCAAACGTGTCCGTTACTCCATGGGGGCCTCATTTGGGGCAATAGATGGCATTTCCGAAAAATCAACTTGAGGCCCTTTTTTCCCCAACAAACTAAGTTACAAATCTAATGCAATACGTAAACCTGTTATTTATACAAATCCTTAAGTGACCCTTGGTAAGCAATAGACGTTTTGACAGAAACTCCCCCTGTAAAAATAATAGTGATTTTTCTTAAGAGCAAATTAAAAATTTGACCTCACTAATTTACCTGTTTTATAAATCAGATTGAAAAGTAATTTCTTGGGATACCTGGGTGGCTCAGTCAGTTGAGCGTCCGAATTCGGCTCAGGTTGTGATCTTGCAGTTAGTGAATTCGAGCCCCGCGTCGGGCTCTGTGCTGACAGCTCGGAGCCTGGAGCCTGCTTCGATTCTGTGTTTCCCTCTCTCTGCCCCTCCCTGACTCGTGTGCGCATGCTCGCTCTCAAAAATAAATATTAAAAAAATTTTTTAAAGTATTTTCGTAAATAAGAATGTTTTTCTGTCCACAAGGACAATGAAATGACTACGTTAAAACAGCACAAAGTATCTGTCATACACACATTTTATTGTGTCTTTAGTTAGAAGTTCGTGTTTTTAACTATAACTTATTTGGGGAGAAAAAAACGTAAGTCATTTACAACCTGTATGCTCCTTTATTTGCTTATATAAAAATAAAGATAGCTGTGTTTTTTAAAACACACTTTACCTTTATTTAGCAAAAGTATATTATTATAGTTTTCCCAACCTTGGCCTTCATCTTGTCTTCCTTTTATCAAGAGTGACCAGCAGAAACTAACCAAATCATTGGTAGTAAATTGGAGGAAAAACAAGAAAACTTTTCCTTAAATGGCAATGAGCCACAAAGCCCGCAGCTTGGACCACCAGCCTTTCAGGGCTTTAACTTTGATATATTCAGTATTGTAATGATGTTAAAATTGTCCTGCCTTTCCAGAGATGGACAGACCATTATCATAAGTGGACATTTTGGTTAAGGGTATGTGGCCTATTACTTGCTTGTGAGGGTTCATTTGACTTTGTTGAACTGTGTTCTCCCGTTGTGATATTTGGGCTGGAATGTGCCTTGGCTGCAGGGAATCAGAATTAATATTTGAACATTTTGTTGTCCTTTAAAAGAAGACTGGTCAGTTTACGAAGTCAAGTGCAAGTGGGATGTAAGTTGGTCGGTGTACACAACGGAGTTGATACCTAACAGCTGTCCGAGTGGCTGTACGGTGTCAGGCACCGGCCCCGGGCACGGCACAGACCTGCCCCTGCCCTCGCGCCCTCCACTTGGTCAGGGCATCTGATAGCGAGCGAGTCCGCGTGCCCCGTAGGTGCCAGGCGGTGTTGTAAGGACACACCAGAGTACGGTGGAGAGTGAAGGGTGTTGGAGGGAGGCCATGGGGGTATCCAGGGCAAGGGCATTCGGGTGAGGCAGGAGCAAGTGTGAAGGTAGGAGGCAGATGGCACCTGCTGGGCGGGGAGGGGTGGGGGATGGCCATGTCCCCAGATCCACATGCAGTCCAGCCAGTAGGGTCAGAAGCTCAAATAATGTAACCTGTTTCAAATGGGGGGTTACTCAGACAGCCAAGGAAGATGGCCTACATACTTCAGAAATTTTAAACATATTTGACCACTTTCAGGTTTTTCCTGAGCTCTTAGTGAAAGGGAAATTGTGTCCTGAGATCTGCTTTGCTTCTTCTCTCCAAAGCAGAGTGTCCTTACCTTTGCTCAAAGAAACATTCCGCCCTTCCATTAATTCTGCTGAGGTGCCAGACCACCGAACGTGGTTTTTCTCCTCTCTGTTGAGCAATGCTTTGCATAATAGCTGAAAGTATTTCATTAGAATCCTGAAGTGTAGCAGCCGAAATGATTTAAATCTACATTTCAATTATTTTTCTTAAGCGTAACTAAAAAAAAATCTGACATTTAAGTGGAAGTAAATTATTTGTCTAATTTCCATCAGGGACTTTTTCAAAGTCACAGAAAATGTGGTTGGTAGAATTCACGACCCTCCACTCCATCAAAGCAATTTCCTGTGAAATAAAAGGGGTACACGGTAGTTCCCAAGGCCAATGCCATTATTTATCTTTTAAATAATAAAAAATAGGACTTACCATTGTTGTACCTCTAGCAAGACCAGTCCAACTGTGAAACGCACTGATGCCCCATCACTCAGCTCCCACACAGACCCTGGTTTTACCCTGTTTTTAAAGATGTCCCCTACACTTCCGACCAATCCATCTCGAAGGGAAAGGGACAATTCAATCCCCCAAACTATTAATTTTTTTAATAATTGTAAATTTATCATTTTAATTTTGCATACCCAGGCACAGTCTCCCTACAGCATTATTATAAATGATTTTAAACAGTCTGTGCTTTAAAACATGAAAGATTAAGCTTTAATTTTTGTTAAAAAAATCCCCTTAGGCAATAAATAGGTTCCTTTGTCTCACGGCCTTGAAATAAAAATTAAAATAGTTTAAATTGCCCATGGTTAGAATAAGTGTTTCATGCAATTATCAGATGGTAGTGAATAAAATTAGAAATTAAATCATGAAAGAATAAAAACCAGGTAAATGCATATTATGCCTTTCATGGGTTTCTCATGGGGTCTTTTGAAGCCTAATTTAATCGTGTTTCTTGTCTTTTATTTTGATATGATAATTTTTCCTTTGTTTACTTCATTCTCCTCTTTCATTAATTAATTCCTGGGTCGTTTCTTCTCCAAATTTTGAACTTGTTTTTGAGGAATGTGTCTCTGTGTTGGTATAAAGAAGACATTATCTCCAGGGTGTGCAGCAAGGTCTTCAAGAGAGATGATAATATTTGTCTTCTCCCCAACTCGTGGATTTGTTGGTTTGGGCTGGCAATTCTGAGAACTTGGGAGAGAGCATTATAATTACCACACAGGCACGTGTCTTTGGCACTTTCTGTCTAAAACATAATACTGCGTTGGTGTGCCACATTATTCCTCTGACCTTCTTCTGTTTTCTTTTTTTTTTTTTTTAAGAGGTTTTCACATTCTCCAAATGCTTCTGTAAGTGCACTCAATCAGGTGCACACTTCAGGATAATAGATAATTTCTCTTGATAGGATAAGGCAGTTTAAAATGCTAAGGAGGATCCCCCCCCCCCCCGTTTCCACCGTTGGCTTTTCAAATAGTTTTCCCCTTAAATTCTAGCAATATTTTATCCCCCACGTCTTCCAGACGTTACCTGCCTCCTTGAAGGCTGTGACAGACACAAAGTCCCCAGGACACGGTGGCACCTCCTTGTGGACTGTTTGAGGTTCACGGAGCCTGGAAGTCTTTCCGTGTGAGCCTCCCTTCCGGAGGTCATCACGTGGGAAGGACCCGTGAGTGGTGACCTTCAGTGTCACACACCCCTGTCACCGGGGCAGCAGTGGAGAAAAGCCGAGTGGGAAACGAGGAGTTATCCTCGGGGTCACTCCAGAGGCTTTCGGGGTGACGAGAGGTGTCTGTCCCCCGTGTGTGTACCTGCGCGTGTCCCTGGGGGACCCGTGTCGGGTGAGGAGGTGCGATTCACAGGCCGATTTAGCCTACATTGGTGGTTTGGGCCCCACCCCTCCGCCCGCCAAGCCGTCACGCACAGGGGACAGGAGCACAGGTGGAATTAAGGCGATGGGGCCAGGAAAGGCCGTCTGCCGAGGCTGCCACCCTGACCCCACGACCCCAGGGGTCTGCCCGTCCATGTCATCCACGCGTCCAGACCTCCCCCTGCCCTCCCTCATCCCACTCCCCTCTCCTCGGCCAGCCGTCTTGAACCAGCCTCTGGGTTCGTTGTGCGTCTCATCAGCCGCGCATCCAGGCCGTTCTGGTGCCTTCTCGGGAGCATCGTATGGTCCCGCTACCCCCGGTGAAGCTGCGATTTTGCCCTCTTCCTGCCATCAGAACGGCCTTCAGCTTCACGCTCGCCCTCCGTCCGTTTTGCATGCCGTCGGGGACACAAAACAGCTCCGTCGGACACTTTCCGCGTGGTTCACACACGGTCGAGAGGAAGGCAGATGGAGGCATTGGCGTGGTATTCAAGGCGCTCCCTGGTCTGCCTCCACGCTTCCCTGCCAGCACGACCCCCCCCCACCGCCCCCCTGCAGCTGGATCAGGCAGGTCTTCATCCTCCCCAGACACTGTCGGCCTTTGTTTCTGCTGGCTTCTCTGCCTGAAGTGCCTTCTCCTGTTTCCTCCTGTGAAAATCTTCTGCCGCTAATTTATTGCAGTGTTGGTGCTTAGGGAGATTAATGTATAGGTATAAATTCAGTGTTCATAATGCACATCATAAAAAATAGAGTTTATGCTACATAAGTTAAACTGCAGTAAAAAAAAAAAAAAACATTTGATAATAATTGATGCAAATTGCTTTAAATTCTCTAGTACTTCTAAGAACCAGGGCAAATACCCCCTCCACCATAAAGCCCCCTAGAAAGAATTAAGAGCCTCCACATTACATTTCTAGCATAAATACTTAACTAGGTCTAAACCTGGGTTAAAGGCAGACTCCTTTTTAAGGAGCTCCCTTAGATGCACCTTGCCAGTGGAGACGGAGAGAAAAGTGCAGCAGCGAAGAGGCTTCTAGAAATGCCGCCTACCCTTCTGGGCTACCCAAGTATATTCTCCATCCTTTTCCTAGAACGCTTCACCTATTTTCTCTGCAGGATAGTTGTTTGGACACATGCCCTGTTTCTCCCTGTCTCGAGGGTAAGTTCTTTCAGAGTAGGAAAAGTTTATTTACCCATAATCCCCCTTGCTTTTGGAAAGTACATCACAGGCCCTCAAATGGTTTTCAGTTCAGCAGAGTAGCCAAGCAGCCAATAGCCAAGTGCTCTAAGACGGGGTCTCAGAGCCATCTGTTCAGCCCAGTGCAGTGCATACATCTCTAAGGAGGAACCTGGCTCTGCCCTGCTGACATATGACAGGGTCCACTCACCACCTTGGACCATGATCCGGTTCCTCAGTAATCCCAGAATAGCCACACCCTACAGGTGAATACACAGGTCTGACAGCTTCCTGAAAAATGAATCATACTAATTATATTAGTACAGAATCACATAAAGTGGTTTTTATTGCAGTCATTACAAAGATTGGCTTTCAAAATGTTCTCCTGTCACGATATAGACGTGAGAGTCTCCTATCAAATACGGGCATTCATTTTTCAGAAGCGCCATCTACTCTAGTGTGGGCTTTTGAAAGATCATCCTCAGAAAACTCCCGTGCATCATGCATGCCTCACCAAGGCCACGTGCCCCCATTGCGCCAGCGTTGGTTAAATACAGCAAGAACCCAGCCAACTGTTGAGGGTGTTTTTACTTACACTCTGTTCAACCTTGACTGCGTCTCTGACCTTCCTATTTTCCTCCATTCATCTTTTTTCACTGCTTATTACCAAAGAAAGTTCTCAAAGCCGTCAGTGTTCCCCATCATTAGCTATGCTTTTAAGTGTTTTCATCGGGAAGGCTGTTAAAATTGCCTGTTTATTTGTGGGGTTGAATCAGACAGGTTTACACCCTATTGCTACAGAAAGAGAACAGATAATGCGATTCTTTGCTCATTTCCTGCGAGTTTCAACATTTTATCTTTCTAGAAGGTTTCCGTGTGTTGACTTGCTGCTGACTTACAGGGCTCACTTTATTTTCATTGATGTTAATGGAGTTGAACATGATGTAAAAGCCCTGTAAATAAAATATCACCATAGCGACTGTAATTTCTGGATATATTTTTTCATTTGACAAATATTTCCTGAGCATCTTCCATGTACCTGGGACTATTCTAGGCATTTGAAACACATCAGTGGACAAAGTAGAGAAAATCCATTCCCTCATGTAGTTGTTATTTCTAGCATTAGCTCTTTAAAAAACGTCTTTTACCAAATTTCTGCTATCATCAAATGACTTGGTGAGCATTGAAATATAAGCTATAACTTCTACACCCTTTAAAATAACCATTTCATAACCAACTTTTTGGCTTATGTTATGTTAAAATTTTGTGAAAGACCAAAGTGGAAAAGGGGGGGGGGGGGGAATCTTCCTTCCCTTTCTGTAAGCCTTGCTGTTTCTCTTCACATTGAATGAAAGCAAAGCATTCACATTGAATGAAGCAAAACGCTAAGAATAGTATGCACTAGTTAGTAAATTTGATGATAAAAGTCTAATGATGAAAGTCAAAACAAGAAGAATGCACACACTTCTGTGAGTGGCTTCTCAACAGAAGCATTTCGTGAAGGGGTGCCTGGGTGACTCCATCAGTTAAAGTGTCTGACTTTCAATTTTGGCTCAGGTCATGATCTCACGGTCATGGGATCATTGGGCTCCTCTCTGAGCATGGAGCCTGCTTAAGATTCATTCTCTCTCTCTCTCTCTCTCTCTCTCTCTCTCTCTCTCTCTCTCTCTCTCTCTCTCTCTCGCTGCCCCCCTCCCACTCACACGTGGGCTCTCTCAATAAATAAAAAAAAAAAAGCATTTCATGAAAACCAAATTACTTCCAAAGTTCTTAGGCATTCAGAACATATTTGTGGGGTGGGGGGGGGGAGGTAATTGGCTGTGGTCTGTCTTTTTGGTAAGTGGTTCTTTATTTGTTTGGCATTGATCGTCCTACTCATAGGGTTTACAAACAAAAAACATGCAAATACCTCCCAGAGGAATCTCACTGGCTCCTGCACGTGCTGGGTGTTTCGATGCAGAATTCACCTTAAGTTTTACTTGGCATCAGGAAAATGGATGTCTGTTGGGCTACATAGTCCAAACCGCGGCTCATCCCTAAGTCATCCCGGTGTCCTGAGCTGCCAGAGGGTTCTCCACTCCTGGCATCAGAACGACTCTGCATAGTATATGGGCAGCCCATGCAGATGAGGTGCTCTTGACGTGGAGCAGAGCCACAGTCTCTGAACGGTCCTGAGCTCATTTAAAGCTTCGTAAAGCTGCCGGGCTGAGGGGCTAGAGCTATTTTTGGATCACCTGTCTTCTCCTCGGAGCCCGCACTCAGGTCTATGTGGCCAATTCTACCTGTGCCCCGAGTACGGTTTGTCCTCCTGTCCTGGGGGCTGTCACTCACCACTCAGTGCTTTGTTCTTGCCTTGCTTTGGGTACGCTTTTTAATACGTTTAGATACCGGCTGTCGTTCTTTGCACGTTTGCTTTTAGCGGCTCTGGAGTTGGAGCTGTGCCAAGCGTTAGTGATTCGTTGTAAATAGTGCTCTATACGGTCTACGTTGTGTCAGACCCACATCGGATCCCATTGTGTTGCATGTATGAGCTCACAGGTGTGTTTTCTGTACAACACAGTCACTCGGTGTGCTTCTGTTCCCACTGAATCATTGATGTTGCTGTCTGATAGAGCTATGTTATCACTGCTAGCACTGGGGGAAAGCCCATATTAATCACATAATGATATATTAAGGAGGAAAAGCAACCAACTTTTGCTAACAAATGTTGCTAGACACAGCTTCCCAGAGGTTTATGACCAAAGGTCCGTGTTTTAAGACCTGAAAGCCACAAAGTATGATCACTGAGTTCACGTGTGGTTTAATCCCACGAACTGCTTAAACCAGATGCAGTGGCCACATTCAAGGAACAAGCAGAATGCACCAACCCGGTCAACCTAGTTGAAGGGCGGAAAGTCAGAGAGATTGTGTCTTGAGGAAACGGGAAATTTTGAATAGAACGGCTGACATTTAAGCCCAAATTTTAAGACTAGGTAGGGTTTTGAGACATAGAAATGGAATGGGAGATCTAACAAATGTGTCAAATGTGCAAAAAATAAAAAGGATTTGGTGAGCAAATGGAAATTGGTCTCCTTTTCACAGCCATGAGATGTATGGAAAATAATGACCAGAGTGGGTCCTGAAAGGTGTGGTTAGGGAGCCAGAACTTCCTCGTGCAGGCAGTGAAGAACATGTGAGGACTTTGAGAACAAGAGAGTCCACCATGGGACTTGAGCGCTGACTGGATGTGAGGATAGAAGGAAGGAGTTGAAAGTGACAGAATCACATTTCCTCTGGGGGACAGGTGGCCCAGTGTTTTCATTGGTGTAGAGGGGAGGCAGGAGAAGGGAAAGTTTGTAGTAGACAAAGATTGGATTTTGTGCTGCACACGTGAACAGGCCTTTTGTGTACATATATCCACCGTGCACACGGTTGGCCATCTGACCGTGGAGTTTGTCGCGGAACTAGAAGAGTGGGTTGGAAACTGGCGGCAGAAGTGAGGTGGACTGATATCAGCTTGGGGTGGGTGATACCTTTAAGTTAGAATCACCAAACAGAGCAGAGAAGGAGACCAGGCGCAATGCTCTGGCTGATGGCTGTATTTGTGGGGCAGACAAAAGGAACCACGTGGTGGTAGCGTGGTACCCAGGAACCACGCAGGAAGGTGACAAGGGAGAGCAGGGAAGGGGCATTTGAATTTAGCAGTTAGGCAGCCCCACCTCCCACCCCCTGCATGGCCAGGTCACTGTGGCGGAGTAAATGTCCCAGTTGTAGAGGCAATGAGAGAGGAGGAATGTGGGACTGGAGGTGAGAATTGTATCTTTATAAATGACATTTTCATGAAATTTAGTGTTTTTTTTTTTTAAAAGTCTACAGAAATAGCAAGGTCAGGAGAGAGATGAAGATGGGGAAACTTAAAAGTACTTCTAAGCTAAATAGAAGGAGCCAGAAGGAGAGAGAACAGGAAGAGGCCAATGAGCGATGAGACTGATGGACCGAGTGGGAAGGCGGTCAGAGGAAGGGAACCAGACCCTCCTTTATGCCTGTCTGTGGCACTGGAGCAGCGCGTGAGGGTCTGTGACGAGCTGGGAGGGGGACCCTGCCACCGAGCTCCTGGACGGCGCGCCCTGCCCTGCTGTCCCACAGCATGGTATGTGTGTGACCATGTGCCTGACGGGGCATAAACCCATAATAAATGCTGGCAACGGGCTGTATAGTCTTGAAAGAGGGAACGCCTTCTTCGCCTCTGAGACGCGAGCACACAGAGGCCAAGACTGGGGAGGACGCAAGGAATTTAAGACACAGAGGTATTTACATCATGTGTAGGCTAAGAATTTAAATATCTAGCGCTACAAACAGAAAAGTTCATACTTGGGGCAGAAGTTTAAAAAGGAGGTACACTGAAGAATGTACTAGAGGAGTTACAGTTTCATTTCCTTTCTAGAATATGTGGACATCTTGACCAAGAATTGGAAGACTGATTTGGAGCAAGTCATTTAATTTAATCTTTATCTAATTTTCTCAGTTGGGAAATGGAGTTGTTCACTTTACTGAAATATTGAGGTTAATACATACATAGAAAGCACGCTGTTGCTTTTATTTGAAGACAACGTTAAATTACCTTATGAGAAAGATGATTTCATTATTTTGGAATGATACTAAATTCCCCTGTTGACAACAGGAAACTAGGTTAAAACTAGAATAAGATCAGTGATATTTTTCTCTGAACCTTTTACCTTTGGAAATGAGTATCTCCCCCACCCTTCCTAAAAAATACCAGCATATAAATGCAGAAGTAGACCCACTCCTTCCTTCCTTCTGCTTTGGGGCTCAGCTGAACAAATTGTCAGTGACTTTCCCACGTACTTCGAGTGTGACTCCAGGTTATGGAACCAACACACCCTTCTTACCAAAGACGGCGTGGCACTGTTGGATTCAAGAGTGCCAGCTAACCGTGACGGGGCAGGACTTCTGGGTAGCGGCCACCATGGAGGGTCACGCACTGAGGCTCTTGGAGAGCTGGGGGTTATGACTGAGTGTGTGCTCATGGTGGGCCATTCGCAGAGGCAGCCGCCATGCCAAGGCGCACGCTCAGACCGTGCCTGCGGCCCACAGCTCTTCGTCTAGAACCCTGCTGGCTGAGCACTTGACCCTCGGCAACCGTGCCATCTTATCCAAAGGAAAACGCTAGAAATGAGCGTTCGGTCCCTCTGGGCAAACTGCCCCCTTTCCAGGAGATCCTAAGACCAGACTCAGCCAGGTTTTCGGCGACCTGCCAACAACACACAGCTGGTTACCACGGAGGTGACTTCTCCCCAGGGTGCAGAGCCTGGTCAGATCATCAAGTTTTACAGTTACGAGGAGTCTTCGGGATAATCTGTCCAGGTGCCTCACGCATGATCCACACGGAAGCCCGCAGGGTTAGTTAATGATTGGCTGAGGAAACACAGGCGATTAGCAGCAGATGTGACGGCAATCCTGCCACACCGCGAAACATGCAAAAGCAGGAACTCTGGGAGAACTGGAATTGTGTTTCTGGATTTTTCCACTTACATGTTCTCACTCTTGTGAGGAAATCCACATTTGTTTTTTTCAATCTGTGTTGATGACCATCTGTAAAAACAAACATCTGGAGCCATCCAAGTACTTGTATTTTCTTTCGTAAATCGTTAGCAGAATATCGTCGGAAGGGAAGACAGGTTGTTTTCTCTCTGCTCCCTTCTTATTAGATCCGTATTTACTGAGTTTACATGAACGAACTTTTTCAAACTCGCAGCCCCAAATTACACCTTCATTCTTCAGTGTCTGTCTTCTTGGGACCGGGAGGACACTACAAACAAGGCAAGACAAGGAGGTACCCAAGTTTGCTGACAACTAATGAAGCCAGTTTCTTCCTTAGAAATGTCAACTAGTGTCAACTAAGTGTCAACAAATGTCAACTAAGCACCTGGGTGGCTTAGTCGGTTAAGCATCCAGCTCTTGATTTTGGCTCAGGTCACGATCTCACGGTTTGTGGGATCGAGCCCCACATCGGGCTCTGCACTGACAGTGTGGAGTCTGCTTGAGATTCTCTCTCTCCCTCTCTTTCCGCCCCTCCCCATGCTGGCACACACATTTTTTTTCTACGTGTGTCTCTCAAAATAAATAAAGTGAAGAAATGTCAACTAGCGAGGACTCCCAACAAGCATTTGCAAAAAAGAATTAAAATGAAGGAAACCATTTCCGCTTCCATTTCTGCACCGCTTTCTCACCTTCCAGTGTGTACTTTCCTAGAATAATGCCTCAAAAGCCAGTCAGGGTCCAGACGAGGGGCTTGCTTCACCCAGCCCTCTAGACTGAGAGAGAGTTCTTCCTGCGCGTCTTCCGGAGAACCAGGAGAACCAGGGTGGCCTGTCTGGCCCGGTGTCGCCCGAAGCCGCATCGTCAACTGTCCTTCTGAGGTGAAGCGATGTGCTGGGAGAAGAAAATGGGACGGAGGATATGGCCATTACAGACCATCTGGTAGTGACATCGGTCCACCTCAGACCCTTTTAACACCATTTTCTGATAGCAGCAGCCTCCCCCTACCCTGTCATTCCTCCCCGCCCCCACAACTTGAAAGTTAAGGGAGGAGACGTAACTGTGGAATAATTGGTCCCCTGGGAGAAGAGTCACTCCGTGTGTCACTAATGCCCTGGGGTTGTGATTAGCTAATAAGGCTAGTGCTTGTGTCATTGCCTAATTCTGCCTCCTCACAGTCTTCTCTGCGCCAGCCAGAGACCGCGTCCGAGCTCCTTTGAGGCAGGGTGGCATCCTCAGTAGGTTCGCGCAGTGTAGACGGTTTGCTGTTTCCTAAGCCGCAAAGCCACTACGCTTTCACCGCCCGATGGCTCCGAGCAGATGTTCAGTGAGCGCACTGCAGGCAGTCTCCCCGTCTTCGGTGGTGGTTTGTTGTAGCTCGGGGACAAACCTCGTGCTGTCCAGGGGAGGAGGGGGTGCTTAACGCAAGGAAGCGGGTGCCTCTGGTTCCTAGAGAGCACGGTGGGTCGTTCCTCCTGCCCGTGCAAAGACCAGGAGGCGGGGCGGCCTTTGGGGAGGGAGAATGTTGCCGGCAGGGAGTGAGGTGCATGAGAGACTCCTAGGCCCCCCGATGGCCGTCTGTCTGCTTCCCTTGCTGGGCCTGGAATCTGTGGAAGGACAGAGGGGTGGCCGTGTTCCCCCTGAGCAGTCACTTCACCCAGACCGCGCCTCTGGATCTTTGTCCCGCCTTCCGTGCGGAAGGGGAAGGAGCCGCCGTTTACCCGCGTGTCTCTGATCCCGCGGCAGGCGAAGGTGGGTATCGAGGCCAGTCTTGGAGCCGGGCCATGCCTGCCCCCCGCCACAGAGGCGCCACTCCCCACGGGAGTGCCAGCTGGGACAGTGAGCGTGGGCGTCTGCTGCCCTCTGTGTAAGAGTTCTGTCCCAGGACCAAAGGGTGTCTCTTGGTGACAAGGCAGCAAGTGGCTTTGTCCATTCTGTTATTTTTTCAACTTTGATTTATTTTTGAGAAAGAGCACAAGTGGGGGAAGAGAGAGAGAGAGAGACAGAATCTGAAGCAGGCTCCAGGCTCTGAAAAGTCAGCACAGAGCCCGAAGTGGGGCTTGAACCTGCAAACCGTGAGATCATGACCTGAGCCAAAGTTAGACACCTAATGGACTGAGCCACCCAGGCGCCCCCGTCCATTCTCTTTTTTAAAATAACCACACTCGTCGTGGCCTGTGAGCAGAAAGGGACAGTCTGGGGAGAGTCTTTTTTTTAGCAGCTCGGCTGTGTCCTCAGGGGCCCTCATAAGGTGCAATGGGATCCCCTTGACCCGGCTCATGAAGGCCTTCGATTGGCCTCATCCTAAGAGAAACTACATACGGCGTTCAATGTACCTGCCTCAGCCTTCAGTATTATTTTCATTTATTCATCCGCTCAGCCAATATTTGGTGCCTGTTACGTCTTAGTTACTCCTGTAGGTTCTAGGAAATGAGGCAGAACTTCTCATTAATAAGCTTATCTGCTGGGGGGATTTTTTTTTTTCTTCGGGAAGATAGAACCATAACTCGGGAAACGTTTTACTCCTGGTTTCCTGCCCGCCCCCCCCAGCATCTGTTTCCCTTTTTATCTCAAACCAAACCTCACCTCCCCTATAACCTTTACCTTCTCAGGCCCCAGACTCCCCACACACAGCCGGACAGGGTGAGGTGCCACTGTGCTTGGAGGCCTCTCAGCCCGGTGGTTCCCACACTTCACTGAGGGAGAGACACACCAGGAGGGCAAGTCCTGGGCCCTGCAGCCACGGATGTTGGTTCAGAGGGTCCGAGGTAACCTCCAGGCGAATGAGGTGCCCGAGGGCCTAGACTCTAATTTTTAAAAAGTGACTTTGCTCCATCTAATGTGTGTACGGATACCACACCCTCACAGGGTAACGTGGTCCCTGCCTCCAGCAGACAGAAGATCCCTCACCACACGGCCGGCAGAGCAGGTCAGCGAGTCTTCACCCCCAAAGTCTGGCCTGTCTCTCCTTACATCCTTTCCTCTGTGACTGGGTCATTTAGGATTCAAGATGGCTGTGCTGGGTGGGGCGGCTCTTCTAGCAAAGAAGGTAGAAGCTGTTGGTGTCTGCAGCTTGGCTGGGCTCCTGTCGGTGTAGATCCCTGCGGTCTCTAAATAGACCCTGGGTTCTCACATTCTTCAGTTACACCGTGAGCAGTGAAAATTGGAACCTCCACAAAGTGCCGCCTTTAAACCAGTAGAATTCTGCCTTCTCTGAGTCCTGGTTTTCCCTGCCAGGAGAGGCGGCCAGCCTGTGTTTGGTACTCGTAGAAACAGTAAGAACTTTTCAGGAGTTGGAGTGTTGGACCTCCAAAGCCATCAGGCATATGTCAGGGTCTGCAGAAACCCCCTGAAACGTGACCACCTGACGGCCTTTGCTTTCATAGTTCCACAGACAGGGAGGACGTGCTTCTGAGGCCACTTCCGGTCCACAACCGGCCCTTCATACTGTGCCTGCCCCCTTACGGCTTTGACCCATTGACCCATCACTTTGGTCTCCTGAGCTACGGAGTGTCTTTCTGACGACAGCACCTAACCCTGGCCCTTCCCTTGGTTGTCTCCTCTCTGGGCTAAATTTGACCTTTTCATCAACGGTTTCTCTCACCGGCATGACTGGCAGGCCTGGTCACCCTCTTCCTGGCTCTCAGAACGATACACATAGACCGGGATTCCTGACGGCAAGACCAGTGATACAGGCCGTGGGATTGTCGGTCATCTGTGCACTTCCTTCCATCTCTCCTACCGGGAAATACTGAATCTGCATGAATCTGAGGACAGGATGACCAGATTCTCATCCTTCGGATAGACATCGTCAGCAGTGTTTATCAGTCACCTACTGTGTGTCAGGCATCATTGCCACCTCATTTGTTTGATTATCATGTCAGTTCTCAGGGTGGGTCACATTATTCCCATTTTAAGCATCATTCGGAGCCTCAGCTAAATTGAGGGATTGCCCAAGGTCTTACAGGTGGAAGGGACAGGGCCTGAAAATTAAGGGTGAATATGAATAACCGCAAGTTCATTGCTTCTGTAGATCTCAACAGCAGCCAAGATAGACACAAGATGCAAAACAGGAATTTAAGTTTATACGCGCATAGTGTTAACATTCTGGAGCCAGAGCTAGGTGAAGTCCTGGCTCTACAACCTACAGCTGTGTGGGACCTTCCACCAGTTACTTAGCCGCATAGGCTAACCATAAACAAAAGAGCTGATGCACAGAAAGTACTTAGAACAAAGGCCGGCCCCCGGGTAAATGCTAGCGACCGCCATGATTAAGCTGTATTCCTGGTGAAGCTGAGTTGGAAAATGTATTCGTTTTCCATTGCTGCTGTGACAAATTACCACACACGTAGTAGCTTGAAACAACACACGTGTATTATCTTCCGACTCTGTAGGCCAGAAGTCCAGCATAGTCACTGGGCTGACACCCCACATAGTCAGGGGTATCAGCAGGGTGCAGTTCTTTCTGCAAGCCCTAGGGAAGAATCCACTTCCCTGCTCCTCCAACTTCCGGAGGCTGCTGGCATCCTCGACAAACAGCCCCTCCTTCCAAGTCCTTGTCGCGCTGCCATCTCCCTGGCTCTTGCGAGCCCCTCTGCCATTGACAGGACCCCTGAGATTACACTGGGCCCAGGCAGATAATCCTGGACAGTCTCCTCATCCCAAGGTCCTCTGAAGAGCAGCTTATAAACCCTGTAAGCTCTGTGTCACAGGCTGCAGGAATCCAAACACATGCATCTTTGGGGGGAGCCATAGAGCATGTAGTAGTAATTTTTGTCTCCCTCTGCAGACGTAGTCCTGGGACCCAAATGAACTTACCTGCCCTCTCCAGTAATGCAGAAGTTAGAACAGAAAGAGAATGGAGAGCAGGAAGGCCTTCATCAAGCACCTACTGGTGTCCTGTGTTTTAATTTGGCGGCCCCATGGATATTAGATCCTTCCCAGTCTCTCCAGCTACATTCGTCACCTGCTTCATTGTTAGGGAGATCAAGGCTGGTGGGGGCTGGAAGGGAGGGAGTCCGGCTTATCCACATGGCAGAGAGAGGGTGACTTTTTCCTGAGAAATGAAGCCAAGGGCCTTTTCTCTCTGGAAAGCTCAGAAAGAATAAGCATTTATCTCTGGAACAAATAAATATAAAACAAATGAAGCATTTTTTTTTTAATTTAGGTAAGATTCAGCTTGCTTGTTTTTTGGGGCTGCTTTGAGAAAGTTTCCCAAAGAGCCCTTCTCCCACAGCTGTTAGCTATCCCGATGGCCTCCTCACCGAGGACTCACCCACAGAGCTACAGCACCGGCCCCATCCTGTGCCACTGCTCGCTGTGTGCCCTGGGCAGGTCCACTCAGCCTCTGCTTTCCATCTTCTAAGTGGAGAAGACTCTCAGTCTAGTTCATGCATTGCCTCAGAGGATCCAAGTTGAAATGAAGGAACATATGTGCAAGGCAGTGCTGTCTGTCCCTGTCGATGGGGATTAAGGGAGAGAAACAAATCACTGGCCAGGGTAGGTGAGCCAGCACTCGGCTCTCCTGGAGATACTGGACATTGGATATTCCTCCGGCTCGTCTAGCACTCTTTTCTCTCTTTTCTCTCCCTCCTCCTTTCACCTTGGCATAGCAAGGAAACCTAGTGATCTAGGCATGCCATCCATGACCTGAAGCTTTGACCTGGGCCAAGAAACTCAGTGTATTATTGATCTAAGACCTAGTGCAGTTCAAGGAGAAAGAACCCGTCTTCTCACTTAGATTGGGAGAGGCATATGGGAATTGTTGAGCTTGGCGTCTTCCCAGCAGTGAATTAACCTCAGAAGAGCAGAGAAATCCTGTGATGCTCACCACCAGTCTTCCTTTCCCCCACCCCCCGGTCTCTAACGCTGTTCCCTTCCCTCATTCTTTCCTACGAAGGCACAGAACTGTGCTGCTGTACGAGGTAATGAAAACAGGACTTGTGTTTATTGCATGGCCATTTTAGTTCCTGGTTAGCCGGCCAGTCACAACCTCTTTGGGTTCATCGGTAGTTTCTAAGCAGTAGTAAAACAGGCTGAAGATGTGACCTCTGACAAGACACGTCTGCACTGCGTGAGCAAGGGCAGCCGAGCTTTGCTCCCCTGGCCTGTGTGCCTCTGGGCTTTGTCATGTATGGAGCAGCCTACTAAAAGAGGTGCCGTGGACGATGGAGAGTGCAGGTTTATTTACCACCCTTCTCCCAAAATGTGCCTTTGGCATGTCATAAACAGTTTAATGGAGAAATTGAAGGATACAGTTCTTGGTGGAGACCAGAGGGAATTTCAGATGGGCAGAATCCTCTTGCCAGTTGGCCAACACAGAAATAGGAAAATATGTGTGTTGTTGGCATTGAATTTGTCTCTGTCTTTCGTGTCTGGGGTCTCTTTCTCTATTGTGTGTCTGCTGAATATTTGGTTTTGGAGCACATGATTAAGATTGGCTGTGTGACAAACTTGAGGCTTTTTGCTTTAAAGCGGTTATTTGCTAGAATTCAAAAGATTCTTAAAGGTGGCTAGATCGCAATTGAGCCATCTTTTCCAAATGAGACTCCAGTTGGGGTGAATTTTCAGAGTATTGTCTGAAGCTGTGGGGCACACAGGGTCGTCTCGTTTCAAGGTCAGTTACTTAGTTCACTCAGCATTTTTTCTGTAATTTTTTTTTTTTTTTTTTTTTTGAGAGCACACAAGCAGGGGAGAGGGGCAGAGGAGGGGAGAGAGGGAATCTTAAGCAGGCTCCACAGTCAGCACAGAGACCAACAAGGGGCTTGTTCTCACAACCCTAGGATCATGAACTAAGCTGAGATCAAGAGTTGGACGCTTAACCGACTGAACCACCCAGGCGCCCCATTGGTCCAGTCGTCTTACTGTCACACTTGATCCCTGTCCCTCGTGTCCTTCACCCACTCCCCACCCTTCTACTGGGTCTAGCCCTCAACCACATACTAAGAGGCCCACTTGACTGTATCCAGTCTTCCTGCGGTTTTAAATAAATAGCAAACCAAGACCTAAAGAGACCTCTAACTTGCATACTGTTTGTATTATCAGTGACAAGTGGGCCTGCTGAATTTCCCAGCTCCCCACCTCACTCGTATCCCTTATGCGTCCATGGCTCGTGTGTGTGTGTGTTTGTGTGTCTGTCTGTCTGTGTCTGTCTACATCTACGGTACACTCTCTCCAGCTTGCTGCTCACCACCGTAATTGAGAATTACCCACACAAAGCAGAGAATGGCTTAAACCCACCTCTTCCTCAAGACCATCTTACAGACATGGAGGGTGTGAAAGATCACCCACAGTGTGAGGTCAGCCAGTTCTGACGTCGCCCAGCTCCTGCCCCCTCTTGCCCCCTGTGAAGCTCCAGCTAGAAGTAGATGACAGACAAGTCTGCCCGTGGCCGTTCTGGGTTTCCCTGGGTGAGTGAAAGCAGGCTGCATCTACGGCCTGTAGTCCCTGACATGGCTGCTGAAGAGGGAGAGGGGCCTGGACCCTGCACACAGGCTTTTCTCTGTGACTGGTGGTGAGGAAGAGGAGGGTCAGCCAGCAGAAACAGAACCAATGGCCATCCAGTCATCAGTAACTGAAACTGTGTAGGCAGAGATTGGAGAGAAGCTTACCTCCTTCCTTGTTTTACAAGACATGTCCTACATAGGTTTGTCCTCTCAGTTCGGTGTGTACCCAGTAATGGACTATTATCTGAAAGTCCCCAGATGGTACCACTGTGCCAGGTTCATTACCTAGATCACCCTACTCAATCTTCACAACCTTTTAAGTTGGGTGTTCTTTCTTCTCCCATTTAAAAATGCTGAAATGGAAGCTTATGGAGAAGAGGAAAGGTTGAGTCCAGAGCACTCAGCTTCAACAACAGCCCCATTGTGACTCCAGATTTCTGTCTGTAAACGGGGGTAATGAGATTGTAATGGTTTGTTGCTTAGAGCAGTAGTCTCACTTTGTGGTGTCTGTGAGGCCATGTTGGAAGCTTTCCCCTGACCTTCTCCAGGATGCCTATGCTAACCTCAACTTTCATGATCCTTTTCTGCCACCAGAGGAGATGCAGGGTGACCACCCAGGGGGCAGCAGAAAGAATTAGAGACTAATGATGTCTGTGCTATAAACAAGGTCTGGAAAATGTAAGTTGCAGACACTGAGGTATTAAGGTCCGGTCATATATTTCCTCTCCAGCACTTACAGTGAATACTCCACAGCAGCATGACGACTGGTGTCATAAGTCTTTCTAGTAATGTGCTGGTGTCCCTAACTGATAGGCACTTTCTCCAGGTCATTGACCTTAGTGCTTTGGCACCTCTGCTTCATCAGTGATGTGAGCAGCAATGGAGTTGGAGGCCTTTCTGATAACGGTAGCTTGTGTTTCTCAGATGAATGAGAGACTGTTCTGATCCATTACTCGGCTGACTCCCTCCACACCTTATCCCAGTTTGCTTCATTTCCACATCTCCATCATTTCCTGTGCTGTCTGAGGAATATCTGCTCTCCTTATCCTATTCCTTTCCATCCTTTCCCTTCCGAAAGATCTCAGTGAAGAGTCTGAGGGCATAAAGAAAAAGAGTGCTGAATAAAATGAGGGTTTTCTGACGTACCCACTGGTAGTAGTGTTCTCTTATGAGCTGTATTTCATCCGGACAAAGACACAGATGTTCATAGAAGTGTATCAAGGTCCTTTGCAATGCAAGCAGTTGACCCACTTTTCTTTTTCTCTCTGAAACTGATGCAAAACTCTTCTGTCTCATTATAGCGTATAGTTTGTTGTTTGCATGGTATTTATCTTTCCATCCTTTTACTTTCAACCTATTTGCGTCTTGGAATCTAAATTGTGCCTCCTATAAGCAACACAGACAGCTAGGTTTTGTTTTATAATTTTTTAAGCCAGTCTAACAATCTCTACCTTTTGATTGGATTGTTTACTTCATTCACATTTAATATTATCAGGTTGCATTTATATGTGACATAAATTTACTTTTCACTTTCTGTGTATTTCAGTTGTTTTTGTTTCTCCTTTGTGGCTTTATTTTGCATTAAGTGAATATTTTCTAGTATAATGTTTGAATTTCTTCAGTGATTTTCATCCATATTTTTGAATTTTCTTAGTGGTTGCTCTAGGGTTTACAACATATATCCTGTCTTATCAGAACCTACTTCAGATATGTACTAACCTAATGCCAATGAGATGCAGAAACATGCCTCCTATACATAGCCCTCCTTTCCTCCCCTTTTTTCTACTATTTATATATATATTATATCTTTGTATGTTATAAACTTAACGTATAGTTACAATTATTACTTTATATATTTTAAATGAACTGAAAGAAAAAGGGGAGCAGATACATGTATCTCTAGAGTTTGTTTATAACCTCCTTATTTATCATTTCCGGTTCTCTTCATCTCTTCTTGTGGTTACTGTCTGGTATAATTTCCTCACTGCAATACAACTTTGTCCCCCTACCCACTTCCTTTGTGCTTAAAATGTCAAATATATTTCTGTATATTAGAGACTCAATGATACAATTAATATACATACTGCTTTAGGCAGTTGATTTTTTAATCAATTAAGAGAAGAAAAGAAAAATGCAACTATACAGTCTTTTATAAGTATCCACATAATTACCTTTATTGGTGTTATGTATGTATATGTGTGTAGGGATTTGAATTATTGTCTTGGGTTATCTGCTTTCAGCCTGTAGAACTTGCTTTCGTATTTCTTGTAATACAATGACTGCTGGCAACACATTCTGTTTTTGTTCATCTAGAAATGTTATTTTTCCCTTGGTTTACCGAAGATAGTTTTGCTGGATATAAAATTCTTACTTCATAGTGTTTTACTCCTTTCAGCATTTGCCGTGTGCCATGCCACCTTCTGGTCCACTGTTTCTGCTGAGAAGCCAGGTGTTAATCTTCTTGGGATCCCCTTATACACGATGAGTCATGTTGTCCACTCTCTCCTTGCAAGATTTTTTTTTTCTTCATCTTGGGCTTTCAGTATTTTTACTATCACATGTCTGGGTGTGGATCTTCTTCTGTTATCCTACCTGCAGTTTGTTGACTTTCTTGGATATATAGATGAATGTTTTTGGTCACGTTTAGGAACTTTTCAGTCCTTGTGTCGTTGAGTTATTTATTCTTTTCTCTGCTCGTGGTACCCCCAGTATCTGTACACTCCTGTATCTCATGGCATGCCACACCTCTGACGTTCTGTTCCTTTTTATTCATTGTGGTTTCTCTGATTTTCAGACTGCATGATCTACATCATTCTCCAAACTCATTTGTTATTCTGCCTTTTCAAATCTAGTGTTGAGCCCCCACAGTGAATTTTTCATTTCTGTAATTTACCTTTCAAGTCTAGAATTTCCATTTTGTTAATTTTTATAATATCTCCCTTTTTATTGGTATTCTTTGCTTGATGCAACTTTGTCATCATACCTTTCGTTAAGCGTGTTTTCCTTTAGTTCTTTGAACATATTTATAGGACCTGTTTTGATGTCTTTGTCTGCTAAGTACAGTATCTGGACCCTCTCAAACACAGTTTCTGGTGCCTGCTCAGTGAGCAGAAGCTACTTTGAGGACAGGACTCCCACACTTCCTGGCCCGGAACAGAGCTTCCATAAGACAGAGCCAGGGGTGTGGTTAAAAATGCCAGTGGTCTGCCCTTCCCTGGGAGAAACCATAGCCCTAGGTTTGGACCTGTGGGGAGAAGAAGCCCTTAGCTCCTTGGCCACAACCACCTGGAGTTGAGCTTCCATTACATACACTGACCTTGGGGAAGTGGGAGAGGAGCAGCTGAAAGGGAGGGAGCAGGTTGTGGCTCAAATGCCACAGACTCTTGCTGTTCATTCTGAGATTTTGCAAATTTACCTGAATATCTTCTTTCAAGGACCTTACAATACTTTAACTGAAGGGCGCCTGGGTAGCTCAGTCCGTTAAGCAGCCAACTCTTGATTTCAGCTCAGGTCATGATCTCACAGTTGTGAGATCAAGCCCCCAAATCAGGCTCTGCACTGAGCATGGTGCCTGCTTGAGATTTTCTCTCTCTCTCTCTCTCTCTCTCTCTCTCTCTCTCTCTCTCTGACCCTCCCCCACTTACTCTCAAAAAGGGAGGGAGGGAGGGAGGGAGGGAGGGAGGGGTAAAGAAGAAGAAACTAGTTTAATTCAGAAGAGCCTCTCTCCCAACCCATGTGTGGTGTATTCACATTGTCATGTATTGCAGTTCTAGCTCCAGTGTGTTTCATCCCAGTACACTGTTACTTTATATAAACAGCATTTATTTAAATCTGCCTGCATATTTAACTACTTCCTTTGCTTTATTATTTATTCCTTCTTTCATCTGGGATCATTTCTCCTTTAGTTTGAATCCTATCCAACAGAACATTTAGTGAGGGTCCACTGGTTAAAAAGTCTTAGCTTTTATGTGACAATTATTTATTTTGTCCTAGTTTCCAAAATATATTTTTGTTGGATGTTCTAAGTTGACAGTTAATTTACCTCAGCACCGTGTCCTAATCTGTCTTACATTACTATTGATATGATTAGCAATATTTTAAAAGATATCTTATAGTGCTTGTTACTCTTTTGGTGTTTGCTCCCCACCCCCGAGTCTCTCTGGTCACCTAGACCAATAAACTGCCAGAAACAGAAGTCCTCCTTTCTGGGCTATTTCCCATGGAAAAAGAGACTTAAATCTAGTGTCAGTCTCCATGTAATAGCCCTTCCCACACTGCTGTGCCAGTGAGTGAGGGGTAAAAACTATCCCTCATGCATGTTCTGATTCGAAGCCAGTAAGAAAAGCCTGAAAAACTTCCACACAATTTTAGGTGACACCAGGGGAATACTTCTAGAATGGTAATGTGAGGATACCTGTGAACCCTTTACCCCGTGAAACCACCATTACTGGTAAAAGTTGTAAAAGTCAACCACTTAAAATCTCTAGAAATTGTCCTTAAAAGTCCGCAGATGGAGAAACATTCTCGCAAATGTTCTGGCAAGAAATAAAGGTAATGATTACCTTTGATTTTCATAAGTTATGTTTGTTAAAATTGTTATGGTAATATATAAAAGAATAGAAATAATATACATTACCTCCAAAGTAGCAGAGGGGGAAATGGAATGGGGGAAAAAAAGTAAATAATAGTCCTAAGAAGGAAGGCAAAAAAGAAGAGGAAAAAATATAGGCAGGACATAGAACACAAAATTTAAACATTTCTACTGAAAGACTGTTAGATTATTAGGCTGTAGTTTTTAAAACCTCTTTACATATTGATTATAAGAGAGCAGAAATAGACAAAAAAGCAAAACGATGGTGAAAGATACATCATGCAAATAACCAAAAAAATCTGATGCTTTTATTTTTTATCATACAAAACAGACTTGAAGAAGAAACTAGAAATAAGAGCTGCCACAAAAAGTTGATTGCACCACAAGATACAATAATTTACAAACATCTACACAAGTAGTAACATAGCTTCAAGATGTATTCCAAAAAATGTCCATATTTACCTGGAGAAATTGACATTACCACAGTGGGAGATTTTCACATGCTTCTCTCAGTAACGGACAGCACAAGCAGACAAAGAAGTAGGATTTAATTGTAAATGTTCCTGATTTTAAACATTTATTAAGAGCATGTTATGAATAATTTTTGCCAATATAAACTTGAAAACTTAAATACATAAGTTCCTAGAAAGCTATAACTGAATACAACTGATTAGAGAAGAACAAGAAAAGTTGAACAATCTTAGTTAAGGAAATGTAATCATCCCATGAAGAAATATCAAGTCCACATCATTTTTACTGGCATATTCTATGAAACACTGAAGTTAGAAATAATTGCCATCTTTTACAGTTTATCCCAGAAAATGCAAAAATAAAGACACTGCCTGAGTCATTTGATGAGGTTAGCAAAAGCTTATTAGCAAAACTAAAGACACACAGGAAGGAAAATAAATGCCAATCATACTCATGTACATAGACGAAAAAATCCTAAACAAGGTATTATTACATAATAAAACCAAGGAACTACTGTTATTTTTGTGAGGTGTAATACTGGTTTTGAGTTTTTAAAAAAATGTCCACAGTTTTTAGAGTTGCATACTGAAGTATATAGGGGAGAGACAACAGAAGGTCTGAAATTGGCTTTAAAATAGAGATTGAGAAGGGGCGCCTGGGTGGCTCAGTCAGTTAAGCATCCGACTTTGGCTCAGGTCATGATCTCACGGTTCACGAGTTCAGGCCCCGCATCAGGCTCTGTGCTGACTCTCAGAGCCTGGAGCCTGCTTCAGATTCTATGTCTCCCTCTCCCTCGGCCCCTCCCCCCCTTGTACTCTGTCTCTCTCAAAAATAAATAAAATGTTTTTAAAAATTAAAAAAAAAATAGATTAAATTGCTTCTCAAATATTCTAGAATGTGGCTATGAGTTTATGGGAGTCTGTCATGTTTTTCTCTTGTGTATTTGAAAAGTTTCATAATACAAAAGGACTAAAGACACTGGATTATATATCATTTTCTTTTAAAAAGAGATATGCATTATGAGGTGTGAGAAGCTAATGGCCTACATGGACTGAAATGTGACAAGGTGAGGAATTCATTTTTTAGGCATTTGATCTGGCTTCATCCCAGAGGGATCCCAAGCAAGGTGCTTTTCAAGCAGTGCTGTTTGTGGTTTCTGAAGGCAGAGGAAGGATGAGCTCCCGCTGAGCAGGAACATTCCAGGAGATGGATGAAGTTCCTGGCCATCCTGGATCTCACAGCTAGAAAAGGACCAGGTGCTGCTTTTGGCACTGGTCGGAGTTCAGTTCAGCTTTCACCTCCATCACCAGGATAAAGCGAAGTGATGTCCATGGAAAAAGTCAGCGGAGTGTGAAGCTGTACAAGTGTATACAAATGTAAGACATGTGACATACTACTTACAGACGCCATTATGTAATGGTGTAAAAGGGACAGAGAGTGCAGCTGCTCTGGAGAACAGTCCAGCAGGTCCTCCAAATGTTAAGCAGGAAGTTATCATCTTACCCAGCTGTCCTGCTCCTGGGTGTGGTGTGGTGTGTGTGTGTGTACTCAAATGAAAATGAAAGTTTATGGCTATGCAAAAGCTTGTGTTGATGTTCATAGCATCATTATTCATACTAGCCCAAAAGTTGAAACAATCAAAATGTCCACAACTGATGAATGGATACACAAAATGCAGTGTTTTCATACAGCAGAGTATTACTCTGCTATGAAATCCTGGCCCGTCCTACACAGAGGGATCTTGAGAACGTCTTGCTAAGTGAAGGAAGCAGTCACAAAAGATCACAAATTATGTGATTCCACCTCCATGAAATATCCAGACTAAGCAAATTCATAGAGACAGGAAGTGGGGGGAACGGGGAATGATAGCTAACAAGGATGGCTTTCTTTTCGGGGTAAGAATATTCTGTTAGATGGTGGTGCGGCTGGATAACTGCGAACATACTAAAAACCACTGACTTGCATGCTTCAAGGGCCAAATTTTATGGCATGTGAGTAATCTGTCAGTAAAGCTGTTACCTAAAAGGCTGGGGGGTAAGAGAGAGTTTGGAGCAAAATGGTTTTGTCTCCTACCACTCCTCACCCCGTTACCACCACTGCCTGGGCCCTGAAGTCTTCTGTCAAATTCAGGAAGATGTAGGATTTTTTTTTTTTTTTTTTTTTCAGAATTTCAGTGAGAAAAGAAAATGCTGAGTCTGAAGCAGAAACAGTGAGAAAACCAAGGACTGCCATTCACTCCCACCCCCTACCCCCTTCTGTGCCAGTCACTGGTGAACAGGAGAAGGCCTCGGCCTGCAGGACTGAGGCTGCCCTCCTGTGGCTGGTGGGGGGGTGTGGGGGGCAGCCTACCCAGAAGACGGCCTCCTGTTTGCCGATTCACCCCCACTAGCGAGCAGTGAGCATATTCACTGACTGGCCGAACAGAGCTGTGATGGCTTACTTGAATCACCAAACCTAACCGCCAGAATTGCCCCCAAGCACAGCCCCACATGTGTGTCTCCAATGGGAAGCGTTAAGCGTGGCTCGCAGTTCAGCCCCCAGCTCCAGCTGCCGTGGAGAGGACGATTACTTTCCGGGCCACTTGGCCTTCACTCATCTTGTGTTTTGTCTCCCCGTTTTCCTGTCTTGTTTTGTTTTTCAGTGGCTGCTTCAACCCCCAACTCCAGTGCTGGTGCGGCCATGAATTCTCTGACCTCTCTTGGGACTCTGCAAGGGCTGGCGGGAGCCACTGTCGGACTGAATAATATTAATGCACTAGCAGGTACCATAAACAGTGAGTATTTGCTGCTCTGGTGGACAGCCTTCCCCCAAATTCTCCCCAGAAAATGGTCAGCCAGCCCTGAACTGCAAAGGATACGTAACAGGGAGAACTAAAGCTTGGGATGGAGGAGCACATACCCCGCTAGGCACATGCGATCTACATTCGTTTTGCCTCAAAGGTACCCAGCCCTCGTCGCCCCGGCTTTTTTCTAATCCTCAGAACGTGTGTTCGTTCACTCGTAGGTTTCTGTGGCTGACAGCTAGTTGCAGCTTTCACAGGGGCGTGCTTTGGTTCTCTTCTTCTGAGAGGCAGTGTGTTTTAATAGAAAAGTGGACACGTGGGTCCAGTTCCAAATCTGGCAGGCACCTGCAGAAACCTCAGCAAATCACTGCCCACCCACCCCAGGCTTCAGAGTCCCATTTGAAAACTGGAAGTTCTGGATTAGACGATTTTATTGGTACCCTCTTGCTCTAAAGACTGATGACCTATATAGAGAAGCACGAGGCCTTGGAAAGGAGGAGATAAGGCTGAGTGGAAAAGGCCCCGGCTGGCAGTGGTACCGTGTGGAGTCTTTAAGCGCTCACAGACGGCTCACTCAACAGCAGTTCATCTCTGAAGAGGCTCATGTCACCATGGCAGGTTGAGGCAGAGTGAGGCAACTCGCTTCCAGAAGTACTTCAGCCCAAAACCTAGGGACTCCCTGGAGAGCTCCAGGTTCCGTCCCACACAGCCTGCCCATTTCTGCCACGTTAGAGCTGTGGAGGATAAAGTCATGTTTTAGGCTTGTGCTCGGCACTGGCTTCTACACTGGGGAGAACTGACCCTCCACGCACAGAAGGGACATCTCGTTTGCCTTTCCCTCAGTTCAGTCCTGAGTCAAGAGTAGCCAGTCCCAGGAGAGCCCAGAGCAAATCTGATTTCTGATTTGGGGGCCCAGTTATCTTCCATGCAGTGCAGGCAACACAGCACCTTCCTGCTTCAAGCTTTAAGAAAGGGTCCCTTGGCAAGTTAGTTTACCCCATGACTCAACAAGTGAACAGTTTTCAAGGGGTGATCAGATACTACCATTTTTTTTCAGCAAAACAAAAACAAAAAATCTAGACCTCATCAAATTTCCAAGTTTTAATAAACACTTGTTCAGATGCTCTGGGAAAAACAAACAAAAATTGGGACTGAGTTTCATCTGACCATAGGCCAAAAAAAAAAGTGGGGGGGATCGTTCTTTCTAGATAAGATAGCTCTTGATTAGCAAATAGCGTATTAAGTGGCAATCATGTGACAACAGAATGTCTTATTCCAGTAAAACGGCCTCCAGCTGCCCACCTCCAGCAGCCCAGGAGCCCTCATCACGTTTACTCCTGTTTCTGACCTTGTTCTGCAGACGCTCCAACCCACTTCCTCCCCCTTGGTTGCAGACATGGGTGTTTACACACATCCCTTCATGCTGCTTCTCTTGCCCCAGGACCTAGTTCCCCTAAAACAAGGACTTTGATTTGATCGCCTGCCTGTCCTGTCCTTGGTCTGCAAAGTAACAGGCCAGTGGGAATGGCTGTCCTCCTCAGCACGTGCTCATGACTGCTGTGTGTTGTCTCGGGTCCGTGTGTCCACCTCTCTCCATCCTCGTCTGTTGTGCTTTGCTGGTATTTTCCCATCGTTACCATGAGTACTATAGAGGGACTGTGTTGAATGGCCAAGACTATGACTAGTTCTTGTGTGGGGTCTATGTCATACAGATGTTGCTTCTGGCAAGGACAGCAGGCTTATTAAATTGTTTTGTTTTTTAAATTGTTTGCAATTGGAGTAATACAGGTATGTATAGTTCATGGGGAGTTAAAAATGTGTCTCATTTCGAACAGTCCCTACCAAACAGTGTGAACCAGGAAAAGTGTTTAATTAAACCAAAAACCATGAACAAACAAAACCACATTCCTTCTGATCCGGTAAGTGTTACTAGCACAGAGCTATTTAACAATCCCAACGTTGGCTTGGAGCAGATATTTGTTTCTTTTCAAATACCAAGGAAAACCCAAAATATATAGTGTCCTCTTTCAGACCATTCTGCCTAAACAGACATGATGATGCTACCTGTCCTACTGGAAAATTCTCAGAGAAGGTACTCAAGAAATGGGTACCGGAATAGAGGCAGCTTCTGAAATAGTTGGCCACAGTTTCCCTATCATTGCTGTTTCCTACCCTACTCCCCATCCCAGGAACAGTTACTTGGTACTGAAAGAATTCTCTGGCTGTCTGAATAGAGTCCTCTTTCCCAGGGACCAGGGAGCCAGGAGAATGTAGGTAGACGGAATCCGATTAATTCCCAAACTCATCTTCCTATAAATTTTACCCCTTTCACTTCACTTCACTTCTCCTAAAATAAAGTTTGGGGTCGAAGAAAAGAAGCTAAATTAAAGTGTTCAAGTTTGATGTCCCTTTCCTTGCTCCATACATTCATGAATGGAGGGGCTAAAAAAGTACAGTTGAACCCTAAAGCTAAAAGCAGAAATTGTCAAGATCATAAGTAAGGAATGTGGGTGATTCACTTCTGGATTATCTGAGGGTTCTCCAGGCATGTTTTGTGTATTAAGATCTAAGCTAAGACGAAGAAGATATTTTTTGTAGATAGAACTGCCCAAAAGTCTGTGTCTGACTCTATTTAAATGTATGTCAGGTGACACACTTATTTTTCCTTGTTCCAATCAACCTCGTTCTTCCAAATGGCTTAGCATACAGCCCTTAAAATTAGGATTGTCAGAATATAATCAGGCACAAGTACCTGATGAATAGTGTTTGTGGAAATACTTGGTCCTTGAACACACAGGTTTGAAATGTGCAGTCCACTTATATGCAGAATTCTGTCAATTAATACTGTAAGTAGGATACTACAAATGTGTGGTCATTTTCCTTATGATTTTCTTAAATTTTAAGAATACGGTGTATAATACATATAATGTACAAAATATGTGTTATTTATGTTAGCGGTAAGAGCTTCTGGTAAACAGTAGGTTATCAGTAGTTAAGTTTTGGGGGAGAAAAATTAACAGAGACTTTCATTTGAACCCCCACTTGTTCAAGAGTCAACCGTATTTTATGTAAAGGAGAGAAAAGATGTTTGGGGCATATTATTCTGGCTTGTCACTCTTAAGTATGCATTATAAAATCACTCTCAATCTGTATTCTTGGAATATGTGAAATGTACATAGGTAGATACACATATAGGCACATACAACTTCATACACACTTGTGACCATAATAACACAAACACACATATAAATGCCGCTAAGTGCATATTCATACTCCTCTACCATGGTTCTAGACATTTTACACTTCTTATCAGCTTGCAGCTTAAGAGGATGTATATCTTGTCTACAGCAAGGAAAACATCCCAGGAAATAGATTATAAACCTACAGGAATATAATACATTCCTCACTTTTGCCCTTTCGCGGGGGGGGGGGGGGGGGGGGGGGCACTTACGCTGCTTCCGCCTCTGCCTTCAGGACCATCTTCACAGTGGCCACCAAAAGTGCTCCTGCTCACACTGGTGGGTCCTTCTGTGTCATTTGCAGATTTACTCAGGCATCTCACAGCTCCTCGGGTCCCTCTCAGTTGAGGACCTTTGGAGAGTTAAAGCGTCTCACAGGCAGGGTATGCAGACTTTGTTGCCCATGCGCAGAGACCTCCCCTTGTTGAGGTTGCCACATCTGTCATTTTGTTCCTCATCCAAACAGCATGCGTGGGAATTTAGATTACATGGGATGAAATGACCGATCCTTTTGGCTTTTTGAAAGAAAATCCCTACTCTTTTAAGGGGAAGCATTTATTCAATTTAATTTTCTTCAAACTTCTTTTTCTACTGCCCACAGTTTTTACATGTAATCAGATACCAGCAGCTGAATTGACAGGGGTTATCTTTGACAGAATAATTATTTAATATAAATCTTCCCTGGGTGATTTTTTCAAATTCTACAAGGTAATCAATTACTTCTTGTACCTTGTCTTTGACAACCACATACCCCCAGAATCTCCAGGATAGTTTTGGTTTTAAATATTCTCACTGCACTTGTACTTGTCAGAATTTTGACACTTATTTTTTGCTCAAAAGGGTGGTTATACCATGAAGAAGGAAAGCCCCAAGCCGGAGAGCCCTTGCTAGTCCCCTCTTTGACATCAACACCCCCTTTGCTTGATGCCTCCGATACCGTTTCCCTCCCCACCTCAGGCAGGTCAGGCCGGCCACGGCTACCTCCCACGTGCATGGAATCAGTTGAAGCAAGCCAACCCTTCAGAAAGGAGATCTGCCCTGAGATCTAGTCCAAAAACACAGTCAACCACTGTGAAGTGTAGGCAGAACAGCGGCGATGTGCCGGAAGCCTCACAACAATTCTGGTCCTGAAACCCATCCGGTCTTTCAGGAGCACTGAAGTTCATTCTGCTTCTGTGTTTCAAGAGCGGGGGGAACAATTGGCGAAAAGGGGGAAAGAGAAGAAAATTCTCCTAACCTGGATGACTAAAAAGAAAGAAGAAAGAAAAAAAAAAAAATCCCATGCCACAGAAGGAGGGAGTCAGGGGCACCAAAGACCACTGCAGCGAAGGAGCACCTCTTGGAGAAGCTGGGCCTCGGAAACTACGAAGGAAGGCACTCCGAAGGCTCTTACGCGGCAGGGCCCGCAAACTCTTAAGGCCCTTAGCTGACCGGGTACCAGCAAGTGGCGGCGCTCTGTTCCAGTGACAGCAAGGGGACTCGGAGACGTGGATGGCAGCCGGGCTGGTCTTCGGCTGTGCTCTACACGGCCCTGCGGGCTGTGATGCACCCTTGCCCCAGGGTGTAAGTAGAGCGCAAGGTCACCACTCACTCTTACTAGAATTTCCCCCTACACGGGAATCCGGCTTTCTGGAGGGCTGGGCCACGTGGCGCAACCACTTGTATCCCTAGCACCTGTTAACAGCCTGACAGAAATGAAACACAGGGCACTTAACTGTGCCCAGCTCTTCCGGAGTTATTTTACACCCTCCCGCCTCTCTAGAAAAGAAACACCGATGTTTCTTTGCATTCACACCAATGTTGGGAGGTGAGGATAAAATAAGACCAGAGGAGAAAAGAGAAATCACCCCCCAGCCCTTCGGCAGCCGTAAGAATGGCAGGGGTGGAAGAGAGAAGCCTGGGTGAGGTAAATGGGATTAGCTGGTGTCTTGAGGGATTAATTAGGAGGCCACACTAGTTCTAAGCTCCTTAACAGTATTTATTTCCATGACTGAAAAAAAATTAAGAGAATAGACTCCTTCACAATAAGAAACCTCAGGCACAGTCCTCAGGATCTCTGCTGGCCAACACCTTTTTGCCTAATTTGAATTTGCTAGATCTGCCTGCGAGGACTTCCTCTCTGCGGGCTTATTATTCCATTCTCCTGTGCTTCAGACTCTCCTCAGCACCCCAGCCCAATGCCGTGTCTGTACCGAGGACACTGTGCTTGGTAATTTCTCTTAGGGCCCACTGTGTCTCCTCAAGCCCCCCACCCCCCAGAGAATACCAGGCCCGAGGCGCTACGCATTTCCTCTGCTGTTAGGCCATGGTCTGACTCCTTCTAAGAGATGAAGTTATCGGAATAACAGTCGTGTCGAGAGTAAGAACATTCCCCACCTGCTCTGTCTCCTGTGGATGGCAGGCAGGAGCACTGATGGATGGTGACATGATTCTAGTGTTGGATTCCTCTGTATAATTTCTAAGCATCTTTAGTCCTCTATCCTCATTAGACTCCTTACCGCTTTTTTTTTCAGTTAGTCATCTCAGGTGTTTTAACAGCCCTTATCAATAGCCCTAATCTGTTCAAGTGTTTCATTAATGTTTTCAATAATTTCTTGCCAGAAACCTTATTTTTTTTTAATGTCTCAGTCACAAAGGGAACTAAAAGCAATTATGATGTCACCTCTTCCATTTCCTGAGTTCATATGAAAGTTAACACTCTATAAAAGTATTGCTTGTTTTGACTCCATATTCAGGGAAAATGTGGCACAGTCAGCAACCATAACAGAGCAAAAGAGCAGCCAGGATCCAAGAAAAAGGTGCTGGACAGCATCCAGTTCCCATCCGTTACTGGCCAAGATCCAGCTTACAGACGCGAGTATCCCTTCAGTTAACTGAAAAACATGACCTGGAGCTCCTTCGTGGGTAGAAACTCCGGTTACGTGGGCACTGATAAATCCTTGCACGTGTGCACGCGTCTACTCGCTGCTAAAGATGGCCCCGTTCTTTTTTGAGCCCCTTGTACTACGTAAGCAGCTTTGGTTCTCTGCAATTAGAGTAAGGGCCCACATTTTTTCCTCGCCTTAATTCTTGATCAGCTTGAGTATTCTCCCTGAGGTCCTCCTCCTCGACACCATCCCTCCGCTGTTTCGTAGAGCCAGAAGGGCACTGCCCGCACGCTGGCTCACCGAGGACAGAGCTGGCCTCCAGGACCGTCTCGTCAGATGGCCTAGGGACACCAGTTTTACCCCTTTCTCCTCCAACCCGTGAGCCATCCCCTGGCCCTTCAGAGGGCCCAGGAGGTGGACTGAAGTGTACAGATGTTACAAGCCTCTGTCACTAATGTTTTTTTCCAAGCTTCTAAGCTCCAAGGAGAAGGCTCTCATTTCAAAAAGATAGCGGGACTTGCCAGTAGCACAGCGCATGGAATGGAGACGTGTTGTCTGTCGGTAGTGCCTCTGTGAGTTTTGATCGCTGGCCTTAGGGAGTGAGGGTGTCATTGCTCAGGGGGCTTTGGGGGGCGTGGTCTGTTTACCATCATGCTGATGTATTCCTGCATCGTTGCGTTTTTCCTTCCGTGTCGGTTTCACCGGTGTGCCGGCTGCATGCACTTGCTGTTGTACGTGTGTCAAATGATTCTCTAACTTCCTTTGGAAAGCACTAATGAAAAGTGCTGTTTCTCTTCTCTATTGTTGGGTTTTTTGTAAAGTTGCTCAAATGCTCTCAGGTATGGCGGCTCTGAACGGAGGACTTGGCGCCACGGGCTTGACGAATGGCACGGCGGGCACCATGGACGCCCTCACGCAGGCCTACTCAGGGATCCAGCAGTACGCGGCCGCGGCGCTGCCCACTCTGTACAGCCAGAGCCTGCTGCAGCAGCAGAGCGCCGCGGGCAGCCAGAAGGAAGGTAGGTGCCCGGCCCGGGCCCGGGCGCGGCGGGCAACACCCACTGTGGCGGCGGCCTTCGGAGAAGCTAGATGGGGCCGGCGTCACGAGAGCGCAGTTAGCGTACTTCTGTTCTTCCTGGGGTTTGTGGTGGTTTTCTTTTTTTTCGGGTCTTTGGGGTTTTTTTTTTTTTTCCTTTTAAGAAACACAACAGGCCTAAACCATTGGTTTGAATCTTCTCTCCCCTCCTGTTCAGCCTTGTCCGTTTATCTTTGAATTTTTCGTTCTTTTACCTCCCAATATGGATTTCTCCCCCACTGCACCCTTACACACAATCACTTAGGAATTGCTGTCCTCAAAACACTGCAGGAACCCCCTTTCCCGAGTCGGCGTGGACCATCTAGGATTTCTCCCCTTACACCTCAACTCCGCATGAGTGCAGGGGGTGAACGGAGAGTCTCCTGTGGGCAAAGCGCTCTCGGGCACATCCCGGGTTTCTCAGCGTCCACTAGCCCTGGGACCACAGAGCCTGCCTCTCGGCAGGTGAGGCTTTCCAGGGTGATGATCAGATCCACCATTAGGATTGACTGGGTCCGTGTTTAATCGGGGGTCCTTGGAGCAAGTAACTAAGTGACTGATTGTCTTGCTCCTCTGCCAATAAGGCAAATTGAGTATCAGGAAGTTAATACTAAGAATGAGTTAAAGCTAATTGTAAAATAGTTCATGAGCCACTCCAGAGAGGGACAGCTTGTCTTTTTCCCTTTTTCCTTTTGGTTTCTTTAAAGCAAAATCTGCAACATTATGTTTATTCTCTTTCTGACCTGTTACAGTATGGGGGAAGAAGCTACGGTAGGGAAGTACTGAAGACATTTTAATTTCTTCCCCTTCTTTATCCTCACCCTACAGTTCCAAACTATTCTTGTGTGCAAACTTCGACTTGAAATCTGGTGTTCTACAAGAAATAGAATAGTTTTACTTTATAAAGTGAACCTTAAAAGGGACACAGCTTTAAAGAGACTCATGTGTAAAAAAAGATTTTTTTCTAATCTTAAGAGATCGTTAAAAGTGAAAGATAGATGAAAGTTTCTTTACTCTCAGCTGTGACTGTTAATGTAGGTTTTTAAAGAGCTGCACAACTGTTCAGTCCACTGTGTCTCCCGAGGTGTGGGGAGACTGCACGTCATATATGCCTTGTTTCCCCAAGAAAAGCCTGCACTGAGGTCCCTTTGTCCAGGATCTAACTACCCAAATAGTGACAAATAAGGGTGGTAGGAGGCCTATATGAGATAAGAATGTTCTCAGAAAAGAACATAAAAGCCAGGTCCCTACGTGATTTTTAGAGAATGCCGGTCACTTCTCCACTGTCCCATCAGGGCCTTCCAGCAAGCCACATAACCCTTGTCGCTGAAAAACTTGAGTCACGGTGGCCTCAGCATGTAACAGTGCAAGGGTGAAGTCTAGGCCCCAAGCACTTCCTCCACTGCCCCCAGTGTCCATGCCTTGAGTTTTCAGGATAGCCTGTGCGGTAGCTCACTCTCGGGGATTAACATGAAGAATGGCCACCCACTGAATGATTATTGACATTTAGGTATCGGGCCTACCAGTAGCAAGGTTCAGTGCTTGATTTTTGTGGTTGGTGGTGTTTTTTGGCTTGTTGAGTGTTTTTAAATAATTTCCCACTTCCTCCTACCTCTCCTCTGATCACCTTCTTCTCACCCAGTGATGTGTGCTCAAGAAATTTAAACCATCTTAATATTAGTTTTACCTAAATTGTTGTTTTCAAGGCACATTATACTGGAAAGGGGAAGAAGAAGAAAAAAGATGAATTCCACTACTGAATAGATTTTTAGCTTTTCTACTCCATAGTTTTGTTCTTTAGTCAAGAGAGTTGAAAATCAAGTGATGTGTTTAGTCATGTATCCTAGTGTATATTTTCCCAGAGGAAAATGAGCCAGGCTGGCTTTGTTTTTTAAAGTAGGTTTGATATTTTGCCCAGCTAAATCTTCTGAAAGTTGATGAGGAACACTGACCACCTTTCCTGTCCCTCCTAAATACCCTCTGACCTTCTTTATACCTTCCCATCCTCCCTGATTTACAGGAGGCAAGTCTCTCGCTTATACACACACACACACACACACAGAGGTAGAGCCTCTGGAGGCCTGAGCAGAAGCTGGTGGGTGTAGGCTGGCTGACACAGATACCTCAGCACTCCATGCTAGACCAGGTGCCCCATGAGAAATACAAAATGTGAGCACCCACCCAGCTGGGGCCAACCATGTAAGCAACTCTAGGAAGTAAAAAATAATGTGTACTAGGAAACTCCAAGGAATGGGATTTGTCAGGTTTTTACTAAACGTAGAGGTGGATACATAGGGGGAACCCTCAGATTGTTTTAGTGTTCACGATTTTGGCAGTTTGCAAAATCAAACTGTTGCTGGGTAAAGAAAAAACAGGGAGGGAGTGGGGTCATACACTAGGAGATGCTGGTGGCAGTTTTACCTGAGAAAATAGTGAACAAGAAGACAAAACCTCCTTAGATTTACCATTTTGTATTTTCTTGGTCCCGTCTCTGGCTCAGATACAATCAGAATGTCTAGCGTTCTAGAATGCCAGGATTATCCAGGCATGGCCAGTAAACCTGTCAGAGCACATTAAACTGCATTTCTCCCCAGGCTTCAGGAATTGAGATGACTTCACAGATCAAAGTGGGTCCCCTAAATCCTCATTTGTGCACTTGGATCTTTTATCTAGAAGGAATATGAAATCTGGATGGCACCAGATTTGCCCAATATACGTATTGCAAAAGATGTGCCTGGCATAGTACCACTCAGAGCACCCATTTCTACTGTTTTGGTTTTACATCTATCCATATTAAGTTTGGATTGCTTAAGAATTTTTTTAAACCAGGAAACATGTGGGGCCCTAAGTCCTGCAAGCATGTCCCTTTAAATACAGACTGCCTCCTTTGCACTGGAACATGGCTTTGTCCGTGCAACCTGTGACACCGAAAATTAAAGTGGTCACGTTGGCACTTAAATAAGAAAGGCTTCACCTGTGTGGCTTTAGACATTTGCCTCAAGAAGACTTCCTTGTGACAAGTCCTACGCATTAGAACACTCCTGTTTTGTGGGAAGAAACTTGGTTTGACTCTTCTTTATGAAGATGTTTCTCTTATTTTCACAAAGTTCTTTTACCCCAGTTTTACTTTTCGTAGACCCATATATTGTCCCCGCCCCACGGGCAGTGCCGGTTCCAGGGGACACCAGGCCCAGAACTTGGAACATCCTAGAGGCATCTAGCCCCGGGGCCTCTGAGAACCAGTGGGGGGAAGATCTGTAACCACCGCAGGCAGCCTTCAGCCTAGAAAGTGTTCTTGCTGGTTATATATTAGAAGATGGGTACTTCCCACCAGGTCATTCAGATTCCCTCCTTTTCCTTTTTTGCTCCTTTTAACCTTCAGATGGTTCTTGTGCAGGTGGCTATAGAGAGAGGGGAGAGTGCACGGGAAGACACTTAGGAGAGCCTACCTTTCTAACCAGCATAGCGAGGAAGACCTTCCCTACTCTGCCCTTGCTTCTTGTTTCTCTGGAAAGTGACAGTGGAGCGTGAGGAGCTTGGATGAGCTCAGTCTCTGACTAGAGTCGGCACCTTGCGCGTTCATTTCCAAGGCTAATCCCCAGTGGTATAATTCCTATCACGCCTGTGAAACTCTACCTACCTATTTTTCCCTGCTTTGACTCATTGCCAGTCATTTCTAATAAAAATGATTATTAGACTGTGTGTTAAGAGATTTGGCAAATCAAAACTGGATGGATAATTAGGTAAATGATTGAGAAATCCAAGCAACATTACTGCTATATCCATTACTCTAAATTGCTGCAATTTGCTTAGAACACACAGGATACTCTCAACTCCCGAGAAACAGTATATACATACAACAAAAACACAGCCACCCGGGAAAACCCCACACCTGCATTCTCCTCCCCAGCTCTACCCTACGGCAGCCACCCTCATCCCCACGAAGAAGAGACTAAAACTATGTGCCCTAAGCAAATACGAGCCACAGACCAGTGTCTCTGGAAATTGGAACATCTGAAAGGTGATTCCCATCTTGAAAGACATACCAGCACTTGACATGTATACATCTGTTTCGTTCCCTTTAGTATGAGAGGAAGGCACACGCTTAGCCTGTTGTTAAAGCAGTCCTAAGAAGAGGCCTGGGGAACTAAGAAGCGAAGAATACCTTACTCTGATTTCTTTTTCCTCTTTAGGTCCAGAGGGTGCAAACCTCTTTATTTACCACCTTCCACAGGAGTTTGGAGACCAGGACATTCTGCAGATGTTCATGCCTTTTGGAAATGTTATCTCTGCTAAAGTCTTCATTGACAAACAGACCAATCTGAGCAAGTGCTTTGGTATGCAAAAGAAACCAAGCCAGAATATCACAGTTCATTCCCAAGTGAGGAGTCATGGGAAGGAAAATGTAAATGGCAAACATTTAGACGTCCAGATAGGGCCTTCCCTGGGTGGTGCCGTTTCCGGTTTTCTGGATCCATGTAAGCAGATTGGGCAAAGTCGTGTAATCAAAAGCAGAGGTAGGGGCTATATAAAAAGGATCTGGGAAATTAAATGCCTATACATTAGGTATTGCGGTATCCTGTGCTATTAGAGCGTCTTGCTCCATACATCTAATCATCTTTCACTATAGAGCAGCAGCAATCTCTTTAAGCCCCAAGGTCTGAAGCCAGCTTTAGCAGATGGAAATACACTTAACAGACTGTACTGTAGTTTAGGCTACCCTGATACAGAAGGGCACTACAGACCCTTTGCCACGGTTTCCAGGCCCTTCTGGGTCCAGTAGGATTCAGACACTGTGGCTTTGGGTAGCATGTCGTACTGGGAGGCTCCTGTTCAGCACCACATACACTCACATGAACCCTCACGAGAATGCACATCCCGTCACAGCAGGCCTGGGGCTACGCTGCCCACCACAGCTCCTTGAGCCCCGGGGCAGGCCGTGGAGGTATTTCACAGTCACATGAAATGCTGCTTGTGCTGAGATTCAGGAGCCAGAATTTGCAATGACAGGATCTGCAGGGACTGAATGAGTGGAGGCAGAGCACAGGAGTTACAGGAATTCCGAGAACGCTGGAAAACTCAGGTCCTCGGTGGCTTGACCTCCTTCCTCAAGGAGCCCAGACCCTGCCTCCTGGGGCAGTGTTTCCTCCCTGAGAGAGTAAGGCCCGCTCTCTCCTTGCTCTGATGTTTTATAGCAAAAGCACAGCATTCATTAAGTCTATTTCGTGTTTTACTTTTTGAACCCTTCTGGGCCCCCAAAGTGGTTTAGAGGCCAGAATGTTAAGAGTATATGTTATTCACTTGACAAGTCGTGGCCCAGTTTAATAGAACATTTGCCTGAATCATTCCTCCAGTTTAATAATTCACGTGGGTAGTAGGCAGTAGCCGTACAAAACAAAGCGAAATAGATACAGACCAGTGGAAACGCAAAGGAAAGTGAATGGTATCAACAAAAACAGCGAGGTGGGAGGGGTGGATCAAACTTAAGATCCTTCTCACTGGTAATGGGCAGCTCATCTAAAGACAGTGTTTCAGCTTCTAAAACCCCAGTATCATATAACACCTTTCTAATTTCTGTGCTATCAACCAGCAAGGTCTGAAGCCTCTGTGTTTAGGGGAATTAGTATGGCAACCACTGAAAGTCACTGTTTTCACCCAACTGGAAAGGCTGTCAGCCTGAACTCAATACACTATGGCTTCTGCTACATAAACCCCCTTGTGATGGTTCGTGAGCGAGTGAAGTGGAAAGTAAGTGGTTACATAGGGGGTGAGTGTGCACTTGGGTAGCTTACCGTTAGGAGCTTCCCTGCACAAGGTTTTGAACCAGATTTTTATACTCATTGCCAAACAATGTCCTGGGCTTATCTGGAGATTGGAAAGGGATTGTGCTTCAGGGTCTGAATGTAAGAAAATATGTACAGCCTTGAAAAGAGATTATATCAGCCCACAAACTATTCAACCAGTGTGTAATCAACCTACGCCTATGAATATCAGCAGACAATTGTATGCAATGCTACGCACTGTTTTCAATTTTTGTCACAAGCTACAGCATCCCATACCTACGTTTCTCAGTGAGCCAGCCTAATGGTGGCAGGGAGAGGGGAGGCCAGAGTTGTCATAAGCTGATACCCCATTCTTCCATGCTAACTAACCTCGTGGCCAGGTTTCGTTGTCCATTTCACCCTTGATCCATTTCCATTCTTTAACTATCTTGCTGCTTCTGGATAAAGACCTAGAAGGAAAGGAGAAAATCATAGCAAAAATCTTGGATTCAAGATCACCCATACCAGGAATTAGATTTAGTCAAAAATCCATACGCCCATTTTGCAATACGGCCTGACTAGGAAAAGCTTTGCTGCATTACACCATATGCTCATTTTTATCAGCTGAGAACTCTGCTGAAGGTATATTTTATGTCCTTGTCTTCCTCCTCTAGTTTGTAAAGGAATTTTCTCTTTAGCTTTAGACTTTTAATACTAGATCGTTGAAGAAGCCTAATACAGAACGTTCTTAACAGAGCGAAGATGCACTCCGTATAATGGCTTCCTTTCAACCCCAAGTAGGGACAGTACAAGCTCAACAGCTTTACACCGGCATTAACTAAAGAAAGTTTTGCGTGTATCCTGCCACCCCCACCCCCAGTGTCTGAACAAACCATATGATCAGAATTGTTTCTGGGTCTTTGCAGAGCATCACTGGTTCTTTGTCAGAAGCCTGCCCTCCCTGCCATTTTGGTGCTGAGTGTTGGTACAGAGAAAGATGCTAGGAAGTCTGTTAGGGTGGTTCTTATGCCCTGAGCTGTTCACTCTTAATATTCTTAGAGGTTGCAAGGCAGAGATTTCCAGTCTGTTGAATTCAGTGGAGCTTTGAAAATGGAAGTTGAGCTATGGAAAAAAGGCCCAGCATTTCCCTTGGATCCCTAGGTTCCTCCCAGAAATAACTCCACAATGTTAGAAACCAAGTATAAATTACTCCAGAGTTAATTCACTAACTGACCCCATCTGACAGAGGAACAGGTATGGGCTCTGTGGATACAGATGGAGAATTGGAATGAAAGTCAGGATCTTTGCAGGGCACCGTCACCAGCCCTGCCTTTAAACCTCACCGGGTTGGGACCTGTGAGCCTCTGGGGGGCCCTCTGAACCCTGGAGTATGTATCCCTATGCTCCCATGAGCACCACTTCAGGGAACCCGGGGCTCTCTCAAAAGGGTTCGGTAAAGAAAAGAGGCCGGGAGTTGGGAGATGTAGCTTTTCACAGACGGGCTTTGTTGCCGTGATGCATCAGCTTTTCTCCCTGCTTCTCAGCGGAGATTTCCGGTGCTGCCCATAAACACCGCGTGTCCGTACATGGTAGGCACACCGTGAGCTGAGTGGCGCAGCACGGAGCCCACAGGACGTGCACATCACCTACCACTCCGCTAACTCTCCAGCCACCCCGTGACGCCCTGCTCCCTCTCCATGTTGATTCCCACCCTCCTTCCCCTTGTGTTTTCCAGGTTTTGTTAGCTACGACAATCCGGTGTCTGCACAAGCTGCTATCCAGGCTATGAATGGCTTTCAGATTGGCATGAAACGCTTGAAGGTCCAGCTGAAGCGCTCCAAAAACGACAGCAAACCTTACTGATCCTAACCCCAGAGGCTCCCTGCTCTTATTTTAGCTTTCTTAGGGTAAGTCCCACAAGCCAGCCTGTTCTCAACAGGAAAGGCAGAGGAGGACCACATTGCCAACTTTTACCAAGAGAGACGGTTATTTTTACAATAAGGCCTCCATGTCCCCTTCCCACTCCCCCGTCCCCGTTCGCCATAATTAAAACTCGGGCTACCTTGTTTCTATTGAGTAAACTCCTCTTGCAGTTGTGCCACTGTATTCTCCTTTGTTTTGCAATTTGAATCTCCTTTTACCTTTGTTTTGTTTTCGTATTTTGTTTCTTCGGTTTTGCTTTTTTTTTTTTTTTTTTTTTTTAAGAAAAACACACATAAATAAATGACATCTTGAGAATTTAAAAGGCAAACAAAGGCTAATGTGCAATTCTAACTCTGAGACCCCTGGTGCCCCAGAGCACTGCCTGGAGAATTCACCCCTCCTTGTCCACGCCCACCCTCGAGGAGGGCGCCAGCCATTTAGAGGTTAAGGTGGTGGCGTAGCGCAAGAGAGAAGCCAGGAGAAGCACTTAAAACAACACAAACGTCTTTCCACTACATTTGGTTCTGTTTTAACAAGTAGGATTTTATTTTAGGGTTCAAAGAAACATGACATTTATTGGTCAGATTATTACACTGGTTGTCTATTTCGTTGTTTTATTTTTAGTTTTTAGAAAGGATTAATGTAAAAAAAAAAGATTTAGAGATCTGTTTCTTAAAGCTACAGGGTTTAAAAATAAAATAAAAATGAGTGAAAATACTTGATGTTTCTTGAAAGATAAATTTAATAATAAATAAATAATACATAAATACATAAATAAAAAAGAAAGCCACAGGCCTGTAAATTTTATTTGTAAAAAAAGCATTTCTATTTTTGTACAAAATTTTTACTGCCTCAGAAATAATGGAAGTTATTTATTGCCTATTGTTAACTTATTGGGTACCTAAAGAGCAGTTCTCTGTGCTAGCTAGATCCTTTTGAAGTAGTCTCTAGAGGAATCGTTCTAGGAATGGGCTTTTTTTCACCGTTGAACCCTAGGCCTACAGTTCATGCTTTATCCTCTCGTTGTTCGTATCTGTCTGATTATTTTGTTCGTAACTTCCATTATCTAGTTTACAGCTCAGTCGTCTGACTCTCCCCATATGTTACATCCGTTGAAACTGGATCCTCTCCCCTTGTCCCTTGCCAGCCCCCATCCCAAAACACCCAGAATCCATCCCCTCTCCTCCTCCGGATGGATTCTCTTGGGGTTCCATTGTGCTGTGGATAAAGATTGTAAGAAATGCAAATTACGCGAATGGCTCGTAGACTCCCTAATGACCTAAGATTTGCATTAGTTTTTCTCCTGCACCCTTAAGAGTGATTTTGTTGCTGCTGCGTAGATTCTGTGTAACTTTTTACTCTCCCTTGTTTTCTCCCTAGACATCTTCATGCCCGTTAGTTCACCGTTTGCCTAGCATGTCCCTGTGGCGTCTCAAAAAAAAGTTTCATCGTCCCGTCATTGTTTCTGATGTCTTTCTGACCTCACATCACATTTGGTTCTCCTACTGACCTTTGATCTAGTTTGACCTTTGAAATTTGCATGTGACCTCATCTAGCTATTGAATTCTGGGAAGTCAATGTGAAAAACATTGCTGCATTCATGCAAGACTGAAATTTATTATTAGACAAATTAATTATAGAAAAAACCTGTGGCAAAAACGTTTCTTTCTTATTTTTTTTTTTTCTTTTCATAAAACAGACTTGAAAGTATTATACAGGGATTGGCATTCTTCCCGGTCACTGGTAACAATAGCAATATGTGTCCAGGGACACAGAATGTTGGTTTCTAACAGACTACTTCCAAAAACAGTTTGAGAAAAAAACTGTCTGATTTTAAGTCTCTAGAGGTCTGTAATAGTTTTTACATTTTTCAGGCAGTGTAAAGTTTTTTGATAAGGCCATTTTAGGTGGCTCACTTTCTCATTAAGATATATATATAGAACCACTTTTTGTAGATTAGTATAAGAAAAATATTTACCCTGTTTTGGGGCAAATGCTACCTATTTGTGTCACCTTTTGCTGAACTGACTCACAGTTAGACAATCCATGGTTTAATGCACATGAAATTACCTATATTTTATACTGTTTCAATGTACAGGAGAAAGGTTACTGTAAACTGTGTTACGTTGGTGCTTCTGTGAATTAAGTTGTGGCTTCATCATGAGTCTTACGGTCTTAATGTTCTCTGTTGATAAGACAAGTTTAGAATTGGTTTACTTAAAAGAATTTCAAAAAAAAAAATGTTTGCTTAAAAAAAAATTTCATGTGAGGGGAAAAAAAAAAAAAAAAAACCTATTCCAGAATAAGTTTTGTGTTGGCTTGTAAAGCATTGATGTCATTTTTTTTTTTTTATTGTGGACTATTTAGATGTGTTTGTGTTCAGCAAAATGTGATTTTTTTTTCTTTTAAAGAAAAAAAGTGAAAATATATAGTGCCAAATTCCAAAGGTACTTCCTTCCTAGAGCTTCAGTGTGTTTCTTGTGAGAAGTAATTTGATAACATGGGTATTTTATTATGTGTTTTGTATAAATCCCTAATATTTAAAAAACAAAAAACAAAAAAAAAGAGGTTAAAAAGTTTGTTAACTTGCTATCCTGTGGTCTTGTTGCCTGAAATTGTTATTGTTTGTTATTTCTCTATGATGTTTTTTGTAAGACATTGTATAAGTGCCCATGTCTCACTTTTTTAACCGCTCTGCACATCAATGCTGTGACGGCAACCTCACAATGTATTTTCTTCATAATATATGGAAACCTCTAAGGTGAGAAAGTTTTGAACTTTTAACCCTTTCTACCCAGAGCTATCTGGAATGTGGGTAACTTTTTATACTGTCATCATTTTTCTTTGTTCCGGGGTGTTTCTAATTTGGATCCCCCCGGATACATCTTTTTTTGTTTTTGTTTTTGTCTTTCCTACTTTTTTTATCCATTGGTTGAGACCCAAAAGAAGAAAACTCTGCAAGGCAAATCTGAAGGAAAAAGAATATACTTTAACCCTCTCTGATTTTTTTTACCCTACACCATTTTTTTGTTGTCGTTTTGATTATTTCTCATCATTTAAAAAAAAATCAGTATGCTCCTGAATATTCCTTCTCTGGTTTTCATTAAAAAGTTTATTGGCTAAACCTTCTAAAGGGGGATGGATGGTAGGTAGATTCAGCACTTACATTAACCTTAACTCATGTATGCTTTTGAGATCAGGTTCAGGGGTCTGTTCTAGTGCAGAATATTTTCATCCTACTTCCAATTAAGCGACTTTGTGTTGAGGTAGTATTTTGAGGAATTTTTGTTTCTTACATGCTTAAAAAGTTAATGATGTTTCTCATCAGCCGTTGTGCTGAGCATTCTCTGATCCCAGCAGATACCTCTGATTAAGCAAGGTGTCTGGGGTTAGAAGCTGATAGCCCTTTCCCTTTGGGTTAACTTTATTAACTGAAATCATGTACAAGGGACTGACCACGGAAGTAAAACTCTGTTCTTTATCACAGTTACTGACCAAATACCTAGTACCAGGTCCTCCTGCCACTTTGTCAAGTGCCATAGTACTTGGACTTCGACTTCACGTTGAACAGCTCTCTCTGGCTGTCTTGACAAACCCCTAGGTCATCCCTCAAGCCCCAACACAAACTCCCGCCTTCTTGAAAGAGGCCCTGGAAGCTTCTTAGTCTCTAAAGGAGTTCAGAAACTGCTGGCTCCCTTTCCTTCCTCCTTTTTCCCACTCACCACTCTGCTTGGTTTCATGTGGATGGGATAGCCCTGGGATGGAAAGGACTAGCCTCTAATGATGCAAAAAACACAACCACAAACTCAAAACAAGTTTCCTTCTTCCAGCACATGCACTTACAACGAAACGATCTGTATTATCCTCACACGTGTTTACTACTGCTGGGGCCTTCCTTCATCCTTTGAGGGCTATTTTGTACTTCCTGCAGCAATCAGCTTAATACCAGAAGTTACCGCACGTGTCTCTCACATACAGCACAGGGTGGCTTGTGGATGCACAGAACACAAGAGAACACCATCTGAGTTTCAGACTGTCCTCTCCTTTCACCTGCCTGCATCTCCCCAAGAGGAGCCTGAGTGCCGGTGACGGTGACCGCAGGCTCAAGACGGGCACTTCGCATTGGGTGTCTCTTCCTTTGCAGGCAGCCAAACACTGAAGGGCAAAGTTTGGGGGTTTCTCTTGTTTTGGTTTTTTGTTTTTGGGGTTTTTTTGCATGTTTGCATTGTTCTTAAAGCTAACCCTCAGAGACAAACTGTCCTTTTACTCACTTTATCTTTTAATATAAAAAGGAAAAAAGCTGCAAGGGTGCAAAGGGCCTGTGCCAGAAGAAAAAACACACAGGAAACTGTTTTGTTTTTTTTTTTTAAATCGAGTGTAGAGAATAGTCGTTTTTAAACTAAATTCGAGAATTGTGAGAAAATGGCCGTCCTCAAAGGCGTCACAAGTTCATCTTTCTTTCACCATAGGGGTTACAGTTCTTTGGCTTGTGCTACTCTGGACTCATTTTACTGTTTGTTTTTATTATCTTAAGTGCTAATTAACAAGAAATAAAATTTTAAAAAAACCTGTAGTTTCATTACCTTTTTGAATAATGTCATACAAAAAATGTATTTGTGTTTTTTTGTGCTGTGAGAATTGTTGTTTGTAGATTAATAATATCATTTTGTTTAGAATTACAAAATAGTTTTTAAATATTGTCTGAGAAAAGCCAAAGTTAATGCAACCTAGTGGAAACTGTAAGACCATTTGAGTATTGTTTGTTTTATTGATGCATTTGGATTTTGTTGTTTGATGGAATTTGAGCCAAAAAAAAAAAAAATACGCAGGCTTTCCTATTTCTACAACTGATTGTACTTACGCATTTTGTACCAGTGGAACTTTTTATACTGGAGATTAAAAAAAAAATGGAAATTTTTGTGGCTTACTCTAGTGGGCCCCCTGACAATGACTGATTTCAAGTTTGATTTCTGGTTGATAGAAAGAAAGTTGCTTTTCTTTTGAGAATTAAAAACTTTGGCTTGATTTCTTTTTTCCCTTTGCTTATATCTAGCATTAGAATTTTGTCTTAAAATACAGCGGTAAGTTTCACTTTTTATTCTGTATTGTGCAGTTACACAATAAGGTAATTAGATTTAGAAGTACTCAGTCACTTTAAGTGGATAAATGTATTAGTTACAACTTTAGGGGTTTGCTTTTTTGCTGTTTAGATCAAAGTTTTTTCTGATTCTTCTGTCCTCATTGTGAACATAACCGTGTAGTTGAAACAGTCAAACTTATTTTTGTAACGTATGTTATTGTGTGATGCAGTTTTTTGCTTCTGTCTCCAATATTAAACCATTTTCCTAATACTTGTTTCTCTCTCTGCGTGTTGTATTGTTGGTAGTCATTCTGTGTTGGTGATGCATCTACACACCTCACTGTTTCACGTATCTGTTTTTTTTCTCTATGTTGTGTAAAAAGATACAGTCGATTCCACCTAAGTGAATATCTGATTTGGGGAAAGAGAAAACCACACACCAGCCACCTCCGATTTATGTACAACAAACAGCCCATTTTAACCACTGCTTCCAAGACCGCCACGACTTACTGCTATCTTTCACCTAAATAACTGCCTCCGGTGTCGGATTTGCCAAGACCTTTCCCGGTCTTGTGAGCACAGTGTTACATTTCACCCTCTGTCCTCTCGCCCTGTCCCCCTCACGGGTGCGTGCGCGCGGCTCCTAACACTCCCCCACAACCGCTCTGCTGCATCACCTTAAGAAACGTCCCAGCAGCAGAGCCAGGGCTCCTCCCACCTCCCCACAAGGCTAAAGGCACGTGGGTGCAAAACCTGCTTAGAAACTAATCACGTATTTTAAAGAGGTGAGCTCTAAGGGAAGAACCAAGCAACCGACCTGGCGAACAGAAGATGGGAAAAGGGTTCAACTTAAGTTCATGCGTTGCTATTAATCACTACCTACGTATAGAAAGGGAATTTATTTTTAAGAGCTAACTGAATCCAGGGGCAGCTTTCATTATTAAAAATAACAGAAAACAAAGGAAATCCTTCCAAGTGCTCAATCTAGAAGCTCTCCTCGGAGATGGGAGGGGAAGGAGGTAAAGGTTCTCATGCTCACATCTTCATAATCTATCATCCATCTCCAAATGAAAGCCAGGAAGGCCATATGCATCCACACACTCCCTCCTGAACGAACATCTGTTTTTTAAAACCTTGTCCCCCACTATCACCCCAACCCGTTACCAAAAAAACGAACGAAAAAAAACTCTTCCTCGTAGGCCCTCTGAAGCTCCAAGCCCCTCTCCCTTTTCTGCCCATCTCTTAAGCTCAGGAATCTGACCGCTCTCCAAGTGCTCTTAAAAGATTCCACTGATGTTTGCTCCCTCTGTCTTAGCTCTCCTACCAACCTTTCAGACGCACAAACTCTGTCTGACTCAGGCCACCCGGCACCGGGCAGCGTTCCTCTGGCTGCCAGTGAGGTTTTCCCTGCAGGTGCTCAAGCCCTTCACCCTCTGGTTTCGGCGGCCCCTCTGCCCCCTAGGTTGCCTTTTCTAGTCGGCTCAACGACAGAGGGGCCCGGTGAGGCGGAGGAAAGGAGGCTCTTTCCCCCCATAGGCCGAACACCTCGGTGAAGTGACTTCTGCCAGCTCCAAACCTGCACGGACAGGAGCTGACTTCCAGCCAATACTTCCGCTTTAAATCTCACACTTCATGAGACTGCCTGAGAACCCACCGCTTACCTCAGTGGGGAAAGATGGCTAAGGGTGTGTTTTGTTTTCTTTTGTTGATGGGGGAGGGAGGGAGAAGGGGGTAAGGAGGGTGATTAATTCTTTCCGAGATGCAAGTGTTTCTTTTTAAAATCTGTAAGTAATACAACTATATATATATCCACCATTTGGCACAAGGCAAAATACTCATGCTAAGTAAAAGAAGGGGAAGACAAAGCCAGTTTCTTTTGTTGTTGTTTTAGAAAAACAACACAAACAGGAATTCTCCAAAGAAGGGAACAAAACTGCTAGTTCCCTGAAGTGCTCATGATTGTACAGCTGGTCCCTGCTTGAATTCATACTTCTCATTTTGATTCTGTAAAACACCACTGCAGTGTCAGTTAGCGAGGTGTATCTGTTTGCCACACACGGCCACCTTGGGAAACTACAGAACTGCCAACATTTACCACGCTGACGGCAGCCACACACGTCTGCCTGGCCCACAGCACTTAGAATAGTCCGTGGGCTGGGACTCTTAGCTGGCAGGCTAGGAAACACAGTGAACATAAATGTACTGTGAATCGTTCCTGATAAGTGAATAAAACATTGTGACCAAACAATCAGCTTATTCACTTATCAGGAATCGACTGTTCTGCTAATTCGCTGTTTTGTTTTTCATCTCTGTTGTAGCTCACTATTTTTGCTGTGTTCTGTTTTCTCCTCTCATGCTTGGGCAGAATCACTGGGAATACTATCTTCATGTGACCATAAAACGTTTATATCGAGTGAAATGATATCTTAACAAAATCTATGCACTTGCTATCAGGAACACAATACTGGATGTGTCTTATATATATTGAACTATATAGTACTCGATTTCTTAAATAAAGCTTAAGAAAGGACTCTGTTGTGTGTAAAGTTAATGTGATTATTTTTCAAGGCAGTGTTTCTAAGGGGTATCTTTGTTCTTTTAAGTCTTGAGTGATACAGGATATTTTTCATTAAAATTATATCACTGGCTTTATGACTTACTATTCAATAAATTTTCTTTGGAAACAAAATGGAGTGGGGGGAAGTTCTTCCGAGTACATTTTAGCAGATGTCTATCTGGAAAACCATCCCCTTACTGGTGACCATGGCAAATCTCTACCCAGGGCACGATGGGTGGCAGAAGAGAGCAATCCCTTCACTGCCAAAGACCCCTGGAAAGCATCTAGAACTGGCCCTACACTAGAAAACCCAAGTGCCTTTCTGAACGTGATCTCTTCAGGCCCAGAAGAAAGGGGACAGAAAAGAAAGATCCGAGAATAATGCTGGTTTGCGTCAATGCTTTCCCAAAATGCTGTGACTCTAAAAACTATACCCTGCCGGAGAGCAATGGCAGTTCTATTCAGGACTGCAAAATGAGAGCAAGCAAGAGAGGGCGTTTGATCATTCAGGATGAGAAGGGTAACATTTCAAAGCGATATGTGAGAGAGACATCCTATAACAGCTGCAAAGCTTAAATGGGAGTCCTGCTGCTTGGCCCCTTGAAGAAATACTTTTGAAATTTTTCCTACAGGCCACAAGTCTGAACAGAATGGAGCGTTCTCTTGGATTTTTTTGCTTTGGGGTTTTATGTTACATTTGTTTTTCTTGATTAATGTTTGATTCTAAGAAGAACTCCTAAACTTCTACTTGAAAAATGGCACAGGCATCCTAATCCCTTATAAAACAAATCTTTGTAATCCCTGAAAATGAGGGACAGAGACAGCATGGCTAATGAAAATCCACAGACAATCCAAAATTCTTCCAGTCTCTGCCTCCTCCCACATCCTACTCATCAATTTGTCACAAAAACAAAAACTTCTAGTGAAAGCGAAGGATCAGAGAAATCGCCAAGGGTAGTAAAATCAAAGGGTCTAGACAGACTGTGCTTGCTGGAGCCATGGAGTTCGGGTTAGGGGAAAGAAGTTCTGTTTAAAAAAAATTTTTTTTAACATTTTGAGAACCATAGTTCTAAATGACCTGGGTTCAAGTGTTGAACAGGTGCTTACACATGGAGGTACCCTAGGAAGTACTTTTTTCAAAGTCTTGCCCTGAGCATCAGTCACATATCTAGGAAGCATCTTTTTTTTTTTTTTTTTTTTTTTAAAGAGAACCTATCCAAGGCGATAACGGGTAGGAGAGCTCTGAGGCTCCGTCAGGAAAGAAGGAAAACCAGCGCGTGCCCTCTCCCTCTCAGCCCCAGTTCAGTGGTCCCCCCACTACTGACTCGCCACCCCGGGCCTACGTACGTGCTGGGAGACCTGGCTCAGAATGAGGCTCGCGGGTCTGTCAGGCGGGAGGTGCTTCAGGGGAAAGCTACACTTCTTCTTACCTTTCTCTACAGGGCGGGATGTTTTTGAATATGAAACATCTGCGGGATGTTTTTGAAAATGAAAAATGATTGCACAAATCTATACATATGAAATATATAAATGTAAAAGACTGGTCACTTATAGTTAAAGCCCCAAATAAGCATCCCCACTTCTGAGACAGAATGAACTTTCTTACGTGAAGCTGGCGTTAAAGGTACGCAACACTCTTAGGAGCATTCTCTGGTGAGCCACGCTGCCTCAGTTGGGATGCCAGCTCTACCACTAATTATCCACGGAATCTCTCGGTGCCTTACCCTCATTAGCAAAACAGGGATGAAAAAGTACCTTCCACGTGGGCTTCTTGTGAGGATTAATTAAGCCAACACACAGAAAACACTCAGAGCAGGGTCAACCACACTGGGAGCGCTCAGTAAAGTCAACCAGTACGTAGCAGTGGTAGCATTTACTGACACGGCCAGCCAAGCTCCCCTCCGCGGGCCTGGTCTGTTACTCTCTCCTACCACGTGTACTCTCAGCCAACCCGAGAGCCCCACAGCTCTCCCTGGGTTCTTGAGACAAACATGGACAAGGCGAGACCAGATACCACAGCTCCTCAGGTACAGATCTCTGCACTAACAAGACCCGGAACAGGCTCCTCGCATCATGAGAAACTATAAACCAGAAGCATGCCCACCACACGTTACAGGCCAGCACACCCACACAGTCCTGCCCTGATCCAGGGAGACAAAGAACTAACTCCATCCCAAAAGGGGTAACTGATTCCTTGCTCTAATCCACCCCTTCCTACCTCTAAGTATTATACTTAGGTCTCTCTTCCACAAAAGAAAAACCCAGCTATCCAGTATGGGTCCTAGGTGGGTGTCAAAATCACCTAGAGATTTGCCTGTTAATAGCCTGTAGGTTCTCTGCCCTTCCAAGGCAAAGCTGTGTCCACAGCAACAACCAGAATCAATACAACTTTGACCACCTTGGGAAGAACAGAGGTCAGGGCTCAGAAGCTTGAATGTAGCCAAGCAGAGATCTTTCTAGACCACCAGCCCCATCTTCACCCCATCCCCGATGTAACCAAAGATACTCTGCTTTTGTTTATTTACTGGTTGTCTCATGTAGGATTTCATTTAGAAAAACCATTTTCCTACTAAAAGCATGAAGATTTTTAAAACACTGTTTTAGAAGAGCATAACTGAGAGAGAGGCTCATCAATACCTAAGCCTTGTGACAAATACTGATTGCCTTTGGAGTCATTCTCTCCTTTCCTCTCTCGTCTCTCCACCCTTCTATATTCTCATAGTTCTTTGTCTGCGATGCATCACGACATTCACTATTTACTGTGCACTGTTTACACGTTGCTTATGTCTGTCTCCTTACACTAGAACATGAGCTCTCTGGAGGTGCCTGTCTCTCCTTCATCACTGTATATTCGGTGCCTCACACAGTACCTGCCATATAGTCAGTGTTCAAAACTGTTGGGTGGATGGAAGGATGGCGACAGAGAGAGATGAGTGGATGGATGGGTTGGTGAATGGATGGATGGAAGGAAGGAAGGAAGGAAGGAAGGAAGGAAGAAGGGTAGATGGGTAGAAGAGTAGATGGGGGCATAGACAGATGGATGTATCAATGTAACAGGTGATCTTGCTGGGACCAAAGAAGGGCGTTCAATATTAAATGGACAACTCAAGAAATATCTGTGGAGGGAGTTCTGATTATGCTATGGTCTGGATTATGGTTGACGATGGTGGAAACTGGACACCTCTCGGCAAAAGTCAGGAGCCACGATGTGAGGCCTGGGACATAGGTGGGGACAAAGAAGAATACTCCCTGCTTGAGGATCCAAAATATGCAGGTTTTTCCTTACTGCCACAGGGCCAATCAGCCACTGAGTCCTGAATGGAAGGACATTCCTACCATCAGGTCAAGCCACCTTCGGTACGCTGTCATCTCTTTCAGGCTAAATTTTGCACCCTCTCAGAAATATTTTACATGTAAGGACTATTCCTAGAAAGATTTTTAACATCTAAGAGACCAGAAAAGCTACAGAAAGGAATACAAATCAATACCAAAAAAAACTATGAGTAAAGGCATATGATTCTTCGGCATTCCTGAGCAGCAAGTCAACTCCCATTTGCCGCGTCTCCCATTTGCAGCTACTGTTCAATGTGCCAGGATAGGGCCCAGACCAGCCCCAGGCAGTATGGTACCACTCAGTCATTAGAACGGCCTCGAAAAGGCAAAAAGTTGGTGCTGCTACCGGGATGCCATTTAGCTCCTGGCATCCAGGAAATGCATCCAGTGATGTGTTAGCTACCACAGAAATATTGCATCATCAATTAATGGTTCATTTATTCCAAAGATACGTATTAAGCAGCTACCACATGCGAGGCCCTCTAGCAGGCGCTGGGACTGCAAAGACAAGCAATAGATGGTCTTGCCTCCGGGAAATTGCCATCGTTAGCAAATGTGCCAGGTAAGGAGAAACCCTTCAAATGAGCCTGTGGACCGTCCCAACAAAACATCGTGTCTGCACCGCAGTGTTATCACACACATGAAGCTTCGTACTGGAGCTCCACCCAGATGACAGTTCTTTCAGATATTTTAGTCCTTGGCGGGGCTCAGCACCACTAGGCACGTCTCCCTGGCTAGAGCTAAAAGGTCTGTCCTCAGAATGAAGTAACATGGGTGATGGGGGCAGAGGAGCTGGCTCTAAAGTCTTCTATACACCAAAGTCTCTACAAAGGACAGAGCTGAGCGAAGCGGCTCTATGTGTTCAAGAGTCATGTTTCCAAACCGGCCAACTGTGGCACATTCCTTCCGGTCTACGGAATGTGTTCATCCACTAAGTTCATCTCTTTAAACAGTATGACCTGAAACAAAGGAGAACCTTCCCATTATTGAGTACAAGGAAGATGGGAGGGGACTGGTGAGGGGAGACAGAGCCTTGGCATGACAAGACGTCCTGCAGAGCTGACGGTGGAGTCACTGTCCACCTGTATGAAGTCCCAGGCCCCACAAGCTAGCTCTGCACCCAGTTCTGCCCACCCACTCTGCCCACCTTCCCATCCCACTGTGAGTGTGTGCTCCACCATCCAAGAGCCTCACCGAGTTCTCCTACGGAGGTAGGTCCACCCCAACCCTAGTATCAGCTTCAGCCCAGATGCAGTAAAATGTTGGTGACACCTGCCAGCTTTCCCTGGTGTCCCACCCTCTGCAGGGCGGGCTTCAGAGAAGAGAGATTTCTAATTCGACTTCCCTGTTCCTGGGATGAAAGGTGAGAAGGGCTTTCATCAAGTTGGCTGGAACAACCAAGAAGGAAATACGGAGAGGACTCTGTCATTAAAGAATGCGATAGGAGTGACATCACCAAGACAGGCAGAGGCTGGAGGCTTCACTCCCCCTCACAAGAACCACTAACAACTATTCACGGACAAGACGCCACTAGAATCCACAGACAAGATGCCACTAGAATCCACGGACAAGACACCACTAGAATCCCAGAACACAGGAGTGAGGCTGAAGCACCCACCGGCACCACAGAGACCAAGCCAGACGGCACCTCAAGGGTGAGGGGAACACTACCTACTGACCACACTCCCCCAGGCCAGCAGGCACGATGCTGACAAGTCTATCCTGAGCATAGGGTTCCTCCAGTGGGAAAAGAGAGCCCAGGGATGACATCCAGCCCCACCCCCAACACTATGGGTCACTTCATGGGAGCCCCTACTCTGGTTTTGCCCCATAGGGCATACAGGGGATTCTGTGGGACTCGATCACGAGGTATCTGATTGTGATAGAGAAGCAGGGAGGGTCCTGCAACAACCAGCACTCAGATCTTGGGAGACCAAGTTCCTACCTGTAGAGCCCAAGCAGTATGCCCAACCAGCGGATTTGCTCACGGGCAAAACCAAATTGGTGGCACAGTCTGACCAGAGAACTCAGGAGGAGCCCGGTCAGCCTGACTCAGGTGCTCACGTAAGGAGTTCTGCTGGCCCTGGAGCCTGGTCTACCCATCCCCAGGCAGAGGAGCTGAGTCACCTTACCCGCTGGAAAACATGGCTCCCAGACACTCCCAACCAGAAAGCCTGTGAGGGAAAATTGGGGAGTTCCCCTCCCAGTCTCACCCAGGCAGGAGAACTGAGTCACAGCCCCATCTTCTGCAGAGTATGGACCCCGCCCCATCTGACAGGAAGAGCTGGCACATATACCTTGAAGCTGCTGCATAACTCGGCAATGCTTGAGCCAGGAGGCAGGTGGGCAGAGCTGATCACCTCCGGAGCAAAGCCAGTGGTCTTGTCTGGCCAAGGAACCTGGGGCACAGGTCAGCCTGAGTCAAGACCACAAAAAGCCTCAGTGGCCGGGGAGCTGCATCTCCCACCGTGCCTAAGCAGGAAAACCAATTTATAACTCCACTTCCTGCTGAATACAGCCTTCAGTCCGCCTGACAAAGAATCTCACCAGCAAGTAGCCCATCTGAAAGCCCTGCTTTCGGTGGCATTGGGACGGAGAGTACAGCAGATGGCTTTCCCCATCTGCTCAGCAAAACCAGTGGCCTCACCTAACCGGGATATTCAGTGCACACTCCTGGTCCCCAAACAGCAGAGAGCTAATTCACAGTCCCACCTACTGCCGAGTACAGTACGCAGCCCAGACCTTCTAGTAAAGCCTGACCAATGAATCCAGGCAACCAAGGAACCCATCCTGCATCCTCACTTTGGCAGGAAACCAAGCCAGAAGTCCTATCCAGCCATTCTCAGCAAGGGGCCCATCCTCCATTCTGACCTCAGAACCCAAACGGTTCCCTCCCCCAAAAACAGACCCTAAAAGCCGGCCCGACCTGCCCAAGGACATTACCAGCAGACACACCTAGAAACCCAAACTGAGCTGATGGGTGAAGACTGCCTCTGCCAAAGCAAACTTGCAAAATCTTAGAGATCACTTACTCAGATGGACAGAACCAATGGAAAGAATCAAGGATCACAAAAAAGGAGGTAAATAGGACACCACCAAAAGAAACTAGTAAAGCTCTAATAACTGACCCTAAAAAAACTGGACATCTATGTATTGTGAAAAATTCAGACTAGTTACCTTAAGAAGTTTAGTGAACTACAAAAAAAAAAAAAAAAAAAGACACAGAAAAGTAAATAATACTAGGAAAGCAATGCATGAAGAAACAAAGAAACCATAGAAACCATTCCACAAAAAAACAGAAACCATACAAGAAAAAAACCCAGAGCTAAACATACAATAACTGAATTGAAGAATTCAACACAGAACTTTAAAAGCAGATTCGACCACACAGAAGAAACAATCAGTGACCTGAAAAATACGACATTTGAAATTATTCAGTCATAGGACCAGAAATTTAAAAAGAATGAAAAAGAGTGATAAAAGCCTATCAGATTTATGAGACACAATGAAAACAATATTCACATGATGAGAATTCTAGAAGAAAAAGAGAAAGCAACAGAAAGTACATTCAAAGCAATGACTGAAAACTTCCAAACCTGGCAGAAAAAAAAAGACATCCAGATCCAAGGATCCCAAAGGACCCCAAAAAGAGTGAACCACAATATCACAAACCACATTAGGGCTGCAGAGAAATACATTATGATTAAACTGTCAAAAGTCAAAGGAGGAAGAGGGGCACACCTGGGTGGCTCAGTCGGTTAAGCATCCAACTTCGGTTCAGGTTATGATCTTGTGGTTCTAGAGTTCAAGTACCGCATCAGGCTCTGTGCTGACAGCTCAGAGCCTGGAGCCTAATTCAGATTCTGTGTCTCCCTTCCTCTCTGCCCCTCCCCTGCTTGCTCACTCACTCTCTCTCTCTCTCTCTCTCTGTCTCTCAGAAATAAATAAACATTGGGGCACCTGGGTGGCTCAGCCGGTTGAGCATCTGACTTCAGCTCGGGGCATGATCTTGTGGTTCATGAGTTCGAGCCCGACATCAGGTTCACCGCTTTCAGCAGAGAGCCCACTTTGGATCTTCTGTCCACCTCTCTCTCTGCCCCTCCCCCACTCACACTCTCTCCCTCCACAATAAGAAAAAAAAAAACCTTAAATAAATAAACATACATTTAAAAAAAAAAGTCAAAGGAGAAAGGAAGAATTTTTAAAACAGCAAAAGAGAGGAGTTACATGTAGGCGAATGCCCATAAAACTATTCACAGATTTCTCAATAAAAACTTCTCAGGCCAGGGGCACCTGGGTGGCTCAGGCAGTTAAGTGTCCAGCTCTTGATTTTGGCTCAGGTCATGATCTCATAGTTCGTGAGATTGAGCCCTGTATCAGGCTGCGCACTGACAATGCAGAACTTGCTTGGGATTCTCTCTCTCCCTCTCTCCCTGCTCCTCCCCCACTCACATGCATGTCCTGCTCTCTCTCTCTCAAAATAAATAAATAAACTTGAAAAAAAGAAAAAGAAACTTCTCAGGCCAAACTAGTCACATGATATATTTTCAAAATATTAAAAGAAAAAAAAAAAAAAAGGTCAACTAAGAATGCTATGGTCAGTGAAGCTGTCCTTCAGAAATTGAGGGATAAAGCCTTTCCCAAACAAACAAAAGCTGAGGGAATTCATCACCATTAGACTTGCCTTACAAGAAATGCTCAAGGGAGTTGTTTGAGCAGAAACAAAAGGACGGTATGTAACATTATAAAAACATAACAAGCTAGTGTAAAACATAATGGTAGGTATACACTCAAAGTCAGATTCTGTAATATGGTAATGGTGGTATGTAATTCACTTACAACTCTAGTTTAAAAGTAAAAATGTAGTAAAAATAATCATAACCACAATAATTATTAGTTACACAATATAAAAAATATGAGAAGTGTGACACCAATAACCTAAAATGTCAAAGGGAGAAGAAATAAAGGTGTAAGGCACAGAAATTATATGGTAGTTAAGTTGTTAGTTTAAAACAGGGTGTCATAATTTTAAGATATTTTATGTAAGCTTCATGGTGGCAAGGGAAAAACCTGTAGTAATTACACAAAAAGGAATGATGGTGAAGTCAAAGCACAATAACACTAGAAAACATCAAAACACACACAAAAAAGGCACCACAGTAATAAACAAGGAACAATAGAGCTACAGAAAAAAATTAACAAAATAGCAATAGTAAGTCCTTACTTATCAATAACTACTTATATGTAAATCGGTTAAATTCTCCAAATGATGAAGAATAACTAAATAGATAAAAAGACCAGATCCAACAAACGATTCACTTTAGTCTTAAAGACAAATGCAGACTGAGAGTGAAGGGATGGAAAAAATATTTCAAGCAAATGGTAACCAGAAACAAAAATAAAAACTGGGGTAACTATCCTTATATCAGACAACATAGACTTTAAACTAAAAATGGTTTTAAAAGAGACAAAGAAAGTCATTATACCATAAAAATATCAATACATCAAGAAACCATAATAATTTAAATATTTGTGCACCCAACATCAGAGTACCTATATACATAAAGAAAAACTAGTAGAGCTAAGGAAGAAATAAACAAGGAGTACAATAATAGTTGGGGACTTTAATACCCCTCTCAACAATGGGTTGATAATCTAGGCAGATAATAAAGATAATAAAGAGAATAAAGAACCACGGATTCGAAACAACAATACAGACCAAATGGTCCTACAAACATAAGAGAACATTCAATTCAACAACAGTAGAACCCACATTCTTCTCAACTGCACTTGGAACAATTTCTAGGATAGTCCATGTTAGCCACAATACAAGTCTTAGCAAATTCAGGAAGATTGAAATAATACGAAGCAACTTCTCTGACCACAATGATACAAAACTAGAGTTCAATAACTAGAGTAAAACAGGAAAATTCACAAATACATACAAATTAAGCCACACTCTCCTAAACAAAGGATCAAAGAAGAAGTTAAGGAAAAATTAAAAAGTATTTTGAGAAACAAAAATGAAAACAAAGCATACCAGAACTTAATGGACGGAACAAGCAAAAAGGTTCTCAGAAGGAACTTCGTAACAATACAGGCATATCTTATTCTATTGCACTTCATTTTATTGTGCTTCACAGATACTGGATATTCTACAAAATGAAGGGCTGTGGCAACACTGCATCAGACAAGTCTGTCAGTGCCAGTTTTCCAACACCATTTATTCACTTCATGTCTCTGTGTCACATTTTGGTAAATCTCACAACGTCTCAAACTTTTTCATTATTATATTTGTTGTGCTCTGCAGTGATCTTTGATGCCACTATTATAATTGTTCTGGGGCACCATAAACCACACCCATATAAGATGACACACTTAACTGATACAAGTTATGTGAATTCTGACTGCTCCAACAACCAGCTGTTCCCCATCTCTCTCGTCCTCAGGCCACCCTACTTTGAGACAAAACCACACTGAAATGAGGTCAATTGATAACCCTACAATAGCCTCTAAGTGTTCAAGTGAAAAGAAGAATTGCACATTGCTCACTTTAAATCAAAAGCTAGAAACGATTAAACTTGATGAGGAAGGCATGTCAAAAGCAGAGACAGACTGAAAGCTAGCTCTCTTGTGCTGAAGAGTTAACCAAGTTGTGAATGCAAAAGTAAAAGTTCTTGAAGAAAATTAAAAGTACTACTCCAGTGAATACACAAATGATGAGAAAGCAAAACATCCTTATTGATGATATAAAGTTTTAGTGGTCTAAATAGAAAATCAAACCAGCCACAACATTCCCTTAAGCCAAAGCCTCATCCAGAGCAAGGTCCGAGCTCTCATCAATTCTATGAAGGATGAGAGATGAGGAAGCTATAGAAGTATGAAGCGAGCAGAGGTTGGTTCATGAGATTTAAGGAAGACACCATCTCCATAACATAAAAGTGCAAGGTGAAGTAGCAAGTGCAGATGTAGAAGCTGCACCAAGTTATCCAGAAGATCTACCTAGATAATTAATGAAGGTGGCCACACTAAACAACAGATTTTCAATGCAGATAAAACAGCCTTCTATTGGAAGAAAATGGCATCTACGCCTTTCATATCTAAAGAGAAGTCAGTGCCTGGCTTCAAAGCTTCAAAGGACAGGTTGACTCTTTTGTTAAAGGCTAATGCAGCTGGTGACTTTAAGCTGAAGCCAATGGTCAATGACCATTCAACAAACCCTAGGGCCCTTAAGAATTATGCTAAATCTATTCTACCTATGTTCTATAAATGGAACAAGAAAGCCTGGATGACAGCACATGTTTACAACATGATTTACTGAATATTTTAAGCCCATTGTTGAGACCTACTTCTCAGGAAAAAAAAAAAAAAAAAAAAAAAACTCTTTTCAAAATATGACTGCTCGTTGACAATGCACCTCATCACCCAAGAGCGCTGATGGAGATGTATGATGAGATTAGTGTTGTGTTTTCATGCCTGCTGACACAACATCCACTCTGCAGCCCATGGTTCAAGGAATCATTTCACCTTTCAAGTCTTACTATTTAAGAAATACATTTCACATGCCCATATCTACCATAGATAATGATTTCTCTGATGGATCTGGGCAAAGTAAATTGAAAATCTTCTAGAAAGGATTCACCATTCTAGATCCTATAAAGAACATTCATGATTCATGGAAAGAGGTCAAAATATCAACATTCACAGGAGGCTGGAAGAAGTTGATTCCAACCCACACGGATGACTCTGAGGGTATCAAGACTCTAGTGAAGCAAGAAACTGTAGGTGTGGTAGAAAGAGCAGAAGAACTAGAACTAGAAGGGGAGCCTGAAGATGTGACTGAACTGCTGCAATCTCATGATAAAAAATTTTAATGGATGAGGAGTAACTTCCTTTGAATGAGCAAAGAAAGTGGTTTCTTGAGATGGAATCTACTCCTGGTGAAGATGTTATGAAAAATGTTCAAAATACAAAAAAGGATTTAGACTATAACATAAATTTAGTTGATAAAGCAGTGGCAGGGTTTGAGAGGACTGACTCCAATTGTGAAAAAAATTCTACTGGAGAAAAATGCTATCAAACAATATGGCATGCTACAGAGAAATCATTCATGAAAGGAAGGGTCAATCAATGCAGCAAATTTCACTGTTGTCTTATTTTAAGAAACTGCCTCAAGGATCCAAGGTGGCTCAGTTGGTTATGCGTCCAACTCTTGATTTCGGCTCAGGTCATGATCTCACAGTCCAGGGGTTCAAGCCCCGCTTTGGGTTCTGCGCTTACAGTATAGGGCCTGCTTGGGATTCTTAGCTCTCCCTCTCTCTCTGCCCCTCCCCCACTTGCACAGATGAGCTCTTTCTCTCTCAAAATAAATAAACATTAAAAAAAAAAAAAAGAAAGAAAGAAATTGCCTAACTATAGAGAACAGATAGTTACCAGCAGGGGTGGGGTATATGGTGGGATGGGTGCAATAGGTGAAGAGGATTAAGAGTATACTTATCTTGGGGACACCTGGGTGGCTCAGTTAAGGGTCTGACTCTTGGTTTTGGCTCAGGTCATGATCTCACAGTTCATGAGTTCAAGCCCTCATGGGCTCCGTGCTGACAGTGTGGAGCCTGCTTGGGATTCTCTCTCTCCCTCTCTCTCTGCCTCTCCCCTGCTCATTCTCTCTCTCTCTCAAAAAATAAATTTAAAAAAATGTTTTAAATAAATAAGTAAATAAAGAGTACACTTATCTTGATGAGTACTGAGTAGTATATGGAATTGGTGAATCACTATATTGTATACCTAAAACTAATATAACACTGGATGTTAACTACAGTGTAATTAAATTTTTGATTAAGTTAATTAAATAAGAAATTGACACAGACAACTGAACGATTAGCAACCACCACCCTGATCAGTCAGCAACCATCAACATCAAAGCAAGACTCTCCACCAGCAAAAAGATTATGACTTCCTAAAAGCTGAGATGATGGTTAGCAGTGTTAGCAATCAAGTATTTTTTAATTAAAATAATCATAATGATAAAATAACAATTACATTTTTAAATATAATGCTACTGCATACTTAAAAGACTGCAGTACTGTACATGTAACAAAGCTTTGATATGTTCTGGGAAAGCAAAAATGAATTTGAATCACTTTATGGAGATACTCACTTTATTTTGGTGGCCTGGAACCAAATCTGCAGTATCTCCAAGATATGCCTATGAACACCTACATTAGGAAGCAAGAAATATTCCAAAAAACAACCTAACTCTACACCTTAAAGAAGTGGAGAAAGAAGAGTAAACTAAGCTCAAAATAAGCAAAAGGAAGAAAATAATAAAAATTAAAGCATAAAGAAACAAAACACAACAGAAAAGATTAACCAAAGTAAAAGTTGGTTCTTTGAAAAGATGAACAAAATTGACAAAACTTTAGTTAGATTAACCAAGAAAAAAAGAGAGAGGACCCGAATTAACAGAAATATAAGTGAAAAAGGAGACATTACAAGTGATAACAGAGAAATACAGCCATAAGACGCTACTATGAACAACTATATGCCAACAAATTGGACAACCTAGAAGAAAGTGAAAAATTCTTAGAAAAAGGCAAACAACTGAGACTGAATCAGGAAGAAATACAAAGCCTGAACAGAGTTAAGTACTACCAGACTGTACCAATAATCAAAAATCTCTCCCCTCAAAACAAAACAAAAACAAAAAAACAAAGCCCAGGACCAGATGGTGAATTTTACCAAACATTTAAAGAACTGGGGTCAATCCTTATCAAACTCTTGGGAAAAAAATCAAAGAGGAGGGAACACTCCCAAAGTCATGTTACAAGGCCAGCATTATGCTACTACCAAAGCCAGAAAAGGACGCTACTGGAAAAGAAAGCTACAAACCAATATCCTCGATGAATATAGAGGCAATAATTCTCAATAAAATACTAGCAAACAGAATGCAGCAGCACATTAAAAGGATGATTCACATTCACCATGATCAAGTGGGATTTACACCTGAGATGTGCAAGGATGATTCAACATGTGCAAATCAAGTGAAGTGGTTCATCTCATTAATAGAATGAAAGAAAAAAATCAGATGATCATCTCAATAGATGCAGAAGAAGGCATCTGACAAAATTCAGCATCTGTTCATGATAAAAACTGTTAACAAATTAGGTACAGAAGGAACATACCTCAACACTATAAAGGCCATATATGATAAGCCCACAGCTAACATCATACTCAGTGGTCGAAAGCACTTCCTCTAAGATAGGAACAATAGAAGGGTGCCCACTCTCACTACTCCTATTCAATATAGTACTAAAAGTTCTCCCCAGAATAATCAAACAAGAAAAATAAAAGGCACCAAAGGAAAGAAGTAAAACTACCTCTGTTTGCAGATGACATGATTTTACATATAGAAAATCCTAAAGACTATACACACACATACACACACGCACAACCATTATAACTAATCAACAAATTCAGTAAAATTGAAGGATACCAAATTAAAATACAAAAATCAACAGCATTTCTATATATTTACAAAAAAATTATCTGAAGGAAATAAAACAATCCCATTTACAATAGCATCAAAAACAAAATACTCAGTAATAAACTTACCCTAACCTAGAAGATGAAAGATCCCTACTTTAAAAACTACAAGACAATGGTTGATAGAAATCACAGAAGACATGAATAAATGGTAAGGTATCCCATGTTCATGGTTTGGAAGAATTAATATTGTTAAATTGTCAATACCACCAAAACTATCCAATGATTCAATGCAATTCCTATCAAGATGACAACAGCATTTTTTAGAGAAGTATGAAAAAACAGTCCTAAAATTTACATGGAACTACCAAAGACCCTAAATAGCCAAAGCTTTCCTAAGAAAGAACACAACAGAAGGCATCACACTTCCTGATTTCAAGCACAGCCTCAAAACAGTATGATGCGCTGTCATAAAAATACACAATGGAACTGAATCAAGAGTCCAGAAATAAACCCAAGCATATATGGTCAATATTTGACAAGAGAGCCACAAAAACTCAATGGAGAAAAGCTGATCTCTAGAATAAATGGTGCTGGGAAAACTGGATATTTGCATGGAAAAGAATGAAACTAGACCACTCAAAAAAATGAACTCAAAACAGATTAGAGACTTAAATGTGAGACCTGAAACCATAAAATTCCTATAAGAAAACATAGGAAAAAAGCTCCCTGACATAGGTCTTGGCAATGTTGTGGATATGACACCCAAAGCACAAACCACAAAATCAAAAATAAACAAATGGCACTACATCAAAGCACACAGCAAAACAATCAATCAACAAAGTAAAAAGACTATCTACAGAATGGGAAAAAATATTTGCAAAGCATATAGATAATAAGGGTCTAATATCCAAAATGTATAAAAAATTCATACAATTCAGTAACAAAATAATAATAATCCAATTTAAAAGATAGCAAAATGGAAGAAAGAGGAAAGATTGCAGAGTAGGAGGATCCTGAGCTCACCACGTCCCAGACACACCGAGGCAACAACATATATTACAACTCACCTTGAAAACAACTCGAAGACTGGTAGAATAGATCTTCGACAGCTAAAGTCATAAAGAGAAATGCACACTGAAAAGGACAGAAGTAGAAACATGGTCAGGAACCAAAACACCAGTGCAGCTACCCACAAGCGGAAGGGATATCACAAGCATGGAGGAGCAAGAGGATCAAGTTCCACAATGGGCCCCTCCAACCCTGGGGGGGTGCACTCAGAAGATGAGTCCCCATGATATATGGCTTTGAAAATCAGTAGGTATTAACTCCCAGAGGTTTAAAAATCAACAGGGCTTACCTCCAGAAGAACTGGAGGGCTATAGGAAACCAAGTCTCTTCTCTTACAGAGCCAGCATACAGTCTCATTCAGCACAAGACCCGGTTCAGAAGTAGCCAAATTGGTAAGGGAAAAGTAAAACTGTCACTACTTGCAGATGACATACTATATAGAGAAAACCCTAAAGACTCCACCAAAAAACTATTAGAACTAATAAATGAATTCAGTAAACTTGCAGGTTAAAAAATCAATATACAGAAACTGCTGCATTTCTATTCACTAATAATGAAGTAGCAGAAAGAGAAATTAAGAAAACAATCCCATCCACAATTGCTCCAAAAAAATAAAATACCTAGGAACAAATGTAACCAAGGAGGTGAAAGACCTGTACTCTGAACACTGTAAGATACTGATGAAAGAAACTGAAGACTACACAAACAAATGGAAAGGCATACAATGCTCGTGGCTCAGAGAAATTACTATCATTAAAATGTCCACAGCACCCAAAGCAATCTACAGATTCAATGCAATCCCTATCAAAATAACAATAGCATTTTTCACAGAACTAGAACAAAAATAATCCTAAAATTTGTTTGGAACCACAAAAGACCTTAAATAGCCAATGCAATCTTGAGAAAGCAGAACAAAGCTGGAGATAGCACAGTCCCACATTTCAAGTTATACTACAAAGCAGCAGTAATCAAAACAGTATGTACCGGCACAAACACAGGTACATATACCAATGCAACAGGATTAGAGAGTCCAGAAATAAGCCCACACTTATATGGTCAATTTATCTACAACAAAGGCAAGAATACACAATGGGAAAAAGACAGTCTTTGTAATAAATAGTGTTAGGAAAATGGGATAACTACATATAAAAGAATGAAACTAGACCACTTTCTTATACCATACAGAAAAATAAACTCAAAACGGATTAAATAAATACACAGATGTGACACCTCAAACCATAAAACTTCTAAAAGAAAACACAGGCAGTAATCTCTTGGAAAATAAACTCAAATTGATTAAATAAAGACCTAAATGTGAGACCTCAAACCATAAAACTTCTAAAAGACGACATCAACAGTAATCACTTGGACAGCAGCCTTAGCAACATATTTATGGATAGGTCTCCTGAGGAAAAGGTAAACAAAAGCAAAAATAAACTAATGGGACTATGCTAAAATAAAAAGCTTTTGCACAGTGTAGGAAACCATAAACAAAATGGAAAGGTAACCCACTGAATGGGAAAAAGTATTTGTGAATGAAATATCCAGTAAGGGATTAAAATCTAAAATATACAAAGACCTTATATAACTTAATGCCAACACAAAAGGAAAAAAATCTGAAAAATGGGCAGAAGACCCAAATAGACATTTTTCCAAAGAAGACATTCAGATGGCCAGCAAACACATAAAAAGATGCTCAACATCACTAATCATCAAAGAAATAAAATTAAAACCACAATGAGATATCACCTCATACCAGTTAACGAGAAGTAGTACCAAAACGACAAAAAATGAAGTGTTGATGAGGAAGTGGAGCAAAGGGAAACCTTGTGCACTGTTGGTGGGAATGCAAACTGGGGAGACCACTGTGGAAAACAGAAGTTCCTCAAAAAATTAAAAATAGAAATATCACAGGATCCAGTAATTCCACTTCTGCATATTTACCCAAATAAAATGTAAATACTAATTCAAAAAGATCTACGCACTCCTATGTTTACTGCAGCATTACCTACAATAGCCAAGATATGGAAGCAACCCAAGTGTCCAAGAATAGACGAATGGATAAAGAAGGTGTGCTATATACATATACGATGGAATATTACCCAGCCATAAAAAAAGAACAAAATCTTGCCATTTATGACAATATAGATGAACCTAGAGGGTATCAGGCTAAGTGAAATAAGTCAGAAACAAGCACCATATGAGTTCACTTCTATGTGGAATCTAAAAAACAAAACAAATAACCAACCACAAAAATACAGAAACAGAGCCAAAAATATAGAGAATAAATTGGTGGTTGCCAGAGATAGGTAAAAGGGACTAAGAAGTACAAACTTCCAGTTATAAAATAAATACATCATGAGGATTAAAAGTACAGCATAAGGTATATAGTCAATAATACTGAAATAACTCTGTATGGTGACAGGTGGTAACTACACTTAATGTGATGAGCGTTTCATAATGTTTATAATTGTTGAATCATTATGTTGTACACCTGAAACTAGTATTATAGGTCAACTATATTTCATTTATTTTAAAAAAAAAAAGTGGGCAGAAGAACAGACATTTTTCCAAAGTCGATATAAATGGCCAACAGGCCATGATGAGATATCACCTCACAGCTGTTTGATGTCCATCATCAAAAAGACAATAGATAATGAGGATGTGGAGAAAAGGGAAGCCCAGTGTGCTGCACTGGGACTGAAAACTAGTACAGTCACTATGGAAAACAGTGTGGAGAATCCTCAAAAACTTAAAAACTGGACTACTCTTGGTCCAGCAGTTCTACCTCTAGGAAGACAGCTGCCTCCTGAACAACATGGATGTGAACTGTGTGAGTCCCCATATGTGTGGATTTGTTTCAATAAATATGTGTACAGTACTGTAAATGGATTTACTCTTCCTTATAACTCTTAACATTTCTTTTCTCTAGCTTACTTTATTGTAAAAATACAGTATATAATACACATAACGTGCAAAATATATGTTAATCAACTGTTTATGTTATTAGTCAGGCTTCTGGTCAGCAATAGACAATTTGCAATTAAATTCCGGGGGAATCAAAACTTACACAGATTTTTTACTCTGCAGGGAGTCGGCGTCCATAACCCCTACACTGTCCAAGGGTCAAGTGTCTATCCAAAGGAAGGAAAACACGGACTCAAAAAGCTGCATCCTTATGTTCACTGCACCATTATTTACAAGAGGCAAGACACAGAAATAACCTAAGCATCCAACAATGGATAAATGAAGTTGTAGTGTATATATACAGAATATTACTCAGCCATTAAAAAAAAAAAAAAAAAACCACACAGGAAATCCTGCCTTTTGTGACAACGCAGATGGACCTTGAGGGCATTATGCTAAGTCAAGTAAATCAGACAAACACTGTATGATCTCGCTTACATGTAGAATCAAAACAAACCAAAGTGATGGAAAAGAGACTAGATTTGTGGTTACCAGAGGCGGGAGGATTGGAGGTGGGGACTAGGGTAATTGGAGGAAAGTGGTCACAAACTTCCATTTATAAGATAAATAAGTACTAAGGATGTAAGGTGTTGAGCATAGCTAACACTGCTGTATAATATACAGGAAGTTATTAAAAGAGTAAATCCTGAATTCTCCTCACAAAGATCTTTTTTTTCAGCTTTTTCTTTTCTTTTTTTTTCTTAGATTTCTCTTTTTATTATATCTAAATGAGATGATGGATGCTAACTAAACTTACTGTATCATCATTTCACAATAGATTTAAGTCAAACCATTAAGCTGTACACCTTACACTTTTAAGTGACATGTCAATTATATCTCAATAAAACTGAATGTGATAAATATATAATATACACACACATGACTGTCCAGTTTAAAATTTGCATAATTTATTAAATACAGTGTGGTATGAATTTGGAAACAGTGATCTAAAGCACTGTTTTCCAAATTATATTTCACAAACATTAACCTGCAAGATAATCTATGGGAAAAAAATAAGGTTTGGTAGCCAAGAAAGTACAAGGAATGCTGTTAACTATAGTCTCCCTTTGGAAATTCACAAAGTGCATTAACACATAAAAAGGTCTGAGAAGTCAAGGGGCGCCTGGGTGGCTCAGTCAGTTAAGCATCCCACTTCAGCTCAGGTCATGATCTGACAGTACGTGGGTTCGAGCCCTGCGTCGGGCTCTGTGCTGACAGCTCGGAGCCTGGAGCCTGTTTCAGATTGTGTGTCTCCCTCTCTCTCTGTCCCTCCCCTGTTCACGCTCTGTCTCTGTCTCAAAAATAAATAAACATTAAAAAAAATTTTTTTTAACGTACCCTCTCTCTGTACCCTGCAGCAAAGATCCACCCATGTAACTTGGCTTAATCCAGTGTTTATTAAATTGGGCATTTGTACTTCAAACTTTGTATCACGTAATTCCTATCAACTCAAGGGGCGATAGACCTGTAGTGTGATGGTGAAGACAATACTGCCTCTATTCAACCCTGCATGGCTCTGCCCTTCAGTAGCTATTATTTTCTTCATCTAGAAAATGGATAGGGTAACAATACCCTCCTTCATGCAAAGTATTCATAACAGTATTTTTATAACACCATGAGCACTTTATAAATGTGAACATCCAGCAGAACCACTGTTGTAAGACACTTTGGCAAACACTGGTAGAGAAACTAACCCTTTAGTGTTCTGGGGCTCCTAAGAGAAGATTACAGACTAGTTGGAGAGAAGGTATGTAATTATGACACAATATGGTAAGTCCTGAACAAGGAGTGGGTGAGGACTTTTGGAGCCCACAGAAAGGAAGGAATATTTCTAAGAGTGAGGGAGGTTTCAGGAAAGAAGCCAACTGAGAGGATTTCACCAAGCAAAAAAGGAGACAACGACAGGAGCCCAGAGTTGGTCTGGATGAAAAACAGTGAGGAGCCTGATTTGATTAGAGTGCAGAAGTTACAAAATGGGGGATGTCCTGAAAATGAGGTTGATGTTAGATTGCTAAAGGTCCTGTATTCCATACTGGGGACCTTGGAATTTCTTCTACAAGCATGAAGGAGCACACACGTTAAAGACAGCCAGTCAACCAGGCAAGGATCAGAGAATCAATGTGGGAAGTGAGAAGACAAGACGAGGCTCAAGGATATTATAAAACTTCAGGGAAACAGAGAAGGAAGGAGCAGTCACACTAGAGAAAAGGAAAACAGGTTTAATTTTTTGTTTAACGTTTATTTATTTTTGAGACAGAAAGAGACAGAGCATGAACGGGGGAGGGTCACGGAGAGAGGGAGACACAGAATCTGAAACAGGCTCCAGGCTCCGAGCTGTCAGCACAGAGCCCGACGCGGGGCTCGAACTCGCAGACCGCGAGATCATGACCTGAGCCAAAGTCGGATGCCCAACCGACTGAGCCACCCAGGCGCCCCACGGAAAACAGGTTTAAAGGCACTTCAAATGTAGCAAAATATCAGGTATGGCGTTTAGAGAAAGTTTAGACACGGCAAAAAGACAAAAAAGGACACTAGGTGTGGGGGATGAGAAGGTCCAAGGTGGTAGCAAATGTCCTGGAGATGGATGCAAGAAGAGCAGATGCATGTTCTGAGAGGGGGGACGGGCGATTAAATGGGTTCACGTCAGGGCTAATGTCTCCCGGTCTCGATCTCAGGGGGAGGGGGCACAGAACAGCGCTGGGAGACAGGAGTAATGGGTGGCCATTAGAGTTACAGGAATGGCCGGGCTCACCCTTCAAGAGTGTCAACAGGAGGGAAAAGGGCCTGTACTGAGTGAGATGCAGGATGGGGCTTTCTCTCTCCCCTTCCCCAAAAGAGATCAGTGTGGATACTCTGGGAAAGCTGGGATGTAACACCTCCAAGCTACATTCCATTCAAACTCCCATTTTGCTCCCTGGGCCTTCCTCCCCTCCCCACTTGATGGCAAAAGCCTGGAATTTCTATCAGGTGGGTAACGTTTTAGTCCCTTCTCCCTCGGCACACTCACCATCCGTGAAACTATGTCTGAAATGGTTACTTGACACAGGAATCTTTCATAGAGAAATTTACAAGCCTATGCATTTTCATTTTCTGAATTTTTATTGTTTATTTTTGACAGAGAGACAGAGCGTGAGCGGGAGAGGGTCAGAGAAAGGAGGAGACACAGAATCCGAAGCAGGCTCCAGGCTCTGTCAGCACAGAGCCCGACGTGGGGCTCGAACTCACGAACCTCGAGATCGTGACCCGAGCAGAAGTCGGACGCTTAACCAACAGAGCCACCCAGACGCCCCTTCATTTTCAATATTTATTTTATTATGCTCAAAAACCCGCACCCTGTCCCTGACGCCCTTCACATCCTCATCCCTCTCTTGGCTTACGTGCACCCCTGAACTTCACGCAGGAGTAAGAACGAGGTTCAGGATGCGTTAAGGGTCAGCAGCGTCTGAGTACGCACCCTCCTCGGTAACAAAAAACACTTTCTTTTTTTCCCTGTTGCCATGCCTGCGTCAAAGTGACTGTCTCAAAACCACCACAACAAAATTTCCTACGTGGAGCTCTGACCCTTTCTACCCCCACCTGGATCGGCTGAAATCCCCAGGTGGTACCACCTCGTCTAATTAGCTGCCTTCCTCTCCTGCAGCCCAAACTGAACCGAATGTACGTCGGTCATGTCCCTCCCTCCGTGAAGTCCCCCCGTTCTCCTCCTGCTGACTTTCCACTGTCAGTCTAACCGCCCCAGCCAAGAACAGACAGCTGCTGCAGGGTGACCCTGAACGTAAAGTCCCTGTGGACTTTCAGGGTCACGGGGTGCAGTTTTGCCCGCCAGCTCCTAGCACCCAGGCATCTCCCGGCCCACTGCTGGACACACCGGAGCGTCACCACCTGCCAGCGGCAGGGCCCAGCCCTGTGCGACCCGGCGCCTCGCAGGCTGCACCTGCCATCTACGAGGATTTCCGCAGCAGGGAAGGGCTCCCTGCTGTTAATTAAAAACTTCCTTCCTGACAAGCTCCACTTAGAAACCGAAGCCTCGCACCCCACAACGAGATAAAAGGCCATGCTCCTGAAGAAATCAAACAACGGTTTCTCCCAGAAGCCTGAAAGGAGAGAGGATGTGGTCAGGGAGCTGCTTCCACCCAAGACAAGGGACCTTCGGCACCTCGGCGATGTACCAGCCATTGCACTATGGACTGGCTCTATATCCATGGTCTCAATGCGTCCTCAGAGTGACCCAACGAAGGGGCATCACCGTTTCCGTATTACCGTTGCAGGGTTTTTTAACGCAATACCCGGGGTTCGTTGCCTCACCACTTGGAAGGATGAAGAGGGGGACACAAAATGAGCAGCAGGCGAAGACCAGAAAGGAAGAACAGTGGGGAACCTCCCTTTACAGAGAGGGGACATCGGAAAGTGAACTGCCTGAGGACAGGGGTCCTTGTTTGATAAGGTTCTGCTCGGCCCTCCTCATCCCCTTCCCCCTGGTTCCTTCTCAGGTTCTACCCTTATTGGCTTGATAGCTCTAAGTGCTGGGTTGTCCATTCCTGATTGGCTCCTGTCCATTGTACAAGGGGTGGTCTATGGCCATACTTAGGTCTTGGGTCAAATTCCTGAGGGGAAACCTGAGAGGGAGTAGGTGGGGTCTGTTACATTCTTGAGAGGCACCTTATGCCTGCGGGGTTTGCTGCGGACATTCCCAGCATCGTTCCGAAACAGGTGTTTTTTCCCCCACCCAGGAACCTCAGGCCCTAATCCTTCCCTCTTTGCCGAACTCCTACGTTCTCCTAGCACATTACAGGTAAGCAAGCTGAGTTTCAGGTGTTAGTCTGAGCCCACACGGCCCCGCAAGTTTCCTTACGTGGTTTCCCTGTAACCATCAGGGCGCACGGGTGCTAAAAAGCCTAGATCCGGAGAGCAAGTGTGGTTCATTCCCACCACCCCCCAGTTGTGCCCAGGCGGCTTCCGGGGCACGGTCGGCTGTCAAATGCAAAGCGACAGTGCACGCTCCTGCAGCTCCCGCACCGGCGCAGGGGAAGGGCTGGCCGGCGCCCCGCACCTGCTACCCCTGCGCTAAGGGTCACCGACCCCAGCCTCAACACGCCTGCGAGGCTGAAACCCTTCGCGGCATGTATGACCACGTCCTTGTGGCCTCCTGCCACTAACTGGGCTCCCGCAGCTCTCCACGAGGCGGGCCCCAACGTCTCCCACCACAATTCAGGCGCGCAAGGACCCCAAGTGTTTATCCGCTGCTCACAAACTCACTCGGCCTCAGGTTTTCACCTGGAACCCAGTTTCAGGTTTTCTAGGTCGCGCTCTACACGTCGGGGGTCGGCTTACCTGCTGACAGGCCAATAGTGAGGCTCCACGCGGCAGGCGCTTCCTGCGTCCTCGGGTCCTGCGGTGGCTTTCCCAGCAGTCGGCCCCTGACCCAGCTCTTGACCTTGGCTGAAGCCCTGTGGGTCCCCCGCCCTGGGGTGACCTCCCAAAGGTGGGGCTGATCTGCGGCGCCGCGAGGAACGCTGGGAAGTTCCTTGCGCACTGCACTCTGGGACTGGGGGGCGGGAGTGGGTGGTGCTACCGCGAGCCACGCCTCCGTCCCGGTTCCCAAACCCGGCTGCTCTAGGATCCTCCAGGGTAGTTGGGGAAAGTATTGTTCTTTGCGGAGCAAGGAACCGTTACAGTCAGCACCGTCTCTTCCTTTTCTGGCTCCAGCCCCTGCCCCTTACCCAGGCCACGGTTCTTTTCTCCCATGCAGATAAATAAAAACACTCGGCAAGCAGTCTTCCCAGTGTTTTTATTTTACACTAAGTCACAGTTTTTAAACTTAAAATCCAAGCGTTTGTGGGGTGCCTGGGTGGCTCAGTTGAGCGTCGAACTTCCGCTCAGGTCATGATCTCTCGCGCCTTCAGTTCGAGCCCTGCGTCAGGCTCTGTGTTGACAGCTGAGAGCCTGGAGCCTGCTTCAGATTCTGTGTCTCCCTGTCTCTCTGCCCACCCCGCCCCTCGGTCTGTGTTTCTGTCTCAAAAATAAGTAAACGTAAAAAAAAAAAATTAAAAAAAAAAAAAAGCCAAGCATTTGTTACTTTTCTTCTTTGATTTCACCCTCCTTTGGGGTTGGGTTGTCAGAGCAAATACGAGTCACCCAGTTACGTTTGAATTTCAGGTAAATGACAAAAAATTGTTAGTATATGTCCCAAATATTGCATAGGATATAATTATGCTAAAAATTATTTGTCATTTTTCTGATTCGGAGTGAACTGAGCATCCTAGATATGTATTTGCTAAGTCTGCCAAACCTACCCTGGGAAAACGGAGGCCTGTTTGCTGACGCCCTCCATCAAGGGTGGCACTGAGGAGCAAAATGTGTGTGTCCTTGAGAGGTGCGAGATTATGTTAATATTTCACAATATTACCCACCCTCACAAATAAAAATGCACACGTTTCCTAAATGTTTTTAAAGGAACCATAATAGGGGCATTTTATCAGCAGAATCCATGGTGATGGATAGTGTTAGGAATTTATTTGGAACAAATGAAACTGTCATGTATCATGCAAGGTGGGAAGCACACGTTTCCGTAAGCACAGTTACCGAGAGCTGCTCTCTTGTAACTGTGTTTTAGTCGCTGACATTCAGACCATGTAGTCACCCGGGAATTCAACCAAAGAACATTCAGCAGAGCTCCGGTGGCCCTTCGTCACACACATACAAGCTGGCGCTTGTTTAAGCGAGCAGAATGGCAAAGTGCTCTAAAGTGCGGTGTTCACTCTTTGTGTGAGCCTGGACAAGTTACTTCACAAGTCTGCACCTCGGTGAAGGATCCAGCACGAGAATAAACACACCATGATATGAACTCTGATAGTCAGAATCGGTGACTGAATTCAAGTAGTGGATGTGACACTTTCTAAGCAACTGAGATCCACGGAGACAGTGCTCGCTCCGGCGGCACAGACAGTAGAGCCACCAGGACAAAGGAATTAACTGTGGTCCCTCACCCTTGTCAGAGATGCCTGAGTGAGCGACAATGAGACTAGACGGAACATTTCAAACCAGTTATTCCTAAAAGTAAAAAGGCCGTGTTTGGGGATGTCCGCACCTTGCCTCATGCTTCTTAGTACCTAGTTCCAGAGGCGGCCTCTGCCCTAGACTCGGGATGGGGGCGTCCAGGCGGAAAGGTGGGGCCCGAGGCAAGACAAGGGAGACCAACAGTGCATGATGGCTTTTCCCGAAAATGCACCAGAGCCGGCCCTACCCAGCCCTCTTGGGCCCCTCTGCCACTCCCATCCCTTCCGAATGCATCTTCCTTCCCCCGACCTGATTAATATTCCTTCCATTTCACACTTCTCCCTCGGGATTGAAGTTGCCATAGTCACAAGCAGCTGCCTCCTGCGTGATAATACTGTGACCGCTCACGCGCTAACCTGGACCTCCAAACCCATTTTCTTTCTTTATCCTTTCTTTTTAAGTGTGTGTGTGTGTGTGTGTGTGTGTGTGTGTGTGTGTGTGTTTGTGTGCGTGAGCGTGGGCACACACATGTGCACATCCAAGGACAAGAATCTGAGAAAGAAGATAACTTTAGCCTTGAGAGAGAGGTTGGTTTTCTTAGAACTAATGGGCTTTTTTTGGCCTGTATTGCTGACATAACCAAGGCTCACTCTAGGTCTGTGTCTATTGTGCCCAAAAAGAGATTCGCCCAAGAAAGGGCCTTCATTCTGCCCTGACCTTTAGGCTTGACTCCAGACCCCCTGGGCAGTAAAGGACAACAGAAGGACATCTTTTGTAATGTTTATTTATTTTTGAGAGAGAGAAAGAGAGAGAGTGAGGGAGGGGCGGAGAGGGAGGGGACAGAGGATCTAAAGTGGGCTCTGTACTGACAGCAGTGAGCCCAATGCAGGGCCTGAACTCACAAACGGTGAGATGACCTGAGCCGGGGTCAGATGCTTAACTGACTGAGCCACCCAGGTGCCCACAGGACAGGTTTTAAATCTGTCACGAACCAGGGCCTCTACGGCACTGATCTTACACAGTCACTAGGTGGAGGTTCCCTACACGTTCTACCCCAACCTAGAAGAAAATAGACAAAGATCATCTGCAGCGCTGACTCTTGTGAGAAGGGTCAGAAATATCTCTTTTCCTTCTATCATCTCTGGAACCACAGACACTCTAACATGGGCGCAATCCACCAAGAGTTGTACATTTTTAAACAATCTTCCCGCAGTACTAGGATGTTCTTTAGATATGCTACAATGACCCAGACAATGAACGACTGAAGTTCTGGAGTTTCTCATGTTTGCCCTACATTTTTCTAGGGATGGTGGGCTGAGAAAAGGAGAGGGAACAGCAGCTGCCTTCAAAGAGCTTACAACACCAGACAGCCCCAACGGGCAGCCAAGTGGGTAAGTTTATTTAGTAAGTGGGAGAGAGGCGTTTCCCCCACACAAGCCTCACCATTTCAGTCACCTTGTGACTCAGCAGATTGTGGCCTGTGATGGCTGGGGCAGTAAGGACTTCAGTCAAAGAAGGCTCTGAGTATCTAACCTTGGGAATAGGGTAAAATGGAAGACTACCTCGGGGGACCATCACCCCAATTCTCCATTTGTCGTATCGATTTCCACACAACTGCTTCTAAGGCATAAATTCTTCCACCTCTCTTTTCCCCAATTTCTCAGTTTCTCTTCATCTCTCCCAAAGGATGTTGGGCCTCTTATTCAGGTTTAAAAGACAGGACTGGGGCAAAGAAAAGAAGGAAAATTTATTCCAGGTCCTGCTTTGTTTCTAACCAAGACTCCTGACTTCAAATTGCTCTAAAGATTGGGGGTGGGGAGGGCGCCCAGGTGGCTCAGTCGGTTGAGCGTCCGACTTCAGCTCAGGTCATGATCTCACAGTCCGTGAGTTCGAGCCTCGCGTCGGGCTCTGTGCTGACAGCTCAGAGCCTGGAGCCTACTTTGGATTCTGTGTCTCCCCCTCTCTCTGCCCCTCCCCTGCTCATGCCCTGTCTCTCTCTGTCTCAAAAATAAATAAAAACATTTTTAAAAAGTTAAAAAAAAAAAAAAAAAAGATTGGGGAGCAGAGGGGAGGAATAAGCATAAGGAGTCGTGATGTCATTAGGCATCTGACCAAAAGTCCCTATTCCTTCCTGCTGTGAACTATAGGACAAGTCAAGGTCAAAAGCAAAACCAGGTTGAAAGGTGAGCAGAAAAACCATTAGCAAAAACCAATAGCAGTTAACCCTCCTTAAGCAAATGTTAAATACACTTATTATAGCAATAAATAATAATGCAGGATGGAGTGTACATGGTGTAAACACCTTTAATACAATTCTAATTTTCTCTTTGCTTCAAGAGCCACAGATTGTTATGGCAACAAAACAGAAAAACAGATCACAGTATTAATTTGATATCTCAGCTTCATTTGTTCCACATTTGCAATACAACACATGCATTAACAAACAGCCGGGGCTGAGCCAAAGCAGAGAAAACACGTAAAACACAGAAGGGCACAATGGAGCACACTCTCAGCCTTGACTTTTGTTAAATAAAAAAATAAAAAATTATTATTTTTTCTATTTCTATAACGAAGAGAAGTTTGGTTGCCCACACAATTCGCCATCTGATGGATAACACTTGAGAAGCACATCGTTCCGTTCTTGCTAGCCCCATGATACCAGGGAGAATGTGAACAGACAATATGGCCTCCCTTTGCAGAAAGTTCTTGACCGCAAGTTTTGACCTGAGGAAACTCGGCTGACCTGGCTCTTAACTCCCATGTGCCTGGGCCCCTGTTGTGCCCCCACCCAATTCACTCTTTACTTTACAGAATAGCCTTTGCAGGACAAAAAGCTGATTCTTCTGTGTGGAGAAAAGGGAACTTTCAAATTGCTGGGGAGAATAAAGTGGTAGAATCTTCCTTGGATAAAAACTTGACAAGATCCAGTAAGGTTGAATATTCTCCTGATCTGTGGCCCAGGCATTCCCTTCTTGAGTAGAGAACTTTTGCTCATGTCTCCAAGGAAACGCGTCTGAGACTATTCGTTCCAATGTTGTTAAAAGCAGAAAAAAATTAGAAACAATCTAATTTTCCATCAACAAGAGAAAAGATGGGTTATGAGTGTATAGATGTTATGATGTGTGCATTTTAACCACAATTTTTTCATGTCATATTTTATTTTATTTTTGAGAGAGATTGAGAGAGAGAGAGATTGGGAGAGAGAGCATGAGCAGGGGAGGGGCAGAGAGAGAGGGAGACACAGAATCCGAGGCAGGCTCCAGGCTGTGAGCTGTCAGCACAGAGCCTGGTGTGGGGCTCAAACTCACCAATTGTGAGATCATGACATGAGCCAAAGTTGGATGCTTAACCGACTGAGTCATACAGGCTCCATTGTTTAAAGTAAATAAATTAAATAGGCAACACAGGGATCCTTGTGATATTGGAGTTGTTCCACATCTTGGACTTTATCAGTGTCAGTATTGTGGGTGTGACCTCGTATTATTATTTTGTAAGAAATTATCTGGGCGCCTGGGTGGCTCAGTCGGGTAAGCATCCGACTTCAGCTCAGGTCATGGTCTCACAGTCCGTGAGTTCGAGTCCCACATCGGGCTCTGTGCTGACGGCTCGGAGCCTGGAGCCTGCTTCGGATTCCGTGTCTCCCTCTCTCTGACCCTCCCCCATTCATGCTCTGTCTCTCTCAGTCTCAAAAATAAATAAACATTAAAAAAAAAAGAAATTATCAATGGGGGAACTGGGTAAAGGGGATACAGATCTTTCCATATTATTACTTACAACTGCAGATGAATCTGTAATTATCTCAAAACAAAGAAAAGTATAATTAAAAAAAAAAAAAAAGACAACTCTAGGGGCACCTGGATGGCTCAGTCAGTTGAACAACCAACTCTTGATTTCTGTTCAGGTCGTGGTCCCAAGATCATGGGATCGAGCCCTACACTGGGCTCCACACTGAGCATGGAACCCACTTGGGATTCTCTCTCTCCCTCTGTCCCTCTCCCCCTGTCACATTCTCAAAATAAATAAATAAACTTTAAAAATAAATATAATATAATATAATATAATATAATATAATATAATATAAACTCTATTTTTAAAAAAGATAACTCTAGATGTTGTGCGGGGTACAGTTTGGAAGAAGCAGTATGTGGACAGGAAATCCAGCTGGGAAGCTGTTGTAGTTGCCCAGCTGAGCCCTTTGAACCTGACCTGAGGCAGGAGAGGGGCAGAGGAGAGGGTGGGCACAAATACACTTAGGGAAATGGGCAGACAGGCTGGACGGGGTGAGATAATGAGGGAAAGCGAGGGGCGGTAAAGATAATGCCAAATTTTCTTCCCTAGGTACCTGGGCAGATTGTCATGTCAACAACATAGAAAAATCATCCAAGAAGAGGAATAAATTTGGGAATAGGAGTGAGTGGGGTTGAGTAGATCAGTTGGGACAAATGAACTTTGAGCTGTCTCCCAGGTCATACACTGTCAGCTGAATGCCTGGCACTTAGTGTTAACTGAATACTTGATCCTTGTGGTGATAGCTCTCTAAAGATGTCGGTGTCCCAATTCCTGGAACCTGCAAATATGTTACATTACACACGGCAAAGGGGAATTAAAGTTGCAGATGGAATTAAGGTTGATTATCAACTGATCTTAAGTAGGGAGATTACGTTGGATCATCTGGGTGGGCCCAATGTAATTACAAAAGTCCTTAAATGTGGAAGTGGAAGGCAGAACACTCAGTGTTCAGAGTAGTACATTGCGAGAAATACTCGCCGGTCATTGCTGGTTCTGAGGACAGAAGGAGGCCATAAGCCAGGGAATGCACTGATTCTAGAAATTAGAAAAGGGAAGAGAAAGATTCTCCCCTAGAGCCTTCACAAAGGAATACAACTCTGCCAACACCTTGATTTTAGCCCAGTGAGCCCTATTTTGGGCTTTTTACCTCAGAACTTAATGATAATAACTTTGTGTTGTTTAAGCCATTAAATGTGTGTTAATTTATTACCTCAGCAAAAGGAAACGAATACAATCCTTAATGGGTAATAGGACCACCTGGCTTGGGAATTTGCTGGGTGAAATTCCTGTCAAGTCCCAAATCCTTCAGTGAGGAAGGGAAGGTCAGATGGATGAGATAAAAATTAAATATAATTCAAAATGATAATGGAATGACAAACTGGTGACTAAGCCCATGTCCCACCGGGCCATCAACATCAGATGACAGGACACAGTAGAAGCATACCTTAGAGGGAAAAACAGCAACTCGACACAAGGAATCTCGGGCAAAGTACTGTCTTCTCTGGCCTCATAGAATGAACTGTTACCCTTGGCCCATGACAGAGAGGCCTGAGGCCCTTCCTCTTTGTGGGCTGCCTAAGAAGGGCCTCGCTTTGAGAAAAAGAGACCTGACCGCCCCAAGAATTCTCTGAAATTGGAATTCCAAGGTATTTCTTTCACAACAAAAATAGCATTTGGTATCACCATGATTTTAGCTTTGTGGATTTTAGCTTTGTGTGCGCAGGTAGCCTTCAGCGAATGCCTGCTGGTTGGATCGATCCAAGAGCATTTGTCTTATAGGGAGACAATCCCAACTTCCCATGTCTTCACATCTCTTCAGGATCCATCATGGAATATCTCCCATATACACACCCAGGTTGGATCTAGAGGCAGTCAGTATCCAGGGAGGAGGGATGGAAGTGGGCAACCAACACTTAGAGTATGGTGAATCCATAGACCACAGAGCTTTAAAAAGTCTGGGCTCTGCGTCTCAAAGTGGGTTGATTCCAAAAGTAGGAGATCAGAGATCAGGGTTCCAGGTGTGGGTCAAAGGTGATCTTTTGTTCCTCAAAACATCCAAGTAAGTGGTAAAGTAGAATCATAAAAGCGGTTGTGGGCACATGACCTTGCTCTGCCACTAATTTTCTCAGAAGAGCTGTTGAATAAATCACTTACTTCATCCAGACCTCACTTTCCTCACCTGTAAAAGGCAAAGACTAAATTAGACCTATCATAAGAAATGACCAAATCTGGTGAGTCAAGTGGGCATACACCAAAAATATAAATTGTGAATATGTATGCAGTTATCAATTCTTATTGCCAACATTTGACTTATTCATTTCAATAACTCTTTGATCAAAGAAAACATTTAAAACGATAGGATAAGAGAACAAGAACCAAGAGTGGATGAGAAAGAAGAAACAAAGGCAAAGACGAACAAGTAGAGATAAAATGTCAAGAGAAATGAGACGAGAACACAAAATTCAGTTCTATATGCTCTAAGCTATAGAGAAGCCAATGGGAAAAGAGAAGCTTACCCGAACCAAAAAATAAAAGCAAACCAGCCTTTCAATAAAAAAGAATTAGATACCACTCAAGGATAAGACAAAGCAATTCTCTTGAGGATCCCTGCAAGAGAAGAACATTTAATGTACTGATCAATGTCCTCAAAAGCTTCCTTCTGGGACACACAATAACGAGTTCCTTGGGACTTATTATAGGCTGTGGCTTCATACCAATATGAAACTCGGCAACTTGGGAACACAACATGCTAGGCTTCAGGTATGTAGCTTTCAAAGGCTCTGGCTAAATTCAAAGAATTCTTTTAGATCATTGAGATGTATGGAAGGACCACATATCTTTCAGTGATCTTTATTCAAATTGTTTCCAACTAGCTTCCAGATATCACATAAAGACATTTCTGTTAACTTTTCTTCTCACGTTCATCCCAAACAGTAAAGAAAAAAACCCCAGAAATATGGACTTCATCTTCAGTGAGATGAAAGGATTTTTGTAACCAGAATGACACAAAGTAAAGGGGAAAAAAAAAAAAAAAGCAGATGGAAATGACCAAGCTGGGAGCAGGAAGGTCATACCTAAAGGGCCTACAGTAAAGTGTCGGATTTAGAAGAAAGCAGATTTACAGTGAAGCTCAGAAAGCCCCCAGGACCCGAGGCACAGGCACAGTGAAGGGCAGGGAAATGTAGGAAATGAAAGCAGAAAGTGTGTTCGAAAGTCTGTAGGAGGAGAACTTAAACTCCCAGGCCCAAAGTCCACCCGTTCTGGCAAGCGATGTGCCCCACTGCCCCCCAGGAATGCCAGGATCTTGAACCAGAGAGGGGGACTCACAGTTGGCAGGTATTGAGGAGGTGGTGGTGGAGGGTCCAGGACTGGATGTAAGGGAATTGAAGGAAGGCTTGCACACTGACAGGCGAGACAGCTCGCCCTCTGCTCCTTCCTGGCTCCAGAACGCCCACACATGGGGAAATCCCAAGCCAATGGATAGACGATCCTTCTCTAGAGGAACTGATACACCCTTGAGAAAAGACAGACCCACAGGTAATAACACATGGGGGGCTCCAAGGAGAAAGGCTTCTGGCTACGCATTCCACCCCCAGTACAGCTCCCAAGGCAGGCAGCCCCATAAGTGTGCACAGGGCTCCGATCAATTGCTTCTACATCCCTCTTAAACGTGAATGGACTGCAAAGGGTCACAAGGCATAGGAGGAATGTCTTCATCGTGAAAGAGAGATACCAAAACAAACAGAGCGACAGAACTTGGGGGAAAATACAAATTTCAAGCAATAGAATAAAACTTGGGGGAAAAAGCCTACCTATAAATAAAATCTGCAGCTGGATAAGGAAAAACCTAACAGACAATAGACTAATGCAGTTACTAACTCCAAGAAAAATAAAAGTTGAACAAGAAATAAAATACTGTCATGGAACATCATTTGACTCAGCAATGAACAATATTCACAGAGTCACAAAAGAAAACATGGAAGAAAGAGCTAATACAAGATGTGATTTAGGGGAGCCTGGGTGGCTCAGTTGGTTAAACGTCCAACTTCAACTCGGGTCATGATCTCAAGGCTTCTTGAGTTCAAGCCCCACGTCGGGCTCTGCGCACTGGCAATGTAAAGCCTGCTTGGGATTCTCTCTCTCTCTCTCTCTCTCTCTCTCTCTCCCCCTCTCTCTCGCCGCCCCTCCCCCACTCGTGCTCTGTCTCTCTCAAAATAAATAAGTCATAAAAAAATAAAAAATAAAAGTTTTCTTTAAGGAAGAAAATAGGATGGAAATAGGAGCCAGAAGACTCTTTTGTCTGATTAAAATTTTTAGTTATCATCTAACTTGTTTGATAATGTGCATGCTTTACTCTGATAAAATAAAAAATTGACTAAAACATGTAATGTGTTGGGGCACCTAGGTGACTCAGTAGGTTAGGTGTCCAACTTCGGGTCAGGTTATGATCTCATGGTTCGTGCTCATCAGGCTCTGTGCTGACAGCTCCGAGCCTGGAGCCTGCTTTGGATTCTGTCTGTCTCTGTCTCCCTCTCTCTCTCTCTGTTCCTCCACCGCTTGAAATCTGTCTGTCTCTCACAAAAATAAAAATTTTAAAAATGTAATGTATCTCGGGGTGGCTGGGTGGCTCAGTTAGTTGAGTGTCAGACTCTTGATTTCAACTCAGATCATGATCCCAAGGGTCATGGGATCAAGCCCCACATCATCAAACTCTACACTGGGCATGGAGCCTGCTTAAGATTCTCTCTCTCTCTCTCTCTCTCTCTCTCTCCCCCTCTCCCCTGCTCACACTCTTTCTTTCTCTCTCAAATAAAATTTAAAAATAAATTTAAAACTGTAACGTGTTGGGCACCTGGGTGGCTCAGTCATATAGCGTCTGACTTTGGCTCAGGTCGTGATCTCACAGTTCATGGGTTCGAGCCCCACATCAGGCTCTGTGCTGAAAGCTCAGAGCCTGGAGCCTGCTTTGGATTCTGTGTCTCCCTCTGTCTCTGCCCCACCCCCACTTGAGCTCTTTGTCTCTCGAAAAGTAATAAACATTAAAAAAAAAATTTTAATGTAATGTGTCTGTCAGCCACACATGAAATGTGTTAAGTGATGGTCAACTTACAATTGCATTTCCTAGGATTCAGCCATTTGGCACACCACTACAGCAGGGATATTTTGTCATCACAATCCACTGAGCTAATGAATGGAGGGAATACCTCGTAGCACTAACTATAGACCCCGTGATGGTGGGGATCATGCCAATTATGTCCGCTTAGCACGACGGCCACACCTCCCACACTAAATAATAATAGCTAATGTTGTTATTTACCACTTGCTATGTGCCAGTCACTAATGCAAGCATTTTGTATATAGTAAGCCATTTAATCCTGCCAACATCCCACCGTTATCCCCCATTTCATGAGACAACCAAAGGGACACAGAGAGCAAGTTGTTCATGCAACATTGCCACCTAGTAAGTGGGGAAGCCAGGATCTGATTCCAGTCTGACACCTTCCCTCTCAATGACTGTGTGCTCAATAAATACCTGTGCAAGTTTGAAAATCCTTATTTGAAAATACTGGGGCGCCTGGGTGGCTCAGTCGGTTGAGCGTCCGACTACGGCCCAGGTCATGATCTCGCGGTCCGTGGGTTCGAGCCCCGCATCGGGCTCTGTGCTGACAGCTCAGAGCCTGGAGCCTGTTTCAGATTCTGTGTCTCCCTCTCTCTCTGACCCTCCCCTGTTCATGCTCTGTCTCTCTCTGTCTCAAAAATAAATAAACATTAAAAAAAAATTTTTTTTTTTTTTTAAAGAAAGAAAGAAAATACTTCCTACCCATCTCCAAATGGCAGGTCCTGACTCAGCATTGAGCCTGGGGGCATGACCTTCTCTTCCCCAATGATTCTTTTTTCCTCCTTATTTCCTCGGCCAGCAGACCCTTGGGAATAATCCTAGGAAAGGGATTTGACAGCAAAAACACACAGACTGTCCTTTCGGGAAAGAGAAGACTTTTGCCAGCTGAGTTGGCCTACGGCCACTTTGGAGAACAGGTAAGCTGTAACTGAGTCACGGAGAAGGACAGGGTCCAGGTAGAAGTGGCACAGGCTTTCCAGGAGAGCGGGGTCCAAGACAGGGGTGTAATAGAGCACATGGTGGCCTGGTGCTGAGAAGCTGGGAAACTGGTTGTGCTCAGCCAGAGGGGACACGTAGGAGAAAAGGCGACAAACAGCTTGTACAAGAATCCAGTTCTGGGAGTCTCTCCAACAGCTCTACTCACATATCCTGCGGCAGGTGAATGTGAGGACGGCTTAACACGCCATCCCAACCACCTTCTCCCTCCTGCCTGCCTTTACAAGCAAGCTGATAAAACACACCCATTTCCAGCCTCTTAATGTTAAGAGGCCATGGGACAGTGTCTGGCCGTTTACACGGACGTGTGACCCTGTGGCACCCCAGCACAGACACGCTGAAAGGCAACTTCTCAAAAGCAGAAACGCTTTGGGTATCACCTTCACTTTCTTCCTTCCTGGCTGAATCACAGGCGCGTACCCGGGCGCTGCAGCCTTCTTTCCACCAGGAGGACCAAAGCCACACGGGAAGACAGTCCTGGACTGCCTGCCTCCAGGCTTCTCCTTACATTTAAGAAAAGGAAGGAAGAAAGGGGGGAAGGAGGGAAGGAAGACACAAGGATGGAGGCAAGAATCCCGTGTTGTTGTTTTTTTAAGATTGATTTTCTTTTGAGAGAGAGAGAGAGTGTGTGAGCCGGGAAGAGGGGCAAGGAGAGAGAGAGAGAGAAAGAGAATCCCAAGCAGGCTCCACACTCAGCATAGAGCCCAATGTGGGGCTCAGTCCCACGACTCCGGGATCATGACTAGAGCCCAAATCAAGAGTCAGACGCTCAACTGACTGAGCCACCCAGGTGCCCCTCTTATTTAAACCATTAGAAACATATTTACATTTATATTGATATTTATAATCTATTACTTACAGAAAAATGCATTCCCAGACACCGAAGGGTCACTTGCAGTATCACAAAATGGGAACAGTTGACCTGGAAGTGGTGACATAAATTGTGAGCCATCCACTCTATGGAACATTATGTCGTGGTTAACAAAATTGTGTAAACACACATGTACATACAGACAGGGAGAGATCTTACAGTATATTGTGAGGTAAAACAAATCGACAGAACAATATGGACTATTGATCCGTTTATGTGATTTTTAAAATTTTATGGGCGCATAGATTTTTATATCTATTTACTTACCTACCTATGAGTGTATAGATAAAAGAAGTATATACAATGACTGTTAACGATGCTTGTTCCTGAGGCTGTGGGAGAGTAGGGTTGGGTTGTGGGTGAAAAGGGGCTTTCGCTCTTCCCTCCATGCTTCTGGGGAAAAGTAGTTGAAAACTACGGTGTTAGTTTGCTTCCTTCGCTTTGGGTAATTAAGTTCCAGTCTTGTTGAATTGAACAGAGTTAAATGCCTTGGGAGACCATCCTCTACATACCTATGACTCTAGAATTCCAAATACCCCAGTCAACCCCCCTATCAGAGAGAGAGAGAGAGAGAGAGAGAGAGAGACAGCTGGCTTCATGGTCAGGGAGCCCACTGGGACTGCCACGTTGATGGCATGACCTCTGTGCTTCTGCCTCCTAGAGACCCAGACATGGAGTTCTAGCACAGCCAATCAAAGAAGCTATTGGGTCAAAGAGCTGGGCTTCTAACACCTGAATCCAGCCAAAATGCCCTTGCCCCAGCACGTCTGGCTGAGGCAGGGTGCTACCCATGAGGTTGGGGGGAAACCCCCCTTGGACCCCAGCCCTACCTCCTCCCCACGGGTCTAGGAATCTGGATGGAGGGATCCCCACCACTCCTCTACAGCACCAAGGAGCGTCCTGCTGCTAAGGCATCCGCCAGTTTCCGACGTCCTGGGCTCTCCCAAGTGCGGGTCTGCTGAACACCATTTAGCAAGCTGAATGGATGTGACCTGTGAATTACGCAGCCGCTCAGAAGGATAATTGCTCTGTAATCTAAACCATAATGGGTGTGAGCGCGGGAGAGTCTTCGACAGTGGCCGCCCTGCATGCCTGAGGGTGTCCACAGGCACGGTTCCCTGTGAACGGGTCCCCGGCTGGGCACAGGGGGTGGGGGTGGGGGGTGGTCCCAGGGGAGGGCACCGCAGGGAGAAGGATCCAGGAGGAAGGCTCCACATGCACACTGGTGCAGGGAGCAGACCGAACCCTTCAGAGGCATCATGTCAAGTGAGTGCAAATGAGTAACAGCGCAGATGAGTGGATGAGAGGTGTGTGGGAGACATCTTCACGTCAAGGGTGGCATGAGAGTCTATGGGAGAGACCCAGATCTCCCGCCATGGTCCCTGCGGTCCTCTCGCACTGGATTTCCTGCTGCTGAGGGCCAAGTCACCCTTCGGTCCGACACTCCAGCCGCTGCACACTAACGGGCCTCCTACCGAGTGCGCCACTCAAAGCTTGGCAGACACAGGGGGGCAGCTTGGCGCCTGTGCATGTATGGGCAGGGGCGGCTCTGAGCCCAGCAGGGGCCACAGCGGGGCTGTTACCCGGCCGGCCAGGGAGCTAGGCAGGGACAACAGTGCCACAAACGGCGCCAGGCACCTGCGGATGGGGAGAGCTGGGCCGCGAAGGCCGTGCAGAAGGCTGCAGCGGAATCGTGCCTCTCCACCTTCGGGTCCGCTGGGGGAGGCGGTCAGAGCCCGGACTGGGCATCCTTCTGTCTGTTCCCCGGGCTCGGTGACCAAGGAAGGTCCCCTTCTCATGCCCAAGAAGCCCCTTCTCTGGGGCTTTTGCAGAGGCCGAAGGGTCAGTGGGAAGCATGTGGTAGGGGGAGACTGAGGGGCCGGGGTTCGCCTTGAGGATACCGTGGGTGCCATAGCACTGCACCCCACTTCATGGTGGTTCCACAGACCCCAGGAACAACCTCCCCCATTGCCTCCTCCCCCACAACTCCCCCTCCATCTCTCTGACCCTTCTGCGCCCCAGGCGCCGTCCCCCACCCTGCTCTCTTCTTCTCCAGGACGGTGGAAGGATACCACTTAGCAGGGCCCTGGAGGAGAAAGAGAGGGCGCCGCTCTCCCTCACCTCAACCCCAGCCACTCCGCCACAACCTGCACCCCCGAGGATGCGGAACCCCCTAGCGGTCTCTGGTCCCGCCCATCTGCCACCTGCTTTCCCCACCCGCCCACTGAACCGGAGCTTTTAAAGGAATCAGCTTTAAATGTGGGGGAAACCCCAACCCTCCAAGTAACAAAGAATCGTATAATTACTTTGCAGCTACTTGTCCCTGGTAATTTGATGCTTGTGTTGCTATAATTACACATTCGGTGGAGTTAGACAGTCGCGGCACTTGTGTGGCCCGTCCGTGGCATCTGTTTTCAGATGGAGAGAAAGTCTGACAGGGAGCCTGGTGGCTGGAGGGCCCCAGACCCAGGCTGGGGGGAGGGAGGGGGAAGGCAGGAAGTGCCAGAGCACAGGTGAGGCTGGGGGGAGCCAGGAGGGACTGGGGCGAGCATTTACTGGGCGCCCACGGCGTGGGGGCACGCGGCCCCGATATCTAGAAGCGAACAAGGCCTGTGTGTGACCCTCGTGCCTGGCAGCTCCTAGTGCCCACAGGCTCTGGTCCCCATTCACCTCTGAGGACAGCTCTCACCTGCCCCCCACCTCTCTGCACCTCCAGGGAGGGGACTTCCCACTCCGTCCTCACCAGCCTCCTGCCTCTGCCCTCCACCCGTCCATTCTCCACACAACCTTTAGACCGCCTTCTAAAAAGGCAGGGGCGCCTGGCTGGCTCAGTCGGTTAGGTGCCTCACTCTCGATTTCTGCTCGGGTCATGATCCTACCGTGGAGCCCCGCGTCGGGCTTTGCACTGACACACAGAGCCTGCCTGGGATTCTCTCTCTCCCTCTCTCTCTGCTCCTCCCCCACTCGTGCTCTCTCCCTCTCAAAATAAACTTACATAAAATGTTTTTTTAATTTAAAAAGGTTTTTAATTAAATTATTTTTAATGTTTATTTACTTCTGAGAGAGAGAGACAGAGTGTGAGCAGGGGAGGGGCAGAGAGAGAGAGAGAGAGAGAGGGAGACACAGAATCCGAAGTAGGCTCCAGGCTCCGAGCTGTCAGCACAGAGCCCGACGCAGGCCTCGAACTCACGAACTGGGAGATCATGACCTAAACCGAAGTCAGACACTTAACCAACTGAGCCACCCAGGAGCCCCTTAAAAAAAATTTTTTTAAGGCCATTGGTGCCATTACTTCCTGCCTGGCATTCACTGGCTTAGCACTGGCTTCAGGAGAAAATGCAGGGCCCTGGCGTGCCCCCCGCTCCCACCAAGGTCTGGATGCCCTTGTGGCACCCAGACTAGGAGGGGTGGGGCTTCCTTGTCTTGCCTGGTGGGAGATGAGATGTGCCCACCTATCCAAGTAGACCAGGCGCTTGGCTGAGCCCATACTCGGGTTCCGTCTCACAAACCCCGGCTTAGGGCCAGTCCAGAGCTCAGTGGCCACAATGAGATGGGCAAGAGAGGGCCAGACGGCAGGTGACTTCACCCCCCATCACAGCCTGTGACCCCCTCACCCTGCATCTCCTGACGGCCCAGACCCTAAATCCACTGCCACTCCCTCTTCCCCTCATCTCTGCAGGCCGTCCATCAGGAAATCTAGTGCTGCCCTAAAAGGACCTGCTTCTGACTAGCTGTCACCCCTGCACGGCTGACACCTGTGTCCCCGCCTCCCTGGTCTCCCCCTGAGCGGTCTCCTCCCCTCAGAGCCTTCTTCCGCTCCCCTCACCTGGAGGGGCTCCTGACTCTCCAACCGACCCAGCACTGGGTTCCTTGCTTTCCCAGCTCCTCCCCACCAGGACCTCTGTCAATGTCCCCACACCAGAATGAAAGTTCCACGAGCAGAGGACTCTTCACTGCTTTCTTTCTGGGACATCTTGTCACAGGTTCTTAGTACAGAGGTGCTGCGTGACCTACCGACAGGTCCTGGTTCACAGAACCCTGTCCTGGTTCTATGGAGGGCCTGTCAGGAGTGTACCCGCGGTCAGGGCAACACGGGGTTCGGGGGCTGGCTCCCTCACTGCCTCTCTTCCTTGGACCCTTGAGTTAGGGGGTGGTTTTGTGGAGACATGGCTCTTCAGACAACGACGCAGGAAGAGGGGGCACAAAGGACGGACAGACAGGAGGCGGTGTGCCCGGCGTTTCCGCCTGCAGGTGGACAGCAGGGCAAGAAGGGGGGCTACATGGTCCAGGCGGTTTCTGAATCCAGTCAGAGGGGCGAGCAAGGGCTGCCCCCACACACCCCCCCCCCCAGCACAAAATGTTGGCCTCCTGGGGAGCTGTAGCCCCGGGAAACATGGCTGAGCGGGGCCAAGGACGGCCTGACTGTCACAGATGAGGGCCGAGCAGCGGGGTCTGGAGGGGCTGCCCTGGGGCTCAGGTACAACAGAGCACAAGTTGACAGAGGTCCCAGTGCGGTCTGCTCGGCTACAAGGACCCCTGGTCATGGGGGTGTGTTTTGACCTCGGCAGCCCCGCCCCTCCTCTTTTGTGGGCACTTCTCCTGTTCCTGGGGACACTGTGGGTCCAGCTTGGTGAAGATCTTCCAGTCCCGGCTCAGGAGGGCCCGGGTTCTCTGACAGATGGTTGGCTCTGTCTACGGGAGCCCCTGGCCCCACCCCCAGCCCAGAGTGAGTCACCTTCTTCCTGGGTGAGAGCAGGAAGAGGGGGACACGTTGACCTTTCTGCAGCATTAACTCCCCCCACCCGTCCCACCCCTAACCAGGCCCCGCTGGACCCCAAGGGAGCCTCCACCAATCACCCACCAGCATTCTGGGGGCTCCCTCCAGGGACGCCCCTGCTCCTCTCCCCGGGAAGCCCATCCACGCGTCCAGTCTTTTCTGTAAGAGGAAGAAGGTAACAGCTAGCTGCACCTTAGGGAGAACACATCAGATTCGTTTCCTAGAGCAGCCATAACAAAGCACCACAGACTTAGCGGCTTAAAACAACAGAAATTTCTCTCTCACAGTCCTGGAGGCCAGAAGCCAAAAGTCAAGGAGTCGTCAGGGCCACACTCCTTCCGAAGGCTCTGGGACAGAGTCCTTTCCCGCCTCTTCCAGCATCTGGAGGCTCCTGGCGTTCCGGGGCTCCATCTTCACACGGCCTTCTCCCGTGTCCGTGTGTCCTTTTCCGTCTCCTTGTAAGGACACTCTCATTGGACTTAGGACCCACCCTAACCCAGAAGGATCTCATCTCAATTCTTAACTTACTTCCATCTGCAGAGACCCTATTTCCAAGTGAGGTCAAATTCTGAGGTTCCAGGTGGACACGAACTCGGGAGTGCCACGGTTGGGCCCACTACGGCGACCATGTGCAGGCCTCATGCTAGGTGTTTACCTCATTACCTGACCGACTTCATGGGCCATGGTTCTTATCCTCACTTTCAATAAGGAAACTGAGGCTGGAAGAGAGGGGTTGCCCCAGGCCACACACACACACACACACACACACACACTGGAACTGCCACCAGTGTCCTTGTTTACCCTGCTCTGCTGTGCTGTGGCTAAAATGTGGTGCTTCCCAGGACAGGGGCCACAGCTAGGGAAATGGCCAGGTCCGCCCAGCACTCTCCACTACAGACCTTCCTTGGTCCATATTGGGTGAGGGGCTAAACTGCTGAGTATTATATAAACCCAGACCACAGAGAGGCAGAAACCAGAGAAGCCAGCGCCCAGAGTCAGCCCTCCTCTGCGAGGTAGGTAGGATTATTTCCACAGGAAAGGCTGTGGTCAACCAGGTCTGTTCCTCTGCCGAGGCTAGCGATGACGAAAGGGCGAGTTCAAAGGATCCCTTCATTCAGATAGCGATTGTGTTCAGCTGTATGCAAGCACCGTTTTAAGCCCTGGCTTCTAGGACAAGTTTTAAGCACATGGTCCTTGGAGCTTTGAAGAGGAGTTAGTCAGCTGGTTCCCATGCAGAGAGCACAGATTTGCAGAAAAATAGGAGACAGCAACCCTCTAAGAACCGATGCAGAGATCTGAGGCAAAGAGGCAGAGATGCGGACAGGAAAATGCACCAAGAACACCACACGGTGGCCATTTTTTTGGGGTGGGGGGGAGCCTCTCGGCTGCAGTGATCACGCAGAAGAAAAGTGAAATTAGGCCAGAACTCTCCATGAAAATGACCACTCAAGAACAGAAGGGAACAGCATCTCTGGTTAAGAAAAAAATCAAGTGGTAGGTGTCAGGCCACTTAACTAGGCTCTTCCTCGGTATCCCCAGGGTTCACTTTGAGGATGAATCTCATGTTCCCAGAAGGAAGAATTAAGAGGGTCTCACAGTGATGCAGCCTGGAGAAGGCTTATCTGTGACCAGCTTATCTTGAGGGTGAGCGATGAGGGCCACGGGCCTGGGAATATCTGAAGGGTGAGGGCAAGGGTAGCCTGAGCAGCACCATGGACAGCAGGCAGGCAGTCCCCAGTGCAGACCAGGCTGGGCCACATGCTTGGTGGCACGTTTCTTTGGGTTCTGGTGCTAAAGTGCCCCACAGTCTCTCAGGAAAGTCGGATACCACCTCCTGCATTTCCCGAGGAATAAAGGGAGGCCAAGGTTTGCCCAACAAGTGAACAGCAGAGTCTCATGGATCTTGTCTGGAAGTCTGGGATTGCATGGCGTTGGGGTCAGCCAACCCTCGGGTCTTCCCTGCAGTTTTCCCTCCAGAAGCCAAAGACATTCTTTTTCAATCTTTTTTCTCCTAGAACCCTTCTGTGATCTGACATTCTGATAGATTTTTTTTTAACGTTTATTTATTTTTGAGACAGAGAGAGACAGAGCATGAACGGGGGAGGGACAGAGAGAGAGGGAGACACAGAATCGGAAGCAGGCTCCAGGCTCTGAGCCATCAGCCCAGAGCCCGACGCGGGGCTCGAACTCACGGACCGTGAGATCGTGACCTGAGTTGAAGTCGGATGCTCAACTGACTGAGCCACCCAGGCGCCCCTCTGATAGATTTTTTCAAGACAATTTGGTTCTCCTAGAAGCTCATGCTCTCTGGCCCGCATGTCCTAGGTGCCCAGTAAACATTGCTCAGTAAGTCTGAGTCCTGTCACCATCTCTAACCTCTCCCATCTGCTAATTACTTACTGTGCATTTATCTGTGTGCAGAGTTGCTCACCAGACCATGTGGGGACACAGAGGCCAGGGCATGGTCACTGCCCTCAAGGGGCTTAGACCCCAGGTGGATGGCAAGACCTCCTGTTAGGACAGCGAGCTGGACCCAAGGCAGCATGGGAGAGGCGTCAAATGGGTGACCTGTATAGGAGCTCCTGGCGGTGCTCATGGGAGGAGAGAGTCCGCTGAGCTGGAGTGGTTCTTTCTGCAAGATGCCCAGAGTGGGGAGAATTTGAGCCGACTTTGAATCATGATTTCCAGGGTTTTTTATTTGGAAAAGAAAATAATTTCTTTCTGCTTCAGTGGCCACTCATTTTCCATCTTCTTCACACATCCTCAAGTTGCAAACATTGGGGTGCCCAACACGTGATCACTTAATCTCTCCTAGGGGTCGTCTATACTCACTCATTTGCTGGCCTCGAGTTAAATACCAGCCATACGTGGACAACTCTCACTCTTAAGAGGGAGGCAACTCTCACTCTCACTCTGGAGCCGGGATCTCTCTTCTGAACTACAAACTTGAATATCCAACTGTCTCGTCAACATCTTTCTTGCGACTTCAAATAGGCCTTTCAAACTATTGTCAAAACTCTATCTGATCTTCCCTCAGTTGATCACAACTCCCTCTCTGCAGTTACTCAGCCCAAAAGCCTGAGCACGTGGCTCCCGCCTCTCTTTGCCTTGGATTCAACATCCGATTTGTCAGCATATCGTGGTGGCACCACTTCTTCTCATGCGTCCGCTGTGACCTGAGAACAGAGCTGCCATATTTTCCGCCTGGAGTTCTGTGGTAGCTTCCACTCCTGACTGTGCTGCCCACAGTCTGTATCTCTTCCTCTCTGCCTACCCATCTCAAACCCAATCTTCTGCCATCTTCCCTCTTGCTGACTCCCCGCAGCCACCTTGACCTCCTTGCTGGTCCTCCAGCATGCCACACATGTTCTGCCATAGCTGCTTTCTCAATGTCAAAAATCTCTCTCCCCAGATAGCCTTCCAGTGTTGGCTCAAGTGTCACTGGGGCCCCTCGTAACCAGTCTTTCAGGTGCTGAACCCCTGCACTTTCCATTCCTTATACCACTGGTGCTCTGGAAAATGGTCAACAACTGGTTTCCCAGCCACCACTCATTTCCATGGGGTAAAGCCTCGCATCATGGCCAGTTTCCAGCAAACTATGGCCCGGGTCAAACCTGGCCTGCAGCCTATTTTGTTGAATGTGCTCATTTGATCATGGATTATCTATGGCTGCTCTCAAATTACATGGCAAAGTAGTCATGACACAATCCATAAAGACCATCTGGTCCCTTACAGAGAAAGTTTGCCAACCCCGGACATAGAGGAGTGCCTGGTACAAAGTGGGTTCTCAAGGGACACCTGAGTGGCTCAGTCGGTTAAGTGGCTGACTCTTGATTTCAGCTCAGGTCATGGTCTTGGTGTTCGTGAGTTTGAGCCCCATGTCAGGCTCTGTGCTGACAGCGCAGAGCCTGCTTGGGATTCTCTCTCTCTCTCTCTCTCTCTCTCTCTCTCTCTCTCTCTGCCCCACCCTGCCTCTCTCTCAAAATACATAAATAAACTTAAAAGAATTATTAAAATAAAAAACAAAAAACCCAAGTAGTTTCTCAATAAACATCTGTTGAATGCATGCATGAATGAAAATCACCCCTCCCCCCCAAAAACAATGTGGAGACTTTTGTTCTAATCCTGCTTCGTCCAGTAGTCCCTCCCATTCTACTGAAAGAACAAGATGTTGCCCCTTGTGTTTGAGGAAGGTGAGCCTGAGACAGGACACCTGCTGTGTCTTCCTCCCAAGGATGCCCCAGAGCGTGGAGGAAATACCTGCAGGTCACAGCTGGAGCTGTCTTTTCCCCCAGGGCTGGCACTGAGCCCATTCTGCCTCTTCTGGCCAGTCAAGGCTGGGTACGTTTTATGCAATTGTATCATTTTATCTTCACACAGAACCCTTGCAAGTGCCACTGTTTAATTCCCATTTTAGAGAGAGTAAAACAGAGGCTCCAGAAGTTTAAGCAACGGCCTCAAGGTCACATGGCTAAGGAGTAGCAGAGTGGAATGGGACCCAGCCCACTAGACCCCAGAGCCCTAGACTGTCTCACTTCTGCCCACTTGTGAAACGTTTGCCTCCACTGGGGGGTATGTGACCAAGGGCCCAGCCTTCTTGCTGAAAATAAAGGGACAGACTCAGTGACATTCCAGGGGGACTTCAATTTCCTCACGGGGTGTCATGAATGATTTTTAACAGCGACAACTGCTACAGAACCGAAGTTCATTTCAGCCTGGAATAACGTACCATAAGGTGCTAACAAAACTGAGGGCAGAGGAAGTTGGTCTGTGCAGAGACAGCTGGTTTAATCTATCAGTCCTCGTTGCCCGGCTAGACATCCCACCTGGGTTTTACATTCTCGAAAATTTTGCTGAGGAGGCAACACCCTATTTGCCAGAAGAGAAAGTGGGGTGGGGAAGGGAAAGAGGAAAGTGGTGTCTCCGTTTTCACAGTAACTGGGCTGGCACGGGGCCAGGCTCAAAACTGGGAACACCTGATTCCAAGCTCCTGCCCTCATAATCGGGCTACTTCCCTAGGCGCTGGTTTTAATTCAGTTCAAGGGTAGATCATAAATTAATTTGACGCTGGAATTATAGTAGACACTCAATAAATTATAAAAAACACAGCAATCTGGAGCTGGCAGGGACCCTGGAGGCCACGGGGCTGGCGGTTCTCAGCCATGTGCACATGTGATTCACTCACGGGCCCGGCAGATCAGTCTGGGGGTGGGCCTGGGCATAGAAATATTCGAAAAGCTTCATTTCATACATGAGGATCTGATGCTGGAGATTTTAAGGGTTTTCCTCCATTAGCACAGAGCATGCAGGCATGACCGAGAGACCCAGGCAGGCCTCCCAGGCCAGTGACCTCTGTGCCAGACTCTGTCCAGGCCAGGCAATCTGCTAGTGGAGCAATAGTCGTTGTAGGGGGCTGGTAAAATTGAGCAGATTTGGAATTTTCCTCCAAAGAGCCTTCAAGTTCCCTTAGCCCCATAGTATCCATGTGAGGGAGGGTAGAGACCGACATCATTGCCCCATTTTACTGATCTGGGAGACCGAGGAGCTGAAATTCTAAGTTCTAAGAGGCAGCACAGTCCTATGGTTAATAAGAATGCTGGCTGTGGACACAGACAGACCTGGCTTCCAGGCTGCTTGTGCGCTCCACAGCTATGTGATCTTGGGGAAATCACTGAACCCCTCTGAACTTTGGATTTGTCCTGTGTTAAGCAGGTTATACTGAGTTCTGTGAGTGTGAAGCGGCCTGGCCCACATGGGCACTGCTTAATAAGCATTTGCACCGTTTGGACCGAGGGCTCCCCCATCACTGTGTCAGTTCCCGAAGAGCCGGGAGTGGGGGCGTAGACCATTTATGAAGGAGAAAGCTGAGACCAGAAGTCACAGGACCAGCCTCAGGTGGCACAGGAGGCCGGGTGACGGGTCTGGGACTAGAGCGCAGTCCTAGATACTCCCACCTGGCCCGGAGCTTTACGTAGACGCTTCGGCGGCTTGGGCGTGGAAATGCTCTCCCGGGGCCCCGTTCACGTGAATGTGCTACTTTCAATGAGACCAGAAGATCAGCACTTTGTGGCAACTCCTCTGGGGTGAGCACAGGGAAGAAGGAATCCACCAGCCCAGCAGCCTCCACAATAAACTCAGACCCCTTGAAGAAACGTAATTAAAGTCATGAATCCCGGGAACGGTGGCTGCATCACACGTTCACAGGGTCAGGGGGGCAGGACAGAGAAGAGCTGATTTGCAGGTGAGTTCAAACTGCTTACTTTGGGATTTACAGTCTGGTAAGGGGCCATCCATCACGTTTATGGGGGGACAATCACCTGAGATCACGAGGAGCAGCAGTCTGGGCCACCGTGGAAGGCCAGCCCATCCAGCCCCAGCCGGGCCTCGGGATGATGATAGGACCACCTCTGCAAACAGTGAGAACGAATGGGGCACAGGTCACCAAGGAAATGGAAAAAAATAACAAAAAAAAAAAAAACCACCAAAAAACCAACGACCCATCACCCATTCTCCATGTGTCTCTCTTCCAATAATACCTGTTCACGCTGACTTCACTTCCCCTTACAAGCCACCGTCAGAGACAGTGGAGGAGAATCGGCCAGGGGAGAATAATCAACCAAGGAGAACTTAGGAGAGTAACCCCAGGCTCCCAGCATGGCAGCGGGAGACACAGCCAGTAGCTGGCTGGGTGATGTGCAGTATGCCCCTGGCCCTCTCTGGACCTCACTATCTCTTTCATAAAGTGGCCAGGTTAGACCAAGCTCTGACACTCCATGACTCTGAGATCTCTGGTAGGAGAGCCAGGGGCTCCAGAGCAAGGCTGCCTGCTGGGCTGGGCTGAGCCCTCCACTCTGGCACAAGAAGGGACACGGCACCCTGGGTCCCCACCCGGCCCACAGAGGGTTTGAAGATGAGAACATCATGTACTCCTAGGAAAATTTTTTTTTTTTTTTAGAAACGGGGCTTAGCTTGACCTGGAAGAATGGGGAACCACAGAGGACTTTTGGATCCCGGTGGGGGGCATTTGGATCCTACTCTACAGGGAAGTGGAGACTCTAGGAATTTCTGAGAGCACTGAAAACATCCAGTCTGTGTGTAAGGAAGATTATAGCAGGGAGGCCAAGGGAGAGAGGGTCTGGGCTCCGTGCTTTCCAGGGCAAGGTGTGGGGCCTGGGAGCCTCTTGGATCCCCTCCGTTCAGCCCTGTGTGTTTCTATTCCATTTGAAAACTGGAGCCTCCCCAAAAGCTTATGATTATTATGATTATTATTTAGTCTTTTGCAAAGACTTAGAGGCATGAAAAACAAGGAAGCAAAAGAGCAAAAATCTGTGCATCTGGCCAGAGGGAGTTCTATTTGCCATCCTGAAATCTCTGCTTCTCATTAATTAGAGGAGCCAAGAAATCACCCTTGGAAAACTGGCTTTTCCACCAGTAATGCCAGCTGCTCAACCTTTTGTGGGAATGTGCGGCTGGCCCCTTCTGGAGCCCAAGCCCTGATGGCACCGTGCCCCAGCCACAAGACTGCAATATCCACTTGGTGCCACTCTGGCCTGTTAATTGCTGCGTGAAGAGTGTTCCTCGCTGGACCTTTCTATCTGTGTTCTTCAAAAGCAGGTCCCTCCCCAGCGCTCTCCCCCGGGGGCCAGGCGAGGTGAGCCACCCTCCCTAATGCCAAGCCCTAGCAGCAGCATCTGGTGTCTTGCTCCTCGGCGTCTCCACTCCTGGCCACGCAGAGCAGAGGGATAGCTTGGGAAGCCGCGGAGGCAGGCGACAGAAGAACATGGTAGCCTCCTCTCCGGCTCAGCTGCCCTGGGGTGGTCTGAAAGGGGAGAGCAGGACAGTGTGGCCACCCAGGGTAGCAGGTGACTGTCGGGACTCTGGGCCTGCCAGACAATATCTGGATCTCAGCCCCACATGGACAGGAAAGAGGAGCCCTAGGAATGAGGTTTCCCACAATGGAAGACTGTGATGTTGTGATTTATTGATAAATATAAATTTGGTCTTCGTCCCTGTTCCTGGCACAGAGCTCCTAAAACCCTTGGAAGTTCCTAGGGGGTGAAAGCAATAAAGGTGTCATTGTCATGTTAATGAGGCGACTTTTGGAAAGCACCAAGTTCACCTAAGGTTGGAGGCTGGTCACCAAGGGAGCCAACCATGTGATTGGATGGTTGGAACTTTCAGTCCCTCCACTGACCTCTGGGTCAGGGAGAGGAGCTGGAGATTGGGTCAGTTGCCAAAGGCCAGTGACCTAATCAATCATGCCTATGTAATGAAGCCTTCATAAAAACGCAAAAGGACATGTTCAGGGAGTTTTGGGTTGGTGAACGCATAGAGGAAGCACAGAGCCCTTTCTCCATTCTCTGCCCTGTGCCTCTCTCCCATCTGGCTGTTCCCTTAATATCCTTCATCATAAACCGGGAATCTAGTCAGTAGAATGTTTCTCTGAGTTCTGCGAGCCCCTCCAGCAAGTTCACTGAACCCAAAGCAGGGGTTGTTAGAACCTCTGACCTATATAGCCAGTCAGAAAAGCTGAGTAACAACCTGGACTTGCATGGAGGGAGGGGCGGTCTTGAAGGAGCCAGCCCTCAACCTGTGGGACCTGAGGCTCTCTCTGCAAGCAGACCACGTCAGAACTGAGGTAACTGGTGCTGTGGGGAGAGAACCACACATACATCAACATTAGCTTCAGCATCATAGACAGGAAACAGGGTTGTTTCACCTGAAGAAGAGAAAACAAAGGGACAGACTGCAGGCTTCCTATGAGAAGTGTGGTCACTGCAGGAGGGATCAGAGTGACTCTGTACAATCCTGCGAGGCAGAACCAGGTGCAAGCACCAAAAAGACAAATTTCAGTTCGGTAAAGAAGAGACATTTCCATCGAAGGTGTGTGGCCTGCTTCAGGAGATGGCATTTCCCCGATGAGGGTGCTGGAGGAGCTGGGTAGCAATGCCGGAGGCTTTGGAAGGATGGGCTCTGCCTCATTAGAAGTCATCGGTGCTAACCCAGCCCAGAAGTTGTGCCTGTGCGCAAGATGGAGGGGACAGAAAGAGCACTCGGCTGTAGAGTGGAGTGGGACGGCTTCCACTCCTGGTTCCGCCACCAGTCTGTTGACAATGGGATTTGGCAGCTCACTTGACTTCTCTGAACCTCAGGCTTCTTGTCTACAAGATGGCAGGTCTCAGAGAAGATCAGCTCTGAGTAATTTCCGATTTTAAGTGTGCCCCACCCCAACCCTCACCCTGTCCTATGACCAGAGAGGGGCTGGGCCTGGGCCCTTCAGAAGTGCCAAAGTAATGGAAGAAGTTTTCACAAAGGTAACCCAAGGTCAGGGGGCAGAGCTGGGGGTGCATTGTGCAGACTTTCTACAGCATAATAAGCTCATTTCCACCAGCAGAGCGGCTCTGAATCTCAAATGTGAAAATGATAGGACTTGGGGCAGAAATCACCCCTTGCGATGTGAGATGAATCTGATTGGCTTTAGGAACTTCAAGTAAATACAAGGAAAAGACAGCTGTCACTGGGAGCAGAAGATCACCACTGCTACCCCCTTTCATTCCGCCGAGGAGTAGAATGGTTGCTGTAAGTGGCTCATGGCTGTATCCACAGGCAGTGAAAGCTCACAAGACAGTGGAAAAAACTTGAAATTCCTCAAATTCTGATGGAGGCTGGGGGGGGGGGGAGGAGAATAAGGGGTCTTGGAGAAAGAGGAAGGAGTTAAAGGGGCAGAAAAACTGTGTGGAGAGTAAAGACGTAGCCAGTAAAGCAGAAAGGGTGGCCCAGGGGACACCTATGAGGGGTCATCCCAAAGGTCTGGGCCAAGATGGCCACATTCTTTGATGATATAAGGCACAGGAATTCTAGACCAGGGTGGAGGATTCGGGGTGAGGGTAGGTGTCTAACACCTGATTTTTCCTCTATTCCCACCTCTGAAGTTTAGATCTCTCACCAAAGACCTTAAGATCTATCTGAACATCCTTGGTATCCCCCTGCTCACGTGTGTTTGCTTTAGAGGGATGGTGGCCGAGTTGGTCACAGCTGAGGGTGTGGAGTAGGTCCCAGCTCCAGTCAACCCAAGTAAGAGAATCATCTTGAGCATGGGCCATGAGCCATTGTTAATGGCTAAAAAAAATAACAAGTCCTTTGGGTCCTCTCCTAGCCACACTTTGCTTCATATCCTGGGAGCTAAGGAGCTTGAGAGCCATGAGAAGTGTGGGAGAGGCCACCATCTTGGCTCTCCAAACTTTGATTCAAGGTCCCACTGTGTTAGAATCACGCTGAGGGTCCCACAGAGCTAGAGTGTGAGCCTCTTCTTCTGACCCCACATTTTCAAGCCAAGATATCTTCCAGGAGGGGAGGCAGGTCTGTCGGAGAAAAGAGTCCTGGGAAAAGCCAAGTTAAATTTCTTACCTGCTGGCAGAAAGGGGGTGAAGGGCCCAGAGTCAGAGATGAGACTGGAGAGGCTCCCGGACAAGGCAGTGAAAAGGAGGCAGAGAGTGTCAGCAGGGCCCAGCCAGGAGTTCACTGGAGACGGTCACAGTGTTAACAACAAGCCTCGGGCTTCATGAACCGCCTGAGGGTCCTCCAGAGTCTTCAAGATCATTCTGGGCAGAGGAGGAGAGAGAGAGCAGGCCACAGGTATTTTAAAGAAAGAGAAATGCTACAAGCTCAGGTCTTAGAGACTAAAAGAGAAATAGCACAGAGAGAGAGAGGACAGCAGCTGCCCCAAACAGAGTGGGGGTGGGGGAGCTCCAAACTCCACTCTTAGGACAGGGAGCCAGGCCCGACTCAGGGCACCACCCTCCCATTCTGGTTTCCTACGATATGGATAGTGGGGTATTAAGGGGGTATATGCAGGGCGCATACAGCCTGAGAAATATGCTTGGTGTTGGGGAAGATGTGAGTCAGTCAGAAGATAAGTTAGGGTCACAGGTTGGACAGGTTGGACCAGGCCTCAGTGATGATCAGTGCTTCCCCCACGGCTCCTGTGCCCAGCTCCCCGGCTGGTGGCACCAGAGGGGAGACAGGTGCAAATCAGAGAGGGGGAGACATGCCTCGCTACGCCAGATGTCAGATCCCATGCTGACACCCTTCTCCGGTCATCCCCAAGCAGTGTCTTGCCCCGGGGTCCACTGCGGGACTCCAGAGAGTCCGGCCCCTGATGCAGGTTCAGGATAGACGCCCGGCGAAGTACACTGTGCCGAGCCACGAATTCCAGAGGTGGCACAAGGGTAAGAGAAGTTGTGCTGCACCCCAGCCTGGCAAAGTGGCCCAGGTCATTAGGACAAATGCTCATCCCTCCCAGGTGTTAGCCGTTACTCATAGTTGCATCTCTATCTGGCAACACTGTGGCTTCTGACCTTGGCTATTCATGCCCACAGTTTCCAACTCAACCCAGCCAGTGGGGAAGGCCTCAGGCAGCAGGGCCAGGCAGTGTAGACTCCTGCCGCTCCCAAAGATTTGCCCTCCGTGGACGGAATGTGGGCTTGGAGAACAGGCCCTAGTCGAGGACCGTTGAAAGATCCTAAAGTACTCAAGAGACCGATAATTTAAGGAACCACGTTAAGAACACCCAATTAATGGCATTGTATGGGAATAACCAGTCTGGCTAAAGTGCGGAAGTGTGGTAGGAGGTACCGGACCGCCATGGGCCTCGCACACCAGGTCAAGAGGTGTGAGCTTTTCCTCATCAGCAATGGGAAGACTTCAAAACCAGGCAGGAGCTGGTGGATTCTCCACATGGCCTCCCCTCCACTCTTCCAAGTTGTCCCCAGCCAGCTTTCCAGACCAGTGCTTGGCAAAGAGAGGGTGTTAAAAAAGAATTTTCTGGGGCGCGTGGGTGGCTCAGTCAGTTGAGAGTCTGGTTCCAGCTCAGGTCATGATCTCACAGTTCATGAGTTCGAGCCCCATGTCGGGCTCGTTGCTCTCGGCTCAGAGCCCGCTTCGGATCCTCTACCACTCTCTCTCTCTGCCCCTCCCCTGCTCACACACTCTCTCGCTCTCAAAAATAAACATTAAAAAAAAAAAAAAAAGAATTTCCTGAACGCATTAACGGACAGCATGATATTTATGGGAATCCAAAGGGGTAGAGTCTAATGAGTGTTAAATGTGACACAGCATTTACAACCACCAAATAAAAAGTCATTGATGAAAAAATTTCTTTCAATTATTTCTCTCAGGCAGAGAAATCTCCTTGAAATCAGTGTTTTGAGAAGTTACTTATGGAGAGTGACATAATCATCAGAGACGATCATGTAACCCCCTTTTATAGAAATTGGGTCTGGTTAACCTTGGAAACCTGGAGCGAGGGTTTTGGGGCAGGTTCGGGAGTAGAGGCTGGGGCAAACCCACTGTGTGCTGTGTGAATGAGGAGAGGGCAGCCACCCAGGTCAGGTGCCTCCTGGGGGCAGGGAGATAAAAAAGCACTCAGAGAAAAGGTTTAGAGCCACAAAATATCTCAAAGGTCTTTACATAGTGTGCTGTGATGTAAACCCCCATCTCCCCTACGAGGGTGCCTGCAAATTCTACTATGGAAACAACTGCTGTCATATGAAGGAATGAATAAACACTTTGAGTTCTGCTCCCAAGTTGGTGCAAGACAGAAATAGAGGCTGTTCCCACAAATGCTGGGGCCAGAGGACAAGGGACAGCTGATATCTAGCACCAGTAGGTGGGCCATGGAGTCACCCATTCGAGACGTAGCCTAAGGGACCCTGAAGACATTCCTTGGGAGGAGACAGGGTGATGGATATGAGGTGATGGCAGACACGGATATCCTTCGGGCAGGGCTGGCACAAACCAAAGGCATACTGACCCATAAACCACCAATGCCAGCACCTGCTTGTATCCCCGTTCTATCCGTGTGGGGGTCTGCTTTTTTTTAACGTTTTAATTTTATTTTTGTTTCATTTTCTTTAAGTTTATTTATTTTGAGAAAGAAAGAGACAGCATAAGTGGGGGAGGGGCAGAGAAGGGCAGAAAGAGAGAATCCCAAGCAGGCTCTGCGCTGATGGCACAGAGCCCAATGCGGGGCTCAGACTCACGAAGCAGTGAGATCATGACCTGAGCCAAAACCAAGAGCCTGACACTTAACCGACTGAGCCACCCAGGGGCCACTATGCGGGGGGGGGGGGGGGGGGGGGTCTTTGATTCCCACAAGCCAGCAGGGACACCGGGAGGGCAGGAAACCAATGGGACAACGACTCGAAAGGAAGTTTTGTCGTGGAAAAATAAATAATAGTAGGCTTTCACACCACTCAGTGCTCTGGAAATCCTGTTTGCCCTGTATTGTATTGTATTGTATTTATTTTCGCCCTGTATTTTAAATGTACATTCACTAAAAAAGAAAAACTAAGCTAGATAAAGGGAATCGAGATCCCCCCAGGGGAAGAAGGCTTCCCCTGCTCGCACCCAGCCACCACTCCATTCCGCGACTCTGAGGTCCGTGTGCTCGCCACTCAGATGGAAGGCGGTGATTAAAGCCAGCCTGACCAACACTGCTGCTCAAATTAAACTCCTTAAAAAAGCACAACATTTTCAATAAAAGAGGCCGAGCCCAGCATGCCTTAGTCATTACTGTAGTACTTTTCTTCCAGAAAGATTAACAAATGTGAAATAGAGGGCTGAGAAATTTTGATCAAGCAAAGTGTTTTAAAGGGTTTTATTTCCTCCCTCTTTCATTAAAATCGCACCGCTGCGATTCTATTCTATATATAACATAGATATACACATGCATGCTGTGTCGCTTCTACCCGATGAGGACAATAGGACCCTCCTTGGGAACTAATATCTTCTTTAGGATCTGCTGGGGAAAAGCAACACATATAAAAATATAAATGAAAATGGCCCCAGCTATAACTATATAAAAATGAGTGCTTATTTCCATTGCTAGGATAGCAGCTTTGAACTTGGGAACACAAGAGAAATATACTTATTAGCTCAAAGAAAGCAGATCTGGATTTGGGGATGTGAGTTAGGGGAGGCCAGCAAAAGGAGTGTGGAAGCCCCCTCCAAACGGCTGAGGCCCAGAAGAACTGACCACAGTGCCTTAGTTCCTCCCCAATACTTCCCTTCTCTTAGACTCAGTGAGGGGAGGGAAGGGGAGAGGAGGGGGAAGGGGGAAGGGGGAAGGGGAAGAGAAAACAAAGAGGTAGGGAAGAGAAGGGGAAGGAAGAGAAGGGAAGGGGAGGGGAAGGGAGGGGAGGGGAGGGGAGGGAAGGGAAAACAAAGAGGCAGGGAAGAGAAAGGGAGGGAAGAGAAGAGAAGGGAAGGGGAGGGGAGGGGAGGGGAGGGGAGGGGAGGGGAGGGGAGGGGAGGGAAGGGAAGGGAAGGGAAGGGAAGGGAAGGGAAGGGAAGGGAAGGGAAGGGAAGGGAAGGGAAGGGAAGGGGATGGGGAAGGGGATGGGGAAGGGGATGGGGAAGGGGATGGGGATGGGGATGGGGAAGGGGAAGGGGAAGGGGAGGGAAGAGAGAGGCCAGCAGGGGAGAGAGAAAAAAGCAAAGAGCAGGAAGAAAAGCAAAAGGTCGCAGGTGCCTTTGGTCACAAGGAGAGAAACCAGTTAACACAAGCCTAAGAGACAAAGAGTGACAGACTATAGGGACAGAGTGAGATTCATGGAAATAAATGTGCTTGGGCAGGCCCAAGGGAAGTTCTGAAACAAAGACCTCAAACATCTCCAGAAACGTAGGCCTCCCCGTTTCTTCCTGCTCCCATCCCCTCCTCCTGCACCCTCTTCTCCTGCTCTGTTCCCCTCTCTCTGTAGCTCAGTGCCCTCACCTCTCAGCCCACGCAGCTGGACATGACCTGTGGTAGGCAGATATCCCACACACCAGGGATGTCTGTGTGCAGAAGCCAGCTGGCCATCTCTGAATCCCGGGGCTGAGAATCTGGCCAGGCCCCTGGGCCCATCTCAGTCCAGTGCCAGCAGAAAGGGGTTACGTGATGCACATGTGGGCCAGAGCCCAAGCCCAGAGGGGAGGGATTTCAGGGAGGGGTGGGCTCCTGGGCTAGAGGGATCACCCTAAAGGTGAGGAGAGGGGGTGCTGTGGAAAATGAGAAAGGAAGACCAAAGATTGGTGCCTCTCCCAACCCGAGTTTGAAAGGACAAAATACCGCAAGGGGAAATTGGTTCTACACGGACGTGTGCTGAGGTGTGTGTCACGAAACCTTCTGGAATCCCTCCCTCCTCATCTATCTCACTCAATAGCTACTGAACAGGAACAGCCTGTTGGACGCCCTCTTTGTTCCAGGGAGACCCTAACGGAGAATGAGTCATGGGTGAAGTGTTTTCCTGGCAAAAACCTGCCTTTCGTGCAGTCTCCTCCCCACACCCACCCCAGGCTCCCAAGCCCACCCTGCGGCCCTCTGGCTGCTCTCCCGAAGTCCACCTCCCTTCTGTCAACACCCTCCTCCTAACTGTTCTTTTCCAGCTAGGTTCCTCACCCAAGAGGTGAGTAGGATCTGATTATCAACTCCACACCACCATTCTCTCCTATAATATCTTAAAATTTTGTTCTCATTTAGCTTACTCCAAAACAAAGCGTGCAAAAGATACAGACATAGAAGACCAAGGAATCAGGGCTCTGCGCTGCCATCCTCACACCTGCTCACATCAGCTTGCATGAAGCAGCTGGTTTTCCACTCGGAGGATCACCCCTTCAATACTTTAAAACCAGTTCTCTTGTTTATTCAGCCAGTCATTTCACCCACACTAACTGGTACGTCTTCTAGATACCAGATGGTGCGCTAGACGCTGAATACAGCCATGAGCAGGACAAACACAAGTTTCTTTCAAAAAAATTTAAAAAAAATTTTAATGTTTATTTATTTTTGAGAGAGAAAGAGCATGAGTGGGGGAGGGGCAGAGAGAGAGAGAGAGAGAGAGAGAGAGAGAGAGAGAGAGAGAGGAGACAGAGGATCTGAAGCGGGTTCTGTGCTGACAGCAGAGAACCTGATGTGGGGCTTCCAGCCCACGAGCTTCGAGATCATGACCTGAGCCAAAGTCAGACACTCAACTGACTGAGCCCCCCAGGTGCCCCAGAACAAACACAAGTTTCTACTGTCAGAGAACCCTGAGGACTTGCAAGGACACCAGAAGTTGGCAGGGCAGCTCTCTTCCAAGGCCTCTCCCCTTGGCTTGTAGATTACCGCCTTCTCCCCGTGTCCTCACACGGTCTTCCCTCATCTGTGTCTGTGTCCTCATGGCCTCTTTTTATGAGGACACCAGTCATAATGGGTTAGGGCCCACCTAACGACCTCATTTTAGCTTAAGTACCTCTTTAAAGGCCCTGTCTCCAAATACAGTCACATTCTGGAAGTTAGGGTCCACGGTTCAGCCCCTAAGAGCCTATTACTTGCTGGCCAGGTACCCAATTCTGGAAAGAGTGTTCCAGAAAGAACGCAGCTGGAGAAGAGCAAGTGTGATCACGAAGGATCCAGTATGTCAGGTTAAGTGTTTTCTTTAGACCTTACCTGAAAGGGAAAGTTGAGATCATGGAAGAGTTTCAGGCAGAAGAAGGATGTGACAAACGGCGTGCTAGAAAGATCCTTCCCGTCTGTGGTGGAAAATGAATTAAAGGAACAAGGGTGGATGCTGCCGGCAGTCCAGGCGGCAGATGGAGGTGACTCTAGGTTTGGGTCGCTGCGAGGACGTGAATGCCAGCTGAAAGGACAAGATACAGATGAAGAGGCAGAACAGAGCCCTGGGAAGCACTGATCTTGCAGGACTGCAGAGAGAGGTCAGCAAGGGCCAACCAGGAAGTCGAGAGCAATCTGGGGGTGGGGGGGGGGGTGGGGACCAGAGTGGGTGGTCAGCAAGGGAGGATGGCCAAACAGGTAGGGGCAGAGGGCAGCTGTGGGGATTATTAACTGTCTTGGGGCCACGGTGCCCTGGGTCAGAGCAGTTGCAAGGGAGGGTAGGACTGGAGGCATGATTCCACAGGAAGAGGACGTATATTGTATATTAATCTCATCGGAGACGTGCTACATTCATAAGCCATCCCATCCCTAGGCCTCAAAACTGATGCCATTCCAGGCCGACTTAATCAAACAACCCTAATGGGCACACGACCTGGACTATATTATAGCCAATGTTCAGAGATTTGAGGCTCTAATCGCAGCTTCAAACCTATTGTACTGGAACTGGTTCCGTTCACATATTTCGAAAAACGATCACCATCTCTACCATAAAGTCATTAAGAGGCTATATAAGCATTAACCTTTTAAGTTAAAGATTGAAAGTTTAAATCTCCCCTTAATGATATGCCACCACTAGATACATCAACTTGATTTATCACTCTGATCAGTAATCATTAACGCTATTTACCATATTTCAACCAAAAATCTTGCAAAATTTATATCTGTGAAATCCAGAACCCAAGTCAGCAGTTGCACAGAAACAAACCAACCCTTGAGAAAAGAAAAGAAGGAAAATCTATCCGCCTCTTTCATTACAACAATAATAGGATTACCTATTGTTATTCTAATTATTAGTTATTCTGTTATTCTAATGCTCCTGGCTTGTTCAGGCTAAAGGACAGAGTCACATATGGGAGGCTAAGGAACCCAGTGGAATTTTTTTAAATGTTTATTTATTTTTGAGAGAAAGAGAGAGTGCGAGCTGGGGAGAGGCAGAGAGAGAGGGAGACACAGAATCCGAAGCAGGCTCCGGGCTCCAAGCTGTCAGCACAGAGCCCGACACGGGACTCGAACCCACGAACCATGAGTTCATGACCTGAGCCGGAATCAGACGCTTAAATGAGTGAGCCACCCAGGAGCCCCCCCACCGCCAGTGGAATTCTTTGAGTGGAGAAAGCTTTCAACACACTTAAATGATGTTGGCAAAGAGCCAGTAGAGAAGCACCTTTGGACCCCAAGGAAGCCAGAGGGAACACTGAATTTGGGGAAGAGAAGATCCAACTGCCCCGTTTCAACACAAAAGGAGGAGGAGGAAGGGGACCAAGCGGAAGCTCTAATCAGAGCGACGGACCCCCAGCGAGGTGGTGTATGCAGTAGAGGGATATTTCATGCAGGTCGTGAATGTAAGTGGAATGGATGAATCCATGAGGGATGTACTTGATGGAATGTACATCCACGGCCATGTGGTCTCTAGACCAGCAGACAGGAACCATCCCCTTAGCATACAGAAGTAGGCCATTGAGCTGCTCACAAGCAAGCCAAACTTTTTCTCCAGAACATTTTGAACTAACTATAAAAGCTAGAGGAGGCTGACTAGTTCCCTAAAGCTGCAAAATCACAGAGCATGTAGGAACTGTCGCCTGGGCCTGGATAATTTTAAAGGCCACTATCATGAGCAAAAACAACAGGCAGGACTTCCTTGGAGCAGGTCTTCTCTCCTCCCTCCACCCTCCCTCCGCTTTCCTCCCTCTTCCCCTCTCCTCCCTTCCCTCCCGGCCTCGGGCTGCCCTCAACACCACTTGCAGGTCCTGGATCTGACTACAACGGGACACCCCTACCCTGTGGGCTCTGGGGTCCAGAATAAAGCCCACTAGAATAACTAGACCATTGAGTTTCAAATTAAATCTCCCCCATAGGCCCTTCTTCTCCAGTTACTGGGCTCATTAGAGCTCAGATAATGGAACATCTCCTCCCACTAATGGCCCATGAGAAGTGAAGGAGAGAAACCAGCCCCTCTACAATGTCACTACAGAGAAACGGAGAGAAAAAGGTCACTGACTATAGCCCCAAAGTTTTTAGTGTTTTGGAAGAACTTTCTCCTGACCATGGGAGATCTGGAGCATGAAGAATGGCTTTGCCAGGGCGTGGTGGTTGTAAACAGACTAGACATTCATTTGTGCATCCTTGTGACTAAGCCAGAGTTCTGGAATTTGTCATTCCAGAAGGTTCCATGGCTAATCTCATGGGTAGGGAGGGGACACGTGTGATCGATGGAGCCAGAAGAGGCTTTTAGAAGCTGTGGGGGCTGCTTGTCAGGAAAAGGGAAGACTGCTCGCCACAGCCTGGTTTGTGCTGATTTGTCCCACGTGAAACACAGGGTCTGAGCAAGGACTCTGTTTACAGGGACGGGGAAGGATTTGACAGTGACCGTGTAACTGGGATACGGACGTTCACCAAGATGCTGTGAGCATTCGGCCATGTGTGCCAAACAGACTCCTATGCGTCTGCAGCTGCTAGAAAGTGGTGAATGTTCTGGGTTTGGAGTACTCGCTAACCAGGGCTCCACCATGACCTCTGCCAGGGGCCATGAGAAAACGGAACACCCCCTATTGCCCACCAGTCTGACCCCGAGCTCCAGCCCCCGCCAATCATGTTTCATGGCTTAGAAGTCAGCTGATTTTAAGAAAGTGCTACCTGATGGGGCGCCTGGGTGGCGCAGTCGGTTAAGCGTCCGACTTCAGCCAGGTCACGATCTCGCGGTCCGGGAGTTCGAGCCCCGCGTCGGGCTCTGGGCGGATGGCTCAGAGCCTGGAGCCTGTTTCCGATTCTGTGTCTCCCTCTCTCTCTGCCCCTCCCCCGTTCATGCTCTGTCTCTCTCTGTCCCAAAAATAAATAAACATTGAAAAAAAAAAATTTAAAAAAAAAAAAAAGAAAGTGCTACCTGATAAAGCAAAGGAATTAAATTCCAGGCCCAAGAAAGCTATGAGCAGCCCCTAACTGCATGCGGACTGGCAAGATTTCCCCGAAAGGACAGCAGCAGAGAGGTTCTTACCACAAACGAGAAGTGTTATCAAGTGCCTTACACACATAAAGCGGATCGTCTCTAACTGGTCCCTCGAAAGTCACTCACACTAAAACAAATGGAAACAAAGAGACCCACAGTTGCGGGCCTTCCCGACCCACCAGGCTGGGAGTCATTTCGTGCAGGTGGTGATGTCAGCAAGGGAATGGGGACCCCCTAGAGCAAGTTCCCCTTTAGTCCCTGAAGGTCTGTGGGTCTGAGGTACAGTCTCCTGTCTGGGGCACAAGCAACGCAATGACCCAGCTCAGTCTCCTCCCTCCTAGTGTCCCATCCATCACAAAACCTGCACAGGGAGGAAAGGGGATGTGTGGGGTGTGGGGGCTGCTAGTGGGACACGGAAGTTTCACAGCCTATGGCCTTGGCCAGCTCTGTCGCACGCTGGGGGACACAGAGCATCACCACGGAAACCAGAGGAAACACAAGTAGGGCTCAGGAGGCCCCCGGGACTCGGAGAGCTCTCCTACTGAGACACCCCAGCAGACCCCTTTACAGCCCGCCAGGCAGGGAAAGGGGGGTCACCAAGAGGAAACTCTGCCAAGACTTCCTGCTCCTGCACCCTGGCCCCCCAACTCACACTCTCTGTGTCCCCGTGGCCTCCTACTCCCTCTTCTCCCAAGTCCCTGGGCCCCCGTCACTCATCTTAGAGGAAGTGACCGATTGATAAATCATCTGTAAGACAATATGGAAAGGCTACTATTTGCTGGGCACCATTTTTGGGTCGGGCACTGCTTTCCTTCCCAGATGACTTCACTCTATGCCCAAGAAAGCCCAGTGACGCAGGCACTGCCGTCACCTTGCAGATGACGAGACTGAGGTTCCGAGAAGTCAAGCAGTCCCAACTCGCTGCTGGCACGTTTAAACCCCGCCATCTGGCCTCTGAGCTTTCACGCCTACCTTTTTCGTCTGAGAGCTGACATCAGACACTCAGGAGGAGGGCACTGCTTAGCTGGAAGTCTTAACCGTTACTGATGATTCTGCACAGGGCTCCTAGATAGATAGGAAGAGAACCTCTGTGGACCCCCTCACGCCCTCCCTCACCAGGCTATCACGGGCATCCCCTGTCGCTCACTGGGGTGGGTAGGGGTGTGAGGGGACTCCTCCTAATCTCCCACTTCATTCTTTCTTGTGATTCCTTTCCCAGGGCCCCGGGTGCTTTGAAGTACTTGCCATTACCATTTTGGCGGGTGGGTTTCCCGTCTTCTTTGAAACCAAGGGTTTAGACCATGATATTTGAGGGGGAGGACTGTTAAGAAGCCTTCCAGGAGAATGAATGGCCAGGTCTCCACCCACATGCCTAGCTAGGTCAGCAGGAAGCAGCTGTCCCTGGTTCCAGATGCTGACCCACTCTGCAGGGATCCAGAGACATTCTGGAGAATTGTTCCAGCCAAGCCGGGTTCCTCCTGTTTATTTACTAGAGTGTCTGCCTTTGGATGCTGTCTTCCTTGATTGGGTGTGCCATCACGTAGCCAGACATGAGCACTGACCTCTCCTGGTCTCCAGACCCACAGCCACACGAGGGGTGGCCCAGCCTGAGACAGGGGGCCATGCTGCAGGTGATAGTTACCCTATCTCCCTGCTCACACATCCAGAGGTGCTGGAGGAGACAGAGGGGGGTCTGTTTGTGCTGTGGGAAAAGTCTGGACAGGTCATAAGGAGAGCTTCTGCCCATCAAGAGTGTGTGACCTCAAGCCTCAGTTTCCCACTTGCAGAATGAGGAAGTTGGACCAGGTCGGTGGGTTCAAGCTGTGCTCTGAGGAGCCCCAGGATTCTGCCTCATTGCACCGCTACCCGGACCAGGAGACCCCGCATGAGCCGCACTGGGCGTGAGACTCAGTGCCCTGAAGGTTGGGGAAGGAGAGCGTGGGGGAGGGGAAGGAATCAAGCAGCCCCACTTTGCTCTCTGCTACACACGAGTTTCAGGAAGGTTCTGTGGCTCTGCAATGTCTGACATTTATCGGGCTGGATATTCTCTAGGTCCCTCTGACCCAGGGGTCGGGGGTGCCGTGCCTGCGGGAGGCCCCTGATCTGCTCATTCTACCCTCATTCAGCTGCCATAAAGCCAAAAGAGCCTGGGGGAGGGGGCAAATGGCTGGCCTGGAGGGAGGCGACCCGATTTCACCGACTGAAACAGTTCTGTGACTCCCAAGTGCCTCATGTTGAAATCAGGAGACATCACAGAGGTATCTCCTGTTCAGACAACGCACCCTGCCCCGTATCACACGGCCGGGCTGGGCTGAGCCAGGCTGGATCCGGGTGGGGGGCTGCCCAGCGGGACCCACACTGTGCGTCTGTCGCTCAGAACCACAGCCCCCTTGCTCTGCCCCTTTGTGAGCTCAACAGGACAAGTGGACAGAAAGGTGCCCAGCACCTCCTCACCCCGTCCACCAACATCTGTCCCCTAGGGGTCCCAGTCCCCAGCAGGGAGGGACAGGGACCGGAGTTCCTGAAGCAAGGCCCGGGGTTCTGCTCCGCGTCTCCACCTTGTGAGACAGCTCCCAGTGGCACAGCCTTGCAGACGTCACCCTGAAAAGCTGATTTGAGAAAGCAAACTCAATGACAACAGTATCCAATTGAGACCGCAGAGGGAGTTTAACAGGCAGAATGTAATTACTGAGCCTGGAACGGGTCCAAGACGTGGCGTTCCCACGGAGGCCACGGGGACTCAGCACTAGCAGAAGGGGGCACCGCCAGCAGCCCATCCCAGACATCTCCGCAGAGCCTGGGATGTGGCACCCAGGCCTTCTCCCTCATGCTCCCCTCCAGCTCTATCGCTGGACCTTCTCCCCGGGTTCCCAGGGCAAGGCTGCCTATAATGGCACCTTCTGAACTCCCAGAGCAGAGCGTGGGGCACATGAGGTGCCTGGACCCAGAGCATGACCTGATGGGGAGCACCTTCAGGATCATTCTCCTCCTAGGTCCTCAGTGCGCTTGACTTTGAGGAAGGGATACAGAAGCATCTGCCCACGGGGCCATGGAAACAGCTGAGGGTCTAGATTCTGGCAGAGCCTCTCCTGGCCAATGTCAAGACTGTCTCTTCTTGTCCAGTCCTCCGCCCTCTGCTTAACTATCCTCGCCTGCCAGTGGGGAACGAGGGGGCTGTTCGTTTCACAGCCAATAGGCAGGTCCCACATGCCTCCCATGTGGAGCCGCTCTGGATTCCCTGGTGAGTTCTGCCTGCCCCAGGGGGACATGCACCGGGGATGACAAGGGACTGAACACAACCTACCGAAATGCAGGTGAGACTGTGACCCGGGCCAGTCTGAATGAGGACCAGGGGAGCCCGGGAGGGGGCATGATTGCCTCCAGAAGACGGCACAGCTGAGGTGGCCTTGGAGCTGGGATTCTGGCAGATCATTAACAATTGGCAGACGGTCCTCCGGGTTGGGCGGGCAACACTTCTCAGCACTTCCAAGGCAGAAGAGCTTGTCTGCAGTCAGGAGCTGGGTGGTGATGGACCATATGCTGCCAGCACACTGATGGGGGTCAGGGGCTTAGACGCATCCATGCCTCGTCCTCCCCCGGTGCCCCAGATCCAGCTCTGGTTCATTCTCCTGTCTCTTCTAAACCTCCCCGCTACGCACTGCTTTCCCTTTGCCACCTCAGCAATAGCAGCATCCCATCCGAGGCACATTTTCAATAGATGCCAAAGTAGAGAAGACGATGCCTTTCTACCACCTGAATTCAACACTTTTCAACTCATAGCCAGCCTTGTTGTATCTACAACTACCCCCACCTTCCAAACTCCCCCCTCAGACATCGTATCATCTCATCCGTAAATACTCCAGAAGGTTTCTCAGTAAGACCACAGTTTGTTTTTTGAGCACAAATCTACAAAACCCATTCCTTTCAAAAACGATATCAATTCCCGATGAGTATCAGATATCCAGTCAGTGATCCCGCAGTCTGGATTTTGTTGATCGCATCCCCAAGATGTCCCTTAATATGTTTCTCTGTCCTTTGAAATTCCTGCGAGTTCATATTTAGATCTAGAGGCTTAATCCAATTCAAGCATGATTGTTTTTGGCCAGAAACACCAAAAGTGGCGGTGTTCTTTCCACGAGGAGGTATATGGTTATCTACCTGGTTAGCTCTTCTTGGGATATTATTGGGCACTGGGGCCAGATCCATTCATCCGTGAGAGGCTGGCACACGGTGATGTTCTAATTCTACAGCTCCTTCTTCAGTTATTAGCTAGAAGGCTTCTGAAAAGAGAAACTTCATATGGGAAAAGCAGAAGGAATGCTTGAGAATGCTGGATATTTTCCTTTCTTAGACACGTTTCCCAAAGAATGAACTCCTCCAAAAGTGGCCAGTGAGTGTCTTACTTTTAGCATTGTGACAAAGGCCTGGAGTTCAACATATCTGATGTATTTTAATCCATTGCGATCAATCCCCTGCAGCTATTACCCTAATTGATGTTTGCATTGTCTCGTCTTCGGCCGGTAGGAACCACTTTGGCTCCTGTGTCCACTTTGATGGTATCCTTGCTTTCTGATGTGACATGTTCCAGGCTCATCTTGTACATTCATCTCACTCCTGCTTATTTCAATAGAAGGTCCCCTGACCCCAGCCTCCAATCTGTCTGTGTCTTCACTGCAGCTAGATGAATCTTTCCTTAAATTAATTTTAGCTCTGCTGCTGTTCTTGGGAGGCAATGTGCTACAGGGAACAGACAGGAGCTTTGGGAACTGGGGGAAAGTGAGTTTGGAACTGGCCACATCAGTTACCGGCTGCACCACCCTGAGCTGGTAATACCATCTAGCTGAGCCTCGGTTGCCTCATTGGTAAAACTAGGAATAATATTTTCTTGCCTTACAGGACTCTGGTGAAGGGTAAATAAACGTAAAGTACCTGGCACAGAATCTGGTGACTAGAAAGCATGTCAATGTCCGTTCCTTTTCTTCTTGTCCTTTTCAAGAAACATCAATGGCATCTAATGTCCACCCCATTGTGGAGACTTTCAAGCCCCCTTCAGTCTGACCCGCCTTATCTGCCAGACCTTGTTGCTGCGACTGTTCTCCCGAACTACCTGCCATTCTGGTCCCACCAGCCTGCTGTCACCACTCACCAGAGCCACTAATGCCCTCAACCTTTATTTACACGGCCTCCTGTATCTTAAATGCCCCCATGCCCTTTCATTTATTCAAATCCTACCTGTCTGTGAAGACCCAGCTCAGATCCCCGTACTTCCCCAACCCCTCCAAGCCTCACATTCTTCCCAACCCTTGAAGGGCTGCCTGCCCACACAAGTCTCACTGGGGGGCTACATCTATTATAGCCATTTTCACCCACCACCTACAGACTTGGACAGAATACACTTCACGAACGGTTCTTTCTGCAGCTAAACTGGTCTGCACACAGATCCCTGGGTACATTATCTATGTGTGTGACTGTGACCATAGCAAAGACGCTAAGTTGCGTATGCGTACACGGGTGCGCACGTGTTTGCGTGTACACATGCATATATGTGTGTCTGAGTATGTGCACACACATGCCTGTGTGCACATGTGACCAACACCCTTCAGGAAGCCAGTGTCCTGGCCTGTCCTCTCTGACTCAGAAGCACTCAGAGTCCCGGAGGCTCTGCCCCCCCCTCAGACTTCAGCCAGGACGTGGGAGGACAACTGGACCCTGGTCACAGAGACCCAGTGATGATCTCCTCGGGGACCTGGTTTTCTGAACCAGATGTGACCCCCATCCGGAGGAACATGGAGGAGAGCCATAAATGACTAGGGAAAGTTGCCCTGTCCAGACCTGACAGCCGGGTCCCAAACCAAAGATGATCTCGGTGCAGAACTTTTCCGTGAAAGAGCCATCCTACAGAGCAGTGATGAGTCAGGACGCTTGGCGAGATGGCCTCTGCTCCCCAGGCAGGATTACCCCAACTGCCCCAATGTGCCACAAAATCGCAGGGGGCTACATGACATGTGATGTCCACCTCCCTCCCTGGACCCTAGCGTCTGTCTCAGGCTGGTGCCCACAGGCAGATGGCGATCACTGCTGTGTAGGGGCAGGAGACAAAACGGAGCTGCAAGGGAAGTGGAAAAACCCCACCTGGGCTTTCTTGGGTCTTTAGGGTCTAAAACTCCTGCTTCTTCCCTCAGAAGGCATCACTCAGATAAAAGAGATCTAGCCAAAGCAGTGTTCAAGGCTCAGCTTTAAAAATCAAGAGCCCTGCAAACAATTAAAGTGGAATTTCCCCGGGTGATAGGAGGGACAACTATGAAGAGGGGTTGGGCAGCATCCTGACGGGAAGACGGCTTCTGGAAGGATGGCAGGGGCCCGTCAGCACAGGAATGGCTACATTTCAAGTGGCCACCTGTCCGCTCTGAACCCAACCCACCTCTTGTGGTCCGGGAGCCATCAGGAAGACATCCTGGGCTGATGTGCCCCCAGGGGACGAAGGAAGTGGGCAGAATCCCTGGGGCTGGTAGCTCTGTGCCCAGCGGCATCGGAGAAGCAGGCTGCAGCATGGCTGGAGCAGAAATGAGACAACCCCGAATTATTCTGGAAGAAAGTGGCCTTTGGAATGAGTGTGGATGGGTGTGCTCTTTCCACCAACTGAGTGTAAATGGGGTCTCAGGTTGTTTCATGGGGTGTTAAAGGCACGGTGTCACCCTCCCGACACTACTCTGGGGGAGCATGTGAGGACATCTGGGGGGGCAGCAGAGTTTGGCTGGCAGGTGTTCACTGATTAACGGAAGCCACGCGGGGGTAAAGGCTCTTTGGAGCCGGCTGATGTGCGCCCCCGCTCTGATCTCAACCCCACTTCCAGGGCTTTGTGGGGGTGGAGAGCAGGGGGAGGAGGTTCCCAGCGAGGGACACGGCTCCGCTAATCACCACGTGCCATCACATAATCACATTTAATAGCAGCGCACAAAGCACCAGGTTGCATCTGAACATCAAACATCGGCTTGAAAATGCAGCCCCCCTTCCCTCCACGGGCTCGTCACAGCAGCAGCATCTGGGGGCGTGACGATGCGGCCCTGCCCCAGCTGCCAGCGCCCCCCGAGAGGCCCTGCACCCAGCCCTGTGTGCCCCTCGGAGCAGGGAGGTTTGCCCTCGCCCACCCTCCTGGGGACGGCCTGATTGAGGCCGCGGCTGGCGCATGCGCCTTTCGAACCTCCTGTGACTGCTATTTCTAACATATAAATAGAACGTGCTTTTGGTGCAGCTTTCTGGAGCAGGTCATGTGCGCAGGCTCTCTCCCCCCACGGCTCACCCTACACAGGCTGTTCGATGGGGGCCACTGAGAAGAGTCGGGGGCGCCCCTGGGCCAGGCCTCCCAGAGGCTCTGGACTCAGAGCCCTCCTCCCTGCTGTCAGCCTGGGAAATCCAAGCTCAGAACCGGCAGCGTAGGGCCCTCCTGCTGGGGTGCCCGCAAACTCTTTATTGTCAGCTTGCTTTCTTATTTCAGCCGTCTTTAAATGTGCCAAAGCTCCCCGCACCCGCACCCCCACCCCCGCATTGCTTTTCTGCACTTATCCAGGGGAATGGAGCTCACAGTTACGGAGCTCACTGCCTGCCCCCCGCCGCCCACCCCGGGGCAGGTGCACAGAACCCCAGAAAGAACCAGGCGCCCTTTGTATTCTTAGGCAGCTCTCTTCAACCTTATTTCTTCCTGGTTCTTATTTTTTTCAGCCTAATCTCCCCCTCGTTTTTCAGGCTCCGTCAGAGGGATGAGTTCCATGAAACCCCCCGTTAGCATTTTATTTTCCTCATAGACATCCCTTTCCTTTTCACTCAGTGCCCATTGGGTGCAAAGCCCCGGACAGGGGGCCCCGAGGATCTGCATTGAGCACAGCAGATGGCGGCGCCTCGCGATGACCTTCGTGGTCATTAATATTAAATCAAAGATTAATATTAAAATTTATATTAAATTAATATTAAAAAGTATATTTTATGACTCTGTTGGCACAAAGATGAATACATGAATAGCATATATGAAAGCATTTTCTTCTACCTAAAAGTTCATCTGTTTCTTCCGATTTTAAAAGAAGTGAAAATTAAACCTTATCTGGGGCCCCTGAAGGTGTCCTGGATCACAGACACTGAGCCTGACGGATCCTGCAGCCCCAACAGACCGGTGGCACCTGCTTCAGGGACCCCACGTCTGGTTTACAGCAGAAGCGGCACACGGAATGTTCTGGGCAGCTATTAGAAACCCCGCAGCCCAAGGGCACTCAAACCTCGGGATGGGACCCAGACCAGCTGTACTTTTTAAAGGCTCCCCAAGTGGGGCGCCTGGGTGGCTCAGTCGGTTAGCGTCCGACTTCAGCTCAGGTCATGATCTCACAGCTTGTGAGTTCGAGCCCCACGTCGGGCTCTGTGCTGACAGCTCAGAGCCTGGAGCCTCTTCAGATTCTGTGTCTTTCTCTCTCTCTCTGCCCCTCCCCTGCTCACACGCTGTCTCTCTCTGTCTCTCAAAAATAAATAAACATTAAAAAAAAGAGAAATTAATAAAGGCTCCCCAAGTGATTAAAATGTGAGGTCAAGGTTGTATGTAAATCAACGGTCCTCAGCCCTACCTGCCCAACAGAATTACAGAGGAGCTTTTTTTTTTTTTTTTTTTTTTTTAAACAACCCAGAAAGAAGGTCCTGGGCACCACTGTTTTTAAAGCCCCAGGTGATCCTAAGGGCGATGGGTTGAGAGTGCTGGGTCCAGGGTCTGCTGGGCCTCCACCTCGGCCTGTCCTGTCCACCCCTGTGGGATCACTGTCCCCGGCCTTCTGTCATGTGGTTTCTCCCAGACCTGCCTCTGGGCTGGGACACAGAAGGTTAAAGAAGGCAGGGTCAAGGTGGGGGGGTGAGAGAGAGAGAGAGGGTGAGAGGCTGGAAGGGGTGAGGTAGAGGGGCTGCTCTGTGACCAGGGGGCTGGAGCTCTTGTGTCACCAGGACTCCAGGTGCTACTGCCCCTCCGAAGAGCCCCACTCCCAGGTGACACCTCCGAGGCACTAGTCTTGGGCTTCTTGATGAGGAGCCTGAGGACAGGGTGGGACTCAGACTCCCAGGAGCAGGCTGGAATGCGGAGACAGCAGGGCGGGGGGCAAGGAGAGATGCCTAAGGGGGAAACGCACCTGTGTGATAGTTCAAGGACCCCTCAGGGTGTCAGCATGTACCCCCGGCCGGCGCCCAAAGTGAACATGGGCGCGTACTTCACTCATCCGTGCGGGAGCCTCAGCAAGGAGAGCATGAGATCATCACTCTGAACCCCAAGTCCGGTGCAGCCGCTGGACCAGAGACGTCTCCTCTAGAACATGGACCCCTCGAGAGCAGGTACTTGGTCTCTCTTTTTAAAAAGAGGAAAAAAAAAAAAAGAAAAAAAAAAAGAAAAAGAAAAATTGTGTTAAAATACACATAACATAAAATTTACTATTTTAACCGTTTTGAAGTCCAGCACCATTAACTACATTCCCATTGCTGTGCCACCATCACCACCATCTATCTCCAGAAGTTTCTCATCTTCCCAAACTGAAACTCTGCCCCCATTAAACACAAACTCCGTGTTCTCCCATCCCCAAGCCCCTGGAAGCCACTGTCTCTGTGAACGTGACTATCAGTACCTCATGTGAGTGGGATCATACAGTGTTCGTCTGTTTGTGCCTGGATTATTTCACTTAGCGTCTGTCCCCAGCATCCATCCACGTGGCAGCACGTGACAGGGTTTCCTTCTTCTTTAAGGCTGAATAATATTGCATTGCGTGTATAAATCGCCCTTTGATTCTCCATGGGACTTTGTCTCTTTTGTCCACCGCTATCTCACAGCACCTAGAACCTTGCTGGCATTTCGGGCGTGTGCAAATAAGTGTTGAAAGAATGGTTTAAGTGAAATAATCCACTTAAATTTTTTTTAAATGAAAAAAAATGTTTATTCATTTTTGAGAGAGACAGAGAGAGCACAAGCAAGGAAAAAGGAGAAAGAGAGGGAGACAAAGAATCTGAAACAGGCTCCAGGCTCTAAGCTGTCAGCACAGAGCCTGACGCGGGGCTCGAACTCGGAAACGGCAAGATCATGACCTGAGCCAAAGTTGGAGGCTTAACCGACTGAGCCACCCAGGCGCCCAGCTGGCATTTTAAATAGGTCATTTCTCATCATACTAGAGAGCGCCCTCACCACTTCCCCTCGAAACAAATTCCAGGAGATTCGGGTTATTCTCCCTGAAGGTGGTCAGCTGGCAGCCCCCGGGGCCCGTTTTCTCGGCCCGTTTTCTGCGCACAGACCCAGGCCCCGAGATGGTGCCACCGTCTGAGGGCATCAGCTCCAACGCAGAGGGAGGCCGCGGGCTGGTGAGATCTTATTTAGGAGGCTAGCAGGAGGCAGCGCAGGAAAGGCTGTTACGTCTTTCCACAGAACATTCCAGAACCTTTAACCCTCCGCTGGAGCTTCGTGGCCCAGAGTTTGATGGGGGCCGCTCTATCTTTTCCTGTCAGATTTAGACAGCTCAGCACGGCGCCCTTTCGACATGAAGTAATAATTGTCAGAGCGGGTCAGGGCTTCACCAGCTGAGAAAACACCAGAGTGACCCTCGAAAGGAAGGCCGAATCGGGACACAGCCCATTAGCGGGTCAGAGGAGCTCCCCCGCTGACATTTGCGTTGACGCTCCCTCATCCAGAAATCTGACGTGGGAGACACCCTCTGTGCAGTCACCTTGACGGGGGCACGTGCGAGCTGTCCCTCAGAGTGGCGCTCAGCAGACGGTCTTAAATGCCACGGTAAAAAAACAAAAGAAGGCATCTCACGGTTATTTTTGCCTTAATACAAAAGGAATAAATAACCATAGAAATGGTGGAGAAAACCGCACAGATGGATTCAGTCCTCTGGGATTTCACCCCAAAAGGTGAGCAATGCTCCCACTTTAGCACAGAGTCCTCCAGTATTTGTCGATGCCCATATACGCATATACGCGTGTGTATGTAGGGTGGGTATACACCTGTGTAAGTGTGTGCACATGTGTGTATGTGTCTGAGCACGCGTATGGGTGTATATGCATGTGCGCATGTGTGTATACATACACCTATGTACGTGTATATGATGTATTGCGTATATATGTGTATATGTACGTGTTTGTATGTGTGCGTATGTGTATACATGTATGTGTGCACATGCCTGTATACAAGCATGTGTGTCCATCTGTGCATATGCATGCAGATGTGTCTGTGTGTATATGTATATGCATGCAGTGGTATTTTTATGAACAAACACTTTGTAACAAAAGTCAATCACCAATATAAAAAAAGAGGCTTATGAGACCAAATACATTTTAATATCTAAAGTTTCAAAAATGTTTGTAGACATTTTTCATATTTTTCTACCTGCAGCATTTCCAAACTGTGTTCCACAAAACAAATGCATGCACTAAAATAAAAGCTAGGGGGGTGGTGCCTGGGTGGCTCAGTCATTTGGGTGTCTGACTTTGGCTCAGGTCATGATCTCATGGTTTGTGGGTTTGAGCCCACATCAGGCTCTGTGCTCACAGCTCGGAGCCCGGAGCCTGCTTCGGATTCTGTGTCTCATTCTCTCTCTGCTCCTCCCCCATCTGTACTCTGTCAAAAAAAAATACATGTAAAAAAAAAAAATTTTTTTTTTAATTTAAAATAAAAGCTGGGACGTGCTACAGAGTGCAGCAGGAGAAGCAGGGAGGCAAAAAAAAAAAAAAAAAAAAAAAAACCCTCAAAACCCAGAACCAGGAACATGGTTGCTAAACATGGTCTAACCAGCACTGTCGACCACAGGCCACTTTTTTTCTCAAGAACACCGATACATGCTGATCTACATAATAAGGAGAATCATATTTTCTCACGCCCTTCCTGAAGCCAGTGTACAAATCCTTTCCAATCCTTTTGGGTCTGAGGGGAGGCCAGTCCAGCACCGCTGGGGGAATCCTGAGAGCAAAAAGGATGAGGAAAGTGGCAGACGAGTATTTGTCGGCTGTGATCCGACATAGCTCAGCAATAACTTCGCTACACCTTCTTCCCAACCCCTCCTGGGTGAGGGATGAGGCGGCTGACAGGGAAGGAGCTAAAGCCCTCGGTTCTCTCGTATGTGAGGTGACTATCCCGGCCCCACCGATTTCTCACTCTCTTATTCTAACCAAACAATGGGAAAGGGTAGGAGGGGGGTTGACAGGCAGGAGGAGGAAGGAGAAGAAGTTCAGGAATCTTTTTCTGCTAAACGAACACCTTTGCTCTTTCTCTCTCTCTCTCTTTTTTAATAAAATTAGGGTACCGTTTTAATAAAAACAGGGTGCCATTTGCTTTTGTAACTGGGTTTTTTCACTTAAGGTATTGTGAAAACTTTCTTAAAAAAGGAAGTAAAACAGTGTTTTAAAACATAATATTAGGGGCACTCGGGTGGCTCAGTCGACTGAGCGTCCGACTTCGGCTCAGGTCATGATCTCACCGTCCGTGGGTTCAAGCCCCGCATTGCGCTCTGCGCTGACGGCTCAGGGCCTGGAACCTGCCTCGGATTCTGTGTCTCCCTCTCTGCCCCTCCCCTGCTCGCACTCTCTCTCAATCTCAAAAATAAAGAAACAGTATTAAAAACCACATAATGTTACATTACTCCATATAATTTTACCTTGTGGATAAATACCACAATCTTTACCCCGTATGCCCGTTACTGATTTCCTGTCGGTCAGTACTTCGGTACACCCTGCAGTACCTGCTCTGTGGTAACAGGCCAGACCCCAGCATTTCCCCTTTGTAGTGAGGGTAATGTTAAGCTTTGCCAGTAGAGGGCGTGAGAGGGACACTGAGAAGGAGGTCAGCCTCCCTTCCTCATTCAGCGAGTGAAGCCGGGTTCCAGCCCGGTGCACAGGCCCCCGGGAAGTGTGCTCCAGGACTCACATGGGCAGCAGTGGCCCCTCTGCACCCACCTAGAAGTCCCTGCTCACCTATATCCTAGAGGATGACCTGGGGACATGGACCAGCTCTGACCGGAGCTACCAGCGAATTTCCGTACCATCCGGTGATCCCCAACCACACCTGTTCAATGAAAGGTGAACTCCCTTCCAAGCCCTTCTTAGGGGGCCTCCCCCAACCCTAGGACACCCTTGAGAGTTCTTGTTCCATCTTCATTCCATCTTTACTCTTCTATCACTAACTTCCCTTGCTCAAATTATTGTGTGGTTTCTGTCTCCTGATTGGACCCAGACTGAAACAACCCAGCAAGCACCATGCTTTAAGCACTATTTTTGAAGCATTTTAATTTGCAGTTGGGCACAAGGAAAGGATAGTGTGAGAGACGTGTCTATTCAAACAGCAAATGTGTACTGAGCAGATCTACTATATCTACTATGAACAACTGGGCCGCAGACATGGGCGGTTAGAGAAGAGTAACATTTACTAACCCTGGGTTATGAGAACTCACTGTCACAACAGCCGGTGGGCAGGCAGGGTGACAGGCGAGAACGAGGCACACGTGGGTGAAGTCACTGCTCCAGGGCCCACGGCTGGTGTGGAATTCACGCCTGGCCATATGCCTCTGCCCACTCCTCCTGCTGCCCAAGATGGCACAAATGTGATTGTTCAGACTTCTTTGTCTGTGAGTACGGGAGTTCTAGACAGAACAGAGAGAGAAAAAATAGAATTTGGGGCAGAGGACATGAAAGACTCAGAGAATTTAGAAACAGATCCCATGAGGCAAAATGAGAAGATAGTGATTCTGGAAAGTTCTGTGGCCATGTTTGTCGATTCTACTCAGATAAGGAGTGGCAGTTCTCCCTGAAGAGATAGAGAGAGAGAGAGACGGGGGGCAGCCCACTCTGTGCAGGACAGGGACCCTGCAACCTCATTATTAAGATAGTCTTGATTTTAGGGGCACCTGGGTGGCTCAGTCAGCTGAGTGTCTGACTTCGGCTCAGGTCATGATCTCGCGGTTCATGGATTCAAGCTCCGCATTGGGCTCTGTGCTGATGGCTCGGAGCCTGGAGCCTGTTTTGGATTCTATGTTCACCCTCTCTCTCTGCCCCTCCCCCACTCACACTCTCTCTCTGTCTCTCTGTCTCTCTCGAAAAATAAACATTAAAAAATTTTAATAAAAAAAATAAAAAAGACAGTCTTGATTTTATATTTTTCTACCCTTTTCAATGTATACTGTAAAGTGAATGACCTGATGTAAGTTAGCCTTTATGCTTTTGCGTGACCCTTCAGGTAAACACCTTCGCACCTCAGCAATGACGTCCTCATTCTGGACTTGGGGGACACGGCCTGCTGTATCCCAGGGGCAACTCGATTTTTCTGTGACTAGGCCAGTTTCTAGCAGAAAAGAGACAAACCCTGGCTATGGCTAGTTTTTCTGCTTGGAGAAGGTAAGGCTGGGCCTGGAGGAAGGGGAGAGAAAACTCTCGTGGAAATTAAGCAGGAACAGAGGGGGAAACCAAGGCGAGATCAGAGAATGGAGGCCACCGCTGCCTCCACTGACTCCACCCCCCGGGGCCATTTCAACCTCACGGAGCAGCGGGTGGAGACCCGGACACCCGCAGATGGACAGAGAGAAGCCCTCGCTTTCTAATGAAGACGAGACTGAGCTGAACAAGGCTAGGTTCCTCAGGCACCAGGGCACATTTGTCGGCTGAGGCTGCCATAACAAAGCACCAGCTTCATCACGGAACCTACAGTCTCACAGTTCTGGAAGCCTAAGGCCAAGATCAAGGTGTGGGCAGGGCTGGGTCCCTCTGCGAGCAAGGAGGGAATCCCGTCCAAGAGTCTCTGGCGGTGTGCTGGCAACCCCCTGGGGTTCCTTGACCTGCAGGTCCCCACCTGCGTGGTCACATGGCCTTCTCCCCCAGTGCGTGTCTGTCTCCCAATTTTACCATTCTTGTAAGGACATCAGTCATGGAGAATTAGGGCTCACTCTAATGACCTCACATTAACTTGATGGCCTCTGTAAAGATCTTACCTCCAAATCAGGCCACATTCTGAGGTACCCCGGGAGTTAGGACTTTGGCATAGGACTTAGGGCACAATTCAGTCCCTCACAAGGGGCACCAGTGGACCCGTCACCACTGTTACATAGAACACAAGGACTTGGGGCGCCTGGGTGGCGCAGTCGGTTAAGCGTCCGACTTCAGCCAGGTCACGATCTCGCGGTCCGTGAGTTCGAGCCCCGCGTCAGGCTCTGGGCTGATGGCTCGGAGCCTGGAGCCTGTTTCCGATTCTGTGTCTCCCTCTCTCTCTGCCCCTCCCCCGTTCATGCTCTGTCTCTCTCTGTAGCAAAAATAAATGTTGAAAAAAAAATTAAAAAAAAAAAGAACATAAGGACTTACGCTATAAGGGGGGTCAATATTAGCAAGAAAGGGGTGTGCTGGCCCTGCTGGTGCTCTCGTTGGAAAATTCTGGGTCCAGAAATGGGACTTCCCCAGTTGTGTACACAGGATGGTGTGAGGTTGGGGCTGGAAACTTCTGAGAGGCAGATGGAAGGAGTGAGAAGGAGCCCCAGGAAGGCACATGGTGCACGGGGGAAAGAAGCCAAGGAGAGCTTTGAGGAGTGGATTGCACCTTCTCTGGGCTGTGTGTGTGTTTGTAATTGGTCAGTCGCACTCTGGCCCGTATAAAAGCATTATTGCCCCAGAACGCTCATCCCTCCACTGTCCACTCCTCCTCTGTAGGAACACCTGGGACCTGGGGGGGACAGCAGTGGAGAGCAGTGGTCTCCAAGCTTTGTAGATCAAGCACCCCGCCATTTGCAAATGCCTGGTGAGCACTTCCATATTGTATATTTACTTATAAATTAAATATATTCACTACTGCACTGATGATGGTGCCCACGTTAGCAAACATGCACCCAAGAGAAATGCCTACAGGATGAGGTAAAAATAAATGCAGATGAACATTCCGGCACTGTCTTCCTGCATTCCGATGGGCCATCCTGACCCCACCCCCACCGCAAGATGCAGGGTCCCAATTCGGAAATCCCTAGTTTCCAAGCTATACTGATCCTGCACGAGACTCGGTCCACCCATGGTTGTTCTTGTCATGTCATGGCCAGCTTTTCATTTCCTTTCAGGAGTCTGCGTTGGACCCCTATGATGTGGACCCAGGGTCAAGAAGGTTGGTGAGAAAGCTCTCTCAATTACAGTCTTGGGCACAGCTTCCTAGTGTAGAGCACGGCCATTTGAACACCTGCTTTGTCGGCTTTGCAAAGACTAAATGAGAAAATGCACGAGTCACTTAAAAAAATAACACTGTAAAATGGCTGTTCAATAATGGTGGTTGTCTATTATTATTGCTATCATTACCAACCACAGGGCAATTGGGAATCTGGATTGGAATGGCCATCTAGAAGAAGGGACATCACTCCAGCTAAAGCCCTTATCCCTGATCTGACTTAAACCATGAGCTACGCAATAAGATTTGAGCCACAGAAAATGTCTCATTTCTTGGACAGCAGAGATTTAAGGAAAAATACCCTGGGATGAGCTCTTACCCCAAGGGTTGGCTAGGTGGGGTAGAAAAGTTAATTGCCCCAGTATCCATTTTCCCCTTCCTCCTTCTAATAACAGAAACCCTTGAATTTGGCTGCGCACATGGCATCCCAGTTAGAAATTACATTTCCTAGGTTCTCGTGCGCATGGTTATGACCGGAGGGTTAAATTTTGGCCAACAGACTGTGGGCACAAGTTATTTGTTCAAGTGACAGGTTATTGTCATAAAGAAGTTCTCTGCCCTCCATTTCCTCCTGTTCTGGCTTAGTCTGGACTGGAAGGCAGAGGCCATGGAATGAGTCAAATTCGACCCCTCGGTCACAGACAGCAAGCTCGGGGACTGGTTGAGCAATGGCGGATGAGGCCCTGGAGCCCCTGATGGCCTTGTGGAGCAGAGCTCCCTGAGTACCTGTGTCCCGTCTGGGCTTCTGTGTGGGAGAGAGCTGCGATTTCACCTTCCTTGAGCCCTTGTTGCCTGGGCTCTTGTGTTACAGCATCTGTCATGTGTCCTAACTAGTCGTGTGCCATCATAGTGAAAACTCAATCACACGGCCCCGTGTTAGCACTTGGGTGGCAGGCGGGAAGAAAGCCACGTTGAGGCTGGAGAGCCGCGGAGCTGCATTACTTATGTGGCGGAATACTTGGCAAATCAGTTGCCTTCAATAACTCGGAGAATGGACCAGGCACCTAGACAGCCTGGAGTTCTAGGAAAACCAATTCTTAAAATGGGTGTGGGGCACGTGGGCGGCTCAGTTGGTTGAACATCCAACTTCACCTCGGGCCACAATGTCGCGGTTTGTGATCGAGCCCCGTGTCAGGCTCTATGCTGATAGCATGGAGCCCGCTTCAGATTCTCTCTCTCTCTATGTCTCTCTCTCTGTCCCTCCTGCATGCTCTCTCTCTGTCTCAAAATAAATAAATAAACATTTTAAAAAATTAAAAAAAGAAAAGAAAAGAAGGCCATGTTAAAAGGAGGAAGAGAGTCAGTGTAAATCGTTCAATAAAAGAGGATCCAGGGGCGAGCTGAAGGGTGGTGTCCAAGAGAGACTTTTGAACAGACTGTGTGCCTGTGGAATGAACCGGAAGCAGACAGACTGAAAGTATACGGGGGTCATTAAGTTTGGGGTGGGGGGCAACAGTGTCATCATCGGTTCCCTAAAGAAGCTCTGAGATCCTCCACCCGCAGTGGCAGTGGGAGACTCCTCAGTCTGGCTCACGACTGCGTCTTGGGTGATGAGGAACACAGAAACAAGGGAAATCTTACATCTCCAAATCTCCTTACCGCTTGTAACCCACTGACAGACACCTGGAACACACAGATCGTGAGCTTCCTGGAGGAACTCACGGCGGCCTTGCTGCCTTACTTTTCCTGTTTCACTAAAGACTAAAAGTAACCTTATTTTAACAGCAGCTGGCCCTCAAGGTCCTGAAAGCTTTGCTTGCAAATTCCTCAGAGACTTACGCTCTCCTTAACACCCCGTGCCCCCCCCCACCCCTCGCAACTTAAGGGTATATAATCAGCCGCTCCTTGCAGCCCCAGGGCAGCTCTTTGTGCCCATGGGACCTGTCCCTGGGTTTTAATAAAATCACCTTTTCGCACCAAAGACGACTCAAGAATTCTTTCTCAGCTGTTTGCTCGCAAACCCCATCATTGGGCATGTGTGTCACCATCTTTGCTAACATCCTCGCTCGTGGGTATGACACGATATCTGAGCCGACCGTGAACATATCCCATCCCAAACTTAGAAGTCTTGGTTCCTCCTGGCAGGATTTAGTTTTAGATATTTAGACACTCCATTTGGGTTCCAGTGGCGTTCATCGTCTCCAAGCCTCTTTATTGGACAAAACCAGGAAATACGTCTCTTTTTAAAGATAAAATACATGAGTTCATACTAACACTTCCAACTCTGATTCAGGACTATGGGGTTTTTATTTAACTCATTAGGTGGATATCTGTACATCCTTCCTTCCATACCAAATAGTCCCATCCACGGGGCGCCTGGGTGGCTCAGTCGGTTAAGCACCTGACTTCGGCTCAGGTCATGATCTCATTGTGAGCTCGAGCCCCGCATCAGGCTCTCAGCTGTCAGCACCGGAGCCAGCTTTAGGTCCTCTGTTCCCTGCCTCTCACTGCCTCTCCCCTGCTTGCACTCTCTTTCTCAAAAATAAATAAAATCCTTTAAAAAAAAAAAAAGTCCCACCTTCAATGACACCAACAAAACAACTCATGTTCTCTACTCCACGGTATACACACAATAGGCTCAGAATGAAAATGCCTGACACTATCACAAACAAGAGAATTGGTGACTATGGTTTCAAAAAAATGTTTTACGGTCCTTTTGTTCTCAGAATACAGCCCAGCTTGGGAGGCAGAGTTCCAGAATCGCATTCCACAGTCACCGGAATGTTTATGCCACCGGTTCAATACCCATTCCAGGTCACTGGTCTCCTTTTCCTCTTTTATTTAACTCATTAAGTGCATATCTGTACATCCTTCCTTCCGTACCAAATAGTCCCATCTTAATAAGTCCCACATTAATAAAATGAATTTCATTAATAAAATTTCATTTCAATTCATAATTATGTAAATTATCCACACGATTCCAAAGCCAAATGTACAAAACAAGGTGAATTTAGTCAAGTGTCCTTAATACCCGTGGGTCCTTGCACAAAGGTAACAGGGGTCCATATCCCATGAGAATTTCAGGTTATACATCAAGCCACCAAATTCTTTTTTTTTTTTAATGTTTGTTTTCAAGAGAGAGAGACTGAGCGTGAGCAGGAGAGGGGCAGAGAGAGAGAGGGAGAGGGCTCAGGATCCAGAGCAGGCTCCAGGCTCCCAGCTGTCAGCACAGAGACGGAGGTGGGGCTCGAACCTATAAACTGTGAGATCATCATGACCCAAGCCAAAGTTGGACACTTAACCGACTGAGCCACCAAATTCCTAAATAGAATATGTCCTCTCCTCCTAGAAAGTGCTTCTTCCCATGGACATGGAGACCAGTTTCCCACTCAGAACTTGGCTCCCAGGAGCTCCGGGCTGGAACTGGATGGCCCAGGGAGAGCCTGCCCCATCCCTCCGCCCACTGCTCCCAGGCCCCAGGCGCTCCCATCCCACAGAAGCCTTGCACCCACACGTGCAGGGGGGCGGGGGGGGGAGCAGCCCCTGGTCAGCCCTCAGGTGGTGGGTGTGCATCCCCGAGGTGCTGTTTGCCCAGAGGAGGGGGGACGCGGGAAGGGTTGTGTAAGTGGGCTTGGGGCCACAGAGGCAGGGAATTCGAGTGCCATGATCTATAAAGGAGGGTTCCAGTTCCTCCTCACCCAGCCCTGCGGAGTGGGGCAGGCTGCTGGAAGCAGGCCAGAGCCGGCGGCCCCGACAGGGAGACCCAGCTCTTCTCCCTGTCCCCGGCCCCTCTGCAGTTTCTGGTTTACCATTACTTTTTATAAATACAAGCAAATTTTACACAAACACACTTCTGTCTATATTTACCCACGCACGTTCACATGCAGACTTTGCGCTGTGGCTGGGGCGAGAGGCAGGGAACAGGAAGCCTGTTGTCACACAACCTCCTCCCTCCCGGCTGAGCCTGCACGAAGGAAGCCAGCAGCCACCGTGAGCCCCACCAGCGCCGGGGACCGCGGGGAAACTGCTTCTGATCACTTTGAGGTGATTCCACCCAAAGAAGCAAATGTGACCTGATTCACACTGGCCAGGAGGAAAATACCGCCTTCTTGGTCTACCAAAATAAGGCAAAGTGGACGGAAGAGAAAAAGACCCAGTCAGCTTCCTAAAGTAACAGCACCACCACCTTGAGCTGAACTGCTGGCATGACCGGCTTCTCTTTCCTTCGCAAATGCCTAATTGTGACTTTGCCCCTGGTCCTTGCAGGGAGGGAGTAAGGCCCTCTCCTGCCCCCACGGGAGCACACCCGCCTCCTTCACCCCACGGCTGTGTCACAAACTGCCCTCTGCAGCTCCGAGACTTTTCCTTTGATCCAGTCCCCCAAGCCCGGCTTTTGGGATGTGCTTTATCCTCCTCAGCTCCTTTCAGAGCTCCGGTGAGAGGTAAGAACTACAGGTCGCCGTCTTCTCCTGGAGCGCCATTCCCTCAGCGACGGGGGAGAGACGCTTGCCCCCTCCCCGCTAAATGATCACGTGACCGCGAATCCGAATCCGTGTCTAGTCAGGTCGGGAGGATGAGATCAGGAAAACAAAAATCAGAATCCTAGGAACAAATCAGCTTCTGTGTCTTTTCTGGACACTACAAAAGAGGTACATTTGGCATTGTCCCTAGGGGACAAAGTAGCTACTGGGGGACCCTGCAGGGTGGATACTGGCCGCTCAATGGTCTGTAGGGTCTGAGGAAAAGTATTTCTCCATCCAGAAAAGCAGAGAGATTGGAAAGCCTATGACCCTGTGAAAAGTTCTTTTTTTTCAATATAAGTAAATAAATACATATATTATTTTAAACTTACCATAGGTTTTATATAAGAGCAATGTGGTGTCCACTCGTTAAAGACTCTACTTTTCCTAAAACACTCCCTAACTTTGTCTTGGGTTTAAAAATCTTTAGGGGTGCCTGGGTGGCTCGAACATTCGACTTGGGCTCAGGTCATGATCTCGCAGTTCATGGGACCGAGCCCCACGTTGGGCTCTGTCCTGACAGTGCAGAGTCTGCTTGGGAGTCTCTCTCTCTCTCTCTCTCAAAATAAATAAACTTACAAAAATGTTTAAGAAAAACTTTAAAAATGTTAAAAAAAAAAATCTTCCTGACTTTTTTTGGAATTAGAAATATCAGCAACCGTGGCCTGTACTAGATCTCTGTCCGGTGGCCTCCAGGGAAAGAAGCCTCCCTCCCTTTGCCTCCCTGAGTGGTAATAAACAGAACTTCTGTGGAGCCTGTCTCTGCGACAACCTCTCGGCCATGGGCTCTTATCCCCACCCTTGATTCCTCCCCAGGTGTGTAATTAAACAAGAAATCAACATAGAAGCATGGCGGCCCATACCTTCTTTTTGACCCGTCACCCGGTGGGGAAGAAAGATCCTCTCGGTTACCGTGGGCAACCCCACTCATCCCTGGGCTCTCAAACAAACGTCTCTGGGATTGAAAAGATTTTCTTTGTTAATGAAGGACTTCCCTCCTTTATACCTTCAACTTCCTCCTGAAGCCTCAGCCCCATCTGCTTTATTTTCTTTCTAGATACTCAAATATTTTGAGCAGGACAGCTGGTAAATATAGAGGATTCAGCAGTTTCCTCTAAACCGGCAAGAGAAGGTCAAACCCCAGGGCGCTCAGCCGGGATGTTAATAATGTCACTTGTAGAAACGACTTTGTCTACACAAGACAGCTGGTGTGAAGGTGGTATCGTAAACTGATCTCAATCTAAAATACTCTGCGTGGAGATGTGACTCTCAAAAATAAGCTGAGACAAAGCCACCTGTTAGTTGCCTACATGACATTTATTCTTTCTTTGCCTTCATCCACGGTGGCCACAGGCCCAACACCAGATAATAAACCGTGACAATCCTGTTTCCTGATTTGCCAGCTTTGCTTGCAACTAGGGGTGGTTCTATGACCCACATCTGGCCAACGAGACCTTAATGAAAGTAGGTTGAGAACATTTCTGGGAAAACTTTTACTTCTCCCGTTAAAGGGAGAGACGTGGCTGGTTCTACACTTTCCCTCCCTTTTCTCCGCCCTGAACAGACATGATGTCGGGGCTGTAGCACCTATCTTGTAGCCATGAGGCAAAGAGAGACGCTGGGTAAGCATCACAGATTAGCAGAACCGGGCAGCCAGTGCCCACGTCTGAACCTCTGCTTATGTGAGAACAATAAGCCTGCACGTGTTCGAGCCATTTAAGTTGTGTTACCTGCAGCTTCACCTGTTCTAGGTAAGACACACCACACTTGGCATACTTCTCTTGGTCTGCTCTCTCCAGGACAGTCTGTGCCCTCCTCCACTCTCTGCTACCTCTCCTGTGGAGCACTAACTCATAAAAACTCAAGCCAGGAAGATGAGACTGTGAACTTTTCCAGTTCGATCCAGGGATTTTTATCATTGATGGGTTCAGTGGGTGACGGAACTAACATCCAAAGAAAGTCATTAGACTTTCTGTCAAAGAAGATGTTAAAGGACCAGCTCATTCCAAGCAGGGACATCTGCATCCTGGGTGGGGGCCATCTTCCCAGGGGCCAGGAATGCAGCCCCGACCAGTTATCCACATCACAGGGATGGGAGGGCCCTGGTCATCGGCTGGGCAGTGTCACAGGCCAGAAGTACACTGTGTAAGTAGAACACAGTTGAATAAGGCCAAGTGGATTATTCTGGCAAAATCCTCAGTATCACATGGTCCCAATAGACATCAGAGAAAGACACCAGTCATACAGGATTAAGGCCCACTCTAATAACTGAATTTAACCTTAATTACCTCTGGAGGGAAGAAGGGAGGGAGTCAGGAGGGAAGGAGGGATGAGGGAGAGAAGGAGGGAGGGAGGAGAGAGAGGAGGGAGAGAGGGAAGGTGGGAGAGAGGAAGGAAGAGGGGGAGGAAGGGAGGCAGAAGGGAGAGAGGGAGTTAGGAGGGAGGAGGGAGGGAATCAAGAGGGAAGAGGAGGGAAGGAGGGAGGGAGAGGAGGGAGGATGGAGAGAGGAGGGAGGATGGAGAGAGGAGGGAGGGAGGGAGGCGAATGGAGGGAGGGAGGAGGGAGGGAAGAAGGAGAGAGGAGGGAGGGAGGAGGGAGGGAGGGGGGAATTTACTGGCTCGTGTAGCCAACTGTGAAGTTGAAGAAGGGGGCTCAGCTGAATGATGGACTGAAATAGAACATTCCTGTGCCACCTCATCTGTGATGGCTGCATTGTGCCTTAGCTTCATTCCCAGCCATGAGTGCTCCAAGCTCAGGACCCCAGCAGGAAGACCAAGTCCAATTCCATCTCCACAACCCCCACCCTCTATGGCGTAAATAATCAGCTTACTCCAAACACACCCAATAAGCAAGAGAGGAGAAGTTTGGGGGCCACACTCTCCTTGAGGATGCCATTTCTTTAAAGCATTAGGAACAAAGGAGGGTTTATTTGGGACTTTCATTTTTCTGCAGGAAAGGAAGGGGTAAGTATCAGTCAAGGTCCAGGCAGAAGAAACAGACCACCCTGGTTATTTGAATGGGAAGATTTAATATAAAGAAATATTGGTAGAAAGATGGAACGGCTGAATGAGGACCCAAGGGGATCTGGAAGGGGCAGAAGCAAGGGTGGGACCAGTCGTGGCAGTGGGAGAAGGGACACGAGGGAACGTGGGTGGGATCCTGGCTCCTTCAGAGACACCAGGCTGGAGGGAAAAGCAGCCAGAGGCTCCGAAGGAACTTGCTGGAAGGGTACCATTCCCGAAGCCGGCCAAGGACAGACGCTCACAGGGTCCAGCCCCCGTGGTACAGGCAGACTGCATTTGTTGGGTCTTAGTTTCTCCGATGAAACACAAATGGGAGGGGTTTCTGCTGTCTCTAGCATGGCGTCTGGCGAGGTCTCTGGTGACCGTGGTGTTTCTCTCCGGAAAGGCCGGTTACACACCGAGCAGGGCCTGCGGATTAGAGGCCTAATGTGTGTTCTTGGCTTTAATTAACGTCCATTCTGATCTCTTTCCGGGGACAAGAGCTGGCCTTCTCACTTCACTGATCCTGCAAGGACTTGGGGATGCAGAGTAACAAGGAGGAGGCAGGGTCGCCTCCCTCTATCCCCTCCCAGGGAGAAGGGACATGCATTCTTGCCCCTCCCCACCCCCCGCCCGGAGCTGGGCTGCCTCTGCAGGTCACTGTTTATTCAGACCCAGGTGCCCTTCTTTTCAGTCTCTGGCGGGACAGGGTGATGGCCCAGCCCAGCCACCGTGCCCTTTTCTCCCCCTTGCTGATGTAATGGGGTACTGGGTGTGCTTTGCTTTGGTCGCCTGCCTGAGGCCCTTGGTAGAAGGTGATGACACTCTACATCTCAAGATTTTGGCTGTGGCCTCCTACAGAATCCGGCCCAGCTTCGCGACTCTGAGCTGCACCGGGAGACGACACTCACTCCACTGCTACAGAAGTGGTACCTGCTTCCCCATTTGCTCCCGCTCCTTATGACTCAAGGTCCTTTGAAACGTGCCGGGCAGGATGGGGCCAAGACAGGGCCATACATTCCCGAGCTCCCCGGAGCTAAGAACGCTTGCGACAGCCACCCGGATTCCTCACCACGGCGATCCCAGTACACCCGCCGTGAACAGACAACAGACCCCGTATTGAGTGTAACTGTGCTTTGAGGAGGCCAGGCTACAGACGGTTTGAGTCCTACTTGGAAAGTGTATATATTTGCATCCTAATTGCATCAGTGCTTCCGAACCTCTCCGCGGGATTCTGATCCACAGGATCCAACGTGATAAATTGCACGGATGCAGCACATGCCTAAGCGATGAATTTGGCACAGAGTAGATCCCGTGGAGAGTGCGCGCAAATGCACGAAGTAAAGACTATTTCGGAGAGTTGGTGGCACGGAAAGCATATGTCCAGGTTGTTAGAGCCGAACACAAAAGAGGAAAATCTAATCTTTCATCCATCAGCCAGTCAGAAGGCAAACTGGTCATTTCCCCAAATGGCACTTCTCTTCAACAAACAGTGCCCATAAAAGCAGGGGCTCCGAAACTTTAAGAGGCCATAAAGACCTTGGCAATGGCACAGGGCTGTGAGAACACAGACATGAATAAATAAAACCCAAAGCTGCCGTTGAGACACAGCCGAGTCTGGAAGGATGTAGATGGACAGACTCTGAGAGGAGAGACACAGGGACCGCTCCACCTGACAGCATGCACTTGAACCGGGGGGTAGCCGCCCACCCAGCACCGGCTCCCCCAAGCCCTGAGCGACCTCTGGTCTGCCCTTCCCATCCAGCTGTGCACGGAAGACCGGATGCAGCATAAAACCAACGCCATCTGTGGGTCACCAAATAGCGACCTCGCTGAGCGACTCACGGGCCCCCAGACGCTGTCCTCTGAGGAGGGAGAAGACAGGAACCCGCGGCTGGGGATGGAGGCACACAACGCCCTGAGTTAGCCAGTTCACATTCAGCCACCAGACAAGGTGCTTCAGGCAGAGAGAACCACTCGTCTGGGCTCTGCTCTCAGTGGCGTTCGTGGGGCGTGCTCTCTATGGGGCAAGTCTGACATCGAATGCTGGATTTCTCTATTGAGAACCAGCTACAAAGACCCTGCAGCCTGCTTGTGCTGAGGTTTTGTCCTCGATTTAAAAAAAACCTTTTCCCCGAGGACTTGTGAGCGGGGGACTGTAAAGAATTGCAACGAGGCCCTTGAAGTCGGACAGAATTAACATGACTCATTCCTCCTGCTGGATCTCGACAGGACACTTGAAACCCAGACCACAGACACTTAGCTGCTTTCCCAGGGCTGCATGTCAAGGCTACAAGCTTGGTTAAGCTTCAGGGATGATTTGCGATAGAATTAGAGTTGAAGTTTGGGGTTTCTGTGTGTGTGTGTGTGTGTGTGTGTGTGTGTGTGTGTGCGCGCGCTCATGCGTCTGTGGTGGCAGTGGGGGAGGGGGTCTTATCGTCACCCGCAAGCACACCTTTCCAATCAAGTGCCCAAATACACATTTATTCTATGCACTGAAACAGTACAGGCAAACAAGACCCGGGGTGGCTGGACGGATAGAGGTTCCATGAAAGCCGCTGGAGGGAGGCAGAGTTTAGGACGCAGGAGTCTCTGCCTCAGTTTCAGCAGCGCTGGTTGGCGGAAGGACATGAGAAAGATGAGGCAGAAGGAGACACGAACCTATGAGAGGCGCCTGGGTGGCTCAGTCGGTGAAGCGTCCAACTTCGGCTCAGGTCATCATCTCACCGTTCGTGAGTTCCAGCCCCACTCTGGGCTCTGTGTCTGCCTCTCTTTCTGCCCCTCCCCTGCTCATACTCTGTCTCTCTCTCATTAATAGATAAACATTAAAAATTTTTTTAAATAAGTAAACCTATGAGAGTCACTGTAGCTTCCCTGGGCGTGTACCACATGCCTGCACCACAAGTGATGGACCCTCATCCTCAGAGAGGCCAGAAGACAGGTCTGATCCTCTGCCTTGTGGGTAAAGAAACCGAGGCTCAGAGACGACGAGTTAAATGTAGCCGTCCTCCCCTCCTCAAAAATCATAAAGGCTGTGACTGCTTCTGAATCACGGGAATATCAAGTTAGGAAATCTCTGATTTTTGCCTGAGTTCAAAACGAGTCCACGAGGACCGTCTAGTCCGTTTGGGCTGCACTAACAGAATACCACAGTCTGGGGGCTTAAACAACAAGCTTTCACTCCTCACGGTTCTGCAGGCTCCAAGCCCAAGATCAAGTCGCAGGCAGATTCTCTGTCTGGTCAGGGCCCGCTTCCTGGTTCACAGACGGCTGCCTTCATGCCTCACACGACAGGGGCGCGGGGCGGCTCTCCCCGGTGTCTCTGTGAGGGCAGTCATCCCATCCTGAGGGCTCCCCGCTCACGAACCACTCACCTCTCAAGGCCCCACCTTCTATTTCCATCACCTCAGACAGGAATTTGGTGGAAGACACAAGCGTTCTGTCTGCCACATGGACCAAGCAAGCAACACGATCTGGGGACCACATGATGCTGGGCAGGAGGGACCCTCCTGTTCCTCAGTGGGGAGGCATGGAAGTTCATGGTCCTGCGGTATCATTTTCTACATTACACTGAGGCAAGCTAATTTTTTTTTCATGCTCGTAAACCCCACTTTTCCCCAAATAAAAACCTCTCTCCTTATTCCTATGTGAGGAAACATATTTTTGAACCCCTCCTGTTTGTCCAACACGACACCACATGCTTTGATATTTAACCCTCACGATACTCCCAAGAGGCTGGCGTCCCATTTGGCGGATGAGGATGTGGAGGCTCCGAGAGGTTAGGTCACCTGCCCAAAGTCACAGAGCGAACCACGGTCTAGTCGACTCCAAAGCCCATGTGTGCCCCTTCCCAGCTCATACTCTGTCTCTCTCTCTCAGTAATAGATAAACGTTAGATAGATAGATAATCGACTGCCACGTCTCCATCCATGGTGGCAGGAGCAGAGGGTGCCAATGAAAAAATTCTCAGGCCGAGGCTGCCGTCAGTGACGGGGCCAGACAGCAGGTGCCGCTCCCTCCTGCCAATGGGGGGGAGGAGGAAGGGGGAGAAGCTGTTTCCAGCAAGGGGCCATGATGGGGTGGCACCGGACCCCTCGGTGGGACTCCCAGGGGCCACAGTATAGACTGGAGGGATGGCGGCTGGGGCGGCAGCAGCCACTGTATTTTGGGTGTCACAGGTTGCTTGCAAATGCCTGGACTGATACTCTGATGGCAACACAGAAGGGACACCTGAGTTGATCCCCGTATGATCCCCCGGATCCCTGTTGATCTCCCTCTGCCCCGAGTGTACATCTGGTCAACCTGATGGGTCTAATAAGTCACTAGCATTGAGCTGACCTTCTCCATCGTGAGCACCTGCAGGGGACCGCAGTCTGCATTTACCGGTGTCTAACTGAAGCCGCCCTGGGGTTTCCACCACAGAGCCTGGGCATGTGGCAGAGCCAGCTGAGAGAAACCCACTCACCCCCTGGTCAGACACTGAGAGGCCCCTTAGGCAGCCTGCTGCTTGATGTGCTAGAAACGTCCCGGGCTTCTGCGAAAGACTTGTTTTCAAATCTTGGCTCTGCCACAAGCTGTGTGACCCTGAGATAATTACATGACCTTTCTGTATTCTCATCAGCAAACCTGCTCCATGCGGCTCTAAAGCAACGAAATGGAATTGCACCTGGAACGGTACGCAGCATGATGGGGCTCTAAATGACAGTGCGACGCGTTCATGGGCGAGAATGCTCCTCCACCCTCCTTGTCAGGGACCCCCCCCAACATTACACACGGACCTGCCTTGGCTTCAGTGTTCGGCCAAAAGTTTCAGGGCTGTCATCTCTGGGTAAGACAAGAAGGCTAATGTGTATCTGATAAGCGAATCACACCCCCCACCCTATGAAGGAAGGAGAAAGACAGACAGAGAGAGAGGGAGGGAGGAGAGGAGAGGAGAAAAATGAAAAGAAGAGTATTGGGAGGGAAGGGAGGGGGTGTTCAGGGAGAGAGTAGGAGCAGGTTTTCCAAGAAGGACCCCTCATCCCTTGGTGTGGAAGTTCCAGAGAGGTTTGGGGACACTCGAGGAGAGTTTGCTGTGGTTTGGAACCTGATAGTGGAACAGGACGTTGAGGGGTCTTGGCTAAGGGCTTACAGGAGAGAGAAAAACCGCATGGGAAACAGCTATGCAGTAACGGCAGGAGTCCACCAGCACTGTTGCCTGAAGCAGTGGGGAAAGTAGAAAGTGAACCTCACACATGGGGTCATCTGGCCAAGGAGACAGTCTGAACTGTCTGACTTCTTGCTGCTCTGGGAAGAGGCGAGAGGGAGGAGTGAGCTAAAGGGAGGGCCGTTAAACAAAAGGGAGCCAGGTGTCCTGGTTTGGGAGATTCTCCACCTCTCCAGATGCCAAGTGGTGCTAAAATGAGGAAAGGGCGAGGCGCCTGGGTGGCTCAGCCGGTTGAGCGTCCGACTTTGGCTCAGGTCATGATCTCACAGTCCGTGAGTTGGAGCCCCACATCAGGCTCTGTGCTGACAGCTCAGAGCCCGGAGCCTGCTTCGGATTCTGTGTCTCCCTCTCTCTCTACCCCTCCCACTCTCACGTTCTCTCTCTCTCCCTCTCTCAAAAATAAATAAACATTTTTTAAAAAATGAAGAAAGGGCTCTTCCAGGCCAAAGACAAGTGCAGGGCTCTGCCAGAAAAATCTGGTCTAAAGATGAATCCAGGAGTGTCATTGGGTCTCTGAGCCGTAACAAATAGCAAAAACCACAGACGGGTGGCTTAGCCAACTCTGTCTTCTGCAGGGCTGATATTACAGTTGAGCTGTTTTTTTTTTTTTTTTTTCTGATGGAATGAGCCCCACAAAGATTTGCAGGATACCCACAAAGTCTTACAGAAAAGTGCAGTGGAAGAAACATGGCCAGCTTGGGCTGAAAGGGACAGAGAACACACATTGAAAAGATGCTTTTGGACCCTGAGCCTTGCACAGGTGGAAAGCGGGCTGAGAAAAGGAGGCCCCCAGGACAAGGAAGGATGACTCAGAGGTAGAAACAGAGGCCACAAGAGCCGGGGAAGATTATCCGCCGGAACCATCCACCGGCACCGCCTGTTTCAGAAGTGCTCCGTCCGAACCAGTCCGAACCAGTCCGAACCAGTGACTTCGGCACATCCCCACCTTCCACCCCTGCTGAACGGGAGGGGCCACAGCATTACCCTATGCTTGTCCCGTCATTGTCTGTTGTTGAGTGTGGGAGGGGACAGATAGCTTGTGTCTCTGGTTCACAAATTTCAGATCGAAAAGACCTGGAGTTGAGGGCTCAAGGAGGCTCATCAGTGTGGACCTCGTTTGGATAAACTGATGCTCGACCAGGATGAGCCTCCGGGGGCCTTGGGAGAGCCTGGGCACATTTTGCAACGTGGACAGGCCATGAATCGCTGCGGGACAGAGGGGGATTGTGGCACCCAGCCTCCAAGATGACCCTTAATGATCCAACCCTGTGACATTCTCAGGCTTGTGTTGTCCTTCCTTAGGGAATCGGAGTGACCTGCGGAACCAACAGCAAACCGCAGAACTCAAGTGCACAACTTCCAATGCACCTCTGACCTCGTGGCTTTCCCCTTATTCTCTGGGGGAAGCCAGCGGTCACACCACGAGGACACTCGAGCAGGCCTCTGCAAAGTCCCCACTGGTGAGGAACCGAGGGCTGTGCTGACAGTGAGCACAGACTCGCCTGCACGTGAGCCATCCCGTGGAGCAGATCCTGTGGCCTCCTTCAGACGGTCGCAGCCCCGCCTGACTTTTTTAATACAACCTTGTGAGAGAACCCAAGCCCCGGGATTCTTCTAAAATGCTCTTTAATCCCTGACCTACAGGAACCATGTAGAATAATAAACGCTTATTACTGGTTTAAGCCGCTGAGGTGTGGGGTAGTTTGCTACCCAGCAACAGACAACTATTACAGGATTGAAATAAACACATCAAACAGTTCATTCAATTCATTAACTAATGATGAAGACAGTACTGTAGTTCCAAGAGCATTTGAAGAACTTGATACTTACAGGCAATTTAATGAAGAGCCTCTAGAATCTGAGTGCTAGGTTAACACAAAATAACACAATGGGGCACCTGGGTGGCTCAGTCGATTGAGCGTCCAACTTCGGCTCAGGTCATTATCTTGAGGTCTGTGAGTTCGAGCCCCATGTTGGACTCTGTGCTGACAGCTCGGGGGCTGGAGCCTGCTTCAGATTCTCTGTCTCCCTCTCTCTCTGCCCCTCCCCCGCTCATGCTCTGTCTCTCTGTCAAAAATAAATAAACATTGGGGCGCCTGGGTGGCGCAGCTGGTTAAGCGTCCGGCTTCAGCCAGGTCACGATCTCGCGGTCCGTGAGTTCGAGCCCCGCGTCAGGCTCTGGGCTGATGGCTCAGAGCCTGGAGCCTGTTTCCGATTCTATGTCTCCCTCTCTCTCTGCCCCTCCCCCGTTCATGCTCTGTCTCTCTCTGTCCCAAAAATAAATAAACGTTGAAAAATAAAATTTAAAAAAATAAAAATGAAAAAAAATAAATAAACATTAAAAAAAATTTAAACACAAAATAATACGAAACTGGGTTATCTTTTCCACCAAGTAAATTATTTTCATTTGTGTCAGTCAAAAATCTAAAGTCCATATAGAACTTCTGAGACCTTTAATCAACAGAAAAGAGCGGAGCGGAGTAGTTCTTTGTTGGGAGAGGCTGGACTGGACATGGTGGGACAGTTACCAGCATCCAGGTCTCTCTCTGCTACTTGTCAGTAACACCCCCTTGCTCCCTGCCAGTCACAACAATCCAACATGTCTGTAGACGTCGCAATGTCCCCTGGGGGACCCAGGGTGGGGAACCACTGCCTCACATAATTAAATAATCCTTGGGCAGACCTATCAAATGATGCTCACTTGGACACTGAAATGTCACTTTTTGGTCTCATTTCCGAGTTTTCAATACTTTTTCTTAACAAGCATCTGTGAGCCAGGAACTGAGGAAGGGGGCAGGAATGAACTGGTAAAGAGGGCCCACACTGTCGGAGAAGGGCATGGGGTCAGGGCGTCTGCGGGTAAGCCACATGGTGCTACACACAGAGGCTTGTCTCCAAGCGGCTCTGGCGGGGAGATGACTTGTTAGCTGATCAAAGGCAGGCAGAAGAACAGGTAGAAAGGAAAGGAAAGGCAGGATGCCCACAGAGTACCCTAAGTGAGATTCTTTGGGTTTTGTTTGTTACTTTTGAAAATTACGTTAAACATGCAAGCAGTAATTACCCAACAAAAAGAAGAAATGTGAATTCCCCATTGGGGCAGACAGATTCCTTGTTTTGAAAGGAACCATTAAATGAATTCCTTAAATGAATTCCCCCTTAAACTGATGGGGGATAGAAGCAGGGTAATGTTCACCTTTAGCCCAGAAGGCTGACCTATAGCCTGCATAATTTCAATAAGGATCAAATATGTACTGCTTGCTACCTTTTTTTTTTTTAATGTTTATTTTTGAAAGAGAGAGGCAGAATGCGAGCAGGGGAGAGACACAGAGAGAAAGGGAGACACAGAATCCAAAGCAGGCTTCAGGTTCTGAGCTGTCAGTACAGAGCCCGACGTGGGGCTCGAACTCATGAACCGTGAGATCATGACCTGAGCCAAAGTCAGACGCCCAACCAACTCAGCCACCCAGGTGCCCCTGCTTGCTACCTTCTTAAAGAGTCTCATGACTGTCTGTAAATCTCACCAATAGTTAATGTCGAGCTGAATGATAAGCAGAGAAATTTTGCAAAATCAGTTTTATGAGTAGAAACTTGAAGAAGATATTTATGATCTAATGATCATATGCCTCCCCATCCCGCCGACTCACTTAAGCACTAAGCATATAACCACCAGCTTCACACAGCAGCAGCACCACCCTTTCTGCCCATGGGTCCTGTCCCTGTGCTACTTAAATAAACCTACTAAGTTGCACCAAACACTGTCTCAAAAATTCTTTCTTGGCCATTGAGTTCTACAATCCCGCAACAAAACCAGAACATGAAGCTTTGATGACTAAATATAAAGCAAATACTCACCATGCTTCGTGTTGAGTCTGTTGTCCTCAATGTGCATGGTTGAGGCTAAGAAGCTCCACGTTCTGTGTAGGGTAAATGGCACAATCAGAATTGTACCTGAAAAAAAAATTTAATTGGTCAGTAGGGGGCTGAGAAATTGGGTTGCAGTGACTGTACCTGCAGCCTATGGGGTGATGTTTCAGCAGAAGGCCAGACAAAGTTGGAGAATTCCCCCACAAGGGAAGGGAGAAAGTCCAGAGCAGGGAACCTGGGTGGGGCTTGTAGCCTTTGGGGATGCTGTGGCCCTAAGCTTCATTTTAAGGCCCAGTGAGGGATTGTGTTGGACAATCATGTTCTGATGGACCAGTTTTGTCAATGACCAGAAGGCAAGGGAACAGTCCTGGGGCCAAAGGGGTATGCCTCAAACTTAGGGACCATTTCTGTTGTCAGTCATCCTGGGAAAAGTCTGGTCTTGAGACAGGAAACAAGGATCAGGGAGGCCAGCCTCTGATGGGAGAGATGGCCATTCTTTCTGGACCTCTGAGCAGCTGGGCTGGCCCTTGAATAAAAAATATGCCCAAAGCTTTCCTAGGGGAGGGAGGTGGTCCCTCCTTCCCATGAAGACCACTTGGAAGTCATGTAGGAGAGCCCTGTAAAGGACCCCAGGACAGACCCACCTAGAGACTCTAAAGGTAGCCACATCCAGGAGGCTTATCCCTTATCCATGCTGTACCCCCTTCCCCCTCTTTCTCTCTAGCTCGTCAGCACAGGCTGGTTTCTGTCATGGGTAGGCATTTAAGGGAAAAGCCTGTCCTGTGCCTGAAACTCAGTGCCAAGTGCCAAACCTAGTGTGCTGGTAAGGACAGCAGCCTGAGGGAGAGAGACCGTGGCCTGGCCCAATGACAAACATGAATGCTATACCACAACTGCTGAATCAGACCTCTGAGAGATCTCAGGAGACTGAGACCCTGGGCACGGAGGGGACCCAAGGCTAACAATTCACAAGATTAACAAGCAGCTGGGGAATTCATAGAAAGATGAAGTGTGGTTGAAATGTGGTCACAGACTGTGAGAGTGAGACATGATGAATGAGACAAAGGATAGATGATAAATAGACAGGTAAACAGACAGAGTTAGGTAGAGAGGATGGATGGATGGATGGATGGATGGATGGATGGATGGGTAGACAGACAGGCAGACAGAGCTACAGGTGGAGAAGATGGGTGGCTGGGTGGGTGAATGGATGGATGGATGGATGGGGGATGGGTGGGGATACAGGCAGACAGAGCTACAGGTGGAGGCTTGATGGTGAAGGAATTCAGAGATGATCACTGCAAAGGAGGCCACTTTGGCACATTGATTATTTTGAGTTAAAAGAACTGAAGAAACAGCAGGTGTAAGAAAGACACTTGCACCCTCCTTTTTCTTCCCAAAAGCAAGAGATAAACGCCCACATGAAAGTGCTCTCCCTGTTCCAGGAGGAAAGAAACATTCTTATCACCAGAGACAGGGAAATGGGTGCCGAGAGATCTATACACTCAAATATTGTTAAACAGACCCGTATCTTCCTAGACACTTCTTCACAATTTACCACTCCTAGCCCAAACCCCTTTGTCTTTTCGATAAATAAAAATGTATTGTCTCTTGGTCTAAAAGGTATGAACGCTTCCTGTTCTGGTCACGTCTTTAGGTCTTCATTACCTTGAGAAGGTTCCCACATACATGCAAATATATATTTTTTAATGTTTATTTTTGAGAGAGCATGTGTACGAGCAGGGGAGGGGCAGAGAGAGACAGGGACAGAGGATCCGAAGTAGGCTTTGCTCTGACAGAGAGAGCCCGATGCAGGGCTCAAACTCCTGAAATGCAAGATCATGACCTGAGCCAAAGTTGGACACTCAACCAACAAAGCCATCCAGGTGTCCCATACATGCAAATATTTAATTAAGCTTAAATTAAATCTCAGACCCAGCTGTAGACCCAAAGAGGGTAGAGGAGAATCCTTCCTCCTCTATAATAGGTACGTATTGATATAGGTATACGATGCATAGAAAGATAGATAGATAGATAGATAGATAGATAGATAGATAGATGATAGAAAGAAGGAAGGGAAAGAAAGAAAGAAAGAAAGAAAGAAAGAAAGAAAGAAAGAAAGAAAGAAAGAAAGAAAAAAGGAAGGAAGGGAGATAAAGGGAAGGAGATTATGGAGGAAACATTTATATTTATTATCTGCCTAAAATATGGACAAGGGGCAAAGTAAGGACATGAAAACAAATGAAAACCACAGAAGGCAAATCACTTGCTTTGCTCCCCACGATCCAGAAGGAGTTGCAGAGGCAGAGTTCAAAGCTTCCTGGGCTTTCTCTCCTCCAGGTGTGTGTGATGGAGACATTTCAAAGCAGTTGCACCCAACACCAACCAGGAGGTCACAATGCAACATGAACCAGAAGTCTGAGAGCCACAGGGTCGGCCCATTCCTGTCCAGTAGGTCACAGGAAAGGCGTTATGCAGGGGAAGTCGTCCAGAAGAGGCCTGAGGGAAGCTGGACATTGCTAGTGTCACCATAGCCATAGGGTTCCTTCAGGACGGCGCCTCTGCCCTTCACCCGCTTCCTACAGAACGGGAAGGGTATGATATTTGGCCTGCTTCCTGAGGGCATATCAAGCAGCCCACACAACTATTCTAAAGAATGTGGCTATTTGGGGATAAAAGTCCCTGTGTAGGGCTAACTAATGTCACTGCATAACCACACAAGGCCTCCGGAAACATGTCAGCCAAGTAGATTATGCCAGTGAGCAGGAGAGGGCTTTTGTGACCAAATGGAGCCCCATGGGGCGTTAAGAGTTCTAATCTTCTGTGAAAGGCCTAACTAGGGGAGCCCAGCCATATGCAATGTGTGTATTTTTCTACACATAAAGCTGATTATCTACCATTACCTGGAAACAAGGAGAAATTACTTGTAATTATTCTAGACTAAAAAATAGCAAGTTTTGGAAGTTTCTTTGACTCCCCCCCGCCCACACACACACACACCATGCCCTTTAATAGGTCTAAAGAGGAAATAATACCGAGTTGACTTGGAGTGACGCAATGGATGACAGCGTGCCTCACATCTTAAGACGAGGTGGGCGAGAAGGATCTACCTTTAAAGAACTCCAATTAAAGTAATTACCATTGTTACCAAAATTACTGTTTTTAAAAGACCGGAGTCCTCTATCGGAGAACACTTCAGAAAGCTGTGGAAAAAACCCACATGACCAGCACGATTAGGGAGAACAAAAGCCAAACATTGTTTAAAGCCAGCTGCTTAAATCCTCCCATGCCTCCCGTTCCATGGTGGGAAGTTACTGTTCCTGAAAGCCTGTCTTACTTTCTTAAGTTTTCAAAGAGCTGTCAGCAGTATTCCCCGGGGTGGGAGGGTGACACACACGTGAGCGGGGCTGCATGTGGCAGGTCACGCAGGGTGACGGCTGTCGCCTTCTGTCCCCTCAACTTCTCTTCAGACAAGGCACAACCTGTGGTTCCTTGTTCTGGGCCGAGGGGTGGATGGACCACTCTGGGCACCTGGGCTTGAGACTCCAAAATTGCAGGGGTGTGAGGAAATGATACCAGGCAGGGACGGCCACCCTGCAGTGGCAGAGGGTGCCAGAAGGTAGTCCAGAGCCCATCTGGGCTAACCTTTGTGCTCTTGACCTGATGCTAGAAAGACCTAGATGTTGGTAGGGATGCCCTCAGATTATGAGGGTAAGGACTGATATTTTCTGTAAAATACCCTAAAAATGAACTAGTAGGAACATAAAATTAATAAAACAAAGAAATGCAAAAAGTAAACCCCACAACATTGTTATTAGGCTCAACGGACAATAAAAATTACTCACTGCACTTGCTATAAAAGTTTCTAGGGGCGCCTGGGTGGCGCAGTCGGTTAAACGTCCGACTTCAGCTCAGGTCACGATCTCGCGGTCCATGAGTTCGAGCCCCGCGTCGGGCTCTGGGCTGATGGCTCGGAGCCTGGAGCCTGTTTCCGATTCTGTGTCTTCCTCTCTCTCTGCCCCTCCCCCGTTCATGCTCTGTCTCTCTCTGTCTCAAAAATAAATAAACATTAAAAAAAAAAATTAAAAAAAAATTGGAAAAAAAAGAAGTTTCTAAAAGCTTGCTCTCAATTTCTGTACTTCCCCTACCGCAGTCCGGGCCCATCCTTTCATCAGCTCTGGTCCAGGACAGCATATCCCAAAGTCGTCGCTGGAATATTGTGTCACCCAAGGTGATCTCAGGGAGACAGTTCCACTGGTCAAATGAGGTGTGGAAAACACTACATCTCCTTTTGGACAGTCACAATGCATGGGGGCATATTAAAGCCTCTGAGAAATCCTGTTTCTTTTTTAATGTGTATTGACATATTTTGAGTGGGGGAGGGGGAGGGGTAGAGAGAGAGGCCGACCTGGTCACTGTCAGTGCAGCCCAATTCGAGACTCAAACCTACAAACTGAGATCGTGACCTGAGCTGAAATCAAGAGTCAGATGCTTAACTGACTAAGCCACCCAGGTGCCCCTATCCTGTTTCAAAAGAAGCAAAAACTACTTGCGTTGAGCCCAGTTTTCCAAGTTTATTTGCTTACTTTCTCTCTCTCTCCTTTTATTTGTTTACCGATTAACTCATTTTTGTGTAACACACCCAATATTTGCCTAACAACATCCTACCAATCACACGCTAAGAAATACTTGCCTGGGGGTCCGGCCTCAGCAACGGCCCAGCCTCGGGCAAGTGGGTCAGGAATGCCGGACTCCAAAGTGGAAGATCCCAGGGGTCAGCAAGTCTTTATCTCAGCCCAAGGGGACTCCACAGTGGTGACATCTGGACCCATTTGCAAACGATGCCAAACTGTCCAACGAATTGCTCTTGGTGAAACTCAGGTTCCTCTTAACTGTTCAGCGGAGGCAGATAAGAAGCCTGGCTGTTACTGCTACTGCACTTTGGAAATTGCCTGACACATTGGGATGGGGCGGCCTTTAGAGAAAGTCTGTGCACAGAATAAGCTCGATCAAGTGTAAAGGGACTGTGGGTTACGCTGGGGACCTGCAACGCACCAGCTACAGTGACACTGTTTATCCTTCCCTGGGCTCACTCAAGCTAGGCCCAGGATGGGTTTTCCTAATTAGTTGGCATCAGGCAAACATCGCATGGTGCAATCAGTGTCCTTACAGGAGGCTTTCGAACACCACTTGGAAACACACTGGAATGCGCTAAGCCTCCCAGCCCCCCTCTAACAAATCAATTATCTACAGTCCAGTTTCCGCACACGGAACCCCAAGTGCCACTCACACCGGGGTCAGTAGCATGAGAGTCTGGTGGTGCCGGGACTCGACTGCTATCGGTTTTAGCAGTCACAGAGACAACTGGTGGCCAGCATTCTAGTACCCAGACCGCCGTCTTTCAAAGACAGGACTTCTCCGCTGTGGCATTAGAAATCAAAGGCACACCAAAGTCAAGGCCCCTTTCTGGTCTCCCGCTCAATCTCTTCAGTTTCCTGCTCCCCTAACACTGTCTTGTACCCCTGTGGCATCACCACTTTACCATCTACTCTCAGATAAGCCATCCCGAGTCACAGAAAAGTCTTTCTAGGCACAGGAGGTTTCCTGGTAACCACACAGGCGTAGTATTTAGTCTCAGAACATTGAGCCACCTGTCCGCGTGTCACATCACCCCTCCACACATGAACGGCCAGCCACTGCAGACAGCAAGAGACTTCTCGTTGACGCTGGCGTGATTGGGAAGGCCCCAGACGACGTCGCAGGCTCCTGTGTGGTTATGAAACATTCCAGAAGATTCTTAGCTATGCCTCCCAGCAAAAGGTGGATGCCGACTCCCCTCCCTGTGAATGAGGGCCAGGTGGGGGCACTCGCTCCTGACAGACTGCAGCAGGAGAGACGGCTCAGAAAAGGGGCACAGCTTCCTCCTGGCTGTCCCTGTCTCTGGGGACACCTGAGCTGCCACATGGGCAGTACCACTAACTGGAAGACACCATGCTGGACAGACCGTGAGTGGAGACCACATAGAGAAATGCCTGAGGAGACAGAGCTCCCCTGTGCCACACGTGGGAGTGAAGAATCCTCTGAGATGCCCTCAGCGGTTTCTAAACTGTGTGAGATAATACACGTTCATGGTTGTTTTAAGCCATGAAGTTTGGGGTGATTTGCTACTCGGCCATAGGTAACTAACACACTCCTCGACTGGGCCACAACCGGTGCCCTTTCTACTTCTCTTTTCGCACCACACACTGTTGGCCTGTTGAAGACTCCCCCAGATGGAGGAGCCCAGGGACAAAGGAACATCTGAGCACACCTGGTCTCACAGACTTAGCCTTGAACTGCTCCTCCCCACTGCGCACACTCTCTTCATGCTGCTCCCCTCCTCAGTGCTCACTCCTATTTTCTACTTGAGACACCTGTAATTATGGTCACTTGGTTGCTAACTTTAACACTATGTTCCCCTGACCCGTCAAGCTTCGCTCTCTCATGCGCCTGCCATGCACCTGCTGGACTGATGTACCCCATCCCGCACAAGCGAGGAGCACTGGGCGGTCCGGGCGTGGCTGGCTGGTGCCTACAGGGTCCACATGCTTCCTTGCTCTCTCACTCTGGTGTTTCTGGAGCATCCACGAGCCTCCAGGAGCAGAACAAAGCTGATAATCTCTCACTGTTCAGTACAAGCAAGGAGAGAAAACTCTTATCTTCATTAACAGGGTGATGAGCCAATACCAACCAGGACGTCGTGCAGTTGAGACAGAAAATATAAACAGAAAAGATCTACTTTGTTGTTGTGGTGGTTGCACGAGGTCTTGCAAGGCTGTGAATGGGCACGGTTACCAATTTTCTTCTCTCTAAAATAGAGATGATAATAGTGCTGTCGTAAGGATTAAACCAGACCATGTGTGTGAGATGCTTTGCCCAGTGCCTGACACACAGGAAGAGTTCAATAAACGTAGGCTTCTCTTAGTCTCATTACGTATTATCTCGAGTTTAACATGCCCAGTACTGAGCTCTTCACACTCCCTCAGCACCTCCCACGTCTTCCCCATCCGGCTTAATGGCACACTGTCCTTCAACTTAGGCAAAAAAAACCCCAAACACCGGGTTTCATCCTGTCCCCTTTCCTTCTTTGAAATTCCGCACGCAGCCAAATGGCAATGCATTTTGGTTCTATCTCCAAAATAGATTCACAACTGACCACTTCTCACCACTGCATGCTCTTACCTCATCCAAGCTCTCATCACCTCCCCTTAGTTCATGGCCAAGATGTGCTGCCACCCCCTCACCCCCCTCAGCACCCGCCTGACTGGCTTTTTGACCAGCTGCAGGGAGAAGTGTGTTTCAACAGAAGTCACATCAACTTTTTTTTCCCCTCAAAATCCACTGGTTTCTGATCATTCTCAGATTAAAACCAAGTCCTAACAACCTCAGGATCTAATTATCTGGCCCCTGTTCTGGACTTCTCTAGCCCATCTACCTCTCACCCCCTCCAACATTGTTGGATTTAGCTTTACTGGCCTTCCTTTGGTTCCTCAAACATGCCGTGCCCGCTCCTTCTTCAGAACATACAAACTCACTGTTGCTTCTGAGACTCTTAAAGAATATCTCAATAGCTTGCTTCCTCAGCTTCTTTCAGTCAACTTCTCCCAGAGGTCTTTGCCAACCATCCTGATTACTAGTGTAACCCCTCCCAACACTCTCTATCCCTCCCCCATGCTTTCATTTTCACCGTAGCCTTCCTCACTCTCTACCATACTATGTATTGACTTTGCCTTGTTTCCCTCCTGGGATGGAATGTAAGCTCCCAGAGGGTGTGTGGTCTGTGGTACACTGCTGCGTTCCCAGCACCTAGAAACACTGCCTAACACATGGCAAATGCTCAGTTAATGTTCAATGGAGGAGGTGTGGGGAGGGAATACAGCATACCATTTCTCAAGTGATCCAGAAAAAAATCCAAGCTGATCATGTGGATCCTCGCGCGGTTTCTAAACTAAAATAGAAAGACCTTTTGTACTTCTTCAGAAGGGAAGGGAAAGTTGGTGGCCCCTTGGGTACCTTTCTCTTCATCTTTCACTTGGTGCAGGTACAGTGGAGTCACCATTAGTGTGTGGCTCCCACTCCTGCTGGTCTTAGGCATCATGCTCATTTGCATATGGGGCAGAGTTAACCTCTTTAGGTAAAGACGTTCACTCAAGGTGAAGAACAGAGGTAGAGGTCAGGTCTTCCTACTGAGATGCCAGTGCTTAGGGAGGCCCTTTGTCAGATCAGTGGAAGGTCTCGGAGTTAAGGACTGCTACTACTCGCGGTGGAGTAAACATTTCCTGCGTGTGTCAACAGACCGATAAATCAGAAAGCTTGTTGAGTTGGGGGTCACAGCTTATGGGTTTTAGTCCAGGCTCCGATAGGAACCAGATCCAGAAGCTCTGTGACCTGAAAGAGACCCTACAGCTGAGGGACTTGCCAAGACCCCATGAACCGAGCTATGATTGTTCCCTTCTCAGGAGGAGACATCCTCACGTGTCTCAGAGGCCCCCTGCTGTTTAGGACAAGAGCCATACACGTAACTGGTGGGAAAACCGGAAAACCACCGTGCTTCATGCACAACAGCCTTTTCATTCTTGCTTTTATTTTCACCCACTTATTCTCTCAGCAAATGTCTACTTAACATCTATCAAGGTAACATAAGTTTGCAATGGATCTTACCTTCAGAGGACCCTCATTTTCTCTGTGTCTTTGACTCCTTTTTTTTCCTCCTGAGTTGTATTCTCCATCCCTTTCCCTGGGGTGAAGCTCAGGGCCTCTACAGCGGCGAGAAAGGTGATTGGCTCCCTGCCAAGGGGTCAACAAAAAGGTTGCAGAAGCTATAGCCTTCAAAAGGCCCAGCTGAAACCTGCTGGCAAAGTCCAACATTCTGCAATCCCATATGCGTGACAAATGGGTTGGGCAACCTACCTCAAGGTGAGCTTCCAAAACCACTTCAGGAAAAAGCAATGGGGGAAGGCAGGAGAGCAACGACTAAAGATTTACCGGGAACGAACATGTCAGGAGTTCTGGGTTCTGTAGGGATGGGTCTGTCAGAGTTGGCATCCACCACATGGCACGAGGCCCAGGCATAGCAGGTGGCATAGACACAGATTTAATTGATAGCTTAATTAAGGAATTAGGTAGGTTAGAACTTGCAACCATAGCTCAGTTTAGCTAAATTTTATCATCTTCCTTTTCCATAGAAACACAAGTATAGAAGTGAGGGGTGGCTGCCACATACCCAAGAACTTGTGCTCAAATGGTCTGGCCTATCTGTATGTATGAAAGGAAGAAAATGTATGTGGGAGAAAGGAAATGTCAACAGGCACTTCCTCCACTTGCTGGAAGCTCCTCCAGGAAACCCCAAGAGGCAATGGTTTCCCCATTCTCCTCAAGAACTTGCCGAGTTGCCTTCTATTGATGAGAAGCAACATCTCCAACAGCCAGACCAGAACCTCCAAGGGGGTTGCTCTGTAAAATGAATGAAGTTTGCAAAGACGTGCACAGAGAAGACATAAAGTCATCTTGTTTACGTCCATTAGCTCTTCAGAGGCAAACGACTACGTACTTTAAGAGCCACAATGGCCAGCTGCCTCTGGTCCCGGGAAAATGCTGGGCCCTCCAGGGTGGGTGTGTTGGGGCTCAGGAACTTGAACGTCTTCCTGACTGCTTTTCAAGCCTTGATCCTTACAGTGTGGTCCCCAGTCTAGCTGCATCAACATCCGGGAGTTCATTGGGGATAGAGAACCTCGGAGCAAATTGCAGAAGTGTAGAACCAAGTCTGCATTTGGCAAGATTCCTACGTGATTTCTACGCACGTGAAAATTAAAAATTTAAGAAGCAGTGGCTTGGGCAATAGATGGTGCGGTCCAACTTCCAGTTAAAACTAATTCTTGGGGCGCCTGGGTGGCGCAGTCGGTTAAGCGTCCGACTTCAGCCAGGTCACGATCTCGCGGTCCGTGAGTTCGAGCCCCGCGTCGGGCTCTGGGCTGATGGCTCAGAGCCTGGAACCTGTTTCCGATTCTGTGTCTCCCTCTCTCTCTGTCCCTCCCCCGCTCATGCTCTGTCTCTCTCTGTCCCAAAAATAAACGTTGAAAAAAAATTAAAAAAAAAAAACAAAAAAACTAATTCTTTCCTAAAAAGTTTCTAACTTGAAACTGTAAGAAAAGCAAGGTCTATGAAAAATCTAAGCCACCGGATAGATACTCATGACTGAGAGATGTGACACCCTTATTTGAACATAAATACGATAAAGTTTGCAGGAGAAGTGATACAGGTGGTGAGAGTCTTTGACGTGGGAAGGGGGTACAAAGCACTAGAAAATAGACAGGAAGTGTGCGGAGGACATGAAAGGCAGACCACGCTTTGTAATTTCGCCAATAGCCTGGTGGGTGATGGGCACAGTGGAAGGTGGCCTTCCCACTACAGGGTGCTGTGGAGTTTGGGGCATTGACCAACCAGCAATCCACGAAGCTAAGAGCCCGGCTGTGTACCTTCTCGCTGATCTTATGCCAACCAGGCCCCTTGCTTCTTCTCACACAAACATCCAACTTTGCTTTCCCCAAACCCACCACTGTGTGAGTCCTGTCCAGGAAGGTCTGGGGCTCCAGAAGGCACAGACAGGAAAACCCTGCTGAAAGGAAGCTGACAGCACGTCATGGACCACTGTGAAGGCCAGGCTGAGGGATGCATATTCAGGGCGATGGTCATGGGGAGCCTCTTAAAGCAGGAGGACATAATCCAAGTGGGCTTGAAAGATACCATTTGAGATCGTGCGGCTGAGTAGACAGTTATTACAAGAATCCAGTCAAATGTACTGAAGACTTCAAATAGGGTGTTACTGTTTTTGTTTTTTTAATTGGAAGTGCAGTAAACAAAATGTAACTTTATTCTAATGGACACTCATTTATTCCAAGGGACACACAGCAGCATCCAATAACATTGTATTGAATGAATGTAGAGTGACTTAGGACATGATTACACAGACCAATCTACATAGTAATGCAGTTAAGCTTTAAATGTTGTTAAGATCTTTTCACCCAGATTCAATGGGCCAAAATACCGTCCCTTGAATATTTGTGCCCGGACTTGTTGGTTGGTTTTACACATGACTGGGTTTCCTTCCTCTTCGTGGTCGGCCTGAGGCCTCTCTGGCAGCAGGCAAGGCACGCACAGCCCACCTTTGAGTGGTGCCGGCTTCCCTCTGCTGTGGGATAGAGCTGGAGTGGGGAAAGGCGAGTTCCGGTCTTTTGCCCAAGGTCAAACCACTGGACGATTCTGGGCTCGTTTCTTCAGCTGTAAACTGCCCAACGCAAAATAGGAAGAGCTTTAGGGGTTGCCTGGCTTGAGCCTGCTGGGGATAAACAGGCCTCCCGGGCACTGGGGTGGCCCGTCATCCTGAGAGGTGCCCTGACAGGCACAGGGGTTCAGCCTTGTCACTCAAAATGGGGGACATCTGCTTGCTGAGGCCAGGTTCCTGCTGGCCTCTTGTGCTCAGGTGAAGCTGCTAGGTGACCAGATTCTAGGTACCTTGTCCCCGCTTGTCACCAACATACTTCATTGTAAAAGACCACCTGCTTTTCTTTGCATGAGTTATAATTTCAGGTATCAGCTTCAATTAGGTTCTACTTTTCTATGCTTCTCTCAGCATATCTCAGACTTAACTCCTAGATTACAGTGGATTTTTAAAACACACTGCGCAGACCCCTTTTCAGGACTCTGATTAGACTTGCATACTCCATCTGGTGTTCCCAAAGCTGTTTCAAGCCTGGATTCCTTCTCTGAGGTTATTTGCCAACAACCTATCCATAAATTAATAGTTATGGTATGTTTATTAGTTTCCGGGACTTCTAATAGCATATTGATTCTGGGCAGAAGCTTAGCATCTGGTTTGGCTAAAGAATTTAATTTTCTACCAACCACACAATCTAATCATATCATCTGGGACTGAAATAAACACTAATTCGGTGGCCTTTAAATGCTGATGTGTGCACCAGAGCTGAGCCACTGAGTTTTCACCCGCCTGCAATGAGGTGTTAAAAAAAAAAAAAAAGTCAATATATTAAAAGGGTAAGTATATTCAACGTGAAGAACTGTCGTTTTTTTCTGAGTTTACACTTTCTTATCATGTGCGTTACAATATTAACATGTTTTTAATAAACGTATTTGAAAAATACAATGGACAACTCTACGGCAGTGCCTCAAATCATGGGGAAGATTTTACTGATCCTCTGGAAGCCAAAGGAATAGACTACCCTGGACTAATGCAGCATCCAGTGATATTTTAAAATATGGGACACATCCAGGCTGAAAACCCTCTCCACATCCTCCTGAGACACCTGCCATGGTTTCCATCAGGGATGAAAAGACGGGCTTTTAAATAGAAGCCTTTAAATCCAACATTGGCTTATGCAGCAGGAAGAGGAGAGGAGACATCTGACTCTCTCCCTATTTCCAGGTCTTCTTACTTCTAAGATTTCTGCCTTTTGCTCACTGGGCATCACTTCAGCTTTGAAGGTAGAAACAAGAGGGCGCCCTTTCATCCCCAGGCCATACCAGCCTCAGCCAGTCAGGGTGCGGCTTCTACTTAGTGTTCTGGTTGCAGGCTTCCTGGCCTGGGACCACCTGTGCCTTTCAGGGCTACCCCCAGGGACCTGTTTTCTCCCCCCTCCTTCTCCCCTTCCTCACCCTTCCCCCAGTGAAAGACCAGTACGGGAGCGAACAGTGTTCAAAGGGAAGGATCGGCAGTCTGAGAGCCTCTCTGTTGAGGACAGGGACTTAGTATATTCCACCCAAAGCCCTGTCATGTTCATTTTTGGTAAAGGCCGAAACGGTGACCCCAGCTGGGAGTGTATGTTCTGCTTTGCTCCCACCTCCTATTGCCACCTACCTGGGATGAACCCCTCCCCCTCTCAGGGGTGTCTGCCCTCCTCACCTCCCTGTCTTGCTTCCACGTGGCTGATTTCTTACATCCGAGTTCTTCCCTCTTTGTCCTAAAAGTCCCCGAAGGCTTCATGCAAACCAAACCTTCGTGGCCTTCCCAGAGAGCCCACCGTCCTAGACTGACAGGGAGCAGCCCCCACTGCCAACGTACCCACAACCTTCAACACTGCCAGGCTGATCTGAGGCGAAGCCAGAAGCTGGAAAGCCAACCAAAGTACGTGAACACTGTCTGTAGCTTTTTTCAATGAGCAATAAACACGTGTCCATGTCGGTGCATGTAAAGCTGCAGCAGAGATGTCTGTCTATGTCCGTAGGTGGGTGAACAACATTCTTTCATATGGTTACACCACAATTTAACCTCTCCCTTATTAATGGACATTCAAGTTATTTCCAATTTTTCTCTATTGCAAATACTGTGAAATCCTTTCACATATATGTTTTCCACTTGTATTTCTGCTCATAGAAGTAGTATTGCTGGACCAAAGAATACAACATAGAAATGCAGGTACTGGACAGCGGCCTATTTGGGGGCTGCAATTTTCCTGTCACTAGCAGGGCACGGGCATTCTTCCTGCTGTCCTTGCCAATCACTCTTTCAGGTTCGATTTCTCTAATGGGGATACAGAACATGTTTAAAAGCTTTGGACTTCTTTACCAGTACATGTTCTTTTAATACTCTTTGCCCATATTCCATTTGGGGCTACTTTACAAGTCTAAAAGGAAAGAAAAGCTCATTATAAATAAGAGTACCAGCCCTTTCCCTATACTAATGCTTACAGTCACCACAGAGTGTTATAAAGCATCTATGTTCCATGCACTGTGTGACGTGTGCCTTATCGGAATGACTCCTCGGAACAACCTTGTAGGGAACGCATTTTTCCTATTTTGCTCATGAGACGGGTCCAGCAAGGCTGGTGGAAACACTGAAACGGCTCCACGTGTGTTGTTGAGCCATCACACCATTCAAAGCCTCTAAATAAAAATGCCTCAATGTAATTTTCAGGGGGGTTTTCTGGTAGTAGTAGTAGAATGACATGCGAGCTAGAAGAGTGAAGAAACACGGGGCGAGGGAGTGGGCTCTCCTTTCTCTGTGGTCAAACTTCACACGTCTTGTTGTGTATCCTCGGCAGTCGTGTTGTGGAGCTGGAGGCGTTCAACCCTGAGTCCTGGGCCCCGCCCGTAAACTGCTCTGGGGCTGGGACGCAATGGCTCTGGGCCGGAGGGCCTGGGCATCATTTTCTTGCAGCTTCCCTGTCATTCTTACGTGCGGCCATGGCTGGGCTCCACCGTATCGGGCCACCTCCACTCACCTTTCTAGCGTTCCTGCCCCCATTTTCTAGCTGAGGGAAGCGAGGCCCAGAAAGGGAATAGGACTCACCTAAGATCACGCTGCTGATGAGCAGCAAGCTCAGACTGCGGTGCGGACTTGGTGGCCTCCGGTCGTTTCTGCCACACTGCGAATGTACAGGGTCCCCGTCGTCCCTCCTTCTCAAAGGTAACTCCACAGAGGGTGTTATTCATGGGTGCAGACATGGCTGATAAAACTGTCCTCACGTTAGTGGCTGTTTCAGTATTTGCTGCTCCACTTTCCCTACTCCCAGGCTGCACCGCGAGAACAGGGGCACGGTCCACGGCAGTATGCCGGCGTTCCTCCACGTGTCCAACTCAAGCCACGGTTCCTTGTGGCCATCATCTTTATGCCTTCGTGATCACAGGCCCTCAGTGCACTGGGGTCTCCTTCCTGGTCGTTGCCACACAGGGGGTCGTCACCACATAATGAACGTGGGTCTTCCCCCCAAGACCATGGGCTCCGTGAGTAGTGGTCTCTGGGCCTTGATCACTGTCACTGTGCCCAGCATGAAGCAGGAAGGTGGGCCTTGGGTCGGGCACTCTCCCCTTAGAGTTCGGGGCAGGACCTTTTTCAAACTCCCCTTCCCTACCTCCAGGGTCTACAGATCAGAAAACCGAGTCCCAGAGAGGACACGTGACCTTCCCAAATTTCCCACACCGTGAATTTATGGCAGAGCTTATGAGCCCGTTCAACAGTGACGTGGTTTTGAAGAAGCCACGTTCACGGCTGACTCACACTGAGCTTACAAGGAGGCGAACCTCTCCATCTTCGGCAGGCGCCCACCCCTGCATCACGTCTCCTATTACGACACAGCGCAACATACACATGAGCTCTACCAAGTCACCGATCTTCATGGGCAGTGCTCGAGCTTTCTCGATACAGCCTGCCTCATATCGAGTATGCTGATTTTCCTCCAAATTCAAGTGACAACTCCGAGTTACAGGAAGTTTAAGGGCTGGGATTTTAATACGCATGAACACATTACGTAGCAAGCTGGAATAAAACCAAGGGCCGCCTTGGAGAAGTACTAGAGTGAGTCTGAATGGTCAGAACTGATTTCCAATTAGCTTATTTTTTCCCTGTAAAGACATTTCCCCCCGCCCCCCAGCCCCTACCTTTCCCACCAGTCCCTCTGGCTCCGATTCAGCAACCACCCTTCCCTTATGTGAGCTCCGCCGAGAGCTGCATCGCCTCTCATTCCTGCTCCAGGAGTGACAGCAGGGGGACAGCAAGGAACTCCTCGGTGTCAGATCCAAGTTCTCTTCATTCCCGATCACGGGGCCATCCTGCAGATGGTTTCCTTCTGGGAACCCCGCTCCCAGCTGTGGCCATTCCTCACACCTCCCTTTGTGCGTTCCCCCTTCTATGTCACCTGTAACCTCTGAGCTCCTCACCGAACTCTCAGCTCCGGGACCTCAAAGCCCATGCTCTCCTGTCACTAAACCTTGCACAGTGGTGGCACGTGAGTCCAGGGGACATTTGAAATTATTACTGTGTGGCGAGGCCGTGCTGATCGATCACTTTACACAAAGCAACCCATTCAACTCACAGCTCCATGAAATAAATACCAGTCTTCATTTACAGAGGAGGGACTGGATCGGAACAGCGGCTCCACGACATCGAGGACTTGGTTGCTTCATTAGGTCAGAATTTCTGATGCAAAGTCCAGACTCGAGCCAGTCCGGCTCCAAAGCTCCACAGCCAGTCCCTGGGCATTCAGCTCCCGCAGAACCAGACCACGGCTGCTCGGAGTCCTTCGCACACTCCTGTCTTGCTGGCAACCCTTAAATGTCAGCGACCCCCTGGGTCTCCCCATCCTTCGCTTGCTCATCTTCTCCCTAGACAAGTACTCTCTCACAGCTTTACCTCCTACGTGCTGGCAAGCAAGCCCCAAGTCTCTCTGGAACGGTCAGCTGTCTGTCAGACAACACCATCTGTCAACCCCCTATTCCTCCAATTCTACATGTCAAAACATGTCATTTTCTCACTCAACCTAAGCCTGCTCCAGCTTCTGAATTCTATCAGATGGCGGCCCCACTAGCCACCCTACCACCCATTTCTGCACTGCAGAATCAACCTTCTCACTTGCTCTCCCCTCAACAGTACAGAATGAGGTGAAAACACACAGGGTCTGAAGAAAACCCATTCACAAGGGCAAGAAAAATAAAACATGTAGGAAAAATTTTAACAAAAATAGTGCAAAATGTCACCAAAGAGAAATTAAAGAAGATCAAAATAAATGTAGAGACGATCTAGGTTTATGGACTGGTGACTCAACATTGTTAAGAGGGCATTTCTTCCCAAACTGATCCGTAGATTCAAAGTAACACCTATCAAAAATCCTAGGTCTTGTTTTTTGTTTTTTTTTTTTCTTCTGCAGACACTGACAAGCTGATCTTAAAATATATATAGAAATGCAAAGGACCCAGGATAGCCAAAACCATTTGAAAAAGAACAAAGTTGAAGGATGTACACTTTCTGATTTCAAAACTTACACACACACACACACACACACACACACACATATAGTCAGTTGAGTTCTAACAGAGGTGCCAAGGTCCCCAATTCAGCTGGAGAAAGCAGTCTTTTTAACACGTGGTGCTAAGACCACTGGATAGTCACGTGAATTTAGCTCCTTACCTCACACCATACTCAAAACTTAATTCAAAATGGCTCATACACTCATATGCAAAAGCTGAAACTATAAAACTTCTAGAATAAAACAACGGAGAAAATCCTTTGTGACCTTGGGTTAGGCAGACAGATAAAATTCTAAAAGCATGATTCATAAAGAAAAAAAACAGAAAAAATGGAACTCCATTCAAATTAAAAGCATTTGTAACACAAAAGACACCATAAGACAGACTGGGAAAAAATACTGCAAATCATGTCTTATAAAGGACTTGTATCCAGAATATATTAAGAATTCCTACTATTCAATAATATGAAAATAACCCAATCAAAAAGTGAGCAAAAGATCTGGACAGACATTCCACCCAGGAAGATATTATGAATGGCCCAGAAGCACAAGAAAAGGTGTTCACCATCATTGGCTATTATAGAAATGCAAATCAGAGCCACAATGAGATATCACTAGAATGGCTACAATAAAAAAAAAAAAAATACAAAACAACAAGTGTTGGTGAGGATGTGGAGAAATTTGAACCCTCACACAATGCTGATGCTAATCTAAAATGGTATAAACACTTTGGAAAAGAGTCTGGCACTTTCTTAAAAAGTTAAACATAAATTTGCCACAAAGGTCAGCAATAGCACTCCCAAGGGAAATGGAAACTTATTCCCACAAAGATTTGCACACAAATGCTCATAGCAGCATATGAAAACAATGTAAACATCTACACCTGGTGAGTAAACAAAATGTGATAGAGTCACACAATGGGCTACTGTTCAGCAATAAAAAGGAATCACTAATACATGCTACGACGTGGGTGAAACTCATCATTATGCAAAAAGCCATATATTGTCTGATCCCATTTATATGACAAACCAGAAAGTGGATTAGTGGTTGCCTGAGGCGGGGCGGGGCGGGGGGGGGGGGGGGGGGGGGGGGGGGGGGCAGGAATGGAGACTGACTGCAAATGGGTACAAGAGATCTTTTTGAGGTAATGGAAATGTTCTAAAATTGTGTTTGTTTCAGTGGTTATATAACTGTGTAAATTTACTAAAAAAAACCCCTTTGATGTGTACATATATGGGTGAATTCTACGGCAGGTAAATTACACCTTCTTGGGGTACCTGGGTGGCTCGGTCAGTTGAGCGGCCAACTCTTGATTTCTGCTCACGTCATGATGCCAACAGTTCTTGAGTTTGAACCCCACATTTGGGATTCTTTCTCTCTGCTCCTCCCCCATTCATGTGCGCACATGCTCGCGCGCGCTCTCTCTCTCTCTCTCTCAAAATAAATACACTTAAAAAAGAAAGTTACACCTTCTTAAAACTGTCCAGTTGGGGTACGCACAGGCTCTAGATTCAGTCTGTGTGGATTCATGTCCTGGCTCTGTGACTTGAACCAGCTGTCACTTGGAGCAAAGTTATGTCAACTCCCTGTGCCTTCATTTTCCCATCTGTAAACAGGGACTTAGAGGGAACACACTTCAGAGTTATTTTGAGAAGTATATAGGTTAATACAGGTTAAATGCGTAAGCACAGGGCCAGACACACAGCAAGCGTTCAGGAAAGTGCGCTAGTTTTCTTACGATTATTATTACATTCAGGCAATTATTAAGTCTGGCCAACTTTACTTGGTAATTAGCTCTCAGTCACCTTTTCTTTGAAAGTGCTTCCCTGGTCTTACACTGTACTACTTTTAGACTGACCATTTGGGGCAGTCTTCCTAACCTTCTCCAGGCTCGCTTGCTCACTGCCACGTAGCCTCTAGAGACCACACAGGAAATATGAATATGCCCAAGGCAAAACTGGCTTCCAGGATCCAGTTCAATGGCACAGAAGGCCCCCATCATCTGGTCTCTCTGTGGAACACTCCACCCCACCCCCCACATCATCAAGGTGTCAGACGCCCCCCATGTAACCCTCATGCCATATCCCCTCTGCAAAGTCTACTCTACTAATCCTCAGGTTCAGCAATGGAGGCAACCCCGCCCCCACTGGCCTCCCCTGACCCTCCTGAGCCATGCGTGGCCTTTCTATGTCTGTATTAATCACCTGTGCACATCTCCCACACTGAATGGAGGCACACAGATTAAAAACCATGTCTCCTACCTTGCAGCGTGAGCCTAGCATGGTCCCGAGGACAATTGTACACTGTAGGCGCTCAATAAAATATTGACTGGCCAAGCGAATGACCAGACTGTGCACATTTTCTCAGCTCCTCACATAGGGAAAATGCACTTAGGTTTGCAAATGCAGCTTAGGCCTATTTTTAGCATGTCCACTTAAGGAAAATGACAGAGGTTGTCCAGGAAAATGGAAACCTTACTATGACTCTACCAATTTTGAAGAACTACTGTAACATATAATGAGAGAAGGTCCAGGGTCATGCCGCCTTCCATTTGAAGCCATTTACACTTTCCACAACTGCCAGTAGTTCATCAAAATTTACAGAGACGGCTGGAAAGTTAATCCTTCCAGTAGAATTTTTCCTAACTTACCTGAAATCAGAGTTTCTAAACCCTAAAACCGATCTGTTAAGAACTTTTGAGACAGTTCATGGTGAGAATATAAGACAATCAAATTTAGAGAGATTTTTATTTATTTTTAGTATTAGTATTAGTATTAGTATTAGTATTTATTTATTTATTTATTTATTTATTTATTTATTTATTTAGAGCTTAGCTGAGGAGTGCCTGGGTTGCTCAGTCGGTTAAGCATCCGACTTCAGCTCAGGTCGCGATCTCAAGGTTCATGGGTTCGAGCCCCACATTGGGCTCTGTGCTGACAGCTCAGAGCCTGGAGCCTGTTTCAGATTCTGTGTCTCCCTCTCTCTCTGCCCCTCCCCAACTCGCGCTGTTTCCCTCTGTCTCACAAATAAATAAACATTAAAAAAAAAGAAGAACTTAGCTGACTGAACGGGTGAAAAATACCATTACCTGATGCCTGGGTTTCACCCCAGGTTCTGATTGAAGTGGCCTAGGGTAGAAACCAAGAAGAACATTTTTTTGTTAAGTTCCCCCAGATAATTCTAAAGAGTAGCAAGGGTCAAGATACACTCCTATGAAATCTAAAATTTGTTCCTTTATGCCTCAGTGCTCTTATGGATAAAATGGTGGCAATTAGGCTTAGATTTTCAGATAAATGAAAATCCTTCTGAAAGAACAATTCATAACTAAATGTTAAGTGGAATCCTTTCTTTTTAGTCTCACTACCTTGGGTCACTGAAAAAATAAGGTTTGGCTTATTAAAACCGCCTGATCAATAAGCATTAATATCCATATTACAGAGGGACATATAAAATCCATTAAAGGACAATCAAAGATCCCCAAACTGCAATTATAATTAATCCACAATCAAATGCATACTAAAAGGTGTGAATCAAAAGACAACTGAGAATGATAACATTCCCAGAAGACGGAGCTGTAGGTCCTCTGTGAATAAATCCGTATTTGTGGGCAGAGCATGCATGTGTTTCTCCAGAAAGCAATCCCAGCAAAGTACTGAAAAGGCACTGTTTCTGTGCTCGCACCTCAATGGGCCCTGAGGGAGAGACCCGAAATGACACAACGGAAACCTCGCTGTTAAGATTACACTGAGTATGACATAAACTTTAGTATTAGAATCTCCTTAAAGTGAAAAAGGCGAAAGCAATCACACCACCATCTGTTTTTCTTCTCCAGAAACGTCCTGTTCTATCTCTTTTCTTTCTTTCAGGAGACACTCTATCATTGCCACTGAGGGGGATCAGGACACGTCACCCCAAAAGACACCACTCTCGCAAAAGAACGACTCTGAGCCAGAGGCATCTCAGTTCCTGCAGTCGCTTATCTGCCCGAGAGTTCTCCCCAAAAGTCTCGTCACAACTCCCATCTCCAGGCCACTCTGCTCTCTCCAGCACCACACCCGACACCACCACGCACTTCCCATCGCCCATCACTTCTCTCAGGGCCACGTGTCTTCCCGGGAGTATCTTTCTTCCCTCCCTCTCCCTGCTAAGTTAGCTGCACACACCCCAAGTCCAGCCCTCCGTTGAGTTACTCAGGACCGGGCACCGTGTGAATGCAGGATGCACCTGTGAGAACGCTTCTGTTTTTCTCTTGTTGATCTGCTTCTGTCAGACCAAGGTACAGGCTGTGGCTGGAGAACCCGGCAGGGTGGAAGGAAAATAATTTTTCTTCCCCTTTAGTACTTTGAAATCTGACTTCACATTTACGTATACACATCTCTCTCAGCTTTAAAAAGCTGTCTATTTTTTAAAAATCCAATAAAAAGTGTAAGTAACTGAAAGAGTCAAAGTTTTAAAACCCTTTGAGACTCCGGGTCCAGTCTCTTTAACTTTTCAAACTAGATATTGAAACAATATACCAAAGTGCTTATTGTGTGAGGCAAGACTGCTATAAGGAAAAGAGTGGATAATGGCCAGATATTTACAGCGTGTGCAGCTCTAAGGATCAGCCTCTGCTCTGTGAGGACCCTCACCAAATACAGTTTCACGATTATATTTAACCCACTTTACTAATATTACTTCATCTTTTATCATTATTCCATTATTTATCTTTTATTACAAGATAAATATGAAAGACTAAAATGCTACGGTAGCAAAATAACTTCAAATTAAAGTTTCCTACTTGAAAAACTAATGGACAGAGAGCTACATTTTATAGTGGGGAAGACTGGAAATACCTTATTGCTATTGATAATGGCAGACAAAATAAAGCAAAGGTGATGTAGTTCTAAATACAGCACTCCTGGAAATTAATAAAGTATTTAACATACGACTGTGATATATATACATATATATATATATATATAGTCATGTAGGCAAACACTGAGTAGTATATCTCCTCAATGAGAAGAAAATTAGCTTCAGAAGCATCAGAGACGCAGCACTTTTACCATATGAAAAAAGCACGTGAAAGACACAAAACAAAATATACTTATTACTTTTAGCATGTTAAAAACAATCACATCAAAAAAAGTATACAGATAAAAATGTCATAGATGACATAAGAAAATAGTGTATATATATATTCTGCATATATATATATGTATATATATATAAATCTACAGTATTTACCACTGTTGACATATATATTTTGGAACAGCTCAGATGCTGCCATCATACCCTAAATTGTACAGCTTGGTTTATTACAAGTCACAGAATCATGGTTTAAAAATTCGAACTAATACCCTTAGCTGCATTTCGTTATATACATGTCTTTCTAAGCCTCCACATGATCCGAATCAAGAGCCCAGGGACAGCAGGGTTTTGTCTGTGCTCCAGCGTCGTGCTTAGCTGCTAACACACTGCATTTGTTTTGCCATTTAATAACATCATTACTGAGTTGATTAAAATTACATTAGACTCATTATATACATAAAAAATATTGTCACATTCACTAGCTAAACAAATGTTACTCTCATTTGAAAAGATATACTTCGGTACCTTGAAAGTTTAAAGCTCCAACTTGTGACAAGAAGAGCCATGGACGTTAGGTTTATCCTACTCTCTTCATTATTCAAACACCAGGCAAGTATGCTGAAAACGAGCTCTCCCGTTAAACACAAAGTCATACTTTCTGGGAGTGCCCAAAACTTTGCCAGCATTTTGGTAATTGTAGTGTAATAGAGTATTTTAAAAGACATTGCTCATTTTTAAACCATGAACCTGAATTTTTTTCACTGAGAAAGAAAAAAAGGAGATTTTTGAAAGTATGAAAGTCACACTCGTTTTTAAAAAAGACTAAAATCTTAAGACTCCTATTAATAATTAGGATCATTGTTTACAGTTTTACACAGTGATAATTTAGTGGCCCAAGGGCAGTGATACCCACTAGGGCCTTTAAAGAAAGAGTACCAGGAAAAGATCGTGTAAATGAACGCTCTGGGCCTGCAGGAATCGAAAGGGCAGAAGTGAGAAGTCACCATACTGCTGATCCAGCTTTCGAATGAACTTCACAGGAGCTGCTCTGCTGCTCTGCTGCCCCGTGTGAGCGCGCACTCATCAGTAACTCCTCCTGCTGGCATCCACTGGAGAGCAGGACCTCGGCGCTTCCTTTGCATCTGGCAAGGAGCATTCTGCTCTGAGCTTTGCAAGAGTCAGACCAGAACAAAGGGCGCCGAACGCACTAAAGCTGCTCTGACACTGATCTCAGGGTGTGTGGATGCAACGGGCAGTGCGGCCGTGCCTTTGGCCATAAACTTACTTTGAGTGCCCCGATGTTTGAGCACCATTAAGTGGTGAGCCTTGCTCTCCAGTGTCTTTAATTTTCAGATGGAAAGAAAATGGCTGCAATGGCAGAGAAGCTGAATCAAGTCGGGGCAGACCCTTACATCACTTTAGGACCTGGGTGAAAAACAGATTGGGGGGGGGAGGAACTTGAGTGAAAGATAAGTTAAGGAAAGGAAGAACAGTAAATTATGCCATGGATATATATTAAAATTAGTTTTTTTAACGTTTCTTTAGTTTTGTGTTCAAATGTGTGTGCACGGAGGCCTTTTGGTATCTATTAAAAGATACGTACACGACATCTAGCCTTAAAAATGTCTATTCTATGCAGTTTTTCAGTGCTTTATAATGTTTCTCAAAATAGCATAGGCTAACGGAGTAAAAATGCTCAGGTTTTGGAGAAAGATATAAATGAAACTGAGTGATGAATTATCATCATGTGTGCATCCCTCAACACCACTGCTATGTTTCCATGTTAAATTCTTTTGAGCAGATTCAGTGATGATGCAATTTAAAAACTGCTCATCTTAAGCAGCATCTACGTGGGGATGAAACGCTTCTACATATTCTTATTACGAGCATACACTGGAATTGTGCAAGATGTTTACAGTAGTAGGAAATACTGCTTTGGCAATTATAAACATAGCAATGTAGGTTTCAAATGGTTTCTATTCTCTTGTCTTTACCAAGTATAGATAAATTCTCACAGCAATACTGATTCTTGAATAGAAAGTCCATCCCGATTTCTGTAGTGATATCCTGGAGGCGAGGGCCCTGAATATTGATACCCAGAGGAACCGGCATCTTCTAAACCTGGTGAAGTTCTGTATCGCACTGGACTATCTACTGAGACTGCTGGGAGGCTATGGTCCTGAAAGGGAACATGCTGAAAGGCGGAATATTTTGGTAACTTGCTCAAGTGGCTACGGTTAGCATCTTGAGTCCACAGCTGTCCGTGAGTCTCAGGTCTGTATGTGTAACTAACTTCTGACCATTTCCTGTTATCTGGCAGATAATCCACTGGAGGAATGATGAATTTCCCATGCTTTGGTGACTCCGAATTGCCTGAATACCCCCCGGCACCGGTCTCCACAGGAAGAACTTCTATTCGGCTGGATGGCAGGACAAGAGGAAGAGGGCGGCTGTAAGATTTCTCTGGAGAAATATCGACTGAAAGAGTGGAGCCATAAGGTCTCCTGGAAGGATTCCCTGGAGTCCCATGGTTAAACTGTGGCGATGCAAAGCTGCTGTCGGCAGCAGGGATGTGTTTGGGAGAATTTCCGTGGTACACAGGGGGGTTACTGTAGGAGGGTGGGTGCACTGTCCTGCGATCTTCCCCGTCTAACGGAGACGGGTATTTTGTGTAACCTGCAGGCTGCACTTTAAAAGTAAACTTGTTTGAGGCTCTTGATGGACTAGACCCTGGCTCCACATGCTTCCTGGGACTGTGACAGTAAGCTCTTTCTAGCGCCTCTTCAATAGACGCGCTGTTATCATTCTCGGGCACGTTATCGTACTGGGATGCATTGGAGCCCCGTTTCCCTTCATCGACATCCCAAACCTTCATCTTTTGCCTCACATTCGACATCCGAGTATCAGCAGAACTCGGGACGGTGGCTGTGAGCGAGGGGTGTGCTGACCTACTTTTGCCTTCGATGGCATATTTGGCAGTTTTTTCAATAGCTGAAGTGTCTGACGGTTTATTCCACTTGGGCACAAATTCCTTCCTGACAGTTGAAGTGGCATTGCTGTTCTGGTTAGCAGCTGCGTGATTATATTGCCTCGAACTGTCTTGTGGGCCCGATGGAAGTTTTCTTTGCAAATCTGCTTCGTCTTTAAGCTTTTTACTGTCTTCGTCCACGGATTTCCTTCTCAGCGCCCTTACTCTTTCTGGTGTGCCAACTCGACCTTGATGGTGAGGGGAATGCTCATGCTTTTTGTGGGGTGAAGAGTTGCTCTCTCTTCTGCTGTTCAGAGGGGGACTTGACCTGCCCATGCTTCTTTGTCCGTTGCTCAGGTGACTGATGCCAGCAGACTCGGGTGGAAGCTGTCCCAAAGGTTTCCGTGGGTATTCATCCTCTTTACCTAAAGGGAAAGACAGATCCATAAATAACATAAATACAGCAGTAAATAATATCAAATATAAAACCACATGATGAACAACGGTATACTTTTCATCTGAGCACTCATACACATAAACCACAGAATCTGGGGGGTTTAGGAGAAGCAGTTTTTAGGGAGACTGATACTAAAACATACCACAAGTCAAAATCTTATTAGACAATGTGCAGGTGGGAATATTTTATGAACTTATGAGGAAGGTTGATACAATTATGTAACATGTGATTCTTATGTTTTCTTAAGCTATACTGTTATGTGTCTTCAAGGACACACAGCTGACACTCTCATTCTCATTATTACAACCCTTATGCAGGTCAGCAGTTCAAGGTCCTACTGTTACTTTCGCTTTAGTTGGCCTGAACTAAAATGGTTTCAAAATCTCAGTCAAACTTCTATCAACTTTCAGCAGGTCTACCAAATTGAAAAGGCAGGTGATGACCAAGCGTGGTCTCAAAGTTGTTCCCAAACAGCTTACTATTACTATTATTATCTTAAGTACTTGCCACAGTATAACTTCATAATAGAAAGAAATAGTATTCTATCTCAAAGTTAACACCTCTAAAAGGATCCTACTTCAAATGCAAAAGAGAAAAAAAATTTTAAAAAGAAAGAAAATTATATTGGATACTTTCAGTTTTTTATTTTACATAATTAACACCAAAAAATTAATCAAGAATTAAAGGAAGGTGCAACAAATTGGGCATTTAGTAAACAGTTTAGTACATCCACTCTCACCACCGTTATTCACCAGTTATTCAACATAGTGCTGGAAGTCCCAGCCACAGCAGCCAGACAACAAAAGGAAATAAAAGGCGGAAGAAGTAAAACCTTCACTATTTGCAGATGACATGATACTATAAAGAGAAAATCAGAAAGACCCCACCCATAAGCTACTAGGACTGATACATGAGTTAAGTCACAGGATATAAAACCAATGTACAGAAATCTGTTGCATTCCCATATACTACTGATGAAGCAGCAGAAAGAGAAATTATAAAAACAATCTCATTTACAATTGTACCCAAAATACTAAAATACTTACAAGTAAACTTAACCAAGGGAGTGAAACACCTGTAACTCTGAAAACTCTAAAACACTAATGAAAGAAAATGACAATGACAGAAAGAATTGGAGAGACATTCCATGCTCATGGAAGAACAAATATTGTTAAAATGTCTATATTGCCCAATCTACACATTTCATGCAATCCCTATTAAGATACCAACAGCATTTTTCACAGAACTAGAATAATCCTAAAATTTGTATGGAGCCACAAAAGACGCCGAGTAGCCAAAGCAATCTAGAAAAAGAAAAACAAAACTGGAGGCACCACAATTCCAGACGTCGAGCTACACCACAAAGGTGCAGTGATCAAAACAGTCTTGGTACTGGCACAAAAATGGACACAGAGCCCAGAAATAAACCCATGATTAATTAGTCTCTGACAAAGCAGGAAAGTACATGCAACGGGAAAAAGACAGCCTCTTCAACCAACGGTGCTGGGGAAAACTGGACAGCAACATGCAAAAGAATGAAACTGGGCCATGTTCTCACACTGTACACGAAAATAATTTCAAAATGGATAAAAGACCTAAATGTGAGATCTGAAACCATAAAAATCCTAGATGAGAGCATAGGAAGTTATGTCTCTGATACTGGCTGTAGCAACATTTTTCTAGATGTCTGTTTAGGCATGGGAAACAAAAGCAAAAATAACTGTTGGGACTACATCAAAACAAAAAGCTTCTGCACAGTGAAGGAAAAAAATCAACAAAACTAAAAGGCAATGTACTGAATGACAAAAAATATTTGCAAATAACATATCAGATAAAGGGTTAGTACCCAAAAATATATAAAGAACTTCTACAACTCAACACTCAAAAAAAAACCAAATAATCTCATTAAAAATGGACAGAAGACATGAACAGACATTTCTCCAAAGAAGATATACAGATGGCCAACAGACACATGAAAAAATGCTCAACATCACTCATCGTCAGGGAAATGCAAATCACAACACAATGAGATATCACCTCACGCCTGTCAGAATGGTGAAAATGAAACACAACAAGCAATAAGTGTTGGCTAGAATTTGGGGAAAAAAGGAACCCTCATAGACCATTGGTGGGAATGCAAACTGGTGCAGCCACTGTGGAAAACAGTATGGAGGTTCCTCAAAAAGTTAAAGTGGAACTACCCTAAGATCCAGTAACTGCACTACTGGGTATTTACCCAGACAATATAAAAACACTAATTCAAAGGGATACATGGACTCATATGTTTATAGCAGCATTATTTAAAATAGCCAAACTATGGAAGCAGCCCAAGTGTCCACTGATATATAGAGAAGATGTGCTATACATATACAATGGGATATCATTCAGCCATAAAAGAGGATGATATCTTGCCATTTGCTACAACATGGATGGGGCCAAATAGTACAATGGTAAGTGAAATAAGTCAGAGAAAGACAAATACTACATGATTTCACTCCTATGTGGAATTTAAGAAAACAAATGAGCACAGGAAAGAAAAAAGGAGAGACAAACCAAAACAAACTGTTGGTAACTAGAGGGGATGTGGGTAGGGGGCTGCGTGAAGGGGATCAACTGTACACTTGTCCTGATGAGCACGGAGTAATGTATATACTCGACACCTGAAACCAATCTAACACTACGTTAACTCTACTGGAATTAAAATACAAAACTTAAATATAAAACATTAAAAAAAATGAAAAACTGAAAATGATTATAATGTAGATATCCAATAAATATCATCTTGAGAAAAAGACAACAGACTTCTCTTGTACAAATTCCATGGTTTAAAATGTGACTTTCATGAGGCGCCTGTTTGGCTCAGTTGGCGGAACATGGGGTTCCTGATCTGGGGGTTGTAACTTTGAGCCCCTATGTTGGGTGTAGAGATTACTTAAAAAAAATCTTTAAAATAAAATTTTCACAGATTGAAAAATAATACTCTCACTTACAAATATGTGGTTGCTCTTCAGGTATCTTCCTGCCCATCCATCTACAAGAGTTACTGAGTGAGCTCTGCTCTGGGCCAAGCAATGTGTCACCAGAGGCGAGCGCACAGACCCCGTTTTCACGTAGCTCACACTCCGGGTGATGGTAACTTTGTTCTTCACCCACATATGGGACTTTTGAGATATTAAAAAAATATATTCAGTGAGCTTTTCTTTGGGGGGGGGAGGTAGCAGAGAGTGATAGAGAAACAAGATCCTTTAAAGAGTTAAGCTATGCCGCAATCGGAATTAAACCAAAAATAACCTTTGTGACCTTGGAATCCAGGAGTTTTTAAACTTTTTAAGACCAGGCTCTTTTTCTTCAAACCAAATTCCATATGAGGCCCCAATATATAAGGAAAATATAAACACAGCTGCTCTGATGAAAGTGGAAAGTCACCCCTTTTCCTCTTCCCTCAACTGGGCAGCTGCTCAGAGCCCGAGGGTTCAAGGTCTAGTTCTGCCTGCACTGGAAAGATGGGAACAGAGCTTCAGAGAAGCCATGTGATCAATCTCTCATGGCAGACACGGAATGGGATCCAGGACCCCGTGTTTTCACGCCCAGCTCACTGCTTTCTGCCACTGTGGCACATTCATTAAACTCCAGAGACACTGCGGATGGTTTTAGCAGACTCTACTGTGACAATCCTTGTGCAAGCTCTTCATTTTGCACATTTGAAAGCACACAAATCACTAGAATTGGCAATCAGGGTTTGTCCCATTCATTTATCCATTCAACAAATACATATGTATCAAGCAAATACTATGGCCCAGGCACTGCCCAGGGAGCTGCCAATCCAGGAAGGACACCAAGGAAGAAGTTCCCACCCTCACGGAGCACACACGCTAGTTGTGCAGAGCCAGGAAGACAGCACCAGAGAAGGCAGTGGAAGCGAGTGGGGGTGGGGCAGGACCGCACAGGGCAGAGCTCTGGCGAGGACAGAGGCGCTCTGTGCCTGGAGCAGGAGACAAGCAGGGACCAGCTGGGGACGAGGCCTGAGGAACAGCAGTCACATCACGCAGGGCCTTGAAGATTACAGTAATGGCTCTGAACCTCTTTCTGAGTTAACTGCCAACTCCTGGGGCCTTTTCAGTAGGAGGAACACCATCTGATACTATCTTACCAAGTTCACGTTGGTGGGTTAGACTTACAGTATGTAATACTTAATGGTGGTAACAGTAATAGCTAATATTCATTAAGCACTTAACGTGCACCAGATACTACTCAAAAAATACATACGGCATTTAGGAACAGGCGTATAACTAAGGTCACTACTCTGACCTCTCACTGTAGAGGAGGAAATCCAGGCAGAAATGACATTGTTCTCATATCTTTTTACCATAATAATGACATTTTACGGTACATGGACACAGTATTTTAAGTGATAACCCAAACGGTGAAATGCTTGTCGATGACAAAAGTTGTCCTTGTCTTTGAATGCTGTATGTAAAAGCATCTGAGGCAATTCCAGTGCAGCATCTGACTAGTCTCACAGGAACTAGCTGGAATCAAGGTAAGAGAGGGGACTCACATGCAGCCCGAGTCAAGAATATTCACAAGTAGTTACTTAGCCTATTGAGTTAAAAACTAACCATACAAATAAAACTAAAATCAATCCGAGTCGCCCAAAAGCTTTCACCCGCTCTACAAATAGTTATCCATTTAGTCCCAGATAAATGTAGGAATTCCTTCTTCCCTATAGACAGATAACACCAACAAGAAAATTATTAAGAAGATATATAGACCTATGTAATTGAAAAACTGAACTTAAGACTCTTCTTTGACAATTTTCTGAGGGCACAGCATAGGAACCTGAATGGCTAATTCGGTGGCTGGCTGATATGCCATCAGAAAAAAATATCGGCCAATCATCACAACACCCTTTGCAGGTTGGTGAGTAGGAACCTGATGAAAAACATAACCACTAAAAGGAACAGGAAAACGCACACCCAGAGAATGGTGAATTCATGCCTGCAAAATGTGCTGTCACAGGGACAAAAGCAGATTAGTTGTAGAGACTCTTACACTGAGCCCTTTAAGCTGCCCCCTTCTCCACCACTTGAGTGGCTTCCGGCAGCCTGCAGAGAGAGAGCCACCAACATTTCAGTTCATATGAAATCATTTAAAATGTTTAAAAAATTCTCCATGGCAGTGTTAAACACCACCACCACCACATTTCAAAATGAACCGTGGCTGCAACGTGCACGTAGGTGGATGCCCTAGAACATCAATCTAGGGGTGAAAGCTTCAAACGCTTCTCTGCCTGGACTGGGAATGCTCACATCCTGCTTTCTGTATTTCAATCTGTATCAATTCACAACCCAGGAAAACTTAATTCACTTGTAATTAGGTCTTTCCAAGGTTGGCTACCTGCTATGGACTGAATGCTTGTGTCCCCCCAGAATTCATATGCTGGAACTCCCTAGTGTAACGGTACTTAGAGATGGGGTTTGGGAGGAAATTAGGTCATGAGGGTGACCTGATGGGATTAGTGCCCCCACTGTCTTCAGAGCAGAGCAGTGGACGGGGCCACAAAGGGAGGTGTGATCTGCCTTGTTTTTAGCCCCACCTCCCTCGGTAAAGGCTTCTAAAAGGAAAGGAACCACATCGCACCACAAAGAGTGCAGCTCATGGGTTCCTTCCAGTTGTGGTCAACAGTGAAGAGTGGCCCCTGGCAGAGTGGAGAGGTACACCCTATTAGAGGAGCAGTGGTCAGGCGGGGAGCTCTGGACCAGGTAGGGGACAGCACTTCTCCCTCTGTCATCACACCCTCCCAACACAACCAGACTGGTGCCCCTTAGAGGGAGGGAAAGGCCGACCCTGATTCCCGTGTGAAGCACTGGGCAGTGCCTGGCACGCGGCAGCCCCGGTGAGGAGTTGCACACTCCACGTCCCCTGAGGTGGACCGGGTACTCGAGCCAGGTTTCACTGACCACAGGACAGGCCTGTGCTTGTTCTTGCCTTCAGCAAAGTCTGTGCCTAGAAGCTACCTCACTGCTATGGGCTGAATTGTGTCCCCTCAAGATTCATGTGTTGAACTAACCCCTAAATCCCTCAGAATGTGACATTTGGATAGAAGGACTTTATAGAGGTAATTAAGGTTAAATGAGGTCACTGGAGTGGGCCTCTCAAACAATATGACTGACCTCCTTATAAGAAGAGACGTACGGACACAGATAGGGAGACTGTGTAGGGAAGACCATGCAGGAAAACGCCCAGCGAAAGCCAAGGAGAGAAGAAACCAACTTTGCCAACGCTTTAACCTTGGACTTCCCAGGCTCCAGAATTATGAGAAAATATTTCTCTGTTGTTAAAGCCACTTTGTCTGTGGTATTTCTATTATAGCAGCCCAAGCTAAGATACTACCCTTAAGTCTACATCCTCAATCTCCAAACTGACTTGCTGTACTAAACACAAATTGTATGGATTGCCTTTTTCTGCTAGTTAAAAATCACGTATTTCATGATAATGAAATTATAATTTATAATTATGCTTTTATGGTCCTAGCATATTTTCAATGTCGACAAAATGTAATGAAACCAATGATAGTAATTAAAATTTATTTTACATAACCACGTCAAAAAGACAACTGAACAAATGTGGAAGGCAGACACCGGCAATAACAGACCCATTAAGGGTAATGAGAGTTCCATTACTTTGCAGACTCTCATATGCCATTCTCGATGTCTTGTGGTCACCAATGTATTGACCAGGGATGGTCAATGTAGGGTTGGCTTCCATAGCATTTTCCATAGACGTTTAGCTATATTAACTTATGGACAATCATGGACACGAAAGGGCATCTTTGTAAATGTGCTAACCAGAATTTAAGCAAGATTCCAGATTTGGACTAACTGAACCGGAGTGGAAAGGCGTTAATAAGGGACCAGTTCAGTGGAAAGATTTAAAAACAAACAAAAAACCAAAACAAGACAAAACAAAACAAAACAAACAAACAAAACTTGGGGGGGTGGAAGGAAGAAAGTGGGGAGAAAAGACTATGAGAGAAAATGGAACACCTGTGGGGAAATAAGGCAGTGTCACACAGCGGACCGCTATTCTACTATCTACAGACTTTCATTCTGAAATCCTTTAGATACATAAAAGGCACATATTGGTAAAGACTAACAGGACACACAGTAAAAATGCAGGATCGTGGATATAAGGCATGTTTTTCTCAGGAGAAGGAATAAGAAGATTGAGACAAAAGGGGGAGACCAAGGTGGTAATTCCTGCATGAAACAAAATGGAAAGGTATGTGTCTTACATACATACGTCGGAGATTTAATTTTTCAATATAAAGGGTAAGAAAAGTATTCACCTTACATTTAACACTACTTTATATTCAAGTCAGTACAGAAAGTTTTCTAAGGAAGGGACATTAATATTCTGCATACCTACACATCATAGTAGAAGTAAAAGAAAACTTTAACATGTTCCATTTCCTGAATGGGCAAGAGACCCAGTGGAGAAAAAATTCTGCAACTGTTCTAAAATGTCAAAAAACTAGCATCTCTAAGTTCTTTCATGGTAGCCCATGACACATTTCCCTTTCCCCTAGTAGACAATAACCTAATTAAAGTAACTTCTCCTTTTGTATTCATACCTCTAGTATCTAAGATAGTAAGGGAATCACAAGTAAGGTGCTGACAAAATGTCCATTCATTCATATGTAATAAATATGAATTAGAGTAATGACATACTGTTCATATAAACAGTACAGACACATAATGGTTAATTCATTCATACATTCATTCATTCATTCATGGCTTAAAACATCAGAACCTTATTCTCTCACAGTTCTGGAGGCCAGAAGAGCTTAGCCAGTATCACTGGGCCAAAATCCAAGTGTTGACAGAGCCACATTCCCTTCAGAGGCTCTAGAGTAGAACCAGTTCTTCGATTCTCCCAACTGCTGGTGGTTACTGGCATTCATTGCCTTGTGACCACATCAATCTTCAAGGCCAGCATCTTCCCCCAGCTCTCTGCCATCTCTTCACATCACCTTCTCCTCTATGTGTGTCAGACCTTCTAATGCCTCCTTCTCACAAGGATACATGTAATTGCATTTAAGGTACACTTGGATAATTCAGCATAATGTCCCCATCTCAAGGTCAAAATTTAACCTCTTATAGACATTGACTTCCAGGCTTTGGTTTACCCACTTGTATTTTCAAGTTAAGGCTTCTTTAGAGACACTTTTTTTTTGTCTTCCAATAAAACTTTATTTAAAAGACAGGTGATGGGGGGTGGGAGGGAGGGGAAAGTGGGTGATGGGCATTGAGGAGGGTACCTGTTAGGATGAACACTGGATGTTGTATGGAAACCAATATGACAATAAATTTCATGTAAAAAAAAAACAAACAAACAGGGTATGGACCAACTATGTCAATAAAAAGTAAAAATTAAATAAATAAATAAATAAATAAATAAATAAAATAGATAGATAGATAGACAGGTGGCCGGCCAGATTTGTCTTTTGGGCTAGAGTTATTCAACCTCCAATCTAAAGAGTAGGACTCATTCTAAATTTATCAGTTGAGCTTGGTAAGTTCTTTGTAGACTTTGGGTGCTCTGTATCAGCTATGTCATTTGCAAATATCTTCTCCGAGTCCATCAGTTGCCTTTTAGTTTTGCTGATTGTTTCCTTTGCGTGCAGAAGCCTTTTTATCTTGACGAGGTCCCAATACTTCATTTTTGCTTTTGTTTCCCTTGCCTCTGGAGACGTGTTGAGTAAGAAGTTGCTACAGCCGAAGTCAAAGAAGTCTTTGCCTGCTTTCTCCTCTAGGATTTTGATGGTTTCGTGTCTTACGTTTAGGTTTTTCATCCACTTTGAGTTTATTTTTGTGTATGGTGTAAGAAAGTGGTCCATGTTCATTTTTCTGCATGTCACTGTCCAGTTTTCCCAGCACCACTTGAAGAGACTCTTTATTCCATTGGATATTCTTTCCTGCTTTGTTCAAGATTAGTTGGCCGTATGTTTGTGGGTCCATTTCTGGGCTTTCTATTCTGTTCCATTGATCTGAGTGTCTGTTTTTGTGCCGGTACCATACTGTCTTGATGATTACAGCTTTGTAATACATCTTGAAGCCCGGGATTGTGATACCTCCAGCTTTGGTTTTCTTTTTCAGGATTGCTTTGGCTATTCGGGGTCTCTTCTGGTTCCATACAAATGTTAGGATTGTTTGTTCTAGCTCTGTGAAGAATGGTAGTGTTATTTTGATAGGGATTGCACTGAATATGTAGATTGCTTTGGGTAGTATCGACATTTTAACAATATTTGTTCTTCCTATCCAGGAGCATGGAGTATTCTTCCATTTTTTTGTGTCTTCTTCCATTTCTTTCATGAGCTTTCTATAGTTTTCAGTGTATAGATTTTTCACCTCTTTGGTTAGGTTTATTCCTAGGTATTTTACGGTTTTTGGTGCACATAATGGTTATTAATACCCAAGATCTACCAGCTAAGAAATCAGACGTAGCAGGGTTTAGAGAGAAAAAAAATCTGGTGCAGACAAAATGACACTGTATCTAATTAATTCCTAACTGGTAATTTCTCAATAGGTACTAGGGCCTTGTAGCAGGTAGAGGGTGAATGCTTCAAATGTACAAAGACATTTAGAAGACAGAGCCTCTTTGCCCCCTGCAGAGATTTCCAGTAAGCATGGAAGAAGGTACAACAATGGGAAAGAGGCAGTAGACGATATAAGAAGGAGCCTTCCAAAGTGTAGGCACTTGAAAAACCCAATTCCTTCCAATTTTAAAGACAATAACACATGCAAGACTAGGGAAGATAAGGATATTCACAGGTGCCGGGCTCAACAGCAGGCTAGGATATGTTTAATTTAAAACAGTGTCCGGTCACACCTCCTTTCTGTAGTGATCTGTGACCTGGGGGCAGGAAAGACTAACAGGTGGAGGTAATACATGGCTCCTGATCCTGGCATCAACATCTACCTTCCATAATAAATACCTGCTGACTGACGACACTGTGGGACTGGGCCACGTTCAAGTTATTCCCATAACTGACCAAACACTCTGACCAGTGTATAATTCTCAGTAACCCAATGATGCTCAAATGTACACACGCTGTCTGCATTTCAGTGCAGGTCCTTGGCCCTCAGGGCGACACTGGCTGTGGAGGAGGGCTGTGTCTCAAGAGAGGAGAGGGAATGAGAAGGGGCAGGAAGAAGTGACTGAAAAGAAAAGAGGGAAAGAAAGCAGGAGAGAGGGGGGAGGTGGGGTGCCATGAGGCAGAATAACGGAGAGGGCCACAAAGAGAAGGAAGCAGAGCAGAGGGGCAGAAGGTGGAGACGGTTCCACAGGGAACCGAGGCGCCGAGCAGCGGCTCCCTTCCTGGGGCTGCTCAAGTCTGGGTGGGGATTTGCTCGTGTGTGTGTCACAAAAAGTGGGCAGGGCAGAGGCCTCTCCATTCCAACGGCAATGCCAAAACTCAAGGACTTTGTGCCAGGGCGACCCGACCTCGGTAATTATGGAGTCTGGAAGAAAACTCTACTGAACACTGCTGTAAAGGCAATTCTTTTCTGAAGATGAACTGTTCCACTTTCACTGAGCTGAAGATATCTCTGTAGACCCGTCAAGAAGGACAAATGCCATCACCCAGAATATTTTCATATCCTAATAAATACGCTTTGCCCTTTTCCCACAAAAGTCGATTCAAATAAGCATTAAACATTCTTGCCCAATCTCTCCTTAGATCCATCTGAACCGACTTGAACCCTGCCACACACATACACACTAACACTGCTGTACTTGGCTTTGCTTGGTTTACCTGTCTCCTTTCACCCCTACCCAATGGAGTGTAACTACAAGATTCAAGCATAACTGATGTCAGCGCAGATGGCTATACACAGGCAATATGTATTAATATTTATTATCCATACTTTCGTTCTGGACTTCTTTTCAGCCACAATACTGTGTGTGCTCATCCCACTAGAGCTGCCTGCCTAGAATTTAAATTCTTCCCTTCTTAAAAACATAGGTGTTTAAAAGAATTACTGCCCTATTCTTAAAGGGTAGGAAAGCACCACAGTGCCTATCATATGTGACAGTGACACAGCTTTATGAAAATACCACATTAATAACATTTTTCACCAGCATTTCATCAAAAATGGTATTTTCATGCCAGTACCAACTTGATATATTTCAGAGTAAAGGCAAAAAAGTTTATTAGTTGCTTTTTTTTGATTTTTCTTTAAAAAAAAAAAAAAGTAAGTAAAAAGAATACTCTAGCCATCCCTAAAAAAAAAAAAAAAAAAAAAAAAAAATACAGAAGAGTCCCTCAAATACCCTCAGGTTTGTTCACTGTTGATTTTACTCAGGTCTGTGCCGCCACCCAGTGGACACCACACTCAACTACAAGCCTTACAGATTAATTGTCTAAGAGGCGTTACAGGCTCCTATGCACCCAAGTGCTCTCTCTCTTGTAAACAATATCCTACTTACAAATTTCAACAACAGAATATATGTACTCTGATTGTTCTAACAGTTTTCAGTAAGAAATGGTAGGGGCTGTTGTCAGGAAAATTATTCTGGGGAAGAGTCATCTTACTCCTCTCCAGATCAAATATTAAGTCCAACCGACTTTGAAAATATGGTCACAAAATCAGTGATTTCAAAATATACTGGAAAATTCAAATGGCTTTATATCTGTTTAATGTACCCTTAGCAAGAAAAATATGCAATTCAAGCGTTATTTATTACAGCCTTCAACCCTTCTATACCCCCTTCTATAAGTGACCAAAGAAATACAGGAAAACCTTGGATTGCGAGTAATTTGTTCTGTGAGTGTTTTGCAAGACAAGCAAACATTTCTAATAAATTTTAACTTGATAAGTAAGCTATGTCTTACAATACAAGTAGTACATGACCCTGAATGTCACATGATCACAGCTGAGCCAATAGTTCTCTCTCTCTCTCTCTCTCTGTCTCTCTCTCTCTCTCTGTCTCTGGGATTGTAGGTGATTGTCTCCTATGCTTGGATGATTGGCCTCAGGCTGCAGCATTTGGCAGAAATCAGTGATTTTTCAGAATGTTGGAAGGTGCCCACAATTGGCACTAGCATATTTTTTGTCACTTCCAAGTACCTATGGACAGTCTTTTGCTTTTCCAGACAAGAGTGAGCTCAGGAATGCTTTGCTCCATTCCAGGTTAGGCTGCCTGCCTCTGCTGCTTTATTGCCGGTTCCACTCATTACAGTGTATGACAATTTGTTACTACTGTGCAGTGGGGAGCATCTGTGCAAGTGCACACAATGGCTCCCGTGCAGAAAAAGGTTCCACTGAGGCAACGAGAGCAGGAACTCCATTGGTGACAGTGGAAGTCATCCCCCTCCTCTCTTGCCCCCCTCACACTGGCCACGAAGGTTTTCCAAGTGCAGGTTCATTTATTTTTCTTTAGAGTTTGTATTTTCTATATTATTTTGTATTATATGACAGTATTGTAATCATTTTCATATGAGTATCCTCTGAGTTTCCATTATTTCTTATGGGGGAATTTGCTTTGATACCCAAGTGCTTTGGATTACAAACATGTTTCCCAAATTATGCTTGCAAACCAAGGTTTTACTGTATTTTTGCTTTCTAATTTATAGCTGAGAACTTTTTAAAAATATTTTTTTAATTATAGTAATTAGGTTCATAGGCTTGACTTTTTTTCTCATCAGACAAAATTTGAAAGAGAGGTGAGGCAGAGAATTACTTAAACACATTTGTCATTATAAATGTATTTAATGCCACACACATTCAATAGATCTTTCTGAAATAATTTTTGTTTCCTAGTGTTTCAATTCATATATACACAGGAAAAAATGGCGTAATATCAGTTTCCATCATATAAACAAAAGTGAAAACCCATCTAAACACTCAAAAAGCGGGAGTTTCTTACTTTTTTAATTGACAAACGATACAGTTGGACCTGTTTGTGTATGTCTATGTAATGAGAATACGAAGTAGTTCCAGGACCTCAAAAAACTGCCTCATGCTAGCCTTTTGTAGATGACAGGCTTTTATTATCTAAAAAATAGATTGAAGCTTCATTTGTTCATTAAAAATTATTGGCCAAATGCCTATTATATATATGCCGGGCACTGAAATGTGTGCTGGTGACACAAAGACGTGGTCACTGTCCTCTAGAACTCACTGTCCAACACACGTCAGAGGAACAGGAGAAGCACAGCTCTGCAAGCATACGCAGCGGGGTGGAGTTCGGGGTGGGGAGGTGCTCCTGGCACAAAATCCCGCTGATCCGGCCGTGTGGTTTGGGAGGCTGGGGGTGGCTGGGAAGGCCTCTGGAGGAGCCGATGCTTAAGCCAAGTCGTGAAAACTGAACGGAATGGATGTGGGCACAGGGAGCTGGGGAAGCGTGCCGGGCATTCTTGGGGAGTAGCACGTCCTAAGGCACAGAACTGTGGGCGCACAACACAGCGGCGTGACTATCACCCACAGCGTCTGCTGTGATGTCTGGTGCTGGCTTTGGAGTCAGGCTGGTCACCAGCTATATGACCCTGGGCAATACTTCGCCCCGTAGCCCGTTTCCTCATCCCTAGGTTACTACTACTGACACTGATGGCAGAATGACCATGAAAGCTTTTCAAAATTAAAACAAGTGCCACTTAATGTAAGAATTGTGGCCCTTCCAGATAAAAACCAAAAGAACGGGGGGGGGTTCTATCACGTTCAGAGACCCTTTAAAGGTACAAGGTGAAAGTAAAAGACCAAAAAAACGCAAAGTCCAATCCTCCTGGGTGGAAAGGCAGACTTCCTCAGGGACAAGAAAGAACGAGGTTGTGTGCAAGGGGCACCCACGGTGTCTGGACTACGTGGCCAAGGACCTGATGGGTGCGGACCTGTGGTTCGGCCTGCGAGTTCGGTCGCTGACCAGAATTCAGTTGGAGTCCTGGCTTACATTCCAACTAACAAAGTACCTTCCAAATTTATCTGACATACATTTTTTAATTCCCAAAGATCTAAAACTAACTATAGAAAAACTGAAGAGAATTAAACACAGGATTAATTCTGTATTTTTGCATTAAGGAATCTGTTCATATTTAGTATTGCCTTTTCATGCCAATTGAAAGTCACTGATTCGAACTTAACCATTTGAAATGTATAAACAGGAGTGTAACAAATTTTTAAGGGACTCAAGGTTCAGCAAATTCTTAAATTTATCAGATGTAGAAGTTATTTAAGAACTAGGGAAGATTTTGTTTTTAATTTAAAAGTTGACATGTTTAAGGGATTGCATATATTAAATTTATAAATGCAATTTAAAACGTTTGTAGAAGTTTATTTTGTACCAAACATTAACATTAACCAAACATTAACATTCCCTTTAAAAGAGAATGGTAATTTGGGGTGCCTGGGTGGCTCAGTCAGTTAAGCGTCCGACATCGGCTCAGGTCACGATCTCACAGTTCGTGGGTTCAAGCTCCGTGTCGGGCTCTGTGCTGACAGGCCTGGAGCCTGCTTCAGATTCTGTATCCCCCTCTCTCTCTTCCCCTCCCCTGCTCACACTGTCTCTCTCTCTCTCAAAAATAAACATAAAAAAAAAAAAAAAAAAAAAAGAGAGCACGGTAATTTTTCCCACGTCTACTAACTTTTGTAAGCTGAATTAACAAACTAAAGAAGAACTAGGTTTCTGGATTTGTAACTGTAAGAAATTAAATACTAATTTTAGGAACCTAAATAATTCTGTGCACCAACAGGTATCCTGAAGGATACTAATAAATTTGCATCAGTAAGTACCTTATCGCAACGGGCTGTTGAAAAAAAATTGACATGTGTATGTAAAAAAAGCATACTGCAAGGCGTCTATCATGTGGGACTCCAAAGTCCGCTCTTGTTGTTACTATGTCAGAAGTGTCTGGGGGTATGAGGGGGGAAGAAGGATAGAAGTAGGAAAAACAAGCAGACTGGGAGAGTATCTTGGGTCAAACTAAGGAGTCTGGATCTTCTTCCTTCAGCACGGAAGTGTCCCCTGAACAGCTGGCCACTTGACAAAGTCACTCTGGCAAGACAAGGAGGTGAGCAACACGGGAGTCAGGGCTTCCAGGGCGGGCGACACAGCCCTGCTAGCGAGGCTGGAGAGGAGGGGGATGCTAGAGAGAGACGAGGAATCAAAAGAAACACAGAACTTGGGTGTCTGAACGGACAGTGAATGGACTGCTAGTAAGCTGGGGTAATGTGGAGAAGATTTTGGAAGAGGGGTAAAGGGCGCCCAGGCGGCTCAGTCAGTTAAGCGTCAGACTTCGGCTCAGGCCATGATCTCACAGCTCGTGGGTTCAAGTCTCATGCTGGGCTCTGTGCTGACAGCTCAGAGCCTGGAGCCTGCTTCAGATTCAGTGTCTCCCTCTCTCTGCCCTTCCCCCACTCGCACTCTGTGTCTCTCTCTCTCTCTCTCTCAAAAATAAATAAACATTAAAATAAATAAGTTAAAAAAAAAAAAAAAGATGGGGTAAAGTTGAATGTTTTACCATGGTCAGAAATACACAGGAGAAATGGGAAAAATAAACATCTCCTTCCTACATTCCAGCCCAAAATTTTGATTACCATTACAAAATAACATACAAAAGAGAAATGGCAATTCTGGAACTGGCAAAGTTTTGCTATAAACAAAATAAAGAATCTGAATTGCCCTAGGACAGAAAAGGACATGTACCACAGCTAAAAGCAACAAAATGCTTTCCTTTCTTAAAAAGGTTCCTTAAGTTTCACGTTTTTTCTGATACCTAAAATAGAAGTGGTTCTCTCAATTATTCTAAGAAAAACGTGCTCTTGATTCTTCTAGGTCGTATGGTCATAAGCTATAGCCGGGCCACACGGGCAGTCACAGTGGATCAACACAGGCTTTCCACCCAGAGCAACCTCCCTAAGTGAGAGAATCCTAGCCAATGCGAACAGAAGACAGGTAGCTGAGGAGATCCAAGGGATAATTCCACCTCAAGAAGGCAAGCCAATGGGGTATGCCAGAAGCGATGCATGTCATTTCAGTACTGTGTCAACTAAATGTACTTTTATTTAAATTGGGTTTTCAGAGTTGATTCACATGAAGAGATGGAGAGCTGAAACTCTCCAACTACTTTATACACGTTTACTACTAGCAGTGGTCAACAAGAGAGGCATGATAGAATTAACAACGTAAGATAGGACACAAATGGCCGGAAAGCAGATGAGCGACGTAAAAAGCCTGAAATACTCATAACAAATGAAGACTAACAGCACCAACAAGGACACACGATAAACGGTGTCCGCAAATTAGGAAGAGAAAGAAATGTCTGACGATAAAAGACAGCTACAAAAAAGCTGTGCACGTTTATGTAAATATATGCGCTTTAAACACAAGTTTTATACGTAAAAGCAAAGGAAAAGGACTTGAATGTTCCCCAAACTGAAGTAATGGAAAGTCTTCATACTTCACTCAATATACTGCAAAGATTACCTAGAGTTCTTATGAGGATACATTTGTAAATCGGGTAATAAAACTGAGGAATAAGGGATTTTTTAGGGTAAGATAGAAATATCTTGTTGCACATAAAAGCAAAGAAGTATTCAAAGACTAATAGTGTTGAGTCAGAAGAACACAGGATCAGTTTAAGGGAGATCCCGCTGGCCAAACTGAGAACAATGTGAACATTAAAACAATAATAATTATATCTCATTGAAACATTAAGAATATATCAAATTCCATGGATTCACAATGAGAAAGCCAAAACAAAAGCTCATTTTCTGCCACTGGAGATAATCAAGAACATCAATTCCTAACTCTGAAAACTGGTAAAAGAAAACAGCTAAGCATTTATTCTGTTTTTTTTCAGTAGAAAATATATCTTAAGGTAACTAAAGAGCCCCAGCTGATAAAGGAGAAAAAATGCTTTGTTACAGAAGAAAATCTGCTGATAAATATAAAAGAAAGAATGGAATTTGAAAATTCCTACTTTACGACGTATAATAAAATATTTGTTTTCGGCAAGGATTATTAATGGAAGCTGAAACCATCGGGGAAAGATCAAAAGGAAAGTGGATATCTGTATAATTGCAAAACATTATGCCACAGATCACTTGCTAATTAAAAAGTTTTTGCAATTAAAAAAAATTCTTTTTTTTTTAAGTTTATTTATTTATTTTGAGAGAGAGCAGCATGAGCAGAGGAGACAGAGAAAGAGAGGGAGAGAGAATCCCAAAGAGACTCCGTGTTCTCAGCACAAGGACACTTAACTGACTGAGCCACCCATGTACCCTACAACTAAAAACTTTTTTTTTAATGTTTTTATTTATTTTTGAGAGAGAGAAAGAGAGAGACAGAGAGAGCAGGGGAGGAGCAGAGAGAGAGGGAGACACAGAATCCGAAGCAGGCTCCAGGCTCTGAGCTGACAGCACAGAGCTCAACGTGGGGCTCAAACTCATGAACCATGAGATCATGACCTGAGCCAAAGTCTGACACTTAACTGACTAAGCCCCCAACTGGAAACTTTTAATATGGAATTGATATTAGATGATATTTGAGAATTATATTGTTAATTTAATTAGATTTGATAATGGCACTATGCTTAGACAGGAGAAAGTCCTTGTTTCTGAGACACAGAGACTGAACTATTTAGGGTGAAATACCATGAGGTCTTTATTTTCACTAAAAAATTATTCAGAGGTGACTGAGTGGCTCAGTCGGTTTAAGCGTCCCAACTCTTGACTTTAGCTCAGGTCATGATCTCATGGTTCGGGAGTTTGAGACCCGTGTCAGCCTCTGCACTGACAATGCAGAGCCTGTTCGGGATTCTCTCTCTGCCCTTCTCCTGCTCATGCTCTCTCTCAAAATAAATAATAAACTTTAAAATAAAATTATTCAATAAACTTGTGTGATAGATACATGGGGGTGGGAAGGGTCTTCAGCTCTTTTTCTTTTGTACATGTTTGAAAAGCTTTTGTGAAACTTTACACAAATACATTTAGAAACCGAAGTGACGATTTTCTAAGAAACTATAAAGGATGCACACTGGCCTGAGAAGACAAAATGAGTAACAAAACAATAACCAATAACCAGGCAAACATAAAGTTATCAAAGAGTGATTCCCCACAAAACAAGCATATCAGACTAAAATGGTTCCATAAGTATATTTTGAGCTCTTAAGGAACAATTTTAATACTACATAAAATTTTCCAAAACACAGAGGAAGAAGGAAACTTTCCATACTATGATACTAGCATAACCTGGTAACGCAACGAAGTTTCAGTTCATTGCTATGCAATCCCACATAGGAATAACAACAAAAAAGTTAAGTAAAATATTAGCAAGTATAAAACATCAGAGCTTTGACAGGTAATTTATTACAACCAAGTGAAATTTATCCAAGGAGTGTAATGATGGTTCACAATTAGAAAATACATTAATAAAATTCACCATATAAGAAGGTCTTAAAAAGAGAAAAACACAGAGATTTGTTCATTTGTGCCTAAAAAGCATTAAGAAAAAAAAAAAGCCCTCAACATCTACTTTTTTTCTAATTTGGAAAAACAGTAATAGTTTGATACTATTGATACTCTGGGGTGAAAAATAAATAAAAAGTATTTAAGAGGAATTTAAGAGGAATTTAAGAAGAAAAATACTATTATTGGATGATAACTGTGCATCTAGAATCTTGGAAAATGTGAGGGAATCAACATTAGAAATACAGAGACAGGGAAAAGCTGCTGGGAGGGTGACAGAATAAGCACCAGGAATCTGTCCCCCCACCTGGACAACAACCGCACCAGCAGAACGTGTCTGACAGAACTGTCTTGGAACTCTGGTGCCCACTGTAGGCCTGCAACGGCCAGGAGAAGGCTGGGAAGGTAACGGCAGTGAATGTTGTTCACTTTCAGTTCTGGGCACTGCAGAAATACCCCATACTCTACCCCGCCCCAGCCACAGGGCAGGCAGCTTTACCTTGTTCCTAGAGCAGTTTGCACCAGGCTCAGGGAGCCAGGGTGGGCAAGAAAACGTGTCCTCCAGATACTGGAGGTCTGGCTCTGACTGCTGATAGCTGCCTCCATCAGAGAGGTGCAGAAGAGAGGCAGAGGGCACTTTCCTTGCACCTCCCCCTCGCCCCACTATTGCAAGCACCCTGAGGTGATTTTCAGGGGCTTTAAAGGGCCAGTCCTTTTTTTCTCCCCTTATTTATATATTTTTTCCTTTCTACGAGGCCAGACATTGAAGACTAGGATATTCAAAAACTGCAACATATTAAGGGCAAAATTACAAAGTCCAGAGAAAGGCTCAGAAAAGACCTGAAAAGACCTGAAGTTTACTCTTCTGGCTGACCCTCAGCAGAGAGATAGCTTACACAATAAAACAAACAAACAAACAAACAACCAAAACAACAACAACAGCAAACCCTGGGGGAAGGGAAGAAAGCTCCAGAGTTACCACATTATTAGATTCACATGCCCAGTTTTCAACAAAAAAAAAATCACAAGAGACACAAAGAAACAGGAAAATATGGCTCATTCAAAGGAAACAACTAAACCAACAGAAAATGTCCCTGAAAAAGACCAACGGCAAATAAACTGGACAAAGACTTTGTCTTAAAGAAACTCGAAGAACTAAAGGAAGATGTGAAGAAAGTCAAGAAAATCATGTATGAACAAAATGGAAATACAAATAAAGAGAACACATAAAAAGAAATCAGAAAGAAATTCTGAAGCTGAAAAGTACAATAAATGAAATGATCACCAGAGATATTCAAAGGCAGATTTAAGCAGGTAGAAGAAAGAATCAGCAAACTTGAAGACAGGATGATGATGATGATGATGATGATGATAATAATAATAATAATAATAATAATAATAATAATAATAATAATATAAAAAGGGGAGCCTGGGTGGCTCAGTCGGTTGAGCATCTGACTTTGGTTCAGGTCATGATCTCACGGTTTGTGAGCTCGAGCCCCATGTCGGGCTCTGTGCTGACAGCTCAGAGCCTGGAGCCTGCTTCGGATTCTGTGTCTCCCTCTCTCTCTGCCCCTCCCCCACTTGCACTCTGTCTCTCTCTTGCTCTCTCTCAACAATAAATAAATATTAAAAAAAAAAACAAACTTGAAGACAGGGCAATGGAAATTATGAAGTCTAAGGAACAGAAGTCCAAGCGACAGTGGAGACCATCAAGCAAACATGCACTGTGGGAGAAAGAGAGGGAGACAAGGGCAGAATAAATATTTGACAAAATAATGGCTGAAAACTTCCCAAATCTGAGTAAAGACATGAAAATAAACAAGCAAGAAGCTTAAAAGGACTCCAAATAAAATGAACTCTAAGAAACCCACACCGAGACACGTTACAATCAAACTTTCAAAAGACAAAGAGAGGGGCGCCTGGGTGGCGCAGTCGGTTAAGCGTCCGACTTCAGCCAGGTCACGATCTCACGGTCCGTGAGTTCGAGCCCCGCGTCAGGCTCTGGGCTGATGGCTCAGAGCCTGGAGCCTGTTTCCGATTCTGTGTCTCCCTCTCTCTCTGCCCCTCCCCCGTTCATGCTCTGTCTCTCTCTGTCTCAAAAATAAAATAAACATTAAAAAAAAAAAATTAAAAAAAAAAAAAAAAAAAAAAAAAAAAAGACAAAGAGAGAATCTTGAAGCAGTAACAGAGAAGCAACTTGTCACATACAAGTTATCCCCATAAGGTTATAAGCAGGTGTTTTATCAGAAACTTTGGAGGCCAGAAGGCAGGAGGCCGATATATTCAAAGCATTAAAGGAAAACAAAAAACAAACAAAACACTATCAACCAGGAGTCCTGTATCTGGCAAAACTGTCCTTCAAAAGTGAGGGAAAAATTAAGACATTCCCAGATAAGCAAAAGTGGAGGGAACGCTTTCTGGGACTTGCCCAGAAAGAAATGCTCAAGGGCACGTGGTGAAACGAAAGGGCACTACACAGAAATTCCAAGCCATGAAAGAAAATCAAGATCTTAATACAGGCAAATACAGGGGCAAGTGTAAAAACTACTATCATTGTAAAAATCATTTGTAACTCCACATTCTGTTTTTCTACATAATTTAAGAGCATAATACTTAAAAAAACACATTTGTTTGTCTAAAAGCTAGTATTGTTTAACTTCGGTTTATAACTCCACATTTTGTTTTCTCCATGACTGAAGAGACTAATGCACTTAAAAGAATTACTACTTTACGTTTTGCGGCACAGAGCGTACACAGATGCAATGTGGAAAAGGTCAACTGGAAGGGCTGGGGGTGGGCCAAAAGGGCTGGGGATAGACCGGAAGGGCTGGGGGTGAACCAAATGGGCTGGGGATGGATCAGAGGGCTGGGGATGGATCAGAGGGCTGGGGGTGGGGCTGCAAAGGAGCAGAGCTTTTGTAGGTTATTAAAGTTGCCCCAAGTCCAAATTAAGGCATTATAACTTCAGGATGGTAAATGTAATCCCTTTGCCACGCCCCCACAACACACACGCACGCACACACGAGCTATAGAACATATACAAAAGAAAGTAAGTAATTTAAACATTTCACAATTAAAAAAATCCATCAAATGGGAAGTAAGACAGTAATCCAAGAAATGAGGGACAAAATTCTATAAAGTATACAGAAAACAAATGGCAAAATGGCAGAAGTCCTTCCTTATCAGTAATTAAATGGTTTAAACTCCTAAATCAAAAGACAGAGACTTCAGAATGGATAAAGACCCACGATCCAGGTATATGTTACCCTCAGGAGACTTCACTTTAGATCAAAAGACACCAACAGATTGAACGTGAAAGGATGCAAAAAGATACTCCATGCAAACAGTAACAAAAGGGAGTAGGGGTAGATATACTCAATCGGACAAAATAGACTATAAATCTAAAAAAGGTTACAACAGACAAAAAAGGACACTGCATGTGAATAACAGGTTCAATACAGCAAGCAGATCCAATAATTGCAAATACGTATGCACCTAATAATGGACCATCAAAATATATGATACACAAACGGACAGAACAGAAGGGAGGAAGAGTTGCACAGTAACAGCTGGAGATTTCAATACGTGGCCCACAATAATAGACAGAACAACCAGAGAGAAGGTAAGCACACAGGGGACGAAAACAACACAGTAAACCAACTAGATCTAACAGATATTTACGGAACACTCCACCCAACAACTACAGCATCCACATTCTTCTCAAGTGTATGAGTCCTTCTCTAGGACACAGGGTATGCTACATCACAAATTAAGTCTCAACGGATTTTAAAAGACAGATGCTGTACAGAGTATCTTATCTGACCACAACAGCATGAAGAAAGAATTCAATTAACAGAAGCAAAATTGGAAAATTCATAAATCTGTGGAAATTAAAAACACACCTTAAAACTCTTCCCTTAAACCACAAGTAATTCTAGATGGGCTAAAGATTTAATCATAAAAAAAAAATAAAGACATAAAAGTCATAGGAGAAAATACAGGTAACAAAAACCTATTCATTCAGCATGTGGAACACAGAAGTGGGATGCCATAAAGAAAAGGGCTGATGGGGCACCTGGTGGCTCAGCTGGTGAAGCATCCGGGCTTCATCCATGACCTGGGCCCAGGTTGTGATCTCGTGGTTTGTGGGTTCGAGCCCCACATCAGGCTCTGTGCTGACAGCTCAGAGCCTGGAACCCACTTCGGATTCTGCCTCTCTTTCTCTCTCGGCCCCTTCCCTGCTCGCTCTCTCTCTCTCTCTCTCAAAAATAAGTAAACATTAAAAAAATTGTTTAAAGAAAAAGACTGATTAAATTTTTAAAAATTGTATATGAAAAGTATCCACAATAACAATAAACTGGCCCATTTCCTTTACTTACGAAGAATTTGCACAAACACACCAATAGAAAAGGGAGCAGAAGATGAGCAGGGAAGTTTACAGAAAAAGAAATTAAAATGTCCAATAAAAATAAAAGACACTCAATCAAAATTAAAGAAATGCAAGTCAAAACAATGGAAAACTCTAGTCAGCTAGAAAGATAAACTAACAATTTAAAATGCCGCATGTTGTGTGGGTCTGGGAAAACAACTTACAAATGGAGGCAGCACAAAAGGAGCCACAAAGAAATAACACGCTCATGTGTCCTTTTAAGATGACAGAGAGGAGATTAAAATTTCCTGCCAGAGTGATCACTGAACCATCTTCATGCTCCATATAGAGCTTGAAATAATTTCAAGAGGATAACACTGGGCAGGCTGCAGGGCACAAATTCCAGGAAGTCGATGCTGCAGCAGTAGAAATACAGGTGAAAACCAGATTCTTGATGGAGAAAGTGGGGGGCCACCTCACCACGTTCTACTTCAAGTGCCAGTAGGATCAGAGCAAACGTTAGCTAGTGTTTCTGGGATTATTTCTCTCTCCCTTTCCCTTTCTCTGCATCTCCCCCTCCATCCACATTCTACCATTTCCCAGTAAAAAGATCTTACAAACTACAGCTACTAATTTTATTCATGTGTACAATGCAGACGAGTACTTTTTCAGAGTTATTTTTAGGGATTAAATGACATAATGCGTGTAGTATGTGGCACATACTAAACACTCAGTAAATGATACCCGCTAGTTAGATGCTTAGTCATCCTCTTCTATAATATTTTATTCTCATGGTTAAATAGTTCTACTATGTATTTTTTCTTTCTGTATGTCTTTTACTAAAACTTGTCTTAACTCTTTTTAAAAGAATGCAAGATATTTTATTGTAAAAAATTTTTTTATGTTTATTTTTGAGAGAGAGAGAGAGAGAGAGAGGGCGGGCATGAGCAGGGGCGGGGCAGAGACAGAGAAGGAGACATAGAATCTGAAGCAGGCTCCAGGCTCCAAGCTGTCAGCTCAGGGCCCAACAAGGGCTCGTACCCATGAACCGCAAGATCATGACCTGGGCCCAAGTTGGATGCTTAATCGACTGAACCACCCAGGCACCCCTAATGCAAGATATTTTAAAATAAATGTTAGGGGTTCCTGGGTGGCTCAGTCGGTTAAGCGTCTGACTCTTGGACCTGGTTCAGGTCATGATCTCACAATTAACGAGTTGTGAGCTGATCTCTGTGCTGATAGTGCAGAGCCTGCTTGGGATTCTCTCTCTTCCTCTCTCTCTCTCTCTCTGTCTCTCTCTCTCTCTCTCTCTCTCTCTGCCCCTCTCCTGCTCACTCTCTCTCAAAATAAATAAACATTAAAAAACAAAATAAAATAAATGTTAAAGTGGCAAGAATACAGTTAGTCATTGCCATTCCAGGTAAAGAATTAGTGGGGAATGGACATTATTGCACTGAACACAAGGTAACCTCACTTAGCAAAGGTGATCGTTTCACAAGGCTGCTGACCACAATCAATCATTGCTGTGACGTTTTGTTTTCTAGAGAATCTGGATGACCCAGAACGAACCTTGGAGAAATGCTGATAGGACCCCTCAAAATTAAGTAACTAAAAGCAGAGCATCTTGGTTTTCACCAAATGGAGAAAGATGCGCCTTCCATGAATGTATGTCTGCCTGATCCGCACAGACATATCCAGAAGACACCAAAATATGTGCCCCAGAGACTGGGAAATGTTCCATCGGACTCTACCTGAGGGCATAACCCCTGACCCCAATTAACTCCTCAACCTCTCACGCAGGCTCTTCAGCTTCCCTCCTCCCTTACCACACCCTCCAGTGCAACAAAGGCAAGAAAGGAAATGGGCGAAAAATGCCTTTTTCTCAGGAAATCATTCGCTGTCAAGTAATACTCTGAGTTACTCTTGCTGCCATCCTATTTCCACATTTTCTTTTCTCTTGCCTCCCATCCTATCCTTCCTTTGATCCTTCCCCAATTATCCTATTTATTTACACTTCATTTGTTATCAGTTATATAAATTCTGTCTCTCCTGTGTGCACCTTGACACAAGGACCACGTCTTTCTCTTCAGTTGTTGGGTCTCTGCCACAGCACCCTGCAGATAATCTAATAGGAGGTGCTGAAAGCTGTACTGAAATAAGCAAATAAGGGGAGCCTGGGTGGCTCGGTCGGTTGTGCATCTGACTTTGGCTCAGGTCATAATCTCATGGCATGGGTTTGAGCCCTGCATTGGGCTCTGTGCTGACAGCTTGGAGCCTGGAGCCTGCTTCGGATTCTGTGTCTACCTCTCCCTCCCCCTCTGCCCCTCCCCCACTTGTGCTCAGTCTCTCTCACTCTCAAAAATAAATCAAGGGGCATTTCAGTCGGTGAAGCGTCTGACTCTTGATTTTGGCTCAGGTCATGATCTCACTGTTCCTGAGTCTGAGCCCCGCATGGGGCTCTGCACTGACAGGGCCGAGTCTGCTTGGGATTCTGTCTCCCCCTCTCTCTGTCCCTCCCCTGCTTGCTGTCTCTCTCTCTCAAAATAAATAAAAATAAACTTTTAAAAAAATTAAAAAAGAAAGAAGCAAATAAAATATATTATCCACACAGCAATGTACTGCAAGGAATCCTGGATCAGCAGTCAGAAAACTTGGACTCCAGGGTCAATAATGCCATCTGCTGGTTCTGTAGCTCTGTACATAAGCATTTCAGTATCAATTTCCTCTTCTACAAAATGGATCTTTTACTTTCTCTGCTATTACTTACGGTTTTACAACATGATGTGATGAAAGTAAAGGTCATTGTTTATGTTCAGTTAAAGCACCACGATTACTACTCTTGATCAGTATTATTTGCCACCCAAACCTTCTAAATTTAACTAGGGACAGTACAGTTATTTTATTAGGAGGGGCGGATTTCATTAATGCGTTTATTTGCTTTTTCTTAAAATAAGCATAATGCCATAAGCAGCTTGCCATCCACAAGTACGCATAATGCTTATGTTCGGAAACAGAAACGGCTTGTGTTCACTGCGCCATGTTTCCCAACTTTAATTATGATTTAGATATAAAGTGTTTTGAATATTTCTTACCAGGTTCTGGGAGGTCTAATTTTGCGCGCTTCAGTTCTACCATAGAAATCTGAAGTTGCTCTATTACAAAGTCATCTTCAAAGAAAAAATCCTTTGCCAGGGTCTCCTGAAGAAATTCTACAAGTTCTTCCATGGACAGTTTCATTAGGTGTTCTAAGAAAGAATGAGAGAAACACGAATGCTGCATCAACAGCTGTTTCAGGTTGAGAAGATAATGCATTCTATTCTGGGGTTGTAGTTTTCAAAAAGGGCACAGCATACAGCTTATACATAGCATTGTAAGAATCACTGAAACTCTGTAAGATAAAAATATTTTCTGGGGCACCTGGGTGGCTCAGTAAGTTAAGCATTTGGCTCCTGACTTTGGCTCAGGTAATGATCTCATGGTTCATGAGATCAAGCCCTGCATCTGGCTCTGTGCTGACAGTGCAGTACCTGTTTGGGATTCTCTCTCTCCCTCCCTCTGTCCCTCCCCTTACTCACAGGCTCCCACACATGCTCTCTTTCTCTATAAACAAACAAACAAACATTTTTCTTTTTCTGACATTAAAGCAGTCACAGAGAAAAGCAGGTACTCTGAGGAGACAGCAGAAGGTAAATTCTGCCAAATACCTTTTCGTTGGTTTATTTAAAACTACCCATACCTTAGACGTTAATATAAACCCAGAGCAAGTACTTGTTAGAGACACAGACCAACTAGGATGCCATGAGAGCTTTCTGTTTTATTGTTATGGAGCTCTACCTACCATACACAAACCCATTTCAAGTCTCTATTTTTACTATATCAGAATTTCCAAAAAATCTAGATGATTAATCTTATTTGTATTTCTACGTAAGAAACCAGTTTTGTTTAAAAAAATTCAAATTTCAGATACAAAGTAGAAAGCAAAAATCAGCTAGGATCCCAAGAGCCACTGCCCTACAAGCAGATGTGTATACACATGTATCAATTTAAAAAACTGATTATACTTTTGAGTCCATTGGATATAAGTACTATATAATTAGTGTTCTAACACTGGACAGTTCGGTTATTGCATTTTTTTTTTTACTATTTAAAACCACTGTGTGATAAACCTCCCATAATCCCATAACAACGTCTCTAAATATTATTAAGGAAATCAAGAAAAAAACAAGAACAAAATCTCAGGGGAGCTGTCACTGAATTCAGGTGCCCAGACACAGTTTTTGAAGTTTTCTGGTGAAGCAACTTCACATGAATCCTGGAGCTTCTGTCTTCCTAACTAATAAAAAACTATAAAGCAGCAGACACGTTTTTTCCAATAGCTATTTAGCCCAATGACAGGATAGGATATAAAGTAATTATTATGCTTCCAGTTTACTTGCCAAGGGTAAAGAAACTTCTCACTTGCCAAAATGAAGCAAGAGTCAAATAAATAAGAGGCGCCTGGGTGGCTCAGTCGGTTAAGCGTCTGACATCGGCTCAGGTCATGATTTCACAGTTCGTGAATTCAAGCCCCGCGTCGGGCTCTACACTGACAGCGTGGAGCCTGGAGCCTGGAGCCTGGAGCCTGGAGCCTGCTTCAGATTCTCTATCTCCTTTTCTCTTTCTACCCCTCACCTGCTTGTGCTCTCTCTCTCTCTCTCAAAAACACACACACATTTTTTTAAAAAAAAGTCATACAAATAAAACATAATTTAAGGTGGTGAACAGAGCTATGGAGAAATAGAACATCATGTTTCTATTTTCTTGCTGTTTAATAAACATTAAACTAATACATATAAATTTTAATAAAAAGTATACTTTTGTTCCACATCTTAGTTCATGATCCAGAGAGAGAGAAAGGACACAGAGAGGAGAGGAGGGGAGGGAATGAGATGGGGAGGGGGTGGATGGGGTAGGAGAGACTGATTTCCTGTGGCTTTCTGACAGACCCTGAGTCTCGGGACACAGTTATCTCAGTGCAGCAGTGTGTGAGCTGGAGGAGTGAGGACTGGGTTTAAGGGAAAGGAACCACAGCACTTCTGAATCCCTATCTTTCAGAGTAAACAATACAAACTTGATTTCATTGGGACTTCTCATTTGTATCTAAACTTTGGATAATCCGAAGTCATGTTTTTCAAGTAAGCAATCAAACAATTTTATATTAAAATACTAACATGTACTTAGAACAATGCCAAGCACAACAGGGGGAAAAAAACTTACAAAACATGACCCCAAGTACTCAATTAGCTTATAGTTTAGGTGGGAGGCTGAACAGATGAATCTTTCAAAAATAACCTAAGAGGGTAGAAGGACCAAAACAGGTGAAACCATGTATGTTTAAGACCTAGGCTTGAGGCACTCTAGGAAGTTCTAAAGCTTCCAGTGACTCTCTTCTCTGCAGTTACAAGAGAAGTTACTACGAGGAGTTATAACTATAAAAGTTGAACAGAGGCTTAAAGATGAATAAGGTTCTTTATATCCATGAAGAAAACTCTCATTTCTCGATTTCTAAAGTAAGGCATAGCATGCCAAATTTATACAGCCCTTGAAATACTGCAACTGAAGACTTTTTAAAGCCTTGTTGCATGTGTGCAACTAGAGACAGTGACTGTACTTGCCCCAGAGACAATGCGGTCAAGTAGAGAGATAAGCAGAAGGTTCCCCATCTTTGGTCTACAGCTTAGCGTTGGAGGCTTTTTTCCTGGATGAAAGAAACAATGATGGAAAATGTCCTCTCTCTAGACCTTTGAACTAAGGGCCTGGTTTCTTTGGTCTCTCTCGTCTCTGATTACAAACCTGAGATTCAGACTGAAGAAAGGAATAAGGAAACAAAACTTGGTTGGAATAATATTAATAGTGAAATCGGGACACTGTGTTCCACTGCTTCAGTGTGAAAATGAAACTGAAACAGAAAAACAAATCAAAGACCTTTGTAATGTAATCAGCTTCTAGTCATGTGACAGAACCAAGGAAAGCCAATTACCAACCAAACGTGACTTCTTCATGAACTTTCAAGAAATGTTTTAATCCACCACAAAAAGAAAAGGAATTTGAAACTGGGTGGGGAATGAGAAATCAGAGTTAAATCAAGCCTTGATTTTCGTGAAATCCTTATACTTAAACATTTTCTTACTTTTGTGTAATTTTAAGATTGTATAAGACATAGCGGTAAGAACTCGTTCTCCTTCAAAGATGTAGATATCCCATATTCTGAGGTTTAGTGTAAAGGGAGTCTATAATTAAAAACAAAACAGAGATAAGATTAACAGCTCACCCCTCATCTGGTATTTATAATTTTACGATTGGGTTTTGTAAACAAATACTCACACGATCAAGGAAACATTGAAAAAACCATTTCATTGTGTAAAAACTTGTGTAGATTTCTTGAGAATCCTGAAAAAAACAAAGACTTCAAATTTCTGGATTGCAGCAAATGAAATATGACAATCTAATACTAAAAGTCAGGAAGGTTGTTGGGAGGTAGCTGTCAAAACTAAACATAAAACCGTTTCATTCCAAATCTTTTTCATGCTAGAGTATTTCTAGTTTTTTTCTCTTCGTGCTTCCTCTCTTTCTCCCTCAATTTCACTTTTGGAAATCACCTTAAGAATAAATCCTTCACATACAGGATTGTAATACATTTTGATTCTCTAGAACACATTTTACCGTGATCTCTGCTTCACTAACTCATCGTGTTTTATAGTAGAGTATATATATGGTTCACTAAGGATGTCTGTATGAGCCTTAAAGTACTTTTGGTGCCATAAAAAAGCATATATCTTTAAAATCAAATCTTTAAAAATCATATATCTTTAAAAACTATATTATTTGTATATATCATCTGCAAAGAAGCGGTTTGATTCTATGAGTTAGGGCTGTGATGGTTCATCAGTACTCGATTTCACAAATATTGGGCGTTTGGGTGGCTCAAGTCAGTTGAGTGTCTGACTTTGGCTCAGGTCATGATCTCGCGGCTCGTGAGTTCAAGGCCCGTGTCAGGCTCTGTGCTTGGAGCCTGGAGCCTGCTTCAGATTCTGGGTCTCCCTCTCTTTCTGCCCCTCCCCTACTCACACTCTGTCTCTCTCTCCTTCAAAAATAAACATAAACAACAATTAAATTTCACAAATCTCATGCTCTTCAAACACCTGGCAATGACAAGTGCATAGGAAAGGAACTGGACAACACTGCAAATCAATCAAGTAATTGGGACCAAAGGCTGCACTCAATTCCTCTAGCTTCATTTCTGGTATAAGTGGGTGTAAGTCAAAGTCATATCTACCTACCAAGTGTTGCTTAAGCTTGGACAGAAATTTATTCAGTATTTTTTCATGATGTTCTTGAAATCTCAAGAGTTTAGGAAAACCTTGAACAAAAAAGCCTAGAATACAAACATAAAAATAGTTTTTCATAAACGGTAACAACAAAAACCCCTCTTTTAAAATACAACACATTGTTTTCATTTTTAACTGTCAGCAACAACAAAAATCCAGGAGTTAGTGAGATATTTGTCCTCCCCACCAAGGAAATAATCGTGTATGAGCTCTGGGTAATGAAACTTGTGGTCTAGCAGTTGTTTGCCAGAGATCTCTTATAACCTTGTAAAAATATAAAAGAGGACAATATTTCTGAATTAAAAGGGAAACTTAGAAATTAAGAAAAGATGAAAAATGAACTGAAGCCATTTATCAGGATTATCTGTTCTCTTGAAGTATCTTAAAGCATATCTTAAATGTGCAAATTTTTTAAAATTTCTTTTTTTTAAATTTTACGTAAAATCAAGTTAGTTAACATATGGTGTAACAATGGTTTCAGGAGTAGAATTCAGTGATTAATCACTTACATACAACACCCAGTGCTCATCCCAACAAGTGCCCTCATTACAGCCCCTCACCCACATAGCCCATCAACCACCCGATACCCCTTGAGGAACCCTTAGTTTGCTCTCTGGATTTAAGAGTCCCTTGTGGTTTAAATGTACAAATTTTTTATAGGTTATTCTAGTCTTAAGGACTTATCATTTTATTTTACTGTCAATATCCTACATAACAAACATTACTTTTTTCAGTCCTACTCTAACAACTTCATTAATATTGTGCTTCCAAAGTTTTTATCACTTTTAATCCTTTCTGTAAGTGATATCTGACATCATCTAAGACATTCTGGCACTATATGATCAACATTCTATCTAACGTTGTAGTTTATCCCATCTGATTACACAATATAATCTGTAAGATTTCTAGGAAGTAACAAATCGTAAATGGTGAATTAGTACTGATTTTGTGTATTTATCTCATGGAACCCTACATGTATATTTATTTACAAATTTCCTTTCAGATATTCTACACAACGCATTAGAAAGGAAGTATCCTCAACAGATGCATCATTTCTCCCATTAGTTATTTCCAGTCTGGGCTTTCTGTAACTTTGAAGGATGTTAATAGCTGTGCTCTGTTTTTAAAAAAGAATCCAGAGGACAGACCTTGTGTTATAGGAACCCTTGTTGCATATTCATGATACATAAGAGCTTCCTAATGCTACTAACATGTTTTATAAACTAAAGAAACTTTGTTTAGCTCTCTCTGCCAGACTTAGTTGATCTTAGAGTCCACCTTTTTTCCCCCCCACAGAACATCTGTTTCCAAAAATTAAAACTGTGTTTCTCCAAGAACGCAAGAGACATGCTTTTGGGAAACACTGCTTTATAATCTTTGGGGAAGGCCTATTTGTTAACTAATTTTCAGTTTTCTAAGGTATTTGTAAATATTTCCAGAGATAGAGATTCTATGCCTCCCATAGTAACATTTTCCAGGGAAATTAGGTCATAAAAAAAAAAAAAAATCTGTATCTGTGCCACTTTCCTGGTCAATTTGATAAGAATGGGAATTGGAAGAATTTCAAGAAAAGGTCTCATTTTGAAAAAGGCAATGCCCCTCAGTAATAAACACTAGCTCAAGGATGCTAAGATAGCTAACATTTCTTCACTTGTTAGTGATATCCCGGACTTGGTGTTTTAAAATCTCATTTTCTTCAGCCCTCACTTTATTCTATACATTTCTAAGTGACATCACTATCATACAGGATTTGCAAAGAACCGAGGCAACCTTTAGTTATAAAATTCCATCTGCAGACCTAGAAGCAAATATCTCTAAGTATAAACTTACCCACGATAATGACCTAAGCTGCACAATAAATGCAAACGTTGGGATAGTAAGAATGTTACTTTACAGATTAGACTGGTGACAACTGCTGAAAGTAAGCTATCGGGTATGTTTGAAAGAAAGGACTTCCCCGAACTTGGGCAGTCTTCCACGTGATTACATACTCCTGAGTATGCCTCTGCACATGCCTCTGCACTTCAGCACAGAGGAGCAATGCCAGTCAAAATAAAGATGGATAAGGGACAGTTGTTTTTCTTCAAGATGCCTTTTCAAATGACTGTGTGTTGGATGGCAGTTCAAAATGCTGTATCTTACCTCTTACTTTTGGAGTCTACTGATGGGATACAAAGTGTCCAGAAACAGTTATCAGCGGTAGAAATAGTAATAGTAGTGGTCATTTAAAAAAAAAAAAAAAAAAAAAGATTCCCTAGGAAAACTGAGGGAGATGACCACATACACACGCGCGCGTGCACACACACACACACACACCACAAAATACCTCCATAGAAACCACATGGTAAGAACGTGAGATTTAATAAGCTATAGTCATAATTCTGAAAATGTTAAAATATCACTTTCAACATGTGGCAGGTTCCTCACCACATCAAGCTTACTCACAAATGGAACTTAGATGATCCATTTCTTAGAGGGATTCATGTCAAAAATGTTTTTAATTTGGTATTATCATGGATGGCACTGGGAACATAATTTTGCATTATATGGGCAAATGGCACTTTTACTTCCAAGAGAAGTTGCAATACAAACTCTCCAAAATCTCTTGTATATGCTTGGCAGATTTAGGAAAAAGGTTATTAAAAACAATCTTCTAACCTGAGAACCAAAAACTCATGCAAGTTTTGAGATATTAAATAACAAAGTACCCGCAGCATGTCATCAGCAGCCTTTTATTGTAAAAGGGAATCAATTTTATGGCTACAAGAAGCAAAGCACACATCTCACTGAAATGAGAACTGCATGACAGTCTGAAAGTTCTGGTCAAAAGGCATCTTTTATTTCTCCCGGTAACACAGCTCTTCCTAAATTCCTCCAAACCTAAATTAGCTTCTTCTGACTGGGGGCAAGTGAGGAGAGAATTTCAGAATGCCAACAGTATACCTTGAGGCAAACACAACAGAGATAAACGTGAACAGAAATGTTTAGCAAAGTTCAATAAAGAAGGAGGAAATAAGAAATGACTCACAAACACTAATTAACTGAACAAACTCCCAGACATTAATTTTTTGTCCTTAACCCTAACAAGCATCTCCCAAAGTTTGACTTTGTTTTAATTTACCTTTTTCTCCCTTCCCTGTTTATTGTTTTGTGTAAACTCTGGGGTTTTCTTACCATGCATGGCATGTTTGGGGCCTGAGAATAGTTTGACCAGGGCCCAGAAGGCATCTTCTTCATTCATATACATAAGGAGCAAAGCTGTGATCTGGCTCATCCCCTGACAGTATCCAACTTCCTGAAGACAAATGAGAACAAAGAAACTGGGGGTTTTAAGATCAAATCACATGGATATACACATATAAAAACCTGCCCTACAAAATAATCAGAAAATGCTTAAACACATTAAAGAATGGGCAATTCTACAGAGAAAGACTACAATTTTTACAACACTGAACTATATGCTATAAAAGAATAAATTTGTATTCAAGAATGAATGTAGAAGTGTGGACAAAGTCTAAAGCTGCATGTATTTTTATTATCTCCTATTCAATACCATTATACCTTCTGTAAAGAGTGCTAGGTTTATTTTTCCTTTGTATGTATGATTCTCAGTTCAATACTCCCCCTCTTTGTTCAAATGCTGGCAAATTTCTCTCCTCCTACAGTTTCCAGGTTGCTGTCTCTCTTCCTCTGGATTTCCAGGCCTTTATATAGACACATTTTGGGATACCCAACCAGTCTCTGTCCCTTCTCTGAGAATTGCCTACTCTCCCCATACTCCCTGCTTACGATGGGGCCTTAGGGCTTCATGTTTGTGCCACATGAACCAAAGCTGCTGGAGTAGAAGAGGTCACCTGACCCCAGGGGAACAGTTAATCGGCTGCACTGACTAATCCCATACTCTCTCCAGGAGATCCGTAATCAGATGGTGGAATGCAATTTCAAAGAATGGTCATGTCGACCATTCTGTGGGTGCTATTTTAGCCATGGGAAAAGTGAAAAGTAGGCAAAGAAAGGAATCTGGACAGAGATAGTGGGACAAACAGTTTACAGAGATAATCAGAGTTACCACATGGCCTCAGAGTGGAAAAGACAGAGAGTATAGCTCTCTTTCTCAGTGAAGTCTTCTCACTCTCACTGTCCAGCTCCAAATTCCATGAGGCCCAACCATTGCTTCATTTCTATGAAATGGCCTTTAATAAACTCTTTAACTTGTCCTAGCCTGAACTTTCTCATAACTGAAACGCTTTACTGTAATAGAAATTACACACCCAAGGTTCAAGGTTGTCCTCCTCAGAACCCAGTCAACAAGCATTTATTTAACATCCACATTAGGTTCAACACTAATTTATCTTTCCCCAAATTATTATCTTCCCCTGAGTTATAAATACATTAAGAACAACATGTTCCATTACCAAAAAGTTTACTTTTAGCCTGCTCCTGGGCTTGGCAAGTAGGTCCATACCCTGAAAGGCAACCTCGGTCCCAGGGGTGGTGAGGAATGTTCAAGGGTCAAGCAAAAATTAATCTGCCCACTGACTCCCTAAACTTCTAGCCCTGCTCATTCTCAGCGCTACTGTGTAAAATAAAAACAAGACAAACAACATCACAAAACAACAAAACAATCCAGAGAAAGAGGGGAAAACGAGAGATTCACTGGCATGCGGTGGTTTTTCCCACTTCAAAGTGGCTCTGTTCTAAGACCCCAGGGTCACCAGAGGAGCCTTGAAAAGACCCACAGAGGCAGGGAGAGCCCCAAGAGTTCCTCCAGTTCCTCAGAATACAACCCAAAGAGCTGTGGGTGGGTGTGCTCCAACTTACCGTGTTATAAATAGAATATGCAGCAAGAACATGGAATAGGGATTGTTGCCTAGAGAAAAGAGAATTTATATTAAACACAATTTACTTATTTCACCTATTTTTAAAAACACAAACTTAAACAAATAAACAGTTTGCCTCAAAACAGATCATCCAGACAAAATCACTGTTGTAATAAAGAAATGACCCCCAGCTCAAATGTGAACGATAATCTATACAGTCTAAATTCAAGGTTAGATGACATTCATTCTGATAAAATTTACACCAAAAAACACAAAGGGCTTCACAATCTCTCAAACTTGTTGCCATCCTTCACTGAACTATTCTCACTACAAAATCAACCACATGGGAGCAGCCAGCTTCACAGAACTATGGAGGCCTTGCGAAGCCTATTACAGTGCCAGCTCAGTACAATACCGTGCAGGGCTGGGGCCACATCACGTGGGAAGCTGTATGTGCTCTCAATAAGCCCCCACTACATGGTGCTATCTGTCCCACAGCCAGGAACTGGGTTCCAAGATTCAAGCGGCAGCAATGGGGATGGCTCAACCCACTACGATCCCTAGCAGTCCACTAGCAAAATGTTTGCTTCCCATTCCATCAGCCTTAAGCGCTGCTGGTCTAGGAGTGATCCCACTGAACTGGTAGTTGAGATTGCCACCCAGCCACTCTGGGCTCCTCAAGCCTCTGAATCACCAGGCAAAGGAGGCTGACTGTACTGGTTGGAGGGGTTGATCCTGGTTACTAAGGAGAAACTGAGTTGCTACTACATAATGGATGTAAGGAAGACTATGTCCAGAACACAGGAGAATACTTAGGGAGTCTCTTAGTATAACCAAACCTTGCGATTGAAGTCAATGGAAAAATACAGCAATCTAATTCAGGCAGGACTGCTAATGGTCCCGAATTAAAACTTAGGTCATCCCACCAGGTAGAGAACCACTACCAGCTGAGGTACTTGCAGAGGACAAAGGGAATATGAAATGTGTAGTGGAACCCAGCCACCACCACATGCCCAGCCACAGAAATGACCGTTATCACTGTTCTGAGCATTTCTTATTTTGGCATGAGTGTGTGTGTGTGTGTGTGTGTGTGGGGGTGGGTGTGTGTGTGTGGGGGGGGGGGTGGGTGTATACATAAGCATATATATTTTAAAAATATTTTTGTTTTCCTCCTTCCTTTTCCCTTTTCATCTAATGTATTAGCTATATTAGATATATTAATAATAATTAACTTCGTATCGCAGTATTTAGGTTTCAGACTATCAAAGCAAAAGAGTAACCATCACCGAAGACTTTGCATCCTCTTGTGGGGTAAGGACTAGCATAGTTTCAGTCCTAGGCAAAATCGCGTTAGGCAAAAGTATGGCCTTGTATTTATCTGTATTCGGAAACGGAGTCGACAAGGATACACGGTCACAGTCAGGTTTATGTGTCACCTTGGTTAAGCTACAACTCCCAGTTATTCAAAATCTAACCTAGGTGTTACTGAAAGAATGTATATTTGGTAGATGCGATTACAATCTATAATCAGCTGACTTTAAGTAGGGGCAATTGTCCTAGATAGTCTGGCTGGGCCTGATTCAACCTGTTGAAAGGTTTTAAGAGCGATGTGAGGCGTCCCTGGAGCAGCTCTTTCTGTGGAAAGCAGCCCGGCTTGTGCTCACGAGTGCCAGCCTGTCCTTTCTGATGGCCTGCCTCCCCATCAGGGGGCGTGCCTCGCCAGCCCCCGCTACTGTGTAAACCAACTCCTCTCAATAAATCTCTGAATACACACCTCTCACCGGGTTTCTGTTTCTTTTGTTGAACTCGACCTGATCCTGAGGTCATCAAAACTATCCCTCTCGGGGCGCCTGGGTGGCGCAGTCGGTTGGGCGTCCGACTTCAGCCAGGTCACGATCTCGCGGTCTGTGAGTTCGAGCCCCGCGTCGGGCTCTGGGCTGATGGCTCGGAGCCTGGAGCCTGTTTCCGATTCTGTGTCTCCCTCTCTCTCTACCCCTCCCCCATTCATGCTCTGTCTCTCTCTGTCCCAAAAATAAATAAAAACGTTGAAAAAAAAAATTAAAAAAAAAAAAAAAAAAAAAAAACTATCCCTCTCATTCGTAAATGGTAGTACTCATTCATTCATCCATTCCTCTTTTTTTGTTTCAGCTATGCTTTGGGATCAAATTTATAGGGATCTATTTGTCACTGACATGGTTCTCAAAAAGTAACACAAGCTCAAATTTCTTTACTAAGATTGTAATAAAAGTAGCTACTGTATTTTTAACCATTCTTGGATCATAAAATGATTCCTTACCAACTGTATGGCATCTACTATGTCAAAGGTTAAAAAATTTCAGTTAACCTAGATCCTAAGTTTCATACAACACAGACCATATGAGCTTAAACTTTTAGGACATACATCAAAATTATAGTTCATATAAGACATTCTGCTTACTCATGTTTTAAGTTAATGAAGACTTTAGTAAACACTATTTATAAATGCCATTTATATTTCAAACTTTACTTACTTAACACCATATCGGTCTCTAAACATAATATGGTCCCTAAATGTGCGGTTGACGTCAAGGTCTATTTGTCTGATGTCAGGTGAACAGCCCCGTGCTCTGTGCTTTAATTTCTGAAGAGAAAAAAGAGGGGAAGAAAGCATGTTTTTATGGAAATCAGTTATTGAAAATAATTCTCATTAAAATAATAAATCAAAACATAATTCTCATTTAAAAGCTGTTTTCATTTAGGAAGACCACGCCCATGGCTCACCAATGAATATGAAAAGGCACACAATGAAGAGCGTCCCTCCCACCCATCCCCCCCACCCTCTCCCGACTCGGGTCTCCCTCACACCCATCCTCTCCTCTTCCCACCACCTTCTCTCATTCATCTTAACCATACAGATTTTAATTTTGAAGGAAGAACTTCTCCGAGTTTGCACTGCTCAGACTACGTAAAAGCACTTCACAGCTGGGCCACGCAGTCCATTGTGAGTTCTTGTTGCTTTCCCGCAGTGTTTTTGTTTTTCTTCAAGCTAATCATTGCCTTCTTTCTTGATTTGCTTCATTTTCTGTTTGCTTGCTGCTAATCCAATCCCAAACTCACTTGAAGCCACACTGATCTCCTCTGGTGCTGCTGCAGGGGAAAAGGTACTCTCCCATTTCCACTTCTTGCGGGTGTTCTGCCACAGCCTCCTGTCCAGCTCCAGCCTTGGGCTCCCGGACCTCAGGATGTGCTGCACAGCTGGGGTGTGGGGGTGTCCCTTTCACCCTCAGCTGGGCCATCCTTCGCTTGGGTCCCCTGTTTCCTGGGTCTCACATCTTCTTTCTTGGTTTATTCCCTTGTCCTGGAGGGGCACATCCTCTAGTAGCTCCTGTGGAGGGTGTACGGAAGGTAAATTTTTTTGAAACTCTGAATGTCTGATAATTCTACCTCCTTACTTAACTGTCTGGCTGTTTTAGAATTCTAAGCTGGAAACTACTCCTGCTCAAAAGGCACTGCCTTTACTGTCTTCTACAGCTTCAGGTGTTGCGACTCTAATTCTGGTTTCTTTGTATGAAATCTTTTTCTCTCTAGAAGCTTGTAAGCAGTTTTCTCTCCACATTCTGAAACTTTACATTTCTGTGCTTGATTTGTATCTATTTTTATCCACGGGGTTGGGCACTTGACAGATCTTTTCAATCTTAACAACTCGAACTCCCATCTCTCAGTTCTGAGTAATTTCTTCAGTAACTCCTGTGTCGATTTCCTCAAACCTTCCTGCTGCATTCCCATTTTCTCTTTCTGGAACTCTTGCTATCACAGTGTGGGATCTCCTGGGCTGTCAGTTAATTTTCTTATATTTTCTCTATTACTTTCCATCTCTTTGACTTTATCATCTTTCTGGAAAACTCCTTCAATTGTTATTCTCAAACTTCTCTAAAATCTTTCAGTTCTATTTTGATTTTTTGTAATTAATAACTCTCTGTTGTTCTCAAAGATTCCTTTTAATAGCATCCTGTACTTGCTTTATGGATGTAACATCTATTTCAATCCCTCTGAAGATATCTGTGATGGGTTGGTTTTTTTTTTTTAAGTTTTCTTCTTGCCGTATAGTCTGTTTCTTACAAGTTTTTTTTTTTTTCCATTTGTTCTCATTTGTCTTTCATGTTAGCTCCTTTCCTCAAATGAACAGAGGTATTTCGTTGTCTGCTTCTATTTAAAAGTACAACACTAGAAGCTGATGGAAAGCTCTGTGTGCGGAGGTGGGGCTTCACCACCGTGTCCTCACTGTAGAGTGACGTGGCTGGGCAGCTCCACTGGGGGGTTCCCCTGAAGCCAGTACGTCTGGGTGTATTTTCTGGGGCTGGGCAGGTCCCCCAGAGAAGTGTCTTCTGGGCTCCTGCCGGGAAGCCAAGCACGTGGCTGCCAACGTTCAGGGAGTACAGGGGGAGAGGCTGGGACGCCCCCAGTGCAGGACATGTACTCTTCCGTGCCCTGGTCACAGCGGCCCCACCCTCCGCAACGTGTGTGTCCTCTCCAGTCCAGAGGCCTCTGGTTCACTCTCTCCAAACGGTCGACCTCAGCCTCGAGCCAGGGCTGCAGAGGGACCTCGGGGGTCTCACTGCTTCTGCCACCGGACTCTGAACCGCTTCCACTGTTTTCGGCTTCCCTTCTACTTCCAGAGGTACCTGGAGTTGGCAACTACCAAGCCTTCTGGAGACTCTGAGATATAAATCAGGTTGCGTCTCCCATCTCCCACAGCCAGCCTAGGATTTCATTTTCCCGGGTCTGCTAAGTTTATTAAATGTTTGTCTGAATTCTGGTTTCCAAAAATTGGCAGCATTCTCTCTTCCATTTTCATATTCCTTGCGGGCCTGCTTTTTCAAAAACTGCTGTCAATTTAGTGGCATTTCAGGGAGGAAGGGAGCTAAGTGAATATATTTAATCTCCCAAGTTTAACTAGCTAAGAGATTAAAATTTATACTAATCTATACTTAACCATGCTTAAGTATAATTAAGCATCTACATACGCTATTATAACTGACTCATTTACCATGTACTGGTGTATATATCTATATCTATCTATATCTGTCTTAACTCCAACGAACACATATAAAAACACAACTGCTAATTCTCGACTTCAGCTAAAAGTAGAAAGAAGTAGGCTATCCGGAATATGAGTGTATGTGTTAAGTGTTTCATGACTATGTGTACTCTTGGGTTCTGAGGCAGGAGCTCGGAGAATGGCAGTTTCTGTAGCTTTTAAAATCATGATGAGTAACCATGGTCTACTTCAAAGTCCTAAATACAGAGGAAGATATTTACAGTACTGTATTAGAATCACATGACCACTAAAATGTTATTGTATACTATCACTGATAAAAGTTGATACCAAAATTTAGTTCAAAAATGATAATCTGTTCATATTTGTTCTTTAATTTTTTTTAAGGTAATGGGCAAGTAAAGAGGTTTCAATTATCATTCTACAGGCCTCCTGGCAAAAACTGAGAAGTCTAAAGACAGAAAGAAATGTTTGATAGGACGTGATAAAATAGTTCAAAGGCAGAAAAACACGCAAATATGTCTATAGTATTACTTTCTCTATAGGACAAGGAAATCCAACATAAAAAGGCCTCAAGACAGAAGCAAAAATCCCAGTTAAGTAGTAAAAAAAAGTAACGGGTCAGAAAGATGATGTCATTGCCTGTTTACACACAACAGAATACAGGAAATCAAGCATACTTCTTACCTCAGTGCAAGGAGGGAAAGCAGCTTCTTGGTTATCTCTGGAACTGGGTGGCTGAGACCCAGGAGGGTCAACAATAATACAAAACACACATTTCATTTCAAAGAAATCGGATCTAATGACCCTATAAACCTGAAGGTGGAAGAACGGCGGAAAGCATTTACGTGCAAACTCGGGATATCCCTGTGTGTTGGGCCAACAAGATTATGGCGCCTGTAGGTGAGGCTGAGAAGGCCGTAGGTGAGGCAGTTAACCGCGACGGACTGAACCGCCGGCCGTGAGACCAATCAGGGACACAAGAGAGGCGGATGACACTGAGGTGCAACTAAAAGAATAGGAGGAAGTGGTAGACAAGAGCGCCAGCTCAGGAGCCAGGGACCATCTCACCCACCTGAGAAAAATCTCAGCAGTTCGACTCCTAGTGAAGTTCCAACCTGAAGAGGGCAGTTCATACCATCTTTGGAGAAGGGAGAGTAGGAAGGAATGGGAAAGGAAGAAGATCAAATAATGATGCCGGGAAAACTCAGAGAGTCAAAAGAGGAACTGATGGCAGTGTTGGAAAAGGATGGAAGTACTGACGGGCCAGTCATTTCCTTTGTGGTTGCTATCGTACAACTGGCACGTACTGAATGGATCTCTCGTGTGAACCAGTGCCCGGATCATTTTATGCCACAGAGAAAAGGTCTAAAAGGAACTGAAAGCACAGTGCTGCTACCAGTACCTGTGCTGGGTCGAACAGGGCCCCCTCCCCAAATTCACATCTATCCAGAACCTGGAAATGTGACCTGATTTGGGGATTAGGGTCTTTGCAAATGTCACCAAGTTAAGATGAGACCATCCTGGATTGGGATGGACCCCAATTCCAGTACCTGGCGTCCTTATCAGGTGGGACACACAGATTCGCACAGGGAGAAGGCCACGTGAAGACGAGGCGGAGACGAGGGATGTGGCTGCGGGCCCACGCGTGCCCGGGGGGGCACCGGCAATCCCCGCAGCGAGGAGGGGGCAGGAAGGAGTGTCCCCGAGCCTGAAGAGAAACCCTGGGCCCACCAACACCCTGACGTCAGACCTCTCTCCTCCAGAAGTGAGACAGAAGACACTGCCGCTGTGCTGAGCCACTCAGTTTGTGGCACTCTGTGGCAGCCCAAGGAAACGAATGGAGCAGGCGAAGGAAGAGGAACTGTGTTCTCTCATTAACTCAACCAAAATTTAATGAGCACTACTACGTAGCCAGGCACACTGTTCTAGGGGCTGGGGTTACATTCTGTAAGTTTTCTCAGACATCACTTTCAATACTGGCTCTAAAACTATGGTACTAAAAGCAAATTATCTTATCAACAGGCTAAAATAATTTGAAACTCTAAAATCCTAAGACATAAACCCATAGTCCGGGTAGGGCCCAAATAGCAAATTTAAAAAATGTTTCAGACACACAAAATAAGTAACTCTTTAAAATTAACCATTTTTTTTTATCTTTCATCTTGGTAAAATTTTACACACACACACACACACACACACACACACACACACACACACACACACACACACATTATATGAAAAAGAAAAGAAAGTATCAAGAGTATTCCAAAGCTCCCTTTATGATTGGTACTGGGTTTAAATTATAAATAATTTTTGTTAGCCATTGTATTCTACTTTAATTTATTCCATTTATTTACATTTTCTGAGGAATATATTTCAGAATGATTTTTAGATATGTTTCCTATTCCTTTCAAACACTGATATAAAAGGTAGGTTTAGAAAGGGTACTGAAGGAATGACTAGACAAATTTAACACATTAGCTAGTTTAAGGAAAGTGTTACTCATCACGGAGTCAAAAGTTGGACTTTTTATTAATAAATAACAAAACTGGGAAATACCTACTAATCTTGGAGGCAAACTTTTTTCTCATGCCCAGAAGCAAACAGTCGAGCACACACAGGCAGCTGTTGAATAACGGTAGTTCCGCAGCCGTCTTCCCACAATGTCCATGAGGGGGAACCCTAGATCTCTTTAGTGACACCACACTGCCAAAGGGCAGCTACGATGAGGGGTTAGTCCATTTTCCTCACGAATATGCCCCAACACTGATCATTTCAAGTACACGAAAAGCACTTGATACTGACCGACTGATACAGAAAATAACATTTTCTTAGAAAACTCAATGTACTGTAATTTTAATATAACTTCAAATGACATGAATATCTTACATCACCTTGAAAGCGAAAGGAAATGGGTTTTACTTTTCAATTTCAAAACAAGTTTGCTGTACATACTCACACTATAAAGGTCTCTTGTTTCTTCTTTCATTTTAGGGATCTCCAGAAGTAGAGCCCAGACTTCACCTCTGAGCTGGAGTGGGATTCCTTTGTAAATTCTCCTATGAAACTTATTAAAAGAAACATAAATTGAAGGTTACAAATGACCAAATCTTAGACTGATCCCTCAAATCAAACTAATTAATATCTGTCAGTCCTTTGTTTTCAAAGTATCCATGACAAATGATACATTTTGACATGGCACACTTGGATCCTATCATCTCTCCTCTTTTGATAGTGATGGAGACATACACAGAAAGAAGTCACAAGTAAGAAGGTGGTAATATGACTAGTACATTTCAGTATTTTCATACCATTACAAAGGCACCCCTCATACAAAATGAAAGCATAATCAGTGCTCTTTTTTAAGGTGTGAACATGATTTACACATTCCCTGTTGATATAATTAACTAGTTATGTACTTTCTTCCTTTTCCCCCGTTCGTCTAAAAGGCTCCAAATAACAAAAAGGTCGCCTTGTCCCAGAAGTGTTTTCATGGCGTGTAAATACTGGAACCCCTAATGTCTTTTCCTGCAGCAACCCCTCTCTGGGGCTCTCCAGAATGTGTCAACACAACATATCCTGTTATCCTCGGCTAACTCCACCCTCAATCTTCAGTTCTCTCCCTGACTCCTGGCCTCCCTGTCTCTCCCCTCCAACCCACCACCCCCCCTCCCTGTCTCTCCCTTTTCCCTCTCCTCTTTTCAATTTTGGTAGTTCTTCAGGAATACCTTGCCATCACCTTTGAACGAAATGAAGAATAAATCATCAGCTTCATCGACTCTTTGGGTCCTTGTACACTTCTATCACTCTACGAATCTTAAGACTGTATACACTTCTCCATCTTCTTGAGATTGTCTCTTTTTTTTCCTCAAGGCTAATTATTCAAAATAACATACAAATCTATTGTGGTCATTACAAAGTTGTGCATAATAAAACCTGAAACTTTAAAGTAAAGGTCCAAACAAGGAAATGATTAAACAAATTGTGGCAGAAATCTTAAGGAGTAAGGTAAGAATAGGTACATAATTACCTTTACGACCAAAATAATCTATGTTAATAGTATGGCTAAGAAAATAAGATGTAAGTTGTAATTGAAATGCTGACAAGTTATGAACTAATAAGCAGAGTTTCAACTCCTACTACATACTACCTAGTTTTGGGAAACTAATGCTTTAGTAACAAAGTCATGATGTAGCTTTATGAAACCGACTGCATGGTTTAAAATGAGTAACACTGTAGAACTTTCATTGTGAAACAGAGAATGTTATGAAGTTGATTCATTAGGCAAATTCCGTATGTAATTTCAGCTTTGTTCTCCTGGTATGAACACACTACGCCTCAAATGTGAAATTTCAGCAGATAGTGACTAGAATCATCCATGTGTTAACTCACACAGTCACTCTAACTGCAAGAATATATATAGGGAAAGATTTTGTGAAAACTAGACTCTGCTACTTGGAGCTTTCCCAGGTACTGAACACTAACCACCATTAATTGTAAAATGGGTGTGGTTTAAAAAAACAGTGAATTTCAGATTTACTTTCCTAAAGAAAGTGTGCCATCTACATTCATTCCAAAGCTGTAATACGTATTATTACACTTTTTAAAGGAGTACCACCCACTAAAAGTATTTTCAAATTATCTGCTACATTTGTAAAGATGCTGTACTGTAAGCATCAGGTATGAATATCAGAAGGTGTGGAAATTACTGCAAATGTGAAAAGGAAAATTTCAATAGTCAAGTGGAAGATGATGGCAGGTAAACAGTAACTTCGGTGGACTCGAATCTCCATTAGGCTGATGTTTTCAATGAATAAAAAAATAAGAGTTCCGACATGTATTTCTCAAACTATATGACCTGAAAAGACTTTAGACATTATTTTACTGTTTTCATTCAATTCTGTATTCAACAACTATATATAAATGTCCATTTTTCATCTTACAGTAAATCTAAAATTAAAACAAAAAAGACAGCTTTATTTCTTCCTTTCAAGACAGATGGCTTTTCTCTCTTACTGTACTGATCAGATTCTCCAGTATAATGCTAAACAGCAAGGGATGAGAGTAAATATCATGTCTTGTTACTGATCTTGGGGAAAAAAAATTTACTCTTTCACCATGACAGTCCGATGCCAGTGACAGTTTTGTAGACACCCTTGATCGTGTCAGAGAAGTTTCCTTGCATTCTGACTTAACTGAGAGTTTTTATCAGGAATGGATGTTTGATTTGTTAAATGCCTTTTCTACACCTATTCAGATGAAGTGTTTTTTCTTTTTTTTTTTAGTTTTTTAATATATGTTGAATTACTTGAACTGATGTTCAGATGCTAAACTAACTTTGTATTCCTCAGATAAACCCCATTTGGTCATGATTTGATGTGCTAAAAAAAAAAAAAAAATCAAGGGATGATTATATGAAGAAGAAATAAGAGAGAAACTTCAGGTTAGGAAGAAAAAATTAATGATCCCAATGCTACTCCAGAATTAAAATGAAAAATGAGGCACAACTTTTACTGAGCATTTACTATGTCCAGGAAACTATTTTAAGTTATTTATAGATGTGTCTCCCATTTAATCACATCAACAACTGTTATTATCCCAATTTTCTAGGTGGTGATAGTGAATCACAAAGAAGATAAATAATATGCCTAAGACACACACAAGATATCACCATCTTTTAGCAAAAGATAATGATTTTACATTTTATAAAAAACAAAGACCATCCTTCCAAGACCACAATGCATGTAGCTAGTAGCCACCGTTCCGCTCAAGTGAATTTACTAAGATACATGGATCAGAAAATATTAAAGAAATCCAAGAGCAGAAAGCATTAAAATGATGATAGTGAAACTGTACTTAAAAGGTAAGCCTAACATACAGAGTTCTCACCTCACCATGTCATACACCTGAAACTAACCTAACATTGTAGGTCAACTACACTTCAATTAAAAAGCTCAAAAGAAATATAAAAAGGGATGCATCTGGAATTCAAGCTTTAGGAGGTAATGAAATAAAGCATGTAAACAAAGTCACATATATCAGGAAAAATTACATTATGAGACCCTAAAATAAATAAACTGTGCTTATTGTTTTTCAAACACTTGCAGTGTTACATCACAGACTGACATTATGGCAACATATTTTTTTCATCACAAATTTTCAACTATCATAGAAATTTTGGAAATTTTGTAAAACAAAGTAGGGATTGTATCAAGTACAACAGTTACTAATAAAATTTGCTTCTTCTCCAGAACGGTAGCCCAGTTTACATTTGTTGAGAATCTTTTAACTGGCAAAGTAGTATCTCGTACTGGCTCTAACAGTCTGTAAAGGAGGCAGAGCAAGTGCATCTCCCCTTTAAATGCTGGGAGACCAGGGCCCAGAGAAATGGGTGCTGAGGTCAAAGAACTTCATCTTCTTACTCCTACTTCAGGCCACTTCCGCCAAATCACACTGCCTCGTAAGAGATCACAGCTTTCAATTAAGTAGTAGACTTCAGCACAAGGTGATAGCTGTGTGTTCCAATTCATAAATGAGTATCATTCATTCTAAAAAGAAACTTTGTAGTGACTGCCTGCTTTGTGGCCAACACTCACTAGGTACTATGGCTATGAACATGAAAAAGTTCCTCGGAACTCAGTGTGTAACAGTGAAAATAATTATGTAAACAGATAATTATAGCATCAGCTGGCACTCCTTTATTATCAAATAAAGTCACATCTAGTACTTGCTACAGAGCTGTCACACCCTGATGGGAGATGTTGTGACAGACACAGACTCAGAGGGGGCCAGGGTGGGAAAAGGAGAATGGTAGGCATGCAGGGGTGGTTAGTCCTCATGTCAAAGGGAAAACCAGAAAAAGTTGAGGTGAGGGCAGTGAATCTGCTGTGGTGGTCACTTCTTATCAGTCCCGCAACAGTGGCTCTCGTCTTGAGACTGTATCAGAGATACCGTAATGGAGGAAGGGAGGCATGAACTGTACATGACAGAGTTAGGGAAGATCAATACTGAAGGACACACAGAGATGTGCCAGGAAGGGGAAATGTGGGTGGAGATGACGGGGAGGAATATAATCAATCAAATAACAATAACAACTTTAATAATAAAAGTTACGCTACCATTTTCAGATTATTTATTAGGAGGCAGCATATGTGTTTCTATATCAATTTATTTCTTGCAATATTATCACGTTCTTAAAGAGGGAGATACTATTATCATCCCCGTTTCATGGATGAGAAAATTAAGGTGCAGAAAAGTAAAGTAACTAACTCTAAGTCCTAAAACTAATAAACTAATCAACTAAAGAACTGAAATTCAGTTAGTCCGACTTCAGAAACCACACTTTTAACAACCACTATTTAGAATGTCTATATGTTGGATTTAAACAACATTTTAATATTCCAATTTGAAAAGTACTACCTTTAAAATTCTGTTAGAAATTTATTTAATGGATATGATACATCAAACCTTAAAGAAAAAATAAAGTAAGGTTCCCTGAAATCTACTTTTGCTTCCAGTATCTTTGTTTCCTTGCCAACACAATCAAGTAGGCTATTTCAGTCACACAAATCCTTTTAAAAATCCATCAACTGAAAAACAACCCATCAACTGACTTAACATGTTCAATACTTCTTTCTAACCTTAGTGGTTTGAAAATAATGATGAATGTGCCAATCCACATCATCATGGCGGCCAGTGAGTCAACTTTTCAGCCCACCAAATATGGCTCAGTTTGGGGGACGTGCAAAACCACAAGTGTATACCATGAAACCGAAGCTCACTCTGCTTGTCTCTTTACTGCCTCTCTATTTTCTTTCAGCTTCCCTGCTCCATTAGCTCCTTCATCTCTGCCTCCAGAGAGGCAGGAGTCCCTCAAGTCCGGATCTAAAAAAGTTATTTGTTTTTCTTTTAAGTTTATTCATTGATTCTGAGAGGGACAGAGGGAGGGGTAGATAGAGGGAGAGAGAGAATCCGAAGCAGGCTCTATGCTGTCAGTGCAGCGCGATCCGTGGTATCACGAGCTGAGCTGAAATCAAGAGTCAAGCGCTTACACGACTGAGTCACCCAGGAGCCCCTGGATCTAAAACAGCTTTAAACCATACACAAGGCCCTACTGCATCTTATAACTGTGTTCTACTTCCTCTGACCTTTTGCTGACAAACACCAATAGGGAAAGCCAACATAGAAGATGATACAACGAATGAACCGTTGAGTCTGGACGTGGGATCTCCTGCTTGCGACTAACAAGCTGTGTGACCTTGAGGAACTGATTTATAAACTTTGTGCCTCCATTTTCCCATTGTAAAATAAAATGCTAATGTAAGGTCCATTCAGCTATTTGACTTTAAAAAAATAACAAGTGTATCTTTCGTAGGTACTCAGCTGTGACACAACTTAGACACAATTACATCACAACTGATTACATCGTGATGTCTCCACTTAACAGAGATAACTTTGGGGCACCTGGGTAGCTCAGTCGGCGTCCGACTCTTGATACGGGCTCACGTCTGATCTTGCGGTTGTGGGATTGAGCCCCACGTCAGACTCCCTGCTCAGCTTGGGATTCTCTCTCTCTCTCACTCTGTCCCTCCCCTGCTCATGCTCACTTGCTCTCTCTCAAAATAAATAAACTTAAAAAAAAAAAAAAAAACCAGAGATAACTGCATTTAGTAGACTATATTTTTAAAACCCAACACTACTTAACACTGGCGCAGTGAAAACGGAGAGACAGTGTTCACGGTGAGAACACACAAGCAACACAAACAACCTGAATGGAAAGTCTTCCATTAAAGCTTGGATTCTTAACAACTCCATCCAATATTCTCTATCACAGCTGTATTTTTACTTCAAGATATTTTTAGAAATTTCTTCGTGTTACCATTACATAAGTAAGGAATCTGTGGAGAGAAAACGTATACCTCCTCTTGGAAGAGAAGAAAAATACGTGCTTTTTTTTTTTTTTTTTTTTTTTGCCTCAGTACAATTTAAAACTAGGTATGAACTGAAAGCAGCAATTCTTTTAGAAGGTACATTTTGTTTCACATCAAATTGGACCATATATATCATCAAATAATTCCAGCATTATAGCTGTGGGAAAGGGCTTTAAAATTACACATCAAAGAAAACAGTTCTGTTAAAATCTCTCTTCCTGGGAACTACATTAGCCAGAGTTGCTGTCAGAATAATAGCCTAGTAGAATTGCTTATTTTTACACAGGCTTACATACTTTCATAGATCTATGTATACTAAAAAAGAACATTAAGCCGTATAATTCTACAAATACTTTGCTGGACTGAATGGGAGATGAAAGGTAGGTGCCGTGCGTCAACATTTACCCTGTCATCACCACTTGAGCAATCTTTCCACAAGGACATGAGGTAAAGTAGGTGCCAACTTTGGGCCAGTATGGGCGACAGCATGATAAGGAACAAGGGCACAGATGTTATACCTCACATTCTACTCTAAACTGATTCCTCTCAGAAAACATCTTTGAGTTCCAACCTAATACTAAAGCAACAGTTAATAAAATCGACAATCCCAAAATGAACTTACACCTGATGAAAATAAAATAATAGAAGAGTCTAAGAGACTTTAAATAAGGGTATTTAGGATGCTCAAAAAGAAAAGGGACATTAGTCCTGTGAGATGCCCTATGACAAAAAGATTTCCACCATCTAATAAGTTTCACTCAATTTAAGGTCCCTCAAGGTGTGGTCCCCCTACCACAAGTTATAATAAAGACTCTGAGGAGTCCTGTAATAAAGGACTTAACTTTGCTTAACTTTGGCTCGTTCTGATATTCCCAACTTTATTTAACCAGAGAGCCCTTTTCTCATTAAAAAACCAGAAAGCCCTTTTCTCTACCACCATGAATTTCACAGCTTCCCAATGTATAAAGACTTTTGTGAGGAGACTGGGGGTGATACTAAATAGATGTGTGTGTTGTTTTAATTGGTTTAAAACTTAGCACCAACCGTACAGGGCAAAAAGATTTAAGGGGAGATTTGCTAGAAGCTTTTGAAAAGGAGATTGCTCCTGCTTCAGGGAAAGCTTTGAGAGGCCAGCCCTCTTCCTGACCAGTGTGACATGTGGATATGAAGCCTGGAACTACTGCAATGGTTTTGATCACACAGGGGAGCCAACCTCAAGATAAAGATGACAGTGCAGAAGTCAGAGAAGAGAGAGGGAAAGAAACTAAGTCATAGGGAACACAATGGAGAGTCTGAAGCAAATCACTCCTGAAACCATCCTACCTCTACACTGTCCAGTACATTCTCTTAACTAGACATTCTGTTACAACATAAATACTCCTAATTTACTAAATTAAGTTATAGTGAAATTTTTAACAAGAAGATGAATACTCCTATCATTTAAGAAAAGCTTTTATTAGGAAAATCCACATTCAATTTGTACAGTATCAGATAGAAATCACATTATTTTAATTACCTTTTCAGTGTTCTTATATTTTTCCCATCCTTTTAGCATTTTCAACCACTTAGTCGTTCTTTCAATTTCCAGTTGTTTTTGCTAAAACAAAATTGAAATTCAATGTTACTGTTTAAGGCTTCTGTAATTACAAATTACCAAAAACATTACAAAATAAAAAAAAAATGCTGCTTAACAACGACAAAAACTACTAAAAAAGTTAAACTCTTAGATAGCAAATATACTTTCTAATTCTAAGAAGTTAGATAATTGATTATAGTTGTAGCAATAGTATTCCATAGCTAAAGACAGGTAAAGAGAAAGGAATCGTTTAAATTTTCCAATGCTTTTAAATTAATTGCTGAAAATACTATGTATTCTACAAAACTAAACCAAAAGGACATTTTTAGTTACTTTGCAATATGTTTTATGCAGCCACAACAACAACTACAACAAAAAGACCTTCAAAATTCAATTCTCCTCTGTTACATTTTACTGAATTCTAACTAATGTTTTCTAATGTTTCTAATGTTTCTAATGTTAACTAATGTTTCTAACTAACTAATTCTAACTAATGACCAAGATGATTCTTTAAAGGAGAACCGGGTATTTATGTGTGGAGAGATTAACATATAACTAGCAATATGCTAGTGAAAAATTTGTCCAAAAGTAAGTAAAGTTGCTCCCCTGAAGATCAGCGTCTGCTCGGGGCAACTGTCATGGACATGGGCGAGTGCCGTGACTTGTGTGACAACATAAGGTCAGAAAAGGTGACAGCAAGGTCACAATGGAAGGGGCAGTCAAATCCACCTAGGGATGTTAAAGAAGATAAGCCCTAAATGAAGCACTGAAACATTATTAGGATTTTTATCAAGCACAACGTGGGAATGAATATTCTAAGAAGCATGGATAGATGTAGCTCTGAGGTAATTCGGCCCCTGGTGCCTGACAGTAGTTCTAAAGAGCTAAAGAAAGAAGCATCAGGGGATGAGGCTGAAAACGTAGGCAGGGGTCTTAGATGTCACACCAAATTGGGATTTGGAGCAAAGCTGGGGGATGGGGAGGGTGGTACAGAAAATGCTTCTTCCTTCCTTCTTTGGTCTCCAGGAGAAGGGACGTTTCTTCCTAATTATTTGGGCCTGTTGTCCAACCTCTTATCAGCTCCTAAGGTGGTAAAGTGACTTACCTGATTAGTAAATTTAGACAAAGAACTAGGCATGTACAGCTCATCCGTCCCTCTTCTTCAGAAGCCCGACACAATTGTGGAAGGCGCTTTTGTACCCCATCCTTTCAGACAGAGGAAAATACCCTCCTCAGCCAATAAGTCTGTGGGGACCTCTTTGTGTAACCGGGTCAGACCGTCTCCTGCCGGGCTTCAGAGTCAGGGAGCCCACTGCTGCTGCGCACCTAACGCACATTCTCCCCTAACGACTCCGCACCCCATGAAGGCAGACGTGTTTGCAGTCTCCCCAGTCCCCAGAACAGTGCCGGACACAGAGTAGGTCCCAAACTATTTCATTCTCACGAAAGGAATCCAAAGTAATCCTTTCTGGTGAGTGAGCTGAGATTCCGCCATTTTGTCAATTCTCCTCAATCCCCACGTTTTCTTTTCTGGAGGCCTCTGTCAGTGTCATAGGTGGATGAAGCAAAAGCAAAGGAAAGGAAAGCCCATACGGGAAAGAAAACGGTTCCGAAGACATACTTTATGCTCCAAACGGTAAGCTTATGACAACCCTGTGAGGTTAAGTATAATCGTCCCTGTTTTACAAATAAGGAAACAGAGGTACAGGGGGTTAAAGGACTTTCAAATTCCCCCATCTGGTAAAGTCAAGTTTGAAGAGAGGTCCAAAGCCGGGCAGCTTGGCTTCAGGACCTACACGCTTAGCCACCACATCTATGTCTCTTGCTTCCCACGTGTCCTCGGTTCAGGTAATTATAGTTTAGATGAAAGCAATGGCTCTTACTGACGGTCTTCAGTGCAGTCTCACAGGCAGATGGCATATGCCCACCATCAATATTTTTAGATTTAAAAGAAGCATAAAATCCCAAAGAAAATCCTGATTTTGGGAAATGATTCTCAATTTCTAAAAACGCAAATATTTTTAGAGAATTTTATTTTTAGGCATATTTTTAAAACCCTTTAATTACTTAACTCTTACTAGAAATTGTGATAGGTTGTTCATAATAAAAGATGATCACTCGTGAGCAAAACGTACTGTTATAATTCCCATTTTTCAAAAGACTGAGCATATTCTTCATTATATTATTAGTGATAAAATGTTACAGATGGTTCCAGAAATATGTTTAATTTTTAAGCTCAGTGGGGCACTGAAATCTAATTAATGTTTCTGCTAAATGTGACTTTAGAGAAGGCCAAGCTGTGAAAAATTAAGATTGATCAAAGTTTAGTATTTTTTTGTTCTTCGGCACTTCCTCCCCTGACTTCTTCAAACACAACCCCTTTCTCCGCCAACAGGAAAACGCCAAATAATTCAAGCCAACCCTAGAGTATAATAACATACACTTTGCCAGGAACAACCCTGCTGAGACCTAGCAGGTCTCTTGCTATGTTTCATTTTTATGACTATGAATTATCAATGAATCACTTTAAGAAGTAGTTATTCTTTTTTTAAGGCATACCTTGTATTCTCATATTTATCATATATGTAATTTTAAATGCTACACACTAACACGGAAGGACAAAACACACAAACACAATTTTAAAAACCATTAAGTATGCTTTTCTTTCCCCTACAGGGGGGAAAAAAAGACACACCTTGGGAAAAGCTCCCATGCTGCAGGATTTAAAAATTATGTATTAGTAGTTCCATCTCGTTTAAATGTTAACTCCGTGATGCCATCAATTCAGCTACACCTGAGCTGAACGCAGTGAATGTCTTCCCCCCACTCATGAATCTACAACTCGTGGATAAAATATACTCTATCGCCCAACATGCTACAACTAACTATTCCAGAACTTATTCTGAAATAAGAAATAACTGAAACCACAGGTGACAGATGGGAACCTGAATGCTCCAGAAAAACAGGCTAGCGAACACCATCTTGTCGTGGACTCAGTAACACCAAGACAAACTAGACAGAATGTAACATCAAGTGAGAATCTCGACCTAGAAGCTCAGCAGATACTCAATCTCAACATATCCAAACTAGTCCCTGACCATGCTATTCCCCTTCTCTTCTCCAACATGAATCCACAGCATCACTACCTACTAAGCCTATCAAACTAAAACCGTTCCCTTCCTTCCCACTCCCCAATCCACGTTCTGCCGGTCCATCCATGTCTCTTGCTTCCATCATGTCTCCTGTCCTGGTTCAGCAATCCTAACTCCTAGATGAAGGCACTAACTCCTCACTGGTAGCTGGGGTGGTCTTCAACTCCACCTCCACCGCTACCACATCTTTTTAAATGCATCACAGTTAAAAACCCCTCAATGGCTACCCACTATCTACAAATAAAGTTCAAACTTCTACATGGATGGCTCTTCACCACATGGCCCCGTTCACCTTCCAGTTTCACTCCCTGCTACTTGTATGATCTGGCCACTCTGGACTATTCGTCATTCCCAGCACGTAAGAGATTTTCATGACTCTTTAAGCAAAGTTTGCTATTTGTCTGCCTATGATGCTCTTCCCCAACATCATCTGGTAAAATATATCCGTTCAGTTAAATGTCAAAGGTCTGGAACCTTTCTCAAATGCCTTCATGGTCCAAGCAAAATTAACTGTTTCCTCAGCATTTTATGGCATGGACTGAGGACCCGGCTGGCCTGGGTTTAAATTTGAATTTTGCCCCTTCCTACCGGTTTCATTTGGGGCAAGTTTCTTAATCTCTCTGTATCTTAGTTGTCTTGTCTACAAAGTAAGAATTATTAGGATTATTATAATACCAAACAGCTGTGTTTTAGTTGCCCTAAATGGCCAAATCATATCATTATTATTATTATTACCATAGAAACTCCTTGACAATAGGAACCGTATCATATATTCCTGTTCTAATTTCAACACCTAAAAGAGGGGTTGTTATATTTAAAGAGTTAAATATTTTTAAGTTAAACACAATTTATATACAGAAAAATGAGTGAACAGCACTGTGAAACAATTAATAGCATTCTACCAGAGGTAGAGGGGTATGAAAGAGAAAACATATGAATGGATGAACCAAGATCATAAATACTTTTGGAAGTAATCCAATCATTGTAATACAGAAATAACCAGAAATAAATTATAATAGTATCTCTTACATAATGGTAAGAATGGTTATCATTCCATCATGTTGGCAACACCTTTCAAAGTATCGCCAAAAGGCAGAACTACTGATATTAGAAGTCTACACAAAATTGCTACCAGAAGCTCTGTTGACTTCATACACAGACATCGGACTTCTCCCAACTTTTGTTCTGAAATATTTTGAGCACGCAAAAAGTTAGAACACTGCACCATGTATTTATACAGCTCACCCTTAAATGATATATGGGTTTGAACTGTGCGAGTCCACTTATATGTGGATTTTTTTCTGATACAGCATAGTACTCTAAATGTATTTTCTCTTTCTTACAATTTTCTTAACATCATTTTCTTTTCTCCAGCTTACTTCATTGTAAGAATACAGTATCTAATATATATAGCATTCAAAATATGTTAATTGACTGTTCACGTTATCTGTAAGGCTTTTAGTCAATAGCAGGCTATTAGTAATTAAGATTAGGGGAACTCAAAAGTTCTATGTGGATTTTCGACTGCACGAGGGGTCAGCACCCCTGCCCCCACTGTATGGTCAATGGTCAACTATAGTCTGTGTGGTAGGCTTTGAGGGAGTGTGGACATCCTGTTCCTTCACAATTCTATCCAGTGATCTTATTACCCTCAAATAATCCCTGTCTGAACAGATTCTGATTCTTGTGGTTCTACAATGATGTGGTGGGTTTTTTTTCTAGGACTCCTTCTATATTATTGACACTTTTCTATTTAAAAATCTTTCTCTTCTATCCCCTCTTCCCTTTGAAATAACACTATGGTATAAAGAACTTTTTTTTTTTTTCAAATGTTTATATATTTGAGAGAGAGAACAAGAGTGTGGGGGAGGCACAGAGAGAGAGAGAGAGAGAGAGAGAGAGAGAGAGAATCCCAAGCAGGCTCTACACTGTCAGGGTAGAACCTGATATGGGGCTCAAACTCATGAACTGTGAGGTCATGACCTGAGCCGAATATGGAGTCAGAGGTTTAACTGACTAAGACACTCAGGCACCCCAAAGAAATATTTTATTCTATGTGTTATAATCCACTCTCATCATTATTCTTTTGAAGCTCAAACTGTCCCAAATTTGGCAGGACTGCCTCTTAAGTGGTTGGAGATCTGCCCCTTCAAATGGATCCTTGAGACATGCCCTATCTGGCACAAGATAATCAGGTTCACTTTACTGTATACTTTTTCTACCCCAAACCTAGATCAGCCACTTTTTTAAGAAACAGTGGTTCTTTTTAATGGGGAATGGTTTTCAAAAGCTAAAAATCGGGTACTAGGTGAGCTCAACGTTGTAACTGCTAAAATCATATAGGAGACCCTAGTATAAGAAAATTATATTCCCCTGAGAACTTCAAAACAACATCTATCCAAAGGAAAATAACGCCGAGATCTTTAAGTCTACTACTAGCTCTCTATTACCTCACTATGAAAACCAACCATGTTGTGCACTTTTCTTCCCATGAGCTGTTTTCAGAAAAGGACTAAACCTTTCATTTGAAGTTTGCAATCTGATGCCCAGTTGTCTTAAGGTGATTAACATGATTAATAATCCTGACAGTAATGGCCCTACATATATATAATCATGGACAGATATTAAATGGACTTCTCTTCTAGAATAAGAAACCTTGGAACTCTACTGAAGTTCAAATCTTCAGATGCTTTTCTGTCTCTCCTATTTGAGTATTGGAATGGGTGACTGAGGATAGTGGACTGGAGTCCCACACACCTAGACCTCACCAGCAGAGGTCAGGAGAGGACAAGAAGTACAGGGAGGAAAGAGCCCTGTTTAGACAGAATAATGACACTGAAAAGTCTATTGGTCATGTATTTTGAGTAAGATTTCACACCACATAAAATTAAGATACAGTTTTTAAAGACACGAATAGATTCCAATATTCCATAAGCTATTCAAAATGTTGCATTACATAAAGAAACAGCTGAATTCGTGAAAATTCATAGCTTTACATATCCTTTCCTCCTTATTAAAAACATCAATAAGCTCGAAGAAACAATATAATCCATTATTAAGATTGTTCTCTGCCAAATAAATATAATAAGTGTGATTGTTTATTTGTTTAAATGCCTGTTCAGGGGAATCCAAAGCATTCTGCAAATATCAACACTAATTCTCTTAAGAGAGACTGCCTACTACTACCCCTGTTTTAAGCAGAGAACTGCTTTCTGTACAATAACACATGGGCAAAGCTGGAACTAAAACCATGATTACACGACTATGCATTAGTGTACGAGTCTCCCAAAGGGCAGGAAGTGCACACTTTGAGTGTGTGCTTTGTAAAGATTAACACACACGTGCAGAATTCAGCATGGTACTGTTTCCACTGAGGTTGTTCGATGAAGCCATATGTGCACTATTGTTTAGTAGTTTCCTGGAAACTGCAGGGCTTGGCCATTAGGACTAGGCAGTCACTAAGAATACCTGAACTGAACTGAAACCAGAAAAACTGCGGGAAATTCTGATAAACTAAAAAGGTTACAGTCCCCGACTGCTCGTCTGCATGTGTCTGAAGTTCTCATTCCACGATAAAGAAACCAAAAGTATAAAGGGCAGGTCATACAATACACTTGCCGTTGTATAGAAAACTCATACAAAAGGCAGAAGTGGAATCTCAATGAGCAGCCTCAGTATCCTGCCTCTCGCTTCATAAAAGATTGGCAGATGAATATAAAATTATGTCTTATGTTAAATTATTAAGGTATGCATAGATTTTCTGAGTGACTTCCTATTAAACACTTTAAAGTAAATAACCAATTAATTATAAGTATAATTGCACTGGGTAGGTCTTTTATTGCATAGGCAAGACTCTGAAAAAATAAAAATGTAAAAACAACCTCCCTCAAGCATGCATCTTCTACTAGTTTCTGTCTTGTATTTCTTCTTTCGTTCGCTGCCACCTTTCTTGAATCATCTATATCACCAGTTCCCAGACTTGTGGACTTTCTGGACCAGAAAATTATAACAAAGAAAAAGAGAGGTGGGGACACTGAAGGCAGAAGTCTATACCGAGTTACCAGATTTTATTCTGCCAATTATGGGTATCTTTTGTTAAACGATACCTTCCAATTCTTCTCTCCCTAATTTCTTAAATAAAGGCCACTGTAACATTCAAGTGTTTAAGTCACCATATTTAGTGTTATAAAGCAGCCATTACATTCATTTGATTATCCATTCAGCCACCACTTGCTCAGCCTAGACTATGTGCAATGCTCTGTGTTCTGGGGATACAGGACAAAGTAGATTCCACCCCCCCCCCCCCCCCAGCCAAATTACATCCTGGAGAGCAAACACACACACACACACACACACACACACACACACACACACACAAAGAAGTGAGTAACATATTTATAGAATGTGAAATAGTGTTAAGTGTTAAGGAGAAAAATAAAGGAAGGAGGGGGATAATTAGGATGTGGTGGGGGGAGGGAGTTTGCAATTTTAGGTATCATGCCAGGGAAGGTCTTATTCTGAAGGTGAAGGTGACATTTGAGTAAATAGGAAAGGAAATGGAATGGGTCCTATAGCTATGGGGACGAAGGGGGGGAAGCACCCCAGGAGAGGAAGCAGCCAAAGAAGGAATATGGCAGGCGCGCTCTGGAACCACGAAGGAGCACAGTGAGTAAAGAAGAGAAGGCACTGAAAATGAAACAAGTGGGGCGCCTGGGTGGCGCAGTCGGTTAAGCGTCCAACTTCAGCCAGGTCACGATCTCGCGGTCCGGGAGTTCGAGCCCCGCGTCAGGCTCTGGGCTGATGGCTCAGAGCCTGGAGCCTGTTTCCGATTCTGTGTCTCCCTCTCTCTCTGCCCCTCCCCCATTCATGCTCTGTCTCTCTCTGTCCCAAAATAAATAAACGTTGAAAATGAAACAAGAGACTTAACGGAAACAAGGTCATAAAGGGCAATGAAGGTCACTCTGAGGACTTATCCTTTTACTGTGGATACAACTGAAAGCCAAAACGATGTTCCAATCAGAGTGTCACAATCTTACGTGACAGGCTCAATCTATCTCTTTCGGTGAACAGAAAGACTGTGGGGAGAGAGGGGTACAACAGCAGAAGCAGGAAGACAGAAAGCTCCAGAAGAGACATTAACAGTGGACAGGGGGGCAAAAGTGGTGATGATAAGTCATCAGATTCTGAATCCATTTTGAAGGCAGAGCTCATAGGATTGCTGACAGACGAAATGTGGGGTATGAACGAAAGTCAAAGATAACTTACAAGTTTAGACTGAACAACTAGAAGAGTTGAGTTCCCATTTACTGACAAGGGGAAGTCTGTTGACAGAATGGATTTAAAGAGAATAACAGAAGCTCCAGTTTGGACATTCATTAGACATCTAAGTGTAGACATTTAAATGAATGTACCAGGGTACACAAGCCTGGGATTTGGGGAGCCAAGTCATCAACACACAGTTGGCCTTTAGAGCCAGAGACAAGATGAGATGACCAAGGAAATAATACGGATAGGAAAGAGAAGTTCAAGGCCTCGCTCTGGGGCACATCAAAGTACAGAGATCAAGGAGATGAGAAGGTACAAGCAGAGAAACTGAGAAAGAGCAGCCAGTGAGGAAAGAACACGCGGAACGCATGAGAGTTTGAGGGCCAGGAAGAGAGAACGTGTAGGAAGGAGACAGCAGCCTACCGCTTCAAACACACACTGCAGGCAGACCAAGAGTCAGACTGGGAACTGACGGCTGCATCACAGCATAAAGGGAATTAGGGAACTTAATACAGGCCAGAAGGAGGTGGGGATAAGGGGGAAAGCGAAAAATCTGATTGGAATGGATGCAAGAAGGAAATGCAGGAAAGAAATGGAGAAGAAAGAGTAGAGACACCTCTTTCAAGAAGCGTTGCTCTAAGAGCAAAAGAGAATCAGGGCAGTTCTGGAGGTTCTGAGGAGGAAATGGCGCAAAAGAAGATTGGTGGTCTTCAAAAGTATGGCCAACTAATCTTTGACAAAGCAGGAAAGAATATCCAGTGGAAAAAAGTCAGTCTCTTTAACAAATGGTGCTGAGAGAACAGGACAGCAACATGCAGAAGGATGAAACTAGACCACTTTCTTACTCCCAGTCACAAAGATAAACTCAAAATGGATGAAGGACCTGAATGTGAGACAGGAAACCATCAAAACCCTAGAGGAGAAAGCAGGAAAAAACCTCTCTGACCTCAGCCACAGCAATTTCTTACTTGACACATCTCCAAAGGCAAGGGAATTAACAGCAAAAATGAACTATTGAACCCTCATCAAGATAAAAAGCTTCTGCACTGCAAAGGAAACAATCAACAAAACTAAAAGGTAACCGATGGAATGGGAAAAGATATTTGCAAATGACATATCAGATAAAAGGCTAGTATCCAAAATCTATAAAGAGCTCACCAAACTCCACACCCAAAAAACAAACAACCCAGTGAAGAAATGGGCAGAAAACATGAATAGACACTTCTCTAAAGAAGACATCCAGATGGCCAACACGCACATGAAAAGATGCTCAACGTCGCTCCTCATCAGGGAAACACAAATCAAAACCACACTCAGATACCACCTCACATCAGTCAGAGTGGCCATAATGAACAAATCAGGAGACTATAGATGCTGGCGAGGATGTGGAGAAACAGGAATCCTCTTGCACTGTTGGTGGGAATGCAAACTGGTGCGGCCGCTCTGGAAAACAGTGTGGAGGTTCCTCAAAAAATTAAAAATAGACCTACCCTATAACCCAGCAATAGCACTGCTAGGAATTTACCCAAGGGATACAGGAGTGCTGATGCATAGGAGCACTTGTACCCCAATGTTGATAGCAGCACTTTCAACAATAGCCAAATTATGGAAAGAGCCTAAATGTCCATCAACTGATGAATGGATAAAGAAATTGTGGTTTATATATACAACGGAATACTACTTGGCAATGAGAAAGAATGAAATCTGGCCATTTGTAGCAACGTGGATGGAAATGGAGAGTATTATGCTAAGTGAAATAAGTTAGGCAGAGAAAGACAGATACCATGGTTTCACTCATATGTGGATCCTGAGAAACTCAAACAGAAGACCATGGGGGAGGGGAAGGGAGGGGAAAGTTACAGAGAGGGAAGGAGGCAAGCCATAAGAGACTCTTAAATACTGAGAATAAACAGAGGGTTGCTGAGGGTTGGGGGGAGGGGAAAGTGGGTGATGGGTACTGAGGAGGGCACCTGTTGGGATGAGCACTGGGTGTTGTATGGAAACCAATTTGACAATAAATTTCATATAAAAAAAAAAGAAAGAAAAAGAAGATTGGTGGTCTTGTTGTTGTTTTCTGAGAGAGATAATACATTTTACATTGATGGGAAACATCAAGCAGAAAGAGAATGAATTCAGGTGGGAGAGGGAAGAAGAGACTGAGTGATGTCCCTGAACAAGCAACAGTGATCAGAGCCCATAAGCATAGGTGAAAACAGGTATGGTTATGGGCGTTTGTGGAAGTTCTCCTCTGATTGCTTCTATTTCCTTGTAAGAAGTAAGAACATGAACTGAGAGCATGGACGAGGTACTGGAAATCTAAGCAGGAAAGAATGTTCCAGTGGCTGAAATGGAGCAAAAATTCACTAGGAACAGCATGATCTCTAGGCAGCATTAACGTTCGACTGAAGTTTGTGATCATGACTTTAAAGTGAAACCAGTCAGCATGGTTGTGAGTCTTTTCCCAGTTACACTGAGCCAGACAGGAGCAGGCACTGCAGAGGCAGAAAGCTGGCCTCAACGTGGCCTGGAGTTTAGTTCAGAGGAAGCAAGAGAGGCGAGGAGGAGAAAGGTATGTGCGAGTGACTGTAGTGACCTAGAGTAGGATTTCAGCTGGGAAGAGAGGGGAATGAAGACAAGAGTATGGTGAGAGATAATGTCACAGTGGTTCTAGCAGTGGAGTCCAAGGATCAGTGAAGTCAGGGCACTAAACAAGACAGTGGGAACAAACCCTCAGGTTCCCTTTTCAAGGTGGACTGATAGAAGTCATCAATAATCTCCTATCTATTGTCTCACTTGACCTTCCTCTAGTCATTGGATGGACAGTGAGTGTCTCAAAGCAGAAACTATGTCTTATCTGACCCTAGTATTCTAGGCAGTACCTACCCCAGGGCTTGATACACAGTTGCTACTCAATAACGTATCTACTAAGAAACTCATTTGCTAAAACATCAAGGTTATGGTACTGGGAGAGAATGAGGCAGTCACATGACAATTCAACTCTAGGAAGTACCTCTAATGATTTTCATATATATCAATGGCAATTTTGTCTACATCTTAAAGGTATGCTTCATTTTTTTTCAGAAATTTTTGATTTTAGAGAGATTTTCTAAAGTATTTTTCAAATTCTCATTACAATATTTTTACCTCTATTATCTGAAACCCAGCCTCCTTCCCACATCAAACATACACAAACTGAAGATAATCCCAATAAATAGCCTGCCTTTCATTCTGCAATTCACTTTTTGGTACAGAAAAAAACAGAGATGGGGAGGGAACATCTGATGAACCTTAAAACACTGAATCTTGGGGCACCTGGGTGGCTCAGTCGGTTAAGTGTCGACTTCAGCTCAGGTCATGATCTCACAATTTGTGGGGTCAAGCCCCATGTCGGGCTCTGTGCTGACAGTTCAGAGCCTAAAGCCTGCTTTGGATTCTATGCCTCCCCCCCCCCCACCCCTCCCCCTGCTCGCACTCTTTCTCTCTCTCTCTCTCAAAAATAAATAGTAAAAAAATTAAAAAGAAAAAAACCACTCAATCTCTAGTTCTCATGCACATGCACCTATGGAACCAACTCCCTAGCCAACCAAGTATAATGAAGAAAGGTGGAAACACTAAGCTTAAAAACAGTGACAGGTTTACTATACGTAAGATTTCTCTAAGTCCTTAAAAGCTAAAAGACTTACTTGAATAAGGCAAAGTTTTGTTGTTGTTGTTTGTAGGAAATTTGATACAGCCTCATGGAACAGTTCTGAAACAAAAAACTATGGGTCTAGAATGGTGCTTTATTAGCCAAAGAGTGCCTGAGAATCGCTTCAGAAGCTTTCCGCAGATGTCCTGAGTTCCTGCCCAGAGAGTCTGACCTAACAGACGGAAGAAGGTCCCAGCAACCATGCTCTGAAAGGGCTCTGCATTCAAAGCATGAATGAGAAGTGGACTGGGTCCTAGACTGAGAGCTAACTGTCTAGCATACAAGTCTCTGATGACTGCTACCTTTCTTTTTTTCTCAACTATCTATCAGAAGTTCCAAAAACCTCCTAAAATTATTTCACCATTAATTCCTTCCTTACTGTGGTATACTCTGGGTCAAACTCGAACAATGCCTATACCATTTACATATAAGCCGGCACTCAAAATCACAGAGGTGGTGGATTTTATCCCTCTGATAAACATAACTCACTAGAAACGAAAAATAAATGTGGAGCTGGACTCACCCGTTCCACAGCCGCATTATGATATGGGAGCTCCTCCTCGCTGCAAAGGAAGAACAGTAAATGTGAAATAGTGGAGATCACAGTAGCTTTTTATTTTTATTTATTTATTTTTTAAGCTTATTTGAGAGAGAGAGCGAGCAAGAGAGAGAGTGCTTGCACGGGTGAGCAGGGACAGGGCAGAGAGAGAGGCAAAGAGAGAATTCCAAGCAGTTTCCATGCTGTTAGTGCAGAGCCTGATGTGGGGCTTGAACCCATGAACTGTGAGATCGTGACCTAAGGTGAAATCAAATCGGACACTTACCCAACTGAGCCACCCAGGACCCTCCACAGTGAACTTTTTAAAAATTATATACCTACAGGTACCTATGATATACGACCATTTGTCTGTCATCACAAGAATGGATCAAACTACATAAGCTTCCACTCTACCAAATTCAATATAAAACAACTGGCTATTTTGTAACCACAATGGCCCCTCTCTTTAAATCTCTAGACATACACTGTCCAAGACAGTCATTTCTAGCCACATGTAGCTATTTAATCTTAAATGTTAAATTCAGCCACAGTACAAGCGCAAGACAGTCATGTTGACAGAGGCTACTGTTTTCAATAGTGCGTATATAGGAAGAATGGTCTTAAAATTGCCAAAAAGTCCTACTGGACAACACTGCTGTAGACAGGAGGGCAGGAACCTTCTTCTGTGAAGGTAACCATTTAAACAGTAAATATATTAGGCTTTGCAGACCATACAGCCTTTTTCATGACTATTAAACTCTGATGCTGTAACGTGCGAGCAGACATAGACAATATGAAGACGGCATGCAGTTTTAGTCCCGCAAAATGTTTACAGAAACAGGTAGTGAGCTGAAGGTGACCCCCTACTCTATACCATCTCCTCAACTCTCTGGTTCAAACCATGGCCTATAACAAATGATTGGCTTAAAAAAAATGGTATAAGGGAACAAAATTACCTCCAATAGATTGATGAATTAAAAAGAAAAATCTAGGGGCACCTGGGCGGCTCAGTCGGTGAAGTGTCCGACTTCAGCTCAGGTCATGATCTCACAGTTTGAGGGTTCCAGCCCTGCGTTGGGCTCTGTGCTGATAGCTCAGAGCCTGGAGCCTGCTTCGGATTCTGTGTCTCCCTTTCTCTGACTCGCACTTTGTCTGACTCCCCCACTCGCACTTTGTCTCCCTCTACCAAAATAAAGAAGCATTAAAAAAAAAAAAAAATTAAATGAAAAGAAAAATCTAACTCTATAAATCAGGAAAGCTTCATTTGCCAAAACTTTAATGGGGATGAGATTTTTAAATGTACAACAAAAGATGAAATTCATTTTTCGAATACTGTAATTCTGTGATACCACCCCTAACCTAAAACATGCTAAGACTCTTGTATTAACTGCCCAAAGTATAAAGACAAGGCACTGTCTATAACAAAGTTATGTGCTTTCAATTGCTACCTCAGCAGTATTGATGTCTTGGCAATGATACATAGATTCTTGTCTTCATTTCTCTTGAACCACAAAATCCCATTTTTAAGAGTGCAACGCATTAGTATTCAAGAGTCTAGTATTTCCAAAGGCATGCTTGCTACTCTGAAGAGTCCTTAGGTGAACCACAAACCAATATATAGCAATGGAACTGACAAAAAGTGTAATAGCTGAAACAGGTGGTAGAGAGAGAGTCCAAACCCCTCATTTCAGAGATAAGAAAACCAGCATTTTCACTAAGTCACAGTCACTCAGTCTAATACAGAGATGCTCAAAACTATCAAACCCTGTGGTTCAAACGAAGATGGACAAGACCTTCAGATTATGCAGGAGAAGATGAGGAAGAGGCTGAGAAACCAACTCTTGAGAAAAGAAAAAACACCTCTGAGGATTTAATAGAAAAGTCTTTTTTTAAAAAAATGTCAAGTGTCCACACCTTGGGTTTTTTATGTCTTCCATTGTGCTCACAGTCTACATGTCCCTGATCCCTGCAGCCATTGAGGTATGAATGGCACAGCACGTAACTTCTGGTTTAAAAGCGCATCCATCCATTCCTCAACTGTTGGCAGAAAAGGGCTTATCAACGCCGCTGGAATCTATTTCTTAGGTGAAGGGGTCAGCAGAGATGTCCCGAAAGCACAGGAACGTCTGGCACCCTTTGTGCACACCACGACAGGTGTTTCTGGAGCGAGCGGGCTGCCCTGGGCAACAGCAGTTTCTCGTGCAGCTGATGTGAACAGATCCTGGTAACTGCCTACTTGAACCTTCCTGACTGCAAATGAAGTGCCAACTCCGGCTGCCTACCAAAGGACGAGTTCTCTGAAGGTGCCGGGTACATTTCTGTGGCGTTCTTCTATTTACTAAACAAGACCCACACATTTTGCTGTGCCTATTCTAAACACTGAATCAGAACCAAGTTTTGTATTTGTCTGTAGAATGGTGTGGACCATGTATCGGCTCAGGCTACGTGGCCTATGTTGGGCAGGTCCTACAGAATGCACTGGTGAAATTCAAGATGAGACAGGACTGCCCTCAGCATCCCACTCCATCTTAACATCAAACCATACTACTGAAACCCCTGGGACAGAGACATGCAGGAATGTGTGTGTGTGTGTAAGTATATGTATATATACACATGTATATACACACACATATATATAATCCAAATATACACACACACACACACACACATATATGCAAATATATACACATATATATATTTGGATATATACATATATATATTTGGATTATATATATATATGTGGATATAAATACTATATATATATTTTTGGATATATATATATATACATTTGGATATATATACATATATCCAAAGTAAGTCTTAGGCAAACTCCAAAAGTAGACACACTTGGTCTAGGATCTCCCTCCACCTCAATGTTTTACATTGTTTCCTTTTGCCCTGTCACAACCCCACCAGGATCTGATTGTCTATGCAGCACCTCCATCATATCCCTACTAACTCCTACTAACCAAGCCTTTATTTATATGCATTTTAAAAATTTATTCCTTAAATTTTTTGTTTGAGATATAACTGACCATAACATTACACTAGTTTTAGGTGTACAACATAGTGATTTTTTTTAATTTTCTTTTTTTAATGTTTATTTTTGAGAACGAGACCGACACAAGTAGGAAAAGGGCAGAAGAGAGCGGGAGACACAGAATCTGAAGCCACCTCCAGGGTCTGAGTTGTAAGCACAGAGCCCGATGTGGGGCTCGAACTCATGCACAACAATTTGACATATGTATATATTACAAAATGATTACTATATTAAGTTAACATCCATCACCACACACGGTTACAAGTTTTTGGCTTTTTTCCTTTTGATGAAAACTTTTAAGATCTACTCCCTTAGCAACTCTAAAATATACAAATATTAACTATCATCACCATGCTGTGCACTACATTCCCAGCACTTACCTACCTTATAACTGGAAATTTGTACCTTTTGATCACATTCACTCATGTGCCTACCTCCCACAGCCACCATCCCCCATCTGGCCTCTGGCAACCACCAACCTGTTCTCTGTATTTGTAAGTTCATTTGTTTGTTGCTTGTTTGTTTCAAATTCCACATATAAATGATAACATACAGTATTTGTCTTTCTCTATCTGATTTATTTCACTTAATGTCCTCAAGGTCCATCCATGTCATCATAAATGGTAAAATTCCATTCTTTTTTGTGGCTGAATAATATGCCTCTGTGTGTGTGTGTGTGTGTGTGTGTGTGTGTGTGTGTGTGTGTGTGTGTACACACATTTTCTTTATCCATTCATCTATCAATGAACACTAAGGTTGTTTCCATGTTTTGGCTATTGCAAATAATGTTGCAGTGAACACAGAAAACAAAAATCCTTCTGAGACTGTGATTTCCCTTTGGATAAATACCCAGAAGTAGAATTGGTGGATCACACTGTAGTTCTATTTTTAATTTTTTGAGGAACCTCCCTACTGTTTTCCACAGTAGCCGCACCAATTTACGTTCCTACCAGCAGTACACAAGGGTCCCTTTTTTTCCACATCCTTGCCAACACTTGTTACTTCTTGTCTTTTTGATAATAGCTATTCTAACCGGTGTGAGGTGATATCTCATTATCTCATTGTGATTTTAATTTGCATTTCCTTGATGACTGGTGATGTTAACCATCTTTTCATGCACCTGTTAGCCATGTGTATGTCTTCTTTGGGAAGATGTCTATTCAGGGTCTTTGACCATTATTTAATTTGACTGTGTTTTGCTACTTAGTTGTAGGAGTTCTTTATATATTTTGGATATTAACCCCTTATCAGATACCTAATTTGAAAATACTTTCTCCCATTTGGTGCATTGCCTTTTTAAAAATTTTTTTTTAATGTTTATTTATTTTTGACAGAGAGAGAGAGACAGACCATGAGCGGTGGAGGGGCAGACAGAGAGGGAGACACAGAACCCGAAGCAGGCGCCAGGCTCCGAGCTGTCAGCACAGAGCCCAACGCGGGGCTTGAACTCACCAACCGCGAGATCATGACCTGAGCCAAAGTCGGATGCTCAACCGACTGAGCTTCCCAGGCGTCCCAGGTACGCTGCCTTTTTATATGCTGTACAAAAGCTTTTTGGTGAGATGTAGTCCCATTTGTTTATTTTTGCTTTTGTTGCCTCTGCTATTTGTATCAGATCCACAAAATCACAGCCAAAACCAATGTCAAGGAGCTTTGTGCCTACGTTTTCTTCTAGAAGTTTTATGGTTTCAGGTCTTACATTCAAGCCTTTAATCCACTCATTCTGCTGCCTGTGCCTGCCCAGTGCCCCCACTGCCACTTATTAAAGAAATTGTCCTTTCCCTACTGTAGTAAATTAAATGACCATACATGCGCAGGTTTCTTTCTGGACTCTCATGTCTGTTCCAATGCTCTATGTCTCTATTTTTGTGGCTATACCATAATGTTTTGACTACTAGAGCTTTGTAATATACTTTGAAATCATGAAGTGTGATGCCTCCAGCTTTGCTCTTCTTTCTCAAGACTGCTTTAGCTATTTCGGTCTTTTGTGGCTCCATACACGTTTTAGGATTGTCCATGTACTATTTCTGTGAAACATGCCACTGGAATTTTGATAGACAGTATACTGAATCTGTAGATAGCTTTGGTTAGTATGGATATTTCAACAAAATTAATTCTTCCAATCCATGAGTATGGAATTTCTTTCCATTTATTTGTGTCATCTTCCATTTCTTTCATCAACATCTTAGAGTTTTCAGAGTGTAATTCTTTTTCTCCTTGGCTAAACTGATTCCTAGATCTTCTATCTTATTTTTTTATGCAGTTATAAACAGGATTATTTTCTTCTCTTTTTGATAGTTTTTACTAGTATATAAAAACTAGTTGCATTTGCATTCATCTGGCACTCACATATAAAAATGCAACTAGGGGTGCCTGGGTGGCTCAGTCGGTTAAGCGGCCGACTTCGACTTCAGGTCATGATCTCTTGGTCCGTGAGTTCGAGCCCCGCGTCGGGCTCTGTGCTGACAGCTCAGAGCCTGGAGCCTGTTTCAGATTCTGTGTCTCCCTCTCTCTCTGACCCTCCCCTGTTCATGCTCTGTCTCTCCCTGTCTCAAAAATAAGTAAAACGTTAAAAAAATTTTTTTAAATAAAAATAAAAATGCAACTAATTTATATATTGATTTTGTATCCTGCAACTTTACTGAATTCACTTATCAGTTTCAACAATTCTTTGGTGGAGTCTCAGGTTTTCTATATATAAGATCCTATCATCTGCAAAAAGAGATAGCTTTACTTCTTCTGTTCCAGTTTGGATGCCTTTTATTTCTCTTTCTTGTCTAACTGTGCTGACTAGAACTTCCAGTACTATGTGAATAAAAGTGGCAAAAGTGGGCATCTCTGTCTTGTTTCTGCAGGAAAAGCCTCAGCTTCTAACCACTGGGTATGATGTTAGCTGTGGGTTTGTCATATGTGGCTTTATTTATGATGAGGTCCATTCACCCCATACCTGCTGTATGTTGAATTGTGAAAACAGTCTTGAAACTCCTTAGATGGACGAAAGAGCAAGAATGTGGTCAAGTTTTCCTACAATGGATTTTCCTGCACTATTACTCCGTACCTGACACTTTTTATATGAAATCTGCTGTGTGCACAGCACTGATCTCCACAGAACTTTTCCTCTTCAAATCTCTGTGATGGCAAGCATTAATTTTCACAGCCTTCCAAGGAAAAAGCAAGGAGGGGATTGCTGCCGAACCGAAAGCTACACACAATGTCTAGGATACAGATGTGAGTCACAGCACCAGCCTCAGGCACAGCAGCTGGCAGGTGTGAGGAAGGAGTACACTACACGTTGCTGAGTCAGTGTACGAAAAAACGGTGACCCCATGCTGCATGCATCTGTGCATCTTTATCTGGCACCTAAATATCCATCAAGTAAAAGAAAGACCAAAATCTGCATGAGTGCAGAGTATTCCTTCAGTTAGCAAACTACAGCCCCAGGATCAAATCTGGTCCACGGCCTGCTCTTGTGAGTAAAGAAAGGTTCAACGGAACACCGCCACGCTCAGTCATGTGTTGTCTGAGGTTGTTTTCATGCCACGACAGTAGAGTTGAATAGTTATGACAAAGATCATGCGGTCCACAAAGCCAAAAATATTTACTATCTGGCTCCTCACAGAAAATGTTTGCCTACCCCTACTTTAAAAAACAAAGGTTTGGGGGCACCTAGTTGGCTCAGTCAGTTGAGCGTCTGACTCTTGATATCAGCTCAGGTCATGATCTCACAGCTGTGGGACTGAACCCCGCATCTCGGTGGGCGCAGAGGGTGTAACCTGCTTGGAATTCTCTCCCTTTCCGTCTGCCCCTCCCCTGCTCGCCTGTGCTCTCTCTCCCCCTCTCTCAAAATAAGTAGACAAACTTAAAAACAAAGCAAAACAAAGGTCTGTCCTCTATGAATGAGACACACAGAAGTTGCTTAAAGAAAACACCAAGCTGACAGCAAGAAGCTATGCCTCATAGAAACACAGCAAATAAAAACAACACAGTCATCCCTGGAAAGAGAGGGGCCTTAACTGCATCTATTTTCATCTGTTTTAAACTTAAAAGAATTATTAACGAGAGTGTATGTGACTGTAATTTTTGGCATATTTCTGTGAGATAAACTTTCATTTGGCAACTTAACACTTGTTAAAATCTGTAAGTTAAATATATTGACTAAATTTTGTTTTGAAGTAAATTTTGTCTAAATTTAGATTTAACTCTAATCAAAAGGATCGGTCGGGTAGAAAAGTTCTCAAGCTCTTGTCATCAAAACAGATGTCCTATGAAAACAAAAACACCTTTATTTTGGTTTCCAAATATTTATGTAGTCATAGTAAACTACAATCTGCTAAACTTTATATACACATTTTGATTAGTTAAAAATCTAAAGCTTCACATTAATTTTATCTTTATTTTTGATACGATTTCCTTCTAATTCTATAAATAACTTATGACCTAAAAGCTCGATCTATCATGTCCAAATTCCAAGCATTCTTCACTAAACAGACGAGTGGTGACTACTTTTGATACAAATGTTGCAAGTTCTCTAACTCTTCACTAAGCTTGATTTCTCCATTCTCCGGATGTAAGTAACCCTGTCGCAGGGACGCGGACCGGGGCTAACCCCCATCTCTGAATACTAAACAAAGACCTTCCTGTTGCAGCATCGAGCCAGGCTGGTTTGGCAACAGTTTTTATATTTATTGTGAAATCTATTATAAAACCACGTTAGTCCTATACTGTATTTGTGAATACAAATACATGCCTTCTTCACATATCATAGCAAGTAATTTAAGTCACTAAAACTGTAATTAGATATGAAGTCAGCAGCCTTCAAAGAAGATTACAAAGTGACTTCTGGCTATTGTACTGTATTGACACTGACACTTACAACCTGAATTCACCGCAGAACCAATCAAAATTGCAAAGAACTAAAACAGCAGAAAGAAATGCTCTTTGATCAAGGTGTGACAGAACGCAGTGTCTAAATGCCTAGACCAAGGGACTTTATTCAATAGTGCAAAAACACTTCTTCAGGCTACAGTGATAAGCAATGAAAGGCACCAGCAGCAACCTCTAGAGAAAGCGTCTTACTTAAATTAGGCGTTGTAACAAAAAATCTATGACTTTGGTGAAATTTAATGAAGCCTAACATTACACTAAAATCCATTTCTATGCTTCATTATTTTCATTTGCGCCGGATGCTTCAAAACTGCATCACAGTATAAATTTAAAAAGTGAGCGTGATCATATGAGAACCGGTGCCAGTTGGCTTCATTTTCCGAGGAGTGGTGAACTGAGCTATCCAACTATACCTTCACACAAGCAGTCGCTTTCAACGGTGTCCTCTTTAGGCCCTCCTTTTCCCCTTTCGATTTTCTTTCTAGGCATCTCAAGGCACTTCTGTGTTTCTCTTACTGAACACACAGGAGGGTGGTGATGCACAATCCGGAAGACAGGCCCTGCTGCAAAACTACATCCCTCATCGGACACCTACTGTCAACACAACGTGGGCCAGTTGCCCGACTTCTTTCTGCTTCAGTTTCATCTAAAAAAAGGATAAATAAGAGCGCCTATCCCAAGGAGTTTTTGAGAGGAATCAAAGAGTTATCCATGTAAAAGGCTTAGAACAGTGCCTGGCACACAGTAAGTGCTCGATGAATACTGGCTAATATTATTATTATTTTTTTTTTATTTAAAAAAATTTTTTTTCAACGTTTATTTATTTTTGGGACAGAGAGAGACAGAGCATGAACGGGGGAGGGGCAGAGAGAGAGGGAGACACAGAATCGGAAACAGGCTCCAGGCTCTGAGCCATCAGCCCAGAGCCTGACGCGGGGCTCGAACTCACAGACCGTGAGATCGTGACCTGGCTGGAGTCGGACGCTTAACCGACTGCGCCACCCAGGCGCCCCAGTGGCTAATATTATTAAGATAAATTATTGATTGACTAAACATGTTGTTTCAAGCAATGAGAAATGAGGTTTTAGGTAATTATTAGATCCTTTTGGAATGCAGTTTCTTTCATATGTAGTATTACATTAGACCATTTTATGATACAAACATCTCTTCTAGTGGTTCACTTCCAATATATTGTATATACAATATACCAAATATACAAAGGAGGTCAAAATCAGCTGAGTTATATTTCACCTTCTGAATCAAAATCTGGGATAGAGCCCAGAAATTTATTTATTTTTAATTCCCAGCTGATTCTAACGTGCAGGCAATTTTGGGACCTACTGATCCTGACAGGGCTAAATGTGCAAATTATCCTTCAGTCACATACCTCGGTTCTGCACACTAACCCACACAAACATGCAATCATTTCCTGACACATTTGTGGCTAAGTTTGATTTATTAAAAAAAAAAAAAAAGTGGAAGTGGGGGTTTAATTTGAGAACAGTATTTCATCATAGTTAAACATTGCTCTGTCGGTCTGTTGAAGTTCTGAGTCTTCTAATTATAACTACTCAGGAGAACACTCTGGTTATGCTAATGTCATTAGGTATAATAATAACACCTTAAATTTGTCCACACCTTTATATAGTACTCTATCGTTTCACTTCTTCAAAGCTTCAACTATACTCTAGGTACGCAGAGCAGTAACTGATTCTGCTTTATAGATGAGGCACTAAAGTGTTATCTGATAGCAGCAAAGCCACAAGAAAGGGCATTCTCCAACTCCCAGAACTGTTTCTGTTAATTTGTTTGCTTGTTCAACCCAAAGAAAAACATGATACAAAAAAATACTTCCTAAATGCAACAAAACTCAACAGAAGGAGAAAACAAAGTCTGAGTACTACAAGTTGCTGCTATGAACTATCAAGAAATTACATTTTTTCTCCAAAATGTAATCATGTATCATAAATTGAAAAACCCTTTTCAATTTATACTTTATAATAAATCAGAGTGGGAAAAAAATAAATTTGAACGAGAAATTAATCACTAAATTGGATGGAACCAAACAAACTGTAGAGATGATGAGGAGTCTCCAGCCTGTGGGAATCCGCCTAAACAATGCCAGAACCAGAGCGGGCAGATGCTCGTCACGAGCGAGATGTTTCCAAGAGTCAACACCACTTCAGCCACTTTACTTTATAGTAGTCTAGACCTCCCTCAACTCTTTACATAACATACTCAGGATAAATGGAATTAATTTTGAGAAGCAATAACATGGAGACATTTATAACTATAGGAAAGATCAACAGCAGTGCTTTTCATTGCTCATATTTAGGCTGCATAACACTAAAGTTCTAATTGCTAATTATTTTTAAAACGCATTTACATAAAATGAAATGTTTTGTAATTATTTCTGAAATACAAAGTGTTATTCATTTCCATTTAATTCTGCTAAATTATTGATACAACTCATTTATTGCACTTTATGTCCCTACTAAAATACAACAAATATTAAAAATTGTATTCTTAACTGTAGTTCAATTTTAATCATAGAGGTTAAAAATGCTAGGAATTTAATAACAAAAAGCACACTGCAGGACCAGTCCGGGCATCTCCTTCATAGCAGGGCTATTAAAAATAAAGAAAATCAATATAATGGGTCACCATAGAAACATCATAATAAAAAGTTAACTTTCAATCGATACAACTTACTGTAAAAAGCCAAATCTGTCCGTGACTTTGTAAACAAGGTAATCAGCATCCTCCCAAGGTTCAATCTCTGCACCTTCTCGTCCCTGTAATAGGGAACAAAGAAGGATATGACTGGGAATTTATAAAACTGAATAATTATTCAGAATAAAAAGGTCACAAGAGTTATTTTTTATAAAGAGCTAGAAATCAGGCATTATCACCCTAAATTAACTTTTTAAAAAAACGACTTTTGGTAATAGAATCACCATTTCCTGGGTACAGGCTTCAGAAGGTCCCATATGTCAGCAAGAACTGACATGCAGCTAAGCCCTGATTTATCAGACCTGGGTTCCTGTGAGAAGCCAACTGGGGACGTGGGAGCAACGAAGGGCAAGAAAGCCACTCGGGAAGGAACTGCCAAACTTCAATGTTTTTGAATCAACCTGTCTTGGAAAAAAAACTCTTTCATGCCTTCTCATCCAAACTTCTCAGAACAGTAAGCTATCCACCTTGTCTCTCTACTTCATAGCTACATCAGCCTGGACATGATTCTTGCCAAGGTCAAAAATGATCTTCCATTGTCCAATCCAGTGGACACTGCTCGGTTCTTATCTAGAGGACTCTGCTCGGTGTGCCCGTCAGTGTTGCACATTCCCCATGCCTCAAGCTCCATGACACCAGCCTCTCTTGGCTCTCCCCATACCATCCAACTCTTCTTTTGATGGGTCTTCACAGATCCCTCTCAGTGTGCCCAGAGCCCTGCCCTCAGACCACTGCTCTTCTCATTGTACTTCTGAGGCCGTGAACTAGCACTGATTAGTAGGAACCCCAAATGTCTACACCAACCCATCACATTTCAGACTCATACCCAACTGTCTTGTGGACCCCTCCATCTGCATGTATTTTATCAATGACTGTACAACGGCTAGCCCAGTCACTAAGTGTTAACTGCATGGAAAAAAAATTCATACAAACATGAATGAATGACATTTCTACTGATTTTAAGTTAGTTAAGCAGTTAAATAAATTAATTAGGTTTTTCATAGATCACACTAAAATCTATTCACAATAATGGGAATTTGTGTCAGGTTGTTCCAAACAACCAATTTAAAAACGAACTCCGGGAACATAGCTGTTAAGTTGAGCACCGCCTGTATGCCTCCCTGGGGGCAGGGCACAGTCCAGATGACTTTCTATAATTTGATGCTCCTGTTATTCTCACAAATAATCAAAAGCAACAGATATGAAATTACATGCAAGTGATATAAATATAAAACATGACATTTATAAATCACTGCCTACAACCCATTACAGACCTCAAGAGGTAAAGTAATAATGAGGAGACATGTGAACTGTCAACAACTGTAATTTTCTAAAGCATCAAAAACCAGATTTCATAACTAACAAAGAGATAAAATGCTAATGGAGATTATATATAATGTATAAGTTCAAATTTTCAGATCCGTGTTAAAATTTTAATACCACATATAAATTATAAATAAAATGGGTATTTAATTTTATATACTAACATATTCAAATATTTATTGAATACCTAGCATGAGTCAGAAACTATTCTAGATATTCAGAATATAAGAGTAAATCAAACAAAAGGTATTCTTACCCTCCATTTACATTCTAGGAGTGAGAGTAGACGAAAAACAAAGTAAGCGTAATATAAAGTATGCTGACATAAGTGCTGTGGTGAAAGAGAAAGGAGAGAACAGGGACCCAGAGAGCCGGGGAAGGAGGGGGTATTTGCTATTACACAGTGTGGTCAGAGAAGATCTCACAAAGAAGGTAGCATCTGGGTAAAGATCGGAAAAAGGTGAGACAATGAGGTCTGAGACTATCTAGGATATAACGTTCTGGGCAGAAAAAACGGCCAGCGCAAAGCTCAGTGTGTAGGGAGAACAGCAAGAGACCAGGGTGGTTGGAGCAGAGGGAAGAAGAGAGAATAAAGATGACTTCAAAGGTCACATGAAATAAATAAACTGCTTCTGTAATTCAAGCTCTCCAAAAAACAAATCCATTTCTATTTATATGTTTTTTCTGATAAAACAGACTCAAAGAGTAAATCTGAATACTTACTCTGTCATATTTAGCAACTATTTCGGCTCGCTCCTGGGCAAGTTTGAGGGCTACATCCTGGTCCGAATCTGTGGAGAGAACGAGTTTAGATGAACTGTTATTTAAAAAACCATAAAGTTAATTAATTATAAACCTAAGGTAAAACAAAAAAATAAACAATAAATCAATATTGCCTAAAAGGACAAACTAGCCAAATCAAATAAACTTAAAAGGCTGAGTTAATTATCTATAACTACGGCTTTGAAATATCAACATATCTACCATTTCAGTAGTATATATGATATTCAAAAGAAAGTAAATTTATTAACATGGCATTAACTTAGAAGAGATGATAAATCTTATCCCTCAAGAATCAATTTTGGATCTAATTTCGGAGAAACAAGTGTTGAAGTTGAAACAAACCGAAAGCTCAAAGTTTTCAGATGAAACCCATCTGGGTATATGATGAGAAGAACATTCAAGAATGCTTTTACAAATTGAGGTAATCTGTCCACAAAATAAACAGTGTTAAGATACACTTCAAGAGTTAGAAAAATTATTTCTCCTACATGATGAAAATAATCACTCCTTCATTGGGTCCCTGAGGTCCTCCCTCACCAAATGCCTCAATTACTATGCTAATCTCCAATTCTGCTGCACACATACCCTTCTTTCTTACCACCACCAGGTATCCCTGAAAAATACAAATCTGGTAAGAGTGGTAGAGATCACGACATGAAATAGCATGCATATGATGACACACCCCAAGTACCATAAAGAAAAACAAAAGACCAGGGACAGGCTATATCAAAGGTACCTCTTATCACGAAGAAAAACACAAGCACTCCACTGGAAATGTGGGCAATGGCCATGAGCAAGAAATTCCCAAGAGTAACAATAACAGCCACAACCACATCTGTGTTCTCACTAACTCCCTGGCAGACAGGACGATATTGCCTGGCAGCAGGTACTGTGAAAAGCTCTTTACATCCCTCATCCCGTTTATGTCTCACCACGACTCCCTACCATAGGTAGCATATGAGGCCTGGAGATTTAGCCCACTGTCTAAGGTCACAAAACTACTAAAGAGCAAAACTGGGACTCAAATCCAGACAGTCATGACTCCATAGCCCGTAATTTTAAGGATAATTTTATAAAAATGACCGCTAAAGACACAAGAAAGAAAAATAATAATAAAGACACAGGAAAGGACTTGCAGTGAAAGATGGCAGACACAACACACTTTCATATTCATTCCTCTGGAAACACTAAAGTGACTCTACAGGGATTCTTCAAACCCCCTCCCTCAAAGGCCCAGCAAATGGTGGCTCCTGAGGAGAGGGAAGGGTGGGGTTAGACCCAAGAAAGGTGATGAAAGGAGTCAACTCCCCCGAGACACCGAAGGGGATGTGCATGCGTACAGAAGAGGTTAGGTGTGGGGAAGAAAAGCACATCTTCGCCCTCCACAGCAGGAAACCAACACATACTGCCTGCGACTGTGGAAGTGGGAAGTGGCAATCCAGGCTTGCTCTCTAGCACTACTATGGAAGAAAACAGAAAACGAATCAGCCTGGGAGAGAAAGGTGGTTACTTCTGTGAGGTGGGCTGTGGGGAGGGAGGAGTATGGAAGTCAGCTATTTTTCAAAATAAGTCCTACAGACTGCTGAATCTTTAAACCAAGTATAGCTCTGATAAAAATAAAATCTAAATTTAAAAGCCAAGGAATGGGAAAAAAATCACACTTATTAGAAACTCAAGAAATACAAGTTTTAAAATATGTTTGTACTTAGACTGACAAAAAATGCACTGATGTTACTCAATGTTGACGAAGAGTGTGGGGAAATCTGCAGTAGCTTACTCTGGGGGAGACTTATCTTTCTGGAAAGCAATTTGATAATATGTCCCCAGAATCTTAAAAACAGGCATGTCCTTTACCTAACAATTTCACCTCTGGGGATTTAGGCCAATGAGATCATCAATATAATAGGAAAAATTGGAAAAAAATGGGAATTTGTCAATTTTTAAAAGTTTATTTGGGAAAAAATGTTTATGTCACTGCTTTTCTCAGACTGTCAATACGCTCTCCTCTGGGGGAAATGTGAATAAATAATAGAATGGTTCAATAAAATAACAAAAATGCAGACTAGATCTTCACAGTGAACTAATGCAGTCAAAAGTCTGCGATAATCAACTCAATTATATATTCATTACCCTAGTCTAGACTTAGGGACCTCTGTCAATTCCTTTTCCCTCTTCTGTTGCCCAGTTTTACAACATTACACTCACATTTCTCCAAAAGGGTAGGGAAAGCAAATTTAAAAAAATTAAACTCGAACTAGGAAAGTTGACCACTTATTAAATTCCACTTCCATTATCAGAACAACGAAGCATGAATATCTACAGTGATCAGGCCAAATTCAATGGATGAGTGCTTTCTTTGAATGTATTCTATATCAGACCTTCATTGCTGCTACAGTCATAGGAGTCTCAACCGTCTTTCCTACTTAACAATGAAAGGCTTAAAAGTATAAAGGCAAGAACTGAAAACAGTACAGAGTTGAAAAGATGCAAAGTATCCCAAGAAAGCATCATTGTGGCAAATTATAAAATATAAAGCTTTCCAGGGATCATCTCCAGTCTAGAGATTTCCAAAAAGGAAAAAACCTAACCACGTAATAGAGGTCATATTGAAATTGGATGAAATTGTATCCTAATTTCAGGAGAGAAAAATCATGTACTTTAAACATGGTTAGAGTAGTTGACTTGGCTCTAAATCAAATAAAGTAAGTTCTAAATCTTTAAATTCCTTTAGAACTTTCTTGTCCTTGTATTTCCTTGTGGAGAGAAAATTCTGTAATGCTGACAAATGTGTTCTAAAAAAAGTGTGAATTTAAAGGCATACTAATTTTATAAAATATAGCCAAACCTGCTTCCCAGAAGAGACTAAATGTAAATGCCAATTGTTCCCAACATGGAGTGCAAAGACATTATTTAATAATCCACATTGTGAGGTAACCATCTTTAGAGTAGGAAGTTAATATCCCTCTGCAGAATTCACTATAGTTAAATTATGTATCATAGTGTCTGATCTATAGTTGAGAAGTTTATGAAGAATTGCACTAGAATCCTCCCTTTGATTTCATTCTGAAAGCTTATTTAGAAATTCCATTGCAAGAACAAAGAATTTGCCCTAAAACATTGAAGACAAAGGGTTATCAACAGCTGCCTTGTGTCTGTGTGCAAGTGTACACAAAGTTCCAGGCACCTATCAAACAATGACAGTTGTGTTATTCGGCACCTACATCACATGTCATTACTTAATTTAAAAAACCTCTATTACATTATTCAAGCCAGATGAAATAAAATTATTTTTACTGACTTCACATCTAAGGCAACAATGTTTCAAAGAAAAAAGGCATGTTTTAAGCAGTAAAAATAGAGAGCCACTGGATTAAACACGCAAGTATACAGTAAAACCTATCTGGGCACAAATTTATGGAAGATAATGACAGCTATCGCATCTTATGAAGCATTTCAAAAAGTGACAACTCTAACATTTCCAGAAGCCTTCTAATTCCCTTTAAACACAAGAACTTTTAAGAATCAAGCATCCTCCTGAAAGACATTTTTTAAAAGCAGGCAATGTAGCTGAGTATCTCTCACTCAATTAACACCACGTTGTAATGAACAAGTCATTCACAGTCATTAAATTTCAAATTCAGTTTGTCCAGTAGAACAAACCTCAAAGCGGACATTCTTCCTAGTGTACATTCTGACAGGACTACTATAAACAAATCACCTATTCCAACTTAAGAAGTACTTTACCATTTGTTAGACAGTTAGTCCGGCCCTGGGAATTAACGGCGGCTTCAGTCCTCATAGATTAAACTTATCTACTCCAAGATTTCATTATTATTTTACAGTTCTCAAGCACACCAGGCGAGTTAGGTGGTGCCTCACACATTCTTGCAACAAACTGAAACAGAAAAGTGGAAGGCAGCTCTACTTTCAACTATTTGTGAAACAAGCACAAGAAAGAAAACGTTTCTAAGGGAGAAGAAAAGACCTTTCTGTGGCTACACGGACTCCAGATATTCTAACAAAGATGATGTTTGTTGAGGGTAAAAACAGGTCTTTCAGGCCAGATCCCAAGTATGAGCCACAGCAGCCTACACCCGGCATTTCCATCTGACAACAAACAGGGGCTTGAGACAAGCCGCTTTAGAACACGCCTTCACCTCCTGCTGCAAAGTTAACCACATGCCTACTACTTGCCCTAAATTTTGTCATAAAGCAACAAAGAAAATTGTTATTGAAAACATTAAACTAAAACTAGGTAGGAATGTTCCCCTCAAACACATTTCATTCTTAACATAATTTTTAATGTGAGAACGTCAGCCTCTATTTCAGACACTAAATGAATACAAGCTAAATTTTGGAAGGTTTTGGAAAGTTTTAACACACCACACATATACAAGTGAAACACGTTTTAGGGAACAATGTGTATAACTACTGTAGGATGGCTCTGTGAAATTTTCTGTTCTATTCATTTATTCCTTCTTACTCCTCTTCAGGGACCTACAATTTGGAAACCACTTTGCAAACGTTAACAGTCATGTTGGAGGCATGCTTGCGGACATTAATCACACTTAACTGGACACTTCACACATTAAGTTTACACTCACTTTAAGCCATTTGTAGTATTTAATATTAGCGAAAGATCTCAGAAGCTTAGAGAGAGGGAAAATTTCAAGTCATACACTGAGGAATAAGAATCAGACTGGTATCAAACTTCTTTCCAGCTAAAAGATAATGAAACTCTATTTCCAAAGTTCTGAGAAAAAAAAAATGATCACGAACTTAGAATTCTACACCAAGCCCGACTATCAATGAAGCATGGAGAAAAAATAAAAACATTTTTAGCTATTATCAGGTCTGCTAAAGCTCAAGAAATGACCCTCACCCCTAAAAGATGTCCACATCCTCATCTCTGGAGCCTGTGAGTGTACCTTATATGGCAAAGGTATCTGCAGATGTAGGAAGTTAGGATCCTGAGATGGGGAGATTATCCTGCATCGTGCAGATGGGCCCAACGGAATCATAAAGCACCTTATAAAATTGTTTAATGTTTATTTATTTTTGAGACAGATGGAGTGGGAGTTGGGAAGGGGCAGAGAGAGAGAGAGACAGACAGACAGACAGAATCTGAAGCAGTCCCTAAGCTCTGAGCTGTCAGCACAGAGCCCAATGTGGGGCTAGAACTCACGAATCGTGAGATCATGACCTGAGCCGAAGTTGGACGCTTATTAACCGACTGAGCCACCCAGGCGCCCCATAAGAGACCTTATAGAAGGGAAACAAGAAAGTATGACGATGGAAGAGGTTGGAGCGCTTGTGAGGAAGGAAGGGGTTGGCAGGCAAAGAACAAAGGTGGTCTCCAGAAGTCAGAACTGGCTAAGAAACGGCTCCAGAAGGAACCAACTAAGCTGACACGTTGACTATGGTCCAGTGAAACTGAGCTCAGACTCTGGCCTCCAGAAATATAAAAGAATAAATCTATGTTGTTTTAAGCCACTAAGTTTGTGGAATTCGTTACAGCAGGGACAGAAAACCAATACATGATTCAAAGTTCACTGCCTACCCAATGTTTCTTTTAAAAAGAATATGAGAATACACTACAGAAAAACGAAACAACAATAAAAAGAACTGACAAAGACTCTCTCCTTTTCCAAACTTCAGTCAGGCTCCTCCTAGCCTTGTCCTATCTTCGGCCTGCCTAGCCTGGCCTAGCCCAGCCCAGCCGCAGCAAGAATCCTGCTAAGTCAGTTTAGCAAGAGTGCCCCCGCACCCTGATAGCTAGTCACCCTGGCGTGCCTTTATCCAGAATCCTGTTCAGTCAGCGTAGCAAGGACCACCCCCTCCCCGCCATGCACTGAAACCTTCAGTCTGCCTGGTGGCTATGAACTCCACCTGTCCTTCCTGTGTTTGGAGTGGAGCCTGATCTCTCTCCCCTACTGCCGACAGTCTTGACCCCAACTGCAATTCTCGTGTACAACGTCTTTGCTGTTTTAACAAGAGCCAGAATAATTTTTCTGTAACAGAATAAAAAAGAAGGCAGACACGGGATCCATGAAATCTCAGAAGGCTAAAATTAGACATTTCCAGATGCCAAATGTGTAGCTGCCTAGAGAGCAGCCAGCCTACATTAGAATAGGGAATACAAGGTGTCTTCAGGAAGAAAATAGATTTTATCAGTGACACAGTAAAAGCTTACACAGAAAAGACTCCAAAAAGAGGGCGAGAGGACTGTTTGAAATCTCAGAACTAGCAAAGCAGAAAGTGATAAAGCCACAGGCAAACGTGAAGAAATGTACAAAGGCCATTTGTACACACATGGCATGTAGGAGAAATGAATCCGTGTGATCTTGACACTTTCAACATTAGGATTATTATACTTATTTTTACATACCTCATAATATTCGAGACTTAGATAAATGACACTGACACTATTTTGATTATACGATACTGACATTATTCTGATTATATAAGAATTTTATTGGCTTTTGGTGTTCATAATCAACTACAAAGTGTCCAAAACCGAACTCTGATCTGCACACACACACACCACACTCCAAACCTAAATGCCCTTCCTAAAAGCAGCCACCAATACCTGCAAAACACATTCTCCACACTATACAAGAATCTACATGCATGCATGCACACACGGATTTCAGTCTCCCTTTTCTAGTGAGAAACTAGAACTGTTCTATAAATAGCTCTACACCTCACTCTTTTTCATTTAACAGTGCATCTTGGAGCTTGTGCATATCCACATCTGCAGACCTACCCAGTGGTGTGCCGATAAAGGCTTAGCGACCCATTCTTACAGGGAGGAAGCAGGGGCTCCAAGCCCCGGTGGTGGCACCTCCGAACCTCCATGCCACTTCTTCTCCCACCGCGGCGGCTAATCGCCAAACTACAACATGCCTTCATGGAACAGACAGTTCAGTCTGGCTCCAATACATCAACAGATCTACCTTAGCCTTTTCCGTAGCTGGAAAGCTTCCTACCTAATACGTTAATAGAATTTACTCAACCAGTCTTCTCTAAGGAATGTGAACTAGGATAAAAACGAGAGTCCATTTTTAATGGGAGTTAAAGAGAAAACATCCTAAGGTAAAGAGCTTACTAGGCAGTGGTGACCAAAGGCAACAGAACAACAGAGGAAGCAGAAACGACCAGTAAGCTGAGAAAAAGCAGCTGTTGCAAAGAGGAACACAGGACCTGAGACAGCAGAGTGAGTCACCATCGTAGACACCTTTCAGCCTAAAAGAACACAGACAGAAGCTGCTTCATGCTTCAGCTCCTGGTGGCTTACACTTCCTGCTCAATACAAATAATGCTCTTTTTTTTTCCTTGAAATAATTTGAATAAGTTATTCCGGTCTATAATCAGAGTTCCTTCATTCAACCTCATCTTTCAACCAAAAGAGGCCCCAAGTACCAGTGGTGCCTAAGCAATGGTTTCAGCTACTTGTGATCACTTTCTTAGTGCACTATGGGCTAAGATATATCAAAAATAAGAGTTCTTTTAATGGTAAAATCTTAATTAGGCACCACTGCTGAAAACTTCAGCATTTATTTCTCATGTTCTAGATTCAAGGCTGGAAGAAATGCTCAGAGGAGAAATACATTAAGCAGATCAACATTAAAACACAACTAAAAACAAACGAATAAAATAAAGGCAGGTGCACCAGTCACAAAAGAGCCTGAAATACCATGGATTTTAACTGGGTGTTTCGTATGAAATGATGTTAAATGCAGGCACCTACAAGGTACATATCCCTGCCTGCCTCCCCCTACCGGCCCCTATAATGCTGATTCTGAAACAGCATGCCAGGATCCCGGGGGAGTCTAGGCCAAAAGCACCACCTGGTGGTCCTGGGAGAAGACTAACCCAGGGTCTCTTCCCTCCACAGGGAGGTCATCTATCATTCAATATTCCCTCGCGCCCCAGCCCCGTCCTATTTCCCCCTCTCCTAACTCACTCAATTCCATGTTAAACAATGTCCTCAAAAACTGCACAACCCCCAACACCTACTAATCTCCTTCTTCCTCCCCCAACTGAGTAATAATCTTAGAAAAATCATTGGTTTCCTTCTCTCTTTCCCATGTTCACTGGGAAAACTATGACAAATAATGGTGATCAAGGAAGAGACAGCCAAAGGCTAAAAGCAAACTACATGAAAGAACCCAAAAGTCCCCAGAAACGCCCAGATTTCCTCTCAAAACAGTCACACAAGTATCCACATAATAGCTTCATATTTCTCTGGCTTAATCCACATGGTCTGATACCATAAAAACATTCAAAATAAGTAAGCTTAAACGCTCTTCAGGATTTACAAACAGGCTTTGTATCTTTTCATTCAAAATATTTATATTCTATCACGATCAGCATGACACTGATATCTCCTATTATATATCATACTTTAAATGAATAGTTTTTAAATTTGCCATTCAACGTGCAGAACACATTTCTTCCCACAAATCCTTATACAGAAGCCCAACTGCCAAGCCAGGCAGGCAGGTCGGGTAGAGGAGAGGGAGCAAAGTTCCCCTGGCCTGCTCTCCCTCTTTCCTCCAAGTGACCCACATGACCCACGCAGACCTGCAAGGCTATCCCGGCCAAGCAAGCAAGAACAGGGCACGTCTCTAATATTTTAAACACGGAGCACCCAGTATCAGCTAGGTATTTAATATTTCCATAACTAAGAAAATGCTTAAAATTATAGTCATAGCAAGAATTCCTGGGCAGCCTTCTATTACTTGCTTCCTATTTTCTAGAAAGAGGAGAAACAAAATAATATTTAAAGTCCTAAAGCCAATTACTGGCAAAGATTTATTGTAATTGAGAAGGTAAGTTTTTCTCAAATGCAGTCAGGAATGACAGTCTGCTTCCAGTTGAACTACCCATACCTGCTGGCATAAAGGGAGAACCAGCCACTGCTTCTTTTGTTTGAGTTCTCTTCGAAACAGGAACCCGTAACATTTTATTGACATATGATTTACTGACATGTTATTTAATTGTAAGCTCCATGAACAAAACACAGTTCTCTCATTCACCCTGCGGTCACTGTATCTAATCATAGGGTCTAGCACACGGTCGCTGCTCACCAAGTATTTCTTAAAAGGATGAAACTAATCCCTCAGAATTATTACTATTGTGAACTATTCAACCAGCTCAACACTTAACATATCAATTTATTTTTAACAATTAGATTTTAAGCTATTTTTCAGAAATACTTTCCCTGCAAAAAGTACACCTTTACAAAAGATTCTAAGTTTTTTTTCATTCTATTTCAAGGTAGCATTTAAAATTTTATTAAGATTCTAAAATTCAGAAATGAGAAGTCACCATCTATTTCTGATTAGCACTTCTGCATATTTACAAGTACTTCATATCCAGGAAGGAAGGGAGGGAGGGAGGGAGGAAAGGAGGGAAGGAGAGGAGGGAAGGAATTAAAAAAAAAAAAAAGGTAGGAGCCTCCTGAAAGACGAAGAAAACCAGAGATATGTCTGTGATGTCTGTGCCCAGCCCACTCCTCTCCCCACATCTTCCTGATTTAGCTACCTGTCTACTCCCAGAAACTACTCCCAAAATCGTAGTCTCACATTCTTGACAGGAAGGTCCTGCCCACTTGGCTGAATGTACTACCATCATGCTTTTAAATCCATGTATGAACACTCCAGAACTCTCCCCATACTCTTCCCCTCTTATAGGGGCAGAAGGACTTTTGAGGTTGGCTTGGCTCAGCTCCTTGCGTGCTCGCACGCGCGCTCTCTCTCTCTCTCTCTCTCTCTCTCTCTCAGCCACCCTGGGGGGCAAGCCATCTGGCCTGTTCTCCATGCATGAAGGCACCTGTCCTGAGGGGAGGTCTGTGGTTGCTCAGCTATGCTAGTCACCCAGTGGGGAAGTCTAAGTCAAGATGGGCTAATAAGGCCCATTGGACCTAATGGATCTAATGTCACATCCTTAGATCAACCAATACAGAAGCCATTTTGATCTCCATCTGTCAGTCTCTTGTGTCTTACTTCTCAAGGAGAAGAAACAGTATCACTATTGGTTCCCTAGAACTCCCCAAATAACACTAGTAACTCCTACGTTTATGTGTAAGGTGATTCATAGAGAAAAAGGATATGGAGTGATGTAACAGTATTTAAATACCATTACTACTGATGAGAAGCATAATTACTAGTTGTTGAGTATGAGTGTAACTCCCACATTTGGGGGCAGGGTTGAGTGACAAAATTGCCAACAACACATACTTAGAACCAAGACAAGCCTATGAGTCACTTCACTCATTTAAATCCGCCTACAGTGGCTGGCAAATTCAGGATTATACCTTAGCTGCTTTACCAGCAATATGATTGTTTGAATAGATGACACAGACTCATTGGTAATGACTCCCTGTTTGTGGATACTTTATAACCTGTCTAGTGAGCGTTTACTATGTGCCAGACCTGTGTTGAGCATTTACTATGTGTAATCTCATATAATCCTCACGACAACCTACTCTGATAGTTGTGTGTCTATTCTCAGTTTACATAAGGAGAGCCTGATGTGTGGAGAGGTTAAGTCATTCTGGTCCTATGGGAAGTAAGTGGCAGAGCAGGACTTCAAAGTCAGGCTGTCTGACTTCAAAGCCTTGTTTCTAATACCAAGCTATTTTGCTAAAGCACAAATGGATCATCTTTATATTTCTTCTCATTTCTGCTAGTCCTTATATTTATTTTCTTAGAAACAAATCTATTTGTGATTCCTGTGGATTCTTAACAGTTGCTTTCTGCTTTCTAGTAGCCTTCTAAACTTACGAAACTGACTTTGTCTACTATTTGTGCAAAATGGAGTCCAATGATATAGAGAATCCAAGAACCACTTATACGAACAGTCTTTGTGACCCCTCTAAGCAACTGTACTCCTCTATTATATTTTAAGCTGTATGTTTTAGGATAATAGGAAACGATCAAGAAACATGCAGTGTTCGCTTTGGCAGCATGTAGGCTAAAAGTTGGAACAATACAGAGAAGATTTAGCATGGCCCCTGCACAAGGATGCATGAAACTCATGAAGCGTTCCAAAAGAGAAAAGAAAAAACCTGCAAAAATATTTGACAGACAAATCACCAAATGGATACTAAAGTTAACTCTGCTAAAATACTTCAGGTGTTTTGGAGATACTAACTCAAAGGCCCTCACAATTAATTTCCATGTTTATGGGAAGAATTCTGTTGAATCTAATGCACTTACTTGACCTTCACAACTCTTCCGGCTCATTCAGAACTGTAAGCATGCAGTTATGTTCACTACAAGTTCATGCTGAATTCAGCCCAATGGGAGCTAACAAGAAATGATGCAATTACAGCAGATTCTCGTAGATCACATACCCAACAAAGGGGACGGAAGAGGGTTCAGAGAATGCCCACCCTAATAGTACATAACTAATTCCACAGATAATTTGGCAAACCCTCTTCTCGACCCAATGGTAACTTTTCTACTATTTAAATCAAAAATGACGTGCAAAAAACAAACTGAACCCAGCATGGCATACAAAAACAAGAACTCAGTATCACCTAGAACAACAGAGTAACACACAAAGAATTACCTTAATACATGTTTTAAAAGTATTAACAATGCAAGTATTATTTGGTCCCTGAATGGCCCTTAGGTCCAAATCAGAATATAAGGCCACTGAAAGCCAGCAACTTGGAAAATAATAAATATAAGTGTTCATATCATGCTGAAGCTGTCATTCATTCAATTATTTAACAACAAAAAAAAAAAGAGTGCCATAATCTCCAAGCCCAGCACCATGGAATTCTCATCATATAGCTGCACTCACCACATCTCACCTGACAAGTCCTGAGAACATCATGTAAGAGTATCTCACATGTGCACGTATGTTTAACGAAGCACACATTTTTCACGTGGTTACCATTATTGTGCCAATAATTTTGTGTTGGGGAGCCTTGTGTAAGACTTATTTTACATAACAAATATCAAAAGTGCTATCTATACACATATGAAAGTCACTGATGATGAGAAGACTAAATAACCTAAGTACCAACGGAGAGCCTGGCTCATAATAACAGCTAGCATTTATTCTGTACAATCTAAACACCTCCTGTATGTTATTTTGTCGAATGACCTCACATCAAAACTATAAGGTAGGTATCATTATTGTTCGTTTAGCAGAAAGAAAATTGTTAGGTTAATTAACTTGAAAGATCACACAGCACTGAAGTTACAGAAGTGGCATTCAGACCAAGGCAAGAAGGCCCCAGGGCACTCTTAATCACTCCACATAATCTCTGGATATGTCAAATGGAAAGCGAATGAACAAAGGTTTGTCAAGTGACTCTGTTAACAGGGATCCTCAAAGTAGCATTAAATCAGGGCAAGAGACCAAGGAAGTGCCCTTCAGTCAACAGGAAGCCACGGAGGTGGTTTTGAAGAGAAAACTGGCCAGAAGCTGTGGAGAAAACCAAGGCTGCTGGGGAGGGAAGAAGAATTTGCTTATTAAGACCTCACACTGTTGAGCTCTCATTACCCATCGGGCACTGTGCTAGGCACACACAATATCTCACTGAATGTTCAAATAGCCCTATTACCGTTCAGTTTATAGGTGAGAAAAATGAAACTTGTCCAAGGCTACGTTAAGTGTCAAAGCCACATCTGGAAGGCTCCAAAGCCTGTCCTCTTGCCCATTATGTTACAAAAGAGAAGAGAGAGAGAGAATATATCTGTGTATCTGTAAATTAATAAGGTATAAGCTACCAAGAAACTAACGCACCATAACCAGGAAGTGGGTTACCGGAGTCAGTGTGATCAGCCCGCCCTGTGTTGGCTGTGTTTCCACAAGTGAATCTCCTCCTCCAATAAAGACAAAACTCTTCCAAGATCCGAAAATGATGACTTCCCAAAATTACTTATTTCCGTGCACTTTCACATACCCAAGTTTCCAAAGTTTCAATCCACTGATACTACAAAGCTGCCAAAATGTAATTACCTAGGAACTGATTTATACTTATAAGCAAGCAAATAAAAATTTCCAAATGTTACACTGGAGCAGCTAAAATACTGATAAAATTAAACCTATTTTTTTTAATGCTTTACTAGGTAACAATCACCAGACCCAAGCAGGGAACAGGGAAACATGGGCTCCCCACCAACGTTTGTTAGTTGCCTTTGATCCATACCCTCTATTCAACATAACCCGGTCCTACATTTATTATTTTTCAAACCCTTTTGACCATATCTTTTTTTCTCCTACATATAACTCATAAGTTCTTCAGAGTGAAGATTCATTAATTCTAAAGTAATCAAACTTTAAAAAAAACAGTATTTTCAACACATCTACTACAGGCAACTTGTAGTATATAATGTTGTACAAACACTCCAGCTCTCACCCTTGGCATCAGAAAAATTTTAATGTTTCATCAGTTTCAACATGCCCAAGGGCCATCACATGTAACAATTGGCAGTTTTCCTCAGGCATGAATCTGAGTCATGGACTATGTGCACGAAAGTGAGTTACCTGGTCAATGAGGGCACCTAGATGCCTCCCTAGTGCCTTTCAAAGTAGCTTTGTTTTTCTCTAGTCATTTCACAAACACCAAATCCCTATGTGGGAGTGAAATAAAACCAAAGCAGAACACAGAATTTAATGGCCTCAAAAAGAAAGCAAGTAGTATTTTGGAAGCATTTCTGATTTGCTAAGGTAACACAATATCAACCCCTTAGATGTGATCTACAGAGGTCTTAAATGATACGTTTCACCAGAAGTGTGCCACGTGAAGACTAAAGTTACTTCAGTGCCAAACAAGAAAACAATAAATCATCAACTGCCGTGAAAAACTAAACAAACAAAAAAATCCATGAACAGAAAAAAGACAACAATGAGGGGCACCTGGCTGGCTCGGTTGATGGAGCATGCAATTACTGACCTTGGGGTTGTGTCTACACTGGGTGTGGAGATCAGCTGAAACTAAAATCTTAAAAAAAAAGAAAAGATAAGAACGAAATGCACCAAATGTTAACAAATGTTTTAATTTCTGAGAGTCTGACAGGAGGAACTGTATATAATTATATTTTCTTCTTACACTTTTACATTTTTTTCTGAATGGTCATTAACTAAAGCTTAAGTTACTTTTATTACAAAATATATATGTATTTTTTAAATGTTCATTTATACTGAGAGAGTGCATGCATGTGTATGTGCATGAGAGTGGGAGAGGGGCAGAAAGAGAGGGAGAGAGAGCAGGCTCCATGCTCAGCACAGAGCCCAATGCAGGGCTCGATCCCACAACCATGAGACCATGACTGTGAGAACATGACCCAAGCTGAAATCAAGAGTCAGATGCTCAAACAACTGAGCCACCCAAGCAACCCTAAAATATTTTTTTAACATAAGAACTCTTTTTTAATGTAAAGAGGACATTAATAAGTTAGAAAGTTAAAAAAAACATTTTTCCCAAACACATCTTAAGCTTTTTAATAAAATAGTACAATGCCTGGAAAACAAACTTGCTCCCCAGTTCTCTTATGAGGTTTTAGATGGAAAGCTATAAAACAATTTTTGAAGAAAGTTATCTAGCCATCAAAATAATCCTCCCCTATCTCTAAGAACACCTAAAACTTCCACTTGGAATACCAAATAAGAAGTCATGTAAGTGAGTAAAGGTCAGAGTAAGAATATAAAGACCAGCTTTCCCTCAGAAAAAATGAGACGGATTAAGTTTTCTTATATTCATTAATTCAAAAATTACTGAACGCCATTTACTGCCACTGTGAATATAAATAGGGACAAAATGTAATTCTTCATACAGATCACAGTCCTCTAAGGGGATCAGACACATAAAGAATCCACTGTAAATATGTAATAAACTCCCCTTAATAGATGTCTTTTTAAAATCCACAGAGACGTTAATAGGAAAAAAGCAAAGTCAGAAAAAGACTTCACCTACAAAGCAACATTTTAGCCAGGCCTCAAAAGAACGGTAGAAACTTACCATTTGGACAAGAACAGAAAGCCACGGAATGTTAATAAAAAGCCATAGTCCACAGCACCAGGTACACCTATTTCAAGAGCACATACCTCAACAGTCACATTCACTGTTGGGGTAAAAAAGACAGGTCTTCCAACTTGTATCATTTCTCCTTCTCCTTCTTCTTTTTCATAATATCCCACCCACACAACTGGAGCAGAAGGCAATCTCGGTGGGCAAAAGTTAGGTGTGTGCAGGAAAATAACAAAAGGAGACATTAGTTTGAGGCCATAAGAAAGCAAAATAAACATAGTACAAATTAGTATCTTCCGTTCTGATACTACTAACATAACATCATTACTCGGGTATTCATTCATCAAGACCTGAGTCATTCAGAATTAAGTGACTAAGATAATGGCAACTGTAAACCTTTTTTTAATGATGCAAATTCTGCTCAAAAAGCCAATTTTAAAAACAAATCTAAGCACATCCGAATACACATCCCTTCAATATGTATATATTCCACCATCTACATTATTTTCCCAGAACGGAATATATTTAAGAAAAATAGCCGTGGAATGTAGATCTCCAAAGAAAACAGCACCATTATAGTCAGAATTTTAAAAAAAAAACAAAAACCAATAACTTAGATGCAACTGACCCAAGAAAGAAAGGGATGGGCTGCCACTGAGCTGCAGATAATACCTTGTCTGGATATCTTGAAAATTCCTACCCAGGTTTTTACTGTAACCTAAACATCCCACCCCCATCCCAACGTCACTCGATTGCCTGGCCCAAAACTTATAGACAGGTTCAATCAGACTCTATATGAATTTTTTATATACAGCAGTTAAAGAGTAAAACTCAAAGACACGAGTAAAGGGGCGGGGGGAGCTTCTTCGAGAATACTGTACTTGATGAGTTATACCAATCTCCACATGAAATATCACCATTCTCCTAGGAGACTGATTATAAAGGACCTGCCACCCTTCTCATTGAGGAAAGCATTTCTTAGAGAGCACTGTCTCCTTCATACTCATTGAGTATACCATCTGAAGTTACAGAACACATTTATAACAGCAACCCAAATTCCTCTTTTACAAATAAATAAGCTTGACCAACTTCATAATCTACCGAAAAAGACTGGAAACAATATAAATGTCCATCAATTTGGCTATTAAAAATCACATGGCAAAATTACACACTGATTTGGATTCATTTCCAAGATACATTGTAAGTAGGGGAAAAAAAGCAAGGTTCAGAATAGTGAATTTAACACCCTGTCGGGGGTTAGGGATACACAGAAATACACAAAATTAACAGTGGCTGCCCTGGGGAACTTAAAACTAGGTAGGTGAATGGAAAGGACACTTATTTTTCAATGCATAACCTTTAGTGCATCTTGAATTGTTTACTATGTACATGTACCACCTTATCAAAACATAAAAGTAAAAATCTGGGGGGTACCTGGGTGGCTCAGTCAATTAAGTGCCCAACTCTTGATTTGAGCTAGGGTCTTGATCTCAGGGTCGTGAGTTCATGCCCCATATTGGACTCCATACCCAACTTTAAATACATACATGCATACAGACAGACTGACAGGCATAAAATTCTTAACAACTGTAAAGATAATTAATGTTAGGAGAAAAACCCCTCCTCAGGAGATTGAAGATTAAATTCTACTCCAGCACAGCTCCCTTGACAGCAAAAGTTCCCTTCTCTACCACACCCTCATTCTAGCCTGCAGGGACCTGAAACATGAAGAGAGTCAAGTACAAGGTCACCTCAGCTTTTACGATGAAATGAATGCCTTCATCTCTTCCAGTTTTCTTTACTGCTCTAAAGGAAGGAAAGGAAGAATGTAAATTCAAAGAGATGAAAACTGTGCCAAGTGCATAACTATTTCTTTCCCATAATCACAAGAAAACCAATTAGCACTTTCTCCTCTAGCAGGCCATCCAGGCAGAGGGGCTGTGATGGTGCAGAAAGGGGAAATTAAGAATATATATCCCACCTTCTCAATACATGAATAGAAAACCAGGTCCAGAGAAACATGTCTTTAACCATCACAATGATTTGGAAAGGAGTCAGTATTTTACTGAGAAATGTAAAAATTAAAGGATAATATAAATGCTAAAGGCATTAAATTTTAGGCTGTTATAGACTAGTTCAAACACTTTAAAATAAATACAAGAGGGGGTGGGCTGCCCAAGTTGGTCGAGTGTGCAACTCTTGACTTCAGGATCGTGAGTTCAAGCCCCATGTTGGGCAGAAAGCTTCCTTAAAAAAAAAAAAAAAAAAAAAAAAAAAAAAAAAAAAAAAACAGGAAGAAAGAAAGAAAAGAAAAGCATACAAGCCAAATAAAATTTATAGGAAAATCTGCCTCAGCAGATCACACTACAACTTTTCTAATCAATTGACTTACTTACTCACTGTGATTTTTACTGCTGACAAATCTAGGTTGTTTTTGAAATAGATGTCTCATAGAACTCTCATTTACAGTGTTCTTCAAATGCCTTTAAAGCCTTTTAGAGAGTATTTTTTTCCTTTAAACTCTTATTTTCCATATGACACTGATTTGTCAAATGCAGTTTTGCCTACAGCAGTTCTTTTCAAGAACATAACTTTAATAAACTTGCTGACAAATGGCTTATATTACTTTAACCGACTATTTGTAATACAGCCAATCTAATGAGTTCTTAGGTTTCCAATAAAACCATCAATGCTTTGACAATTTCACAAACTCACTATAGACAAAGGCTCTTCGCAAGTAATGAGAAACATAGATTATTAAGACACAATATCTGCCCTCAAGATGTTTACAACCTTGTAAATGAATAAAAGAATCATTACCATAAGAGATGTGTTCCCCACAGGACCTTGCCAGCCAAGGAGAGAAAGGCAAAAGTGATAATCTTTCTTAAAGCACATCATACCATCTGCAGAGGACAACTATGTTACTATACCATGTAAACTGTCTCTCACATGACTAGAAAACTACAGAGCATTTAATAAATTAATTATTATAAGAGGTGATTAAAGGTAGAACAGAGTTTTAGTGAGATCATTTTTGTTTATTTCAACCCTATAAATAAGAGCCAATTTGGACTTTTCTTCTAGGAGATGCCTTCGGTTTGACTTATATCCCTCTAGAAATCTTAACAGCACATATAGAAATAAGAAGCTCAAATTGCTTAGCAAGTATACTGGAATGCCAACACAAACCAAAGTTAACTATTTCCTTTTAAATGCTATCAAGCACCATAAATCTTTTGGAAAGTGTAGTTTTCTTTATTTACGATATGCTTTAGAAAGCATTTTCTTACTGAATCATGTCTGGAATGTGTGTATATATGTAAACATATGCAAACCAGAGCTTTCCCCAAAATCTATAGTAATAGATTCACAACAGCCTGATGATTCATTTAACAAATTAAAATGAAATCAATACTGTTATACAAATTAGTACAAAATTAGTCCATATATCGGTAATTTTACTCCATTTCTGATTTTGTTTTTGTTCAGTTCAACAGAATTATTTCCTTTAAATGTTTATTTATTTTTGAGAGAAAGGGAAAGAGTGCAAGTGGAGGAGGGGCAGAGAGAGAGAGGGAGACACAGAATCCAGAGCAGGTTCCAGGCTCCGAGTTATCAGCACAGAGCCTGATGTGGGACTCAAACCCACAAACCGTGTAAGATCATGACCTGGGCCGAAGTCAAACGCTTCAGTCGGTTAAGCACCTAGGTGCCCCCCAACAGAATTCTTAATAATTCTACCACTTATTATTGACGTAAACTTGGGCAAGTTACAACCTGTGTGAGCGTCAGTTTCCTCACCTGTAAAATAGAAAAAATGACAAGAGGACTAGCTAACATTTACTAAATGTCTCCTGCATGTCGGATACTGTTCCAAGCATATCATAATGTTCTAAGCATATATTCTCAAGCATATGATCATATGATCATAAACTCAAACAACCCTATGGTGTAGGCACCATATATATAGAATAATGCATCACCAAACCCCAGATGAGGAAAGAGGGGCACATATTTCCAAAGGCCTTATGGCAGGTGGCAGAGCCCAGATGCTCGGGGATCCAGAAGCCACACACTCAATCACTAAGATATAGCTGCTTAAAAACTGTAAGACATCTCCTGCCCAACTCGTAAAATTCTTGTGAACCTCACATTTAACTGGGTTCATAAAAGCATTACTTTAAGGTCCATGTAAAATAGGGTATTTATTATTAATAAAGTTTTAAGGACAAGATTGATAAAAACTGTGGAGGTATCAAAGCAAAATTTTATGTAAAAAAAACCACACACACATTAAAGGAATTGTAAAGGATCTTCAAGGATATCTAGCTCAGCTTCCCACAAATGTTAACATCCCCTTGATAACGTTCTTAATAAGTTGTCACAGAATTTCTCCTTTAATGCCTCCAGAGATGAAAATCTCCCAAGCTCACAAGTCAGCCCATTCCATCTTGAAATGTTCTAATTATTATTAGAAATGTCTTCCTTTCAGCTCTAAAAAAAATTAGACTTTTCCACATGATAAGCCTATAAATACAAACCACGGAGATATTCACACTGTTCAACACATGACATTTTATTAAAATCCCCCTTGAAATGTGACACCCAAATATCCAAGACAGGTCTGATGTGAGGAAAATAACAGCTCTGTTACCCTTCTTGATCTGCAACTAAATCATTCACTTTTCTTTCCTGGCTGGGAGTCCATTTAATGGACTCGTATTTAGCACACACTTCATTGAAATCCCTCAGTCCTCTCTTAGGGGCTATCTTGATTACAGTGTAGAACATGACATTGTATCATTTTTAATCTAGTCTTCACTTTGGTCTATCATTCTAGCCTCAAAAGATCTTGACAAAACTTAATTTCATAACCTTACTTTTGCTATCTCTATCAACATTGTACCCTCTTTCTTCCTTCACAAACCCAATGATTCCAATGAAATTTCACCCTGGCCACTGAAAAACTGCTGAATAAGTTAAGATCCTAGGACATATTAGCAAAGACCTTGACTCTGACATAAATGAATTAATTAAACATGATCCATCAATCAAATATAAATCCTTACAAAACCTATTTTTTTCTTGTAGTCTGTGGGGACATCAAAGAAGACTTTATCAAATACACTTCTAACACCCAAATAAAAGCTATCTTCTGGTAGGCTGGCTCAAGACAGCAGCATATTAAGATCCTGAACTCCCTCCCTTGCATGGATACAGCAAATATATAACTACTTATGGAATAATTTCCTCTGAGAAAGACCAGAAAACTAGACGAAAAGAGCCTTCACAACAAAGAACAAAAATGACAGCATCAAGAACTGGAAAGGCAGGAGAGGAGAAGAGAGAGAGAGAGAGAGAGAGAGAGAGAGAGAGAGAGAGGGAGAGGGGGAGGGGGGCAGGGGGGAGGGGAGGGGGCAAAGCAAAGAAAAACCACACTCAGAAGGGATTTCAAGAATACAGAACTTTTCCCTGACAAGTGAGGGATTTGTACTCCACATCAGGCACTCAACCCTTAGATCCTGAATGAAAGAAGATACACTAATCACTGGGCTTTGAAAACCAACAGGGATTATATCCAGGAAAGCAATAAAACTATAGGGAATGGAGAACCCACTCTTAAGGAGCTCTTATATAGACTCATTCACCGCAGGACCCAGTGCAAACACACCAGTTTGAAAAGTGCCTAAATCATATGTGGAGACCCACTTGTCAATTTTAAAGCACCTGCCAGACAGGCAGGAAACCACTGCGATTTTCTCCAGGGATGGAGACACTAGTGGGTGCCATATTTGCAACCCCATCCTACCTTGCTAATGTCAGCACCAGCAGGCTCCATCTTGGAGCTATCTCTCTAACCTGTTAGAGCCGGTGAGGCACCCAAATGAAAACCCATCCACCCGTACAGCACATCCAGCAAATCACAGCTGGGCCAGGTGCCAGCCCTGCCCACCCCTATGCCACATGAGATGAGTGCATGCAGCCCACACAGGGAACACCCCTTGGGTGTCCAGCTCGGCTGGTGAGACAGGGTTGAGCTTCTGGGTTCCACCATCAAATCTCCTACACAAGGTCATTCCTTCAAAACTGGGAAAAGCAGTTGATTTGTCTAATACATAAAAACAAGCATAAAGCAGCAAAATGAAAAGACAGAGGAATATATCCCAAAGAAAGAACAAGAAAAAAAACATCAGGCAAAGACATTAATGAAATGGAGATAAGCAATCTACCCAAAAGGAGTTCAAAGTAATGGTCATAAAGATGCTTACCGTACTCAGGAGAAGAATGGATGAACACAGTGAGATCCTCAACAAAGAGATAAAAAATATAATAAAGTTCCAAACAGAAGTTACAGAGCTGAAGAATACAATAACTGAACTGAAAAAAAACTAGAGGAATTCAAGAGCAGACTGGATGGAGCAAAGATCAAGTCAGTGAGCCAGAAAACAAAGCAACAGAACTCATCCAGAAAGAACAGCAAGAAGAAAAAGAATTTCTATAAAACAAAGATAACTTATGGGACTTTTGTGACAACATCAAGTAGACTAACAATCACATTATAGAGATCCCAGAAGGAGAGGAGCAAGAAAAAGGGCCAGAAAACGTATTTCAAGAAATAGCTGAAAACTTTCCTAATCTGAAGAATGAAACAGACATACAGACATACAGGTCCAGGAAGCCCAGAGAGTTCCAAAAAAGATGAACACAAACTGATCTACATTAAGACACATTATAATTAAAATGGTAAAAGTTAGGGACGCCTGGGTGGCTCAGTAGGTTAAGTGTCCAACTTCAGCTCAGGTCATGATCTCACAGTTTGTGGGTTTCAAGCCGGTGTTGGGCTCTGTGCTGACAGCATTGGATTCTGTATCTCCCTCTCTCTCTACTCCTCCCCTGTTCAACACTCTGTCTCTCTCTCTCAAAAAAAAAAAAAAAATAATAATAATAATAATAATAATTAAAAAAAATAATAAAGGGGCGCCTTGGTGGCTCAGTCAGTTGAGCATCCGACTTTGCCTCAGGTCATGATCTCATGGTCTGTGGGTTCGAGCCCCATGTCGGGCTCTGTGCTGACAGCTCAGAGCCTGGAGCCTGCTTGGGATTCTGTGTCTCCCTCTCTCTCTGCCCCTCCCCCACTCGTACTCTGTCTCTCTGTCAAAAATAAACATTAAAAAAATTTTTTTAAATAAAAAATAATAAATAAATAAAATGGTAAAAGTTAAAAGATAAAGAGAGAATCTTAATTACACACAAAGGAAATCCCATGAGGCTAAAGGAGATTTTTCAGCAGAAATTCAGAAGGCCCGAAGAGAGTGGCATGACATATTCAAAGGCTAAAATGAAAAAACTTCCAACTTCCAAGAATTCTCTACCTGGCAAGACTTATCCTTCAGAATTGAAGGAGAGATCACGCATTTTCCACATAAACAAAAACTAAAGGAGTATTACCACTAAACTGGTCTTACAAGAAATGTTAAAGAGAGTTCCCTAAACCAAAAAGAAATGGCACTGATTAATAACAAGAAAACATCCAAAAGTAAAAACCTTACTAGAATAGAATAGGTAAATATATAGTAAAGGTAGTAGACCAGTAACTTATAGAGCAAATATGGAGGTTAAAAGACAAAAATAGCAAAAGTAACTAAAACTACAGTAATTAGTTAAGAGATACATAAAAAGATGTAAAATAGGACAAAAAAATAGAAGATGTGCAGGGCATGGAGAAAACCATGTAAAGTTTTGGAATGTCCTCAAATTTAACTAAAATCAGATCATATATACAGAAGAAGATATATGTGAACCTCACAGTAACCACAAAGCAAAAACTTACGGTAAATACACAAAAGAAAGTAACAAAAGAATCTAAACATAACACTAAAGAAAGCCATCAAACCACAGGTCGAGAGAGAAAGAGAAAAAGAAAGGAACAGATAAGAGGTATGAAAACAGCCAAAACACAGTGAACAAAATGGCAAGAAGTATATCTCTATCAATAATTACTTTAAATTATCAATAATTACTTTGAATATAAATAGCTTAAATTCTCCAATAAAAAGACATGGAATGGCTGAGTGAATTAAAAAAATATCTATATGCTATCTACAAGAGACTCACATCAGAAGAACACACACAGACTGAAAAAGAAGGATATTCCATGCGAATAGAAATGAAAAGAAAGCTGGAGTAGCTATATTCATAGCAGAAAAAATAGACTTTAAAACAAAGACTGTAATAGTAAAGAAGGCCATTACAAAATGATAAAGGAATCAACCCAACAAGAAGGCATACCATATATAAGTATGTAGGCATGAACACATATACATGCAACCAAGATATATAAAGCAAATTTAACAGACCTAAAAGGAGAAATTGACATCAATCTGATAAAGTAGCAAACTTTAACACCTCACTCACATTAATAGATAAATCAAAACAAAAAATTAAAAGAGCAACATCAGTCTTAAGTGACATATTAGACCAGATGGACTTTATAGACATATACAGAATATTCCTTCCCAAAGCAACAGAATACACATTCTTCTCAAGTGCCATGGGACATTCTCCAAAACAGATCAATATGTAGGGCTACAAAACAAGTCTCCAAAAATTCAAGGAGACTCAAATCATATCAAGCATCTTCTTCAACCACAGTGGTATAAAATCAGAAATCAATTGGGAAAATAAAACTGGAAAAAACACAAAAATGTAGAAATTAAACATGTTATGAACAACCAATGGGTCATCAAAGAAATAAAAAATACACCTAGAGACAAATTAAAACAGAAATATGACACACTAAAATATATGGAATGCAACAAAAGTTATTCTAAGAAGGAAGATTGTAGTGATACAGACCTACCTCAAGAAACAAGAAAAATCTCAAATAAACAACCTAACTTAACACGTAAAGGAGCTAGTAGGGGGGAAAAGCCCAAGTCAGTAAAAGGAATAAAATGATAAGGATTAAAGCAGAAATAAATACAAGAGAAACTTAAAAAAAAAAAATCAATGAATCAATGAAACTAATTAATTAGAGCCCTCTCTAACAAATGTTTGTTTGAAAGAGAACTTACAAGTGACGCCACAAAAACTCAAAGGATCAATAAGAGACTATTGGAACAATTATACAGACAAACTGGGCACTATAGAAGAAATGGATAAATTCCTAGAAACATAATCTTTCAAGACTGAATCCTGAAGAAAGAGAAAACCTAAACGGACCAATTACTAGTAAGGAGATTGCATCAGTAATCAAAAACCTCCCACCAAACAAAAGTCCAAGACCAGATGGCCTCACTGGTAAATTCTACCAAACATTCAAAGAAGATTTAATACTTATCCTTCTCAAACTCTTCCAAAAAAAAAAAAAAACCGAAGAAAAGGGAATACTTTCTCATTTTATGAGGCAATCATTACCCTGATACCCAAACTAGATAAGGACACAACAAAACAAAATTACAGGCCAAGAGCATTGATGAACATTGATGCAAAAATCCACAACGAAAAGAGCAAATCAAATTCAACAATACATTAAAAGGATCATACACCATGATCAAGCAGAATTTATTCCAAGGATGCAAGGATGGTTTAACATCTACAAATCAATCAGCATAATACACAGCACCTTAACAAAATGAAGTATAACAACCATATAATCACTTCAGTGATTTCACAGGGGCGCCTGGGTGGTTCAGTCACTTGAACATCTGATTCTTGATTTTGCCTCAGGTCATGAGTCAGGGTTGTGGGATAGAGCTCTGCTTCAGGCTCCACACGGTGGAGCCTGCTTGGGATTCTCTCCCTCTCCCTCTGCCTCTGCCCCTCCCCTGCTCATGCACTCTCTCCTACAAAACAAATGAATAAAGCTAAACAAAAACAAAAACAAAAACACCTCTCAACAAAATGGATATAGAGGGAATGGACCTCAATAAAATAAAGGATATATGACAAACCCACAGCTAACATCATACTCAATGGTGAAAAGCTAAAAGCCTTTCCCCTACAATCAAAAACAAGACAAGGAGGTCCACTCTCACCACTTTTACTCAAAAGAGTACTGGAAGTCCTACCCACAACAATCAGGCAAGAAAAAGAAATAAAAGGCATCCAAGTAGGAACAGAAGAAGCACAACTATCACTATGTTCAGATGACCTAAGACTATATATAGAAAACCCTAAAGATGACATCAAAAAACTCACGGAATTAATAAATAAATTCAGTAAAGTAACAGGATACAAAATAAACATACAGAAATCTATGGCATTCCTATACACTAATAATAAATTATCAGAAAGTGATATTAAGAAAACAATCCCATTTATAACTGCATCAAAAAGAATAAAATACCTAGGAATAAATTTAACCAAGGTGGTGAAAATTTTTTTAATGTTTATTTACTTTACACACACACGCGCACACACACACACACACAGTCAAGCAGGGGAGGGGCAGAGAGATGGAGACACAGAATCTGAAGCAGGCTCCTGGCAGGCTCGAGGCTCTGAGCTGTCAGCACAGAGCTCGACGTGTGGCTCAAACCCACAAACTGTGAGATCATGACCTGAAGTCAGGCGCTTAACCGACTGAGGTAAAATCAGTCCCAGGAGGTAAAATCTAGCCTTTACATTGAAAACAATGAGCACTGATGAAAGTAACTGAAGAAGACACAAATAATTGAAAAGATATTCTTGCTCATGGATTAGAAGAGTTAATATTGTTTAAATATCCACACTACCCAATGCAATCTACAGGTTCAATGCAACACCTCTCAAAATCCAATGTCATCTTTCATGGAATTAGATCAAATAATTCTAAAATTTGTGTGCAGCCACCTGAAGCCAAACAATCTTGACGTAGAAAAACAAAGCTAGAGGTATGCTCCCTGATTTCAAACTACACTACAAAGTTACAGTTATCAAAACAGTATGGTATTTGTATAAAAGCAGATACACAGATCAATGGAACATAATCGAGAGCCCAAAATTAAACCTGCACATACATGGACAATTAATTTACGACAAAGGACCCAAGAACATACAGTGAATAAAGGACAGTCTCTTCGAGAAATGGTGTTGAGAATACTGGACAACCACATGCAAAAGAATGATAAACTAGACCACTATCTTATACTACACACAAAAATTCTGTCAAAATGAATTAAAGACTTGAATGCAAGCCCTGTAACCATAAAATTCCTAGAAGAAAACTAACAGTAAGCTCCTTGGCACTGGTCTTAGCAATATTTTTGTGGAGGTGACTCCAAAGGCAAGGGAAACAAAAGCAATAATAAACAAATGGAATTACCTCAAACTAAAAAGCTTCTGCACAGTAAAAGAAAACAATCATCAAAATGAAAAGGAACCTACTGAATGGGAGAAAATTTTTGCAAATCAGATATCCAATAAGGGATTAATATCCAAAATATATTAGGAACTCATATAACTGAATAGCTTAAACACAAATAATCCAATTTAAAAATGGGAAGAAGGTCTGAACAGACATTTTTCCAAAGAAGACATACAAATGGCCAATACATTCATGCGATGATGATCAACATCACTAATTATTAGGAAAATACAAACCAAAACCTCAATGAGATATTAGATCACACTGGATAGAATGCTATTATCAAAAAGACAAGAAATAACAAGTGACACAGAAGATGTGTAGAAAAGGGAACCCTTATCCACTGTTGATGGCAATGTAAACTGGTGCAGCCACTATGGAAAACAGTAGGGAGTTTGCTCAAAAAATTAAGAAAAGAACTACCATACGATCCAGCTATTCATCCAGCTATTCCACTTTTGGGAGATTATCTGAAGAATACAAAAACACTGATTCAGAAAGATATATGCACCACTGATTTCAATGCATTATTTACAATAGCTGAGAAATGAGAACAGGCTAAGCATCCTTCAGTGGACAAACAGATAAAGAAGATGTGGCATACAGACACAATGGACTACTACACAGCCCTTAAAAAGAATAAAATCCTGCCATTTGCAACAACATAGGGATGACTCTTGAAGGTATTATGCTAAGTGAAATAAGTCAGATAAAGAAAAATACATATATTTGCACTCATATGTGGAATCTATTAACAAACAAAACAAAACACAAACTCATAGTGAACAGATTGACAGATTGATAGCCACCAGAGAAGAAGGAGGGTGGAGGGGTGGTGAGTGAAATGGGGGAGAGGGGTCATATGTATGGTGAGAGATGGTAACTAGAGTTTTAGTGTTGATCACTGTGCGGGGCATAAAGATGTCAAATTACAATGTTGTACACCTGAAATTTACATAACGTTACATATCAATTTTCCCCCAAAATAATTTTAAAAAAGAAGAAATGTAAAACCAAAAACAAAAACCCTTTTGCAACATTTCCTTGGGATGTCTATTCAGTGACAGCAAGGAATTTACATTAATTTGTTCTTCTTACACCCAGAAAAGCTCCTAGAGATCATCATTTCCTTTTAAATCTATTCATGAGCCATTATTTTTTTTTTTAATTTTTTTTTTCAACGTTTATTTATTTTTGGGACAGAGAGAGACAGAGCATGAACGGGCGAGGGGCAGAGAGAGAGGGAGACACAGAATCGGAAACAGGCTCCAGGCTCTGAGCCATCAGCCCAGAGCCCGACGCGGGGCTCGAACTCACGGACCGTGAGATCATGACCTGGTTGAAGTCGGACGCTTAACCGACTGCGCCACCCAGGCGCCCCTCATGAGCCATTATTAATAAAACCATGCTAGCATTCTGATTGCAATTATCATGAAATTCAATAGTTTCTAGTTACCAGAATCTACCATTTCTCCTTTGAGTCCAGTCTTCAGATATCTTCTCTGTATTTTACTACTCTTACTATTCACAATTATTCCAAAAAAGTCTGAGTCTGTAACTCATTTAATCCTAAAGACCTGAATTTAAAGGGTGTTATCCCCTAACCTACCCTGGGCTTCAAATACCTCTCATTTCTGACTAATTCTCTTTTCTTTTTTTTTTTTTTTTAATTTTTTTTTTTTTCAACGTTTATTTATTTTTTTGGGGACAGAGAGAGACAGAGCATGAACGGGGGAGGGGCAGAGAGAGAGGGAGACACAGAATCGGAAACAGGCTCCAGGCTCTGAGCCATCAGCCCAGAGCCCGACGCGGGGCTCGAACTCACGGACCGCGAGATCGTGACCTGGCTGAAGTCGGACGCTTAACCGACTGCGCCACCCAGGCGCCCCTGACTAATTCTCTTTTCTGTTTGAAGATAATTCTGATTTGACAAAAACAAAACAAAAAACCAAAAAACCAACCAAGCAAAAAGCAGATAGAAGTGAAAGTCTGGAACGCAGTCTTTCTCTTTCATGTTTGCATTACATGATCTGCTCTGAATGGCAGGCCTATGGTCATTACTGATTTCCAGGAATCAAGCTATGCCTTTTAAAGTGTTTTTATTATACTGTTCACAGATGTCAATTCATTTACACTTGATTCTTCCTGACACTATTTTTAAAAGTACTTACTACTCTTTTTCATTCATTATAGGTTACAAGTCTTTTCTTCCACCTTTCATTCAAACCCTCAAACTCAAAAGACATCTTAAACAGCTATTATGTGAATATGTATATGTACACGTGTATACATATAAATGTACATTTATTTATTTTGAGAGAGTGACAGAGGTCCCAAGCAGGGGAGGGGCAGATGGAGAAGGAGAGAATCTGTGCTCTGTCAGCACAGAGCCCAATGTAGGACTGGAACCCATGAACAACAAGATCACAACCTGAGCCAAAAATAAGACTGAGCCACCCAGGTGCTAATTTTATATATTTTTTTATTTATTTAATTTAAATTCCTTTATCTTTTCTTTCTTCTTAGAATCAGTGGCCACTGTAGAATTCTTTTTCTCCCCCTTGTTTTTTTAATTGATCCAGGTCTCCTTTAAATGTCTCCAAATGTAAGGAAGTCCCCCTTTAATATTCTTCTAATTCACTTTCTTAAGGAAATCTCATAATCATGTATCACTAACTAGGCACAGAATTTCATCCCTTACAATTTTACAAATTCTCAGAAGTTACCAGCACTTGAAACTTACCAACAAGCACTTTCTTATTAGCTTGAATTAGCCCTAAAAAGCAGTTCCTTTCATCATTCCCACAGCCTCCTAAAATATATACTTACATATACAAGGTGGATTTCTTTATATTTGAATAAGCTCTATTGTCAGGCTTAAGTTCTTATTGAAAGAAAATGGTTACAAATGACAGCAAGATCTCAGAGTTTCAAGGTTTCAAAATAATTCATGGAGAAAACATCTTTTCAATAAATGATGCTGGAATAACTAGATAGCTAGTTCCCCGGGAGGGGGGGGGGAACTTTGACCCTTACCTAACACAGTACACAAAACTTAGCTTGAGGGGCTCCTGGATGGCTTAGTCAGTTAAGTGTCAGTTAAGTGTCTGACTCTTGATTTCGGCCCAGGTCTGATCTCACAGCAGTGAGATGGGGCCCTCCATCAGGCTGTGCGCTTACAGCACAGAGTCGGCTTGGGATTCTCTGTCTCTCCCTGCCCCTTCCCAGCTCATGCTCACTTGCATGGGCTCCCTCTCCCTCTCCCTCTCCCTCCCTCCCTCCCTCCCTCTCTCTCTCTCAAAGTAAATAAATAAACTTAAAAAAATTAATTTGAAATAAGTCATAGTGTTGGCAGGTGAACTGGGCGAGACCCTGGGCCCTAGGGTCTTGACTGGGTTCATCCTGAAGGCGTCACCGAAGGCACTTGGTCTTGTCATGAGAAAGAATTCAAGGATAGACAAGCAACGCAAAAGACAAGGGACAAAAGCAGGAAGGTTTATTAAAGTGAAAAGTATACCCTTGTGATGTGAGAATGGGCAAGGGATGGGGGAGGATGGACGGGAGGAGAAAGAGAAAGAGAGCTGCACACCCTGGGGGCTGGGTTTCTATCTTTTATTGACAGTTGTTAACTAGGGAGTAGAATATTCATTACAGGGGAGGGGGGGCAGGATGGGTTTCCAATCATTTTCTTCCTTATTTGGCCAGGGGTTTCTGGTCATGGCACCCGCCATCTTGGGCCTGTCTGGTGCAAGCAGGCTTCTTTTGGAGTACTACCAGGACAGGCCTCTGACTTTCCCTATAGCTGGCCAAGACTTCCTCTATGTGGCCTCCAGGTAGCCTGTTAGAAACTAAGTGCCTACTCTAACAAAAGATTTGTACGTATGAGCAAAAACTATAGAACTTCTAAAAGAAAATACAGGAGAAAATCTTTATTACATTGGGTGCCCAAAATGAAAACATGTTCATAAAGATTTTTATGTGAATGTTAATGTAAGTATTGTTCATAATAGATAAGACAAAACCTAAATGGCCATAAACTGGCAAATAAACAAGTATTTAATCTCTACATTGAATGCCATTCAATAACACAAACAAATTTACTAATACATGAAGCAACATAAATAAAACACAAAAAGCCTCACAATGCCTAACTCCATTTATATCAAATTGTAGAAAACACAAAATTATAGTGACAGAAAACAGGTTAGGGGCTGCCTGAGGCCAGTGACCAGGGTAAAGAGATACAAGAAAACAAGAATTTTTAGGATTCTTGATGGAACTTTTCTACATCAAGATGTGGTAGTGATGATGTGACTTTATAAAACTATCAAAATTCATCAAGCTCAGTTCCTCAAATGTATGAATTTCACTGTGTGCAAATTATACCTCAATAAATGTTTTTGGTTTTTTTTTTTTTTTTTTTTTTTTTTTTTTTTTTTGAGAAAGAGAGAGGGAGGGAGGAAGAGGCAGACAGAGAGGGAGAGCATCCCAAGCAGGCTTCATGCTGTCAGTGTAGATAGAGTCCAATGCGGTGCTTGAAATCACAAACCGTGAGATCATGACCTGAGCCAACTCCAAGAGTTGGACGCTTAGCCAAGTGAACCACACAGGCACCCCTTCAATAAATCTTTTTTAAAAAATATTTCATAATCTCGTGTTTTTAACAATCACTAACCACTTTAAGTTTTATTTTTATTATTGAAATGTTTCGCTGTTTTTGGAGAATCTCAATTTGCCACTTCTAGGCTGTTATAAAAATCAAATAACCAAATTTACGTGAACAATATGAAAAATAATCACCAATGGGCTCTGAGTGCGGGCCTAATGGTCTCTCTAAACAGCAAACACAAGTTTCAATGCACTGACTTTGTTGCATCTACTTTGGAAACGAGTTGCTTCAAGTTTTTAAATGACCTCTAAATAAAGAAAGAAATCATTCAGCATAAGAATGGTCACAACTAACATCAAGTACCAGGTCTAGGCACCACACAGATCACGAATAACTATTCATTCTACTCTTCCCCATTTGCAAATAATACTTGAACCACACAAGCCTTATTTATAGTTCTTAACAGCACTGCATCCCGTTTTCCTTTTCTTTCAGGCCATCCCACATTCTATTCCTTCTGTCTGGAATTCTCTCCACTCTTTATATGGCTGACTCCCACCACTCTTCTCATCTCAACCTGAGAGCTACCTCTTCAGGGAGGTCTTCTCCAGTTGTTCTCTTCAGGGTACCTTGATATCTTCTTCACAGAAAATACCACAATTTGTAATATTTTCTTTGTTTACTTGTTTGCTTTCTGCCTTCTCTACTGGACCCACAAATCAGTCTGGATCATATTGTTTACCACTCTACACCAAGGTCTGGCACAGTGCCTGACCCGTAACAGTGGTTCAGTAAACTTACTGTATGATTACATGAACGGATAAGAATTTTCTAATTTAATCCCAATCACAACTCTAGTGACACAAGTACCTTTGTAGAGATGAGAAAACTAAGACTTGGAGAGGTTAATATCAGAGGATAATTGTATAGCCATTAAGCAGTGGTACCGCAACAGGCATCTATGTCTCCAAATCTCATGCATCTAACCAAGTGGTAATGTGTATATGCAGTGTAGCAGAATTCACTGAATTTCTACAGTGGACTATTTAGGTCTGTCCACCTAGCATCAAGTTATTGGTTGGATCCTATCATAAACTCTAAGGACTATTCAAATTATTTGCCTGGAATTTTGTTTGATCACATCTTCTTTGAAACAATTGGGCCAGCTCAATTATGAAACAGAAATATTTACTGAGCTTGATGATACTTTCTGGACTAGGCTTTAATTGAGTACAACTAAATTTATAAACATTCCTAAACGAGAGATGCATACTTTCAGTAAATTATGTAGTATTTATACATTTGTTCTATTAACGAGTGAGCTTGCTGTCTCCCTATTCTTACACACTACTAGCTCTCATTATTTACACTTCCTGCCAAGACCCAACAGCAAAATGCCAGCTGTCATAAGTAAAAGCTTTGAATATGCCTAGAGGCGCGGCACATACGCACCAATTAAGAAAAAACAAAGGTTATATTCAGCAATGTGAGACTTACTACAATAATTCTATTCACTGGGGGAGAAAGAAAAGCCAGAAAAAGAAAAGCAGAATGAAAGAGCTTTTGAATGACAGTGAACTTCAACAAGTGAGTCAGGGTAGTGAGTCATCCTTAAGTGTATACCTCAAAAACGCAAACAGATACTACCATAAGTCCTAAGATGCTAATTATAATCTCTGTCATAAGAGGGAAATAATGCTGCTCTATGCTGAATTCCTGTTTTCAAGGGAGTCATAGTTCTTCCCCTTACATTAGTTAGACCGTAAATGGTTGGAAGACTAGTTCCTGAAATACTGTCTGTGGATAGAAGCAGCTTTGGAATATATGAGGGTAAAGCTGCAACTTGAGGTTTAGGTAAAGTCCTGCAATGTCCTTTAGGGTGGGAATAAGATAAAGAAAATTCTTTTATGTTGGTGTAATACAATCCACATCATGCAAAGAATTCACATATACCAAGAGGAAGAACTGTTTCTTAAACATATTCTTAACTTTAATGAAACATTTATTTCCTTCCAAGGAACCCTCCCCTAATTTGCTTATGTCTACCAATGGCATTACTATGCCAGACTTTAAGTTCAAAAGCTTAGCATCATTTTTAACATATTTTTCTTTGACCCTCTACATGTAATTTCTTGCTAATTTCTGAATATTTTTTCAATCACCCCTTGCTTCATTTCCCCCACTGTCACACTAGTCTACAACCATACTGTAGAAAACACTGTTTTATGACAGTACACTGTACTGTAATCCCTGTGTGTGGTCTACTGGGATAATGTGGTAGGTATGTCATAAGTAACCTGCCAATAACAATAACTAACAAAACTTGAATTTGTCAAGTCTTTCTCTATAGTAACATTCCTCGCACGAACTTGAATTTTCATGTTTCCAGCTATGGGAATTAAAGTGACAGACAGCATTTGGGCAAGTACGCCAGACATATTGAAGAATGTGTCCGTAAGAGTATTCACTCAGGTACATGTCACTTGTTATATATGTCACAACTAAATAAAAGGCTGAAAATTGGTGACCCTTAGTACGTTATGTGAATATATACTTATGGTGATTCAAGAAACCCTCGCTCTGTTAATTGGTATTAGATTTGCCTGGATATAACACAAAACTTAAAATCACAAGGCTGAGACAAGAGATGTTGATTTCTCTCCTGATGTCTAGGAACTTTAGAACTAAGTCATTAGGTCTGATACGAGGATGCTACATAGAGTCAACAGGAATTCAGGCTCCTCAATCTTTCTTCTCCATATCCTCTTTAAGGCTTATATCCTCAAAGTCACCTCATAATGCAAAGATAGTTGCCAGATCTCCAGACATCATATTTGTCTTACAGAGAGCAAGAATGAAGGAAGACAGGGGACTGGGTGTGTAGCGGGAGGAGGGTGCACCAGAGGAAGGGAGTAAAAATACTGCCTGCCCCAAATAAAAACTGCTAATAGGCAGAAAATCACCATTTCTCAGTCTCACACTGGAGTTCAGGGTACCTAGGACAGTCAGGGCCTGAGGGCCAAGATCCTACAAAAAAAAACATAGGGAAGGCAACCTAAAATTTCAGCTGCTTAATTCCTCAATGCATTTGTCCATTCATAAGCAGCACAGACTGTGAGAAGCCAAGCAGAGAGTAGCAACAGCAGTTAAAAAGCTAAACAGCTGTTGTCAGTCTCAAAATCTTAAGAAGACAAAGACTGGAGTTCAGGACTCATTGATGAGGCAGGAACCTGGTAGGCACCCCAGACTTCCAAACGAAGTCACTGAATGACCATACCCTAGGATTCATGAAGAACTAGAAACAGACAAGGCCTTATAACTCCTAAAATTCAGACTTACAACACCTCAAATATGATGGACTAAGTTGCTCTGCCTCTTCTCTAATTGCCTGTCAGGAGCTACAAGTTTATCCAAAATCTCTACAGATTTTTCATATATAATAGCTACCACTTAATAAAAACTTTGCAGGCATCTGAATGGTAGCCCCTCTAAAAAGGGGGGGGGGGCTAAAAGATAAGACAGATACTGCAGTATCAGACATTTTTTTTTAAATTCTATAACTAATATGTTCAGTAAGACTGGTAACAAGATGGAGAATTTCGCCAAAGATTTGGAATCTTTTCCTTTTTTTAAGAATCATGAGAATTCTAGGCCTGAAAAATACAATCACTGAAATTAAAAACTCAACAGACAGGCTTGACAGTAGATTAGACATAGCTAAAGAGAGGATTAATCATCTAGAAGACAAATCAGTAGAAAATATATCATCTGAAACAAAAAGAGAAAAAAAATGGAAAATACATGAAAGAGCAGGGGAAACACTGGAGACGTAAGGAAATGTTCTAACATACATGTAATCGGAGTCCCAAAAGGGAAGATATAGATAATGGAGGAGAAACAGTATTAAAGAGCTAATAAGCAAGAATGGTAACCCACATATTCAAAAGGCAACATGAACTCCAAGCAAAATGCATACAAAGGAAAAAACACCTGGACATATCAGAGTAAAACCTGTGAAATCTAAAGACAAAATGAAATCTTCAAAGAAGCAAGAGACAAAAAGAAACAGATAACCTTCAAAGAAAGGAGCAGCAATAATTTAAAATTTAGCAAATTTCTAAATTGAAACTCTGAAAGAAAATAACCAGCAACTTAGAATTTCAAGCAGTTTTTAAAACATCCTTCAAAACTGAATCCAAAAATAAAGACATTTACAAACAAACAACAGACATACTTAATGATCAGCATACATATACTAAAATAATAAAGGGAGTTTTTCAAGTGGAAGAATATGAGTCCTGGTGGAAGAACAGACATCAAGGAAGAAATAAAGAGCAACAGGAAAGGTAAATACATGGATATTAAGAATACAGGGCTTAAATATATAGAGAGAATTTAAATATACATGAATAATGCCTAAAGGCAGATGAGATATAAATGAAGCTAAAGTATTCTAAAGTTGTTAGATTTTTCTGGGAATTGGGGAACAGCTGTAACTTATTATATATTCTAGTAAGTCAAGGATGAATAATGCAATCTAGAATAACACCAAAGAGCAGCAAAAGAATTTATAACTAACAAATTAATAGGTGTCAGACTCGATAAAGAAATTTATTTGAATAATGTAAAATATGGTAAGAAATGACAGAAAAATAATTTAAAATAGGTGGAAAAATAGAAAGTCAGATTTGGACCCAAACATGACAGTAATATATGTAAACAGACTGAGCCATTCCAATTAAAAGATTTAAATAATCAGATTTTTTTTAAAAAACATATAGATATATACTACTTAGGAGAAACACACCTTAAATGTAGAGGCAGGAAGTTTGAAAGTAAAAAGAATGGGGAGAGAAATATCATGCAAACACAAATCAAAAGAAAGTATCACTGTATGCATACTTGACGAAGCAGACTTAGGAAGAATCATTACTACAGATAAAAAGGAACATTTCACGGCAACAAAAGAACCGATCCTTATGAGGAAGACATAAGGGTGAAGCTAATAACATAAGTTCAAAATATATACAGCAAAAATTGGCAGAATTAATAAGAAAAACAGACCAATTCACAGAGTGGGGAATTTTACTGTCCAGAAAGGTCAGGAAGAGTCTTAGACCTCTCTAGATCTCTCCTTAACAACAAATCAACTACACTCAATATTTTCAGTCAATTACTCTTGCTCTCAACTTCAGGGGTACCACCAACTGATAACCTGGATATTTTATATTCCTTTTGTGAAAGAAAAAAAAGCCCATTGACTACTTCCTTTCAAGTCATAACCAGAGGATTTTAGAAGAATTCTAAAACAACTCCATATCCTCAAAAGAGTTTTAACAGATGACTAAAAGCCAAACATGCAACTCATTATCAGTTACGGATATCATTAATTATACATCAGACTAACTTTGCTGAATATTTTGCTTTCTGTACTAAACCTCCTTCATGTTAATTATTTTCATGCTCACTCAGCTCAGTTATTCATTTACAACTTCATTCAACATTATTAAAGAGAAACCTGAAACCATCTGCTTGGTCAAAGCTAGACAACTTCTCAGTAGTAGGAAGATTTAAAGAATAGTCACAAGAAGAGACATATGGAGTCCAATATCACAAAAGCCAACAGTATGATCCCAATACAACAGCAATGAAAATTAGTTTCCACTTTCCCTCTTTATGCAGGGATACAACCATAGCAACTATACATGGATGGTAAAGTCTACACATTTCCCTAAATTTATTCTCCTTAACACAGGAATTTAAACTGGTGTGAATACTCTAGTTCAAAGAAGACTTGTGATTTTATTTTATTTTTTTTTTAATTTTTTTTCAACGTTTATTTATTTTTGGGACAGAGAGAGACAGAGCATGAACGGGGGAGGGGCAGAGAGGGAGACACAGAATCGGAAACAGGCTCCAGGCTCCGAGCCATCAGCCCAGAGCCTGACGCGGGGCTCGAACTCACGGACCGCGAGATCGTGACCTGGCTGAAGTTGGACGCTTAACCGACTGCGCCACCCAGGCGCCCCCAGTCAGAACTTTCAAAGGTAAACATCAACTTTCTACGAGTAGAAAATTTCCAATCGCTAAAATCATTTTTGAGAGGCACCTGGGTGGCTCAGTTGGTTAAGTGTCCAACTCTTGATTTCAGCTCAGGTCATGATCTCATGGTTCATGAGATTGAGCCCCGAATTGGGTTCCAATGTGACAGCATGGAGGATTCTTTCTCTTTCTCCCCCCCTCTCTCTCTCTCTCTCTCTCTCTCTCTCTCTCTGCTCCTCCTCCACGCTCACGTGCTCTCTCACAAAATAAACTTTAAAAAAATAAATCAGGGGCGCCTGGGTGGCGCAGTCGGTTAAGCGTCCGACTTCAGCCAGGTCACGATCTCGCGGTCCGTGAGTTCGAGCCCCGCGTCGGGCTCTGGGCTGATGGCTCAGAGCCTGGAGCCTGTTTCCGATTCTGTGTCTCCCTCTCTCTCTGCCCCTCCCCCGTTCATGCTCTGTCTCTCTCTGTCCCAAAAATAAATACACGTTGAAAAAAAAAAAAAATTTAAAAAAAATAATAAATCAGAAAAAGGTCATTTTCCAAACCATTCAGTAATTCAACATCTAAAAGTGTATACATAGTGCATCCCCAAGTACGTAGTATAAGACTTTCTACAGCCTAGAGAGTTATAATCACTTTGCGGTAGTACAAAGTCTCATTTTTATCTCCATTACTACAACTTAACATTTATGGAGCTCCAAATATGCATATCCTCTAAGCAACATTACAATAATATATGGAAAAATAATGCATTAAGCTCAAAGCTACTTTGATTTCTTGAGCAATCATAAAGTACATCCTAAACATCTTATAAACACAAACCTATGTAAACTGATTACAGAGAGAGGCGATGGCTTTCAGTTAGGTGGGGAGGAGAGCCCCGCGTCGCTCCCGTGACGAATTCTTCTTGATTGTGAACAGCAGCTCTACCACTTATCAGCGATTTGATCTTAACCTCCCTCAGCTTCATTTCCCTTATTTGTAAAACTGAGATACCACCATACCATGCAAGGTTGTTTTAAGGATTTCGGATCTAGTCTATAAAGCCAGTAGCAGTTGCACATGGGAAAAGACCGGAATGGTAGACAATAAATTTTAACAGAGATCTTTCCTAAGGAAATTAGAGGATGTCCAAAAAAATCTTTCCGAGTGTTCTGTGTTGTCCAAGTTTTCTTGGACACGAGGATAATAATTCTATAAAAATGAAATTAAAAAAATAAAAAGTCTTGTTTTGTTCCCCAAAAGCACAATGTATTATGCAAATCTCAAATTTCCTATTATCCCACAGAAGAACAGTCACTATTTGAGTTCTCACTGTGTGCCAGATACATCCCATAAACTATCTCCACTTGATGTTCACAGCTACCTATGAGTATGTCATCTAGGCAACTGTAAAATATGTACTAATATTAAGCAAAATAGGCTTTTAAATGTAAGAAAACTGAGGATCAGAAAAGTCACTCAGCTAGTACATGACAGTGCTGGGATTCAAACCCCAGTCCCACTTATCCGCTCTAGACACATTACAATGGTTAATCATGAATTTGGCAACAAAGGCAAGAACTATCTTATCATCAAAGAACAAAAAGCAAAATTTTTTTTTCTTCTTATACAACCCTGCCCTAAAACATCCTGTGTCCTTTCTTTGCTACTGTAACAAATTTCTCTAAAAGAAAGAGGACACTATCGGCTTATCCAGATCCCTAGAGATTTAGCAAACTTCACACATCAAGCCCCAGCAAATAACTGAAATACAGCTAACCAAAGAAGAAGAAAAGACCTCTAAAAAAATCAGTGTGCCAACAATAATAAAGTTCATGTACATTCTTAAAACATCTCTTACAACTTTCATTCAGAACTAATTTATCCCATCTTTATTCAGAACTACTTTTAGATGTAGTTTAAAAAGCAGGTTGATAGTTGCTTCACTCCCAAGTCAAAGAATATTAAAGCAAAAAATGAGACTAGGAAAGACTATTAGAGGCAGATGCACTGATAACGTACAAGTAACTGCCCGCCCAAAGAATCAGAAAGTTAAAAAATTTATAAGGAAGATTTAAATAGCATTTAATCTAAATCTACCTGGAGTACATTCAGCAGCGCTAAGTATCTCCCTAGGCCCTGAGTTACTCAGAAAAAAGTATCTAGTATAGTCTACGGCATAAAATGACAAAATAAAATTCTAAGTAGTTTCATCCAGAAAGTTGATATATCAAAGTCTGTGCTTCAAGCATCCAAAAAAATTACACTATAGAATACTTCATTTCCTAACTGAACAGTTATCACACACTTGTAAACTGTTCAAACAATACAGATGTGTATAAAGGAAGTGAAATCTCTTTCCCCCAAACTGCCTTCCCAAACGCATTTCCCAGTGTTAACTGTTCTTCAGTGTGTTTCCATCCAGTCTTTTTCATCTTCATATTCCAAAACAGATAAAATCACACCAAATACACACACACACGCACTCATGCAGAAGAACACATATATCCACACGTACATACGTACGTACGAGAGGGCAGCAAAGAGAACCATACTATGCATACTGTTCTGCAATTTTCTCCTCACATATATTTCATGGCTGTTTTCCAGATCTGTTCGTATCAATCAAGCTTATTATCTTTAATGGCCGGCTGTACTGTGCTCCACTGAATGGACAGATCACTGTGTACTAATCTTTCTCCTACTGAGTTATCCAAGTAATTTCAGGTGGTTTCATATTATGTGAATAACGCTGCACACAGACCTTTATGCACATAAGCAGGAACAGTGTGTTCTACAAAACAGAATCACAGCTTTGAAATGATGGGCCAGATAAAACATGACTTTTAATTCTGATAAAGAATACGAAACTGCCCACCAAAAAACATACCAAACAATGTGTTAGTACCTCTTTCATCGCACTGAATATTATCCATATTTCTGAATTTTAGCTAGTCTTAGGCACACATGATATTTCATTACTGTTTATATCTGCATTCTCCAACAAACACTGCTAGTTGTGTATCCCATATTCCTACATCTCCCTTACTGCTAGAACCCCAGTTTTTCAGCAAGAATGTTTCAAGTTAAAAAATACTTGCTTCTCCGGCCACCTTGCAGCCACGTGATACAGTTCTGGCTAGTGGTTTAAGGAAGTGCTTATGCTTTCTTTATCCAGGTGACACCCATTCTGGAGTTCCCCTTCTCCTTTTCCTCCTGGCTCTTGGACCTAAAGATGGAGACGAAGCAGCTCTCTTGCAAACGTCAGGCAGGACAAAGACTGAACGTGACTGAGGAGAAGAATGCAAAGCACTGGCTTACTTAAGGCCCTTACTCCACCACTGTAACTGCCCTACAGAGTGTGCCCACCCTGCACTTCCAGGCACTCTGCCTGATTTTAAGCACAGTGGTTACACAAATCTATGCATGTGCTAACTGCATAAACCACACACACACACACACACACACACACACACACACACACTGTATATAAAACTGGTGAAATCTGAATAAAGTCTGTAAGTTGCCAATATGTCAACATCCTGGTTTTCATATTTAACTACAGTTCTGTAACACGTTGCCATGGGGGAACTGGTGAAGGGTACATGGGACCTCTCAGTACTATGTTTTGCAACCCGCTGTGACTCTGAAATTGTTTCAAAATTTTAAAAATACTTGGTCCTATTTGAAAACCCATAATCAATATACTCTTTCTCACTCTTCAAATTTCTCCCAGCAGAATCTGAATGAACTTTTCCTTTCCTTTCAACTCTACTTCAAACCCCACATTTCCAATCAAGGTTTCAGAGGCTAATCAATGCATAAGAAAGTCACTGCTTTCCCCCCACCCAATTCTGCACAGACAATTAATTCCTAGACACCAAGAAATCAGCCCACAGGATGCCAAGATTATCAAGTATATCCATTCCAAAGGTTTTCATTCACATGTGTGATTGTTTACAGAAAGATAAGGGCTTTCCCACAATTACTTAAAATTTCAAGGGATATTAAAATGTTCTTAAGTAGCAATTTAGATGAGCCCAAGTCAGATTTCCAAAGTACCGCATCTATATTGTGTTGGATGTTTTTGGTAACCATAGTGATGTAACTAGCAGGCGTTCAGGTAACAGTCATCAAAAGCTCACATGACTAGGTAGCAAAATGACCTTTATTAACTACTGCATCTGTGTCTGCCAAATAGAAGAGAAACAATACTCAAGTAGCCTGTTTTTTAAAGGGCAGCAAGTTCTGTGACCATAGACACTGCAGTACTTTTAAATTGCACTCCGATTATATCAAGATAGTGGGTACAAATAAACATTTAATTCCAAGTGGCATTCTAAGTAAAACAACTCACTGCAAACCTAATTGTTCTCTAGAGAATGTTTATAAAATCTACTGGGCAGTCTGTTTCAGTAATAAAATAATATAGAGTGAGAATCAAATCCTCTCAGTCATTAGGCAACTGATTAAATATACCAATTATCTATTATCCAGGTGCATTCATCTCTTTGCTGATAAAGAGATTTGTTTGGAGAAACAAATACCGGGCAAGCTCATGAACCACTGCATTCTTCAGAATTAACTTTTCTTCAAAATAAAAAATAAAAAAAAAGAATTAACTTTTCTTCAAAATAATGAATGAGCGAATGAGGTCCTTGCCCTCAAGAAGGTCACAGCTTAAAAAAGGCACAACCCTTTTAAAAAGTAAACATAAGGACATGTGTTATAGGAGAATAAGCAGAGATCGATGCAAAGCGTTACTCTAAATCACTGTCAGGTAGAACTCAGTACACCTCTGTCCTACCAGCTCCCAACTATCCCCCCACGCCATCTCTAAGAAAACTAAGAAAGCAAGAAAGGATGTTGATCACTGTCTTCGAGAGGCTGTCTGAGGATCCCTACTTACACTGCAAGCCCGTGTATAAATCTGACTCACATTACCGGTTTTATAATACCCACTCTTTTCTCCATCATACAATATGTAATACAAGGTAACTGGCACCACATATATTTGTGACAGGACACGTAACCCAAAATGCAGCTGTCCACAGATAATTATGGATCTGTCACTGCTATTCTTTTCCATTAAGCAAAATGTAGTAACAGAGATTCCGTAAGATCTTATACCACAGGCACACACCATCTACAGAAGTCTACACTCAAGTTTTTACACGTTTTTCCTCATATTGAGACAGTAACTTGTTTAAAGTGAAAAATAACCTAAATTATACCCAGATGTCATTACTATAAAAAAATAAAAACTACATTTTGCTTGTTTTTTTTTTAATGTTTATTCATTTTTGAGAGAGAGACAGAATGCGAGTGGGGGAGGGGCAGAGAGCGAGGGAGACACAGAATCTGAAGTAGGCTCCAGGCTCTGAGCTGTCAGCACAGAGCCCAATGCGGGGCTCGAACCCATGAACCACAAGATCATGACCCGAGCAGAAGTTGAACGCTTAACCAACTAAGCCACCCAGGTGCCCTACTTGTTCTGTTAGGTGGTACTTTTTTTCCTTTTGATTTGACTTTTTTCCCCCTTTGTTATATCCATGTGATAAATCCTTGAGTATAATCAGGAAAAACACAGAAAGAAGCAACAAACGACAGACCAAAGAGTGTGCAAGACAATTTAAAGAAGTGAGGAAACCAAGATAAAATCAGCATCCTTTAAGAATGTATCATCCAGGAGCCCCTGAGTGACTCAGTCAGTTAAGTGTCTGACTCTTGATTTTGGCTCAGGTCATGATCTCAGGGTCGTGAGACAGAGTCTCACTCTCAGGGTCAGGAAATGGAGCCTGCTTGGGATTCCCTCTCTCCTCTCTCTCTCTTTCCTCCTCCCCCACCACACACTCACTCAGTCTCAAGCTCCTCACTCTCTCACGCTGTCTCGAAGGAAGGAAGGAAGGGAGGGAGGGAGGGAGGGAGGGAGGGAGGGAGGGAGGAAGAAAAGAAAAGAAAAAGAGAAGAATGCACCATTCAGAAAATCAACACGTGTCACCAAAGGGTGCTCCACATGTCACCATGTTGTAGGGTTGTGACCTCCAGTGACAAGAACTATTACCCAGATCCTCCCCACTGAGACAAATATAGACAAGTAGAGTCTTGAGACATGGGTCACATTTCTGATACTGACATCACAGATGGCAGAATGGGTTTTGAATTCCCTTTACTTCAGAAATTACTTGAACAAATGTGTTTTGATATTAATAGAAATACTGATTGCATTTCAAAATCTGAAGATTTTTTTATTCATCAAGCATACTCTGAGCACTTACTAAATGCACACATCCTAACACTACACATTCTGGGAGAGCTCCTACACCATTTCAAGAGGGAAACCATCACCATTAAATATTTTTAACAACTAAGGCAGTGATTTAAAAAAAATGGAACAAAGGGCTAGAAGTGACGGTAGTGGAAAGTGAGTTGGGATGGGTCGGACGGAACTCCCAAAATGCCCATCAAAGCAGACCATGCTTCACCCTGAGAGCAGTGAGGACTCACAATGAATTTTTAAGCTCAAATGTATGACCGAAACTTTGTTCTAAATGGTGATCCAATATAAAAATGAAAAATGCATCCAAACAGGTTGGTATACATAATTTTTTTTCTCAAATGGGCAATGAAAAATACATTAAAGGCAAAAATATCATCATCACACATTACTAACTATAAAGTGTAATAAATCTGAACACACAACACACATTTGTTTACTTAACAAACACACAGATACTATGTGCCAGGTGCTGTTCTAAGCACTTTACAAATGTTGATTCATTTAATCCCCATTAACAACCTTATGAGAATGTCTGTGTGCTGTTATTAATCCAAATGTACATAGGAGGAGACTGAGGCACAGAGAAATTAAATAACTTGCCCAAGTTCACAAGACTAGATGGTTGTGGATTCAAGATACGAATCCAGGCAGTCTGGCTAGACAGTCTGCCCAGTAGGGTCCAACAGAACTTTCTGCAACGTGGCTACTGGGCACTTACCATGTGGCTAGTATGACTAAGAAACTGAATTTTTTATTTTTTATTTTTTTAATGGTTATTTATTTTTAAGAGAGAGAGAGAGAGCACGAGCGGGGCAGAGAGAAAGAGAGACACAATCTGGAGCAGGCCCCAGGCTCTGAGCTGTCAGCACAGAGCCCGATGCGGGGCTCGAACCCACAAACCATGAGATGGCGACCTGAGCCAAAGTCAGACACTTAACCAACTGAGCCATCCAGGCGCTCTGGAACCGAATTGTTTCATTTTCCTTAATATTAATTATTTAAGTTATTAAGTTACTTAAGTTTTATTTTCTTTAAGTTGTTTAAGTTTAAATAACCATGCATTAGTGGCTAGTGTACCATGAGGGACAGAGTTCAGACGATGCTCTTAATTACCATGGAGTACGACCTTACTGACAAGCAAGAAAGGAAGGTTACTCAGGATGTCCACTGCATTCAATTTTAGTTTATACAATCCAAAGAAAACTTTTCAAAGAATTTAGACTTTCAAGCAATAACTGATTGCAAAATTTACTGCCTTACTTCCATAATTCTTTATCATAGTTGAGACAATGACACACTGGACCAATGAGCTAAATAACACGGACCCATTTTTCTTTAAAATAATGTATTTTAAAACAGCTTGCTAATTAAAATCTATACACAGAAATATACTTCCCTAACACAATGTTCTGATAAAACTGTTATCAATTATCTGTGCCCATAACACATACACAATTTCAAATATCACATTTCTCAATTTAAAGAATAAATGCACTGCTTAAAGTTTTCCAAGTGTAAGTGAAATGAAACTGTTCAAAAGACTACCCATCACTATACTGAGTCTGATCACTGTGCACAGAGAGCACTGTCTTCTCTCCTGGACACAAATGCTTATCAGCAAGTTTAGTAGCCATCGAACATATCAGGAGTGCAATATCAGTGGCAATAACAACAAAAATAACAGAACCAAGGAAAACATTAACAGCAGCTAACGCTGAGCTCTTACTACATGCCAGCCACCGTGCAGGCCCTTTATATGCCTGATCTCAATCCTCACGACACTCTTGCAAAGTACGTCCCATGATCATCCCTACTCCAGGAAAAGAATCTGATGCACAGGGACGTAAGTAACTCGCCAAAGGTCACACAGCTAATAAGTGAGAAACAGATAGAGGGTTGAGACCCCAGTCTGCCTGAATATAGTCCATGATCTCAATTAGCCTCGTCTGTGCTGCCTTTCTCTTGATTAAGTCACATTACTGTATATCGACATAGCAGTAAACTGTAAAAACTCTCTGAAAGTTTTTATACTTAAGCTTATACTTTCTAAGACTTCTGCAACCCAATTTACTATGTGTGTGTGTAGAAAACAGTGAAGACAGCCAGGTGAGCATTATGAATCTGATATTTTAATCTAAGAGGTCATCACAAAAAAACAAAAATGGCTTTAAGAAAAATAACAGAATATGAATGTCAGTGCTGAGATCTTAGAGAACACCTCATCATAGAACAAATGGAAAACACCATGACACGCAGAGATTTACTGACTTGCCACATGATGGTAGAACTAGATCATAGGTCTTCTGATTCCCTAACCATCAATGTCCCTCCCATCCTATTGTAACAGCCACATCTGTGTTTTAACTCAGGATAAAGACTATTCCTCATTAAGACTACCCAACCCCAACAATAACAAAATATACTGTAATAGGGCTTGAGTTGCATGCTAAGAGATTCTGCTATTTAAAATATATACTTTTGGGGGCGCCTGGGTGGCGCAGTCGGTTAAGCGTCCGACTTCAGCCAGGTCACGATCTCGCGGTCCGTGAGTTCGAGCCCCGCGTCAGGCTCTGGGCTGATGGCTCAGAGCCTGGAGCCTGTTTCCCATTCTGTGTCTCCCTCTCTCTCTGCCCCTCCCCCGTTCATGCTCTGTCTCTCTCTATCCCAAAAATAAATAAACATTGAAAAAAAAAATTAAAAAAAAAAATAAAAATATATACTTTTGGATACACACTAGTGAGGATTGCTTTGACGATAAGTAATAAACCAAGAAGTGTAGAGGGAAGTGAGGTGGTGCAAATGCTCACTGGTCCCAGTGCTTTCACCAAAGACCAGACTTCTACATTTCTCTTCCACCATATCGCTTCTGTCCTCACGGTCACATCATGGCTGCTACAACTTCAGGAATTACATTCACGTTCCAGATAAGAAAAAAAGATGTAACAAGGAAGCAGAGATGACCAACTATCTCAGAAAGCAAAACTTTCCCAGAAATCTCTAGCTGACTTTTACTTCCATCGCAGAAAAATACCGTTTAATTGGTTTGTTTGTTTTTTTTTATTTTTTTTCAACGTTTTTATTTATTTTTGGGACAGAGAGAGACAGAGCATGAACGGGGGAGGGGCAGAGAGAGAGGGAGACACAGAATCGGAAACAGGCTCCAGGCTCCGAGCCATCAGCCCAGAGCCCGACGTGGGGCTCGAACTCACGGACCGCGAGATCGTGACCTGGCTGAAGTCGGACGCTTAACCGACTGCGCCACCCAGGCGCCCCTAATTGGTTTGTTTTTTAACAAACAGTATCACTCCAAACAAAATCAAAATCCTGTTATTAGTAAAGATTTGAAGGAGACAGGATACTGGGTGGGCAATGAACAGTATATGCCACAAGTAGTCATTTCTCAACTTCTCATTAGTTCTTTTTTGGTCAAAAGCTTGAAACTTTTTGGGGCGCCTGGGTGGCTCAGTCGGCTGAGCGTCCGACTTCAGCTCAGGTCATGATCTCACACTCCATGAGTACGAGCCCCGCGTCAGGCTCTGTACTGACAGCTCAGAGTCTGGAGCCTGCTTCAGATTCTGCATCTCCCTCTCTCTCTCTCTCTCTCTCTGCCCCTCCCCTGCTCATGCTCTGTCTCTCTCTGTCTCAAAAATAAACAGAAACATTAAAAAAAAAAAAGCTTGAAACTTTTTGTAAATCATAAAAAAAACTTCAAACAAACAACTAAATCAAGAATACTACCTGCTGTAACTTCAGTTTCTCAAACTTAGTCAATGTGTGCAGCAAAATACATCCACTTTAAATATAAGCTGAAAACCATGATCTTTCAGCTGCAAACCATGATCTATCAGACAGTACAAAATATCTCAAAAGGAATCCCACCTTTCTCTGTCCACTGTTACGTTATTAGCTACAATACTTCATTTAACTTAAGATCAGTTTCTGACAATCTTAACTCTTTTCCAAAGCACAGCTAAAAGACAGAATGGAAGCAAAATTGTTCAGAGCCAAAACATTTACCATTGACCCTTGAACGACATGGGTTTGAGTTGTACAGGTCCTACACAGATGTTTTTCAGTAAACACAGTGGAAAACTTTTTGGAGATTTGAGACAATCTGGAAAAACTCACAAATCGCATAGCCTAGAAATATCAAAAAAATTAAGTAAAAGGTCTGTCATGAATGTGTAAAATATATGTAGACATTAGTCTATTTTATCACCTGTTACCATAAAATATATACAAATCTATTATAAAAAGTTAAAATGTATCAAAACTTATGTACACACTTACAGACCATGCATGCCACCACTCACAGCCAAATGTAAACAAATGTGGAGATTAAATCACAACTGTATAAAATTAACCAGAAGGGGAAAGGCAATCTGTGAAGCCATCGCCACAGCCATGCCAGCAGATGTGAAAACCTTACACTTTTCATGAAATACCTTTTATCTCATGTTGAAAATGCTGTACTTATGTGGGTACAGGATTGCTGTAAGAAAGGAATACCTACAGAATCTAGTATGATTGGAGAAAAAGCGAAGTCATGATGTGACAACTTAAAGCAAAAAGAGGATGAAGGATCTAAAGCCAGAGAATTTAATGTCAGCACAGGATGGTTTGATAATTCTAGAAAGAGGTTTGGCTTAAAAAACATCAAGATAACAGGAGAAGCAGCCTCTGCCAGCCAAGAGGCAGCAGATGAGTTCCCAGATGCCATTAAGAAAATCACTAAGACAAGGTATCTGCCTGACCAGGTTTTTAATGCAGATGAAGTGCCCTATTCTGGAGGAAAAAAAAAAAAAAAGAATGCCACAAAGGACATTAGTAAGGAAGAGAAATAAGCATGAGGATTTAAGGCAAGAAGGGACAGGCTAACTTTACTGTTTTGTGCAAATGCAGTCAGGTTTATGACCAGACTGTCCTTATCTAGAAAGCCTGGGCTTTGAAGGGAAAAGATAAACACCAGCTGTCAGCCTTTTGGTTGTACAACAACAAGGCCTGGACAACCAGGACCCTTTTCTTGGATCAGCTCCATCAATGTTTTGTCCCTGAAGTCAAGAAGTATCTTGCCAGTATGAGACTACTTTTCAAAGTTGTTTTGATATTGGACAGTGTCCCTGGTCACCCAGAGCCCCATGAGTTCAACATTGAAGGCGTCAAAGTGGCCCACATGCCCCAAAATACAACGTCTCTAATTCAGCCTTCGGATTGGGGACATAAGGACCTTTAAGGCTCATTACTTGGCACTCTACAGAAAGGATTGTTAACGTTATGGAAGAGAACTCTGACAGTGAGAACATTATGAAAGTCTGAAAATATTACACTACTAAAGATGCCATGTTGTTACGGAAAAAATCATGAAAGCCATCAAGGCCAAAACAATAAACTCCTGCTGGGGAAAAGTGTGTCCAGATGTTATGCCTGACTTCATAGGATTTACAACACAGCCAACCAAGGAAACCAGGAAAGAGATTGTGGACATGGCAAAGAAAAGATCGGGGGGGGGGGGGGGGGGGGGCTTGAAGGGTTTCAAGATATGGATCTTAGAGAAATTCAAGAGATAACAGATACCACACGAGAGAGTTAACAGATGACCTGACGGAAATGAATGCTTCCGAACCAGTGCCGGACGATGAGGAAGACACAGAAGCAGCAGAGCCCGAAAACAAATTGAAATCAGATAATCTGGCGGAAGGGGTCCCATCATTCAAAACTGCTTTTGACTTCTTTAACAACATGGACCCTTCTACGGTACAGGCACTGAAACTGAAGCAAATGGTGGAAGAAGGATTGGTAAAGTATGGGAATATTTTTGGAAAAATGAAAAAGCAAAAGAGTCAGACAGAAATCATGATGTATTTCCATAGAGTTTCACCTACTGTGCCCTCCTCACCTGCCTCTCCTTCCTCCTCCACGTCTGCTGCCCCTGAGAAGGCGCCACCACCCCCACTTCCTCCTCCTCTGCAGCCTAGGCAACGTGAAGACAACAAGGATGAGGATCCCATTTCCACTTAACAAACAGTAAACAATCATCATGCCACACAGTTCATACATGTTGGTTGCGTACATGTGTGTCTTTGTGCAAACATCTAATAACTGTAGGCATGAACTGTAGGATATGCTTTTGCATCATCAGTGTCACTTAAGTATTCATCATGGAGAACGTCCTGTGCAAGACCTACATAAGCAGATAGCCTATCCTCAGATAAGCATAAGGTGAGTGGCATTTAATATAAAATCAATAACGTGTTAGTTTTCGTGCTGTTTATAACTTCGCTTTCAAAGAATTACACCACCGTACATTATGCTTGGAGGAGCTTTGTATCAGCCTATCATCAAAAGTAAGTGTCTTTTCTAAAACAAAACAAAAACAAACAAAAAAAAGTGTAACAGTGTTTCCTATACGCTATCATGAATATGACTGTGACACTGTATAGCATAAAAATTTTATATGATTTATTCATTAGTATACAGGCTAGGCTCCCGTGAAGCAATCGAATTGATTACACTAGGCTACCGTAAGGCAATCTTACTGCTGCTTTCTCATTATCAATGCCTGAATCATGAGACCTGGTATGAATTTCTTTTTCACATTATCTTTTCATTTTTGATGTCTAGTGTTAGTAAGAAATTTGACAGCTACAATGTTTTGTATCATGTAAGACAATACTGATAATGGTACTGACAGACTATTCATCTTGTAAACTGACATACACTTACAGTGTCGATACAGTGCTATCCTGTAAATGTATTTTCTCTCCCTTATGATTTTCTTAACATTTTCTTTTCTCTAGCTTTAGTGTAAGAACACAGCGTAGAATACACACGACACACAAAATATGTCTCTATCGACAGTTTATATTATCAGTAAGGCTTCCACTCAACAGTAGGTTGTTAGTAAAGTTTGGGGGAGTCAAGTTATACATGGATTTTAAACTCTGTGGGGATTGGCACCCTTAACCCCCACATTATTCAAGAGCCAACTATTTCAGTTAACATTTATTGACCAATTTAACAAATATAACCATAATATACAGAATATTAAAGGCATAGTAACAGGCAAAAGTAAACTGCTAAGGACATACAAAGGAATGCCTAACTCTGCCCTCGAAGGCTGAGGGGAGAAAGTTAGGGAATGCTCTCTGGAGGGCTGGCACTGCTCCCTGGAGACTGACCTGATGAGAGGAAGGACCTGCCATCCTGATGGGGCAGCACGTCTGAGACACAGCAAGCACTCTGCTGAGCCTCCACAGACAGCACACAGAGAGATCTAGTAATGCCACTAGAAACACAGGTTAAATCCCAATCCAGGTTGCATGACAGACTGTTTCACAAAGTGATCTCAGAGAGCAACGGAAGGATGGAATACAGTTAAATGACAGAATGTCACATGACTAGTCTTCTCACCTTCTCCCACTATCATCTAAAGGTTTCTAAACTTCTTCTCATGGTATGTAGGTCTCTTCATGTTTGGCTACCTGGCTCCCGTCCATTGTTTATTTGGCTTAGGATGCTTTTACACACTCTCCCCCCACACCCCCAGCCAGTTAGGTTTTTATACATCCTCTGACACCTAGCTCAAATGAAAGCATCTGTCACTTCGCCAACGAGTCTAATTCCTTTGCTCTCCTAATTACCACACTGGGGCCAGTTCCCCATGGGGTTCCCATGACACCTTGTCTACTACAACACCTATCATACTATTGTAATTATTAGCTTTTGTCTCTTACCACCTGCATATGCGTTCCCTGAGAAACTCTGCATCTAAGAAGTCACAAATGTTCAGTGAGTGTTTATCAAATAAAATAAATGAGGAAGCTACTTTAATGATCTAGGGGAGAGATGTTAAGGCTTAAAAGTGGGAATAAAAAGGTTAGGACAGATACCAAAGCTCATAGGCTTTATTAACAGGAGGGATTTTCAAAGTCTCACTCTAAATCTACTCTTACTTTAAGAATAATTTTAATAAACATGGTCATCAGGTTTTGCAACCTACAAAAAATATTTTGAATAAAGAACCTGAATCATATTTATATTTATCAGACTTCTGTTTAACAAGATAGGGAAACATGTACTATTTTTTAAATATTGTTATCCAAATAAACATGAAGCTTTTAAAGAAGAAAACCAGGCTGCTCAGTGACACACAGCCACAGTGATTACACGTGTGCCTTCTGTACATGTGAACAGATTGTACAGTTTTACTTCCAGTCTGTTCAGCAGTGTGGAGCCTCCCCAACCTCCTCCATCGATTTGGCCCTAGAGACAGAGGCTTACCAGGATATTCGAGAGGAAAACTGTGACAGTTTGTGTTTCCATTTAGCATAAATCACTCATTCCATCCCTTTCCTTGGCCTACAAGATCACATTGCTCTAACTCTTAGACTAGTTTATCTTGACAAATGTATATTTTCTTTCTTTTCTTTCATTCATTCATTCATTCATTCATTCATTCATTCAACAAATAGCTGATTGCCTACTATATCCCAGACACTGGCAAGGATCTTATCTTTGTACCCTCAGTGACTAACACAGTGACTGGCATATAGTGGGCACTTGACAAGGGCTTTATGTATAAATAAATGGGAGAATGATGAATGGACAAATGAACATATACATGTGTATCTGACCCTCTTTCCCAGAAGACAAGGATACTTTTCCAAAGACCAATTATCCTTTGCTTAATCTTCCTTTATTTTGCCCAAGGGTGTATTACAAAACATCTATGCCTATTCATTTTGACCATCTTACAAATGTCAATCATTTCCATCAGCTCCCCACTACATTATTAAAATATAAAATACAGATCCACTAAAATCATACTTCAAATAACACTAGTTCTCTCCCTTTCTTACAATGCTAACCGCTGCAAAATTCTAAGTTCCGCGAAAAGCATTAACATGAACTCTTAGTAATTTCACCAAGTGCTAGGTAGGTTGGGATACTTGATTAATACTTCAACTAAATGACAAAGCAGTGATTTGGCAGATATTTTGAAAATTTTAAAGAAAATATTTATGAATATTGCACAATTTCCCTCCTTCCTCAAAATAATCCTTCACCATACCCTTGAGTCCTACCTATAACAAGATATATTAAGTTTGCTTACTGCTTCATACCGAGGAAAACTAAGTTATGACAATTTCTCAAACCACTTATCATAATGGTTTCATCTCCAACTCTGATATTTCCCTTCACAAATCAATTATCCCATACAATTTACTAAAATTAATGTGAATATAATACTTTGGAATGTGGCTCTCTCTACATTCATCCAAATTCATGTTATATTTTAAAGAACTGAGTTTTAAAATTCTTTTTATAGGTCTTGTTTTATATTTATCTATAAAACTTTTTCTCAGTTTATCAATATTATAAATTGGTAAAATGTAATAATATTTTAAGAAAGGATAAAACTAATAATAAACATATTAGCTACATGATTAAAAACACTATTAGATTAGGTATGAAAAAAAGAAGTGTCTATGAAAAACAATGTGCCTACAAGATGCCTCTGTTTTTCCTGGTCATAGAAAATTCTGCCTGAAAATCCTAAGAATCGAAGAAGAAAAGCTGTTCTACTACTTTAGTATACAGAATCTCTTAGTACTATATTTTCTATATTCATATGGCATTTCCTGTCAAATATGATTAGGCTGTGGACATGTATGCATTTTTAAAAACAAGAAAAATATTACTACTCTTTTCCCTGGGTATATTCCAAGTAATTATGATTGTGACTGAAAACATGTAAAGTAGCAGAAACATTCCAATAAAAAAATTCCATCTGTAAAGGTTAAACTGTATGAATCTGACATTTTCAAACAGATTGAGATTAAATTAACTAATTTATATTCTCCTGAAATAGTAAAAGCAGTAAGCTTTTTATTTTTTTCTTAGTGCCTAATTGTTAGAATCCTGCTATTCAGAGATAGGAATTCAGTCCTTCTTATTACAGAAGAAAAAGAAGAGGAAATAAAGTAGTAAAAAGGAGGTAAGTAAAGTGTCCTAAATACTATCACATATTCAAAGGTAAGTGACAATAGTTTCTCTGCTTTTTGACATGCATTTTTGCCCATTTAAATACCATGTTATTCCATAAAATGAGAACAGACAAGATAATCTAAGGTTTCTTTCAGCTGTACTATTTTATATGTGGCTGAATATACTATGTGTCACAATACTATTTCATATCACCACTCTAGATAATTTTGCACAGGACTTAAGGAATCTTATAAGCTTTACTTAAATAGAGATCGGAACAAGTTTTTTAAAAATCCATAATAATCTATATTTTATATCATCTGAAATATATTTATGCTATTCAAATCATACAAAAATGAATGCTGTATGATATCTTACATGTGAAAAGCTGATATACAAATTTTATCAACTGACTGATTTTAAACCACAGATTAAATTAATGACATTGCCAGCATTACAAACTAAGTTTATAAACTTACATGTTTTTAGCCAATTCCTTAATGTCATTTTGGAGATTTGTGATTTCAAATGTTTAAAAAAGCAAAAAACACGAATATTTCTTCAAAGGTATATCTGCATTAGTTCATTTTAAGATCTGCAAATCAGGCATGCAATTTAGAAAAATTCTGAAAATGTATTTCAACATATCTGAAATTGACACAGACTATAAAGGACAATTTTAAATATAAACAGCATTAATTAAGCATATAATCACAAATAAAAACAAGTAATTAATCACTGAAAAAGGACAGAAAACTACCATTCAGTTGCTGAATTCACATTTGTAACTATTAATTGATCAGCTGGCCATACAAATAGGAACCATCTAGTTATTCTGCCCTGGTACAGGCAGAATCCTAGCTTGTTCCTTTCTGATTTCTGCCATGAACATTTGTATTTTAAAACTAAAAGAGGATTATATAAATTATTCTGCTATCTCCAAAATACATGATACAAAAGGATCTTTCCAGTGTGAAAAAAACTGTTGCAATAGCTATGTCATAACCTCTCCTTACTCTTCATACCTTTTCGTAAGATGATATGCTTCTAATTTGTCATTTAAAAACAGTAACAATAAGATGTGTTAACAATTATGCCATTACCTGATCCTTCTCAGTTACCATAATCTATCAGAAGAGCAAAAGCATACGTGATAACTCAAAACTCCTTTTTTATAGCTGTTCTTTTAGGTCGATATTTGTAAAAACCTCTACGTGCTCCGATTGTTCATTCTGACGATGTTCCTACCTTCCTTGACTTTGGCTGCTTTTTGCCTCGATGGTGTCACCAGATCCTTTACAATCTGCAAGACCTGAATCATTGCTAGTTAACAAGCCAGAGACTACGCTGCTTCCTCCAGAAATCCAACAGGTTTCATCACCGAGCTCACTGCTGTTTCTGCTTTCGGGAAGCTCGGCACGAACACCGTTCAACTACAGAGAGACACATGCTTTGCTTAGCTATCCAGGAAGGCTCTGAAGCAGTTAATAAGAAACAACGAAAGGATAGGCTGTATCTTCTTGATACAAAGTGACTTCAGCACTTGTGAAAACCACCATCCTCAAAGTCCAAATGTATCACTTTACAAAGCATTAACCAGTTATAAACAAAACAAAACAAAACGAAACAAAATAAAACGCAGTGTGGGCAATCTGCAAATCACTAAGCACAGTGAAAACATTTTCTCACAAAAGTCATGACAGGAAAAATAAAGTGCTATGCTATAAATTCTCATATAGCGGATCACAGATGCTATGTGCAAGTTTTTAAAAACACTCAGAAGCAGTCAACCAAAATACCCTGCACTGCAAAGCCTTAATACTTTTTTTTCCCAATTTCTCAAAAATCTCATATTTGAAACACAGAAAATAAAATGAAGCTAAAAATAATACTCTTGCAAACTCCAAGCTCCCAGGTCTGTATAACAGATAGGAACCTTCAAAAATGATCCTATAAATTCCTTGCCCTCCTCCTCATGCAGACAGCTCTGACATCCTAGTACATGAAAAGAAGTCTAAATTCACACTTCCCGCTAGAAATCCCTGAAGGGTTGAAATTCGTTGGCCTCACCACTAAGAGGCATGAGCCAGACAGAGACTGTGCAAATCAGGTATAACCACCATTTTTGCCTGACAGTTTTCAACACCTAAGCTGCAACAATGCCCAATTAATATTGAATACCTTTGTTACATATTCTATTTACCATACACATCCCCTTTTCAAAGGGCTACAGAGTTAATGAAAAGAGAAAACGGACATTTGGTGCTAATGTGGTTAAACGTTGTATTTACTGAATGATTCTCCACCGGCAATGTGTTCTCCTTACTGTACCTCCCAACTGTCTCCTCAGTTTTTCTCCTTTCCCATTTGTTACTTTTGATATCCTTAATGTATCATTAAATAATGGATCTCAGGGCAAATCAAAGGCAGTTCCCTTGTCCTCACACTTAAAGGCTTATTTGTCATTTTCCCATTTTTCAATTGGACAACTAAGGTGCACGATCAACCAGGGTTGCAAGTAAAACACAGGATCCAAAACTCAAAGGCTTCTGGTTTCTCTGACATCACGCCTTTTCTGTAAAAAATGTATAGTTTTAAAATTCAGGGTGAAGTTTTCAGCTCTTCAGAGAAGAGGTGCTATAACATGTGCATATATATCCACCCATAATTTATTCTCCATATGGGTGGTAATTTAAGACATTAGTGTTACAAATCCATGACAGCGAGAAACTACTTGCAAATGGAGGACAAAACATGACAATTATCCTAACTACCTGTTCTCTTTAAAGAGAATATCTATACTTGCAAACTAAATCAAAAAGTTCAGATGAGTCAAAGACCAAGTTTTCAACCTCCCATCAAAACTGTGCCCTTTAACAATTCCCTCTGAAGACTTGATAGAGACACATCAATATCTAAATCAAACTCCTCAAATCAAGTTCCCCCACCCAGTTCTTTCAATCCCTGGCCCCATTTCCTAGGGCAGTTCGGAGCACAAAATAGGTGTTAGGTATATACTGAGCTTATTTCCAATTCTTTGCATTTCCAGCTCCTGAGAAACCATTTCCACTCTTCTGGAAAAAAATTATGTTTTTGGAAGGTACTTGCTGTTAGCTTTGCTCTCTCCCAGTATTTTTCTCTTTCCATACAAGGAAGGGGATCTACAGGGCATTATCTTCAGTCAGCTCTATCTTCCATATCTGATCAGTGAAGAGAAGACTTTCTATACTCATGTTTCCATAAAATTCAATCTTCATCATCCCCCATCTCACTGATAACAGTATTGGTTTTGAAAATGAAAATCGGAGCAATCAGTTTGACTTACTACCGTCAGTCCTTAACTTCTGCAAAGCAACCAACAGCTTTTTCTTGTTTCTCTCATTCTCTTCTCATTTTTATCACATATTGCATCAGTAAACCTATCAGACCACATACTCCAATATAGTATATATAAGGGAGCTGTACTGTAAAATGTGAAGATCATGAAAGACAGAGGAACTATTATATTACAGATCAGAGGAGAGTCCAGAGTCAGGTTAACTAGAATGTAACGCATGATGTCAGGTTACATACTGGGCCAGAAAGAGATGAGGGGAAATACATGATATTTGGGAACAACACCATCTATAGGTTATTAGTGTTAATTTCCTAACTATGACCACTATACTGCAGTTACATAATAGAACATCCCAGATTTTAGTAATATACCCTGAAGTATTTAGGGGTAAATACTTCACTGTACCCTTTACTGGTCCAGGGGGAAAAAAATATGAATACGGAATGAGAAACTAAATGTGGTACAACGTTAGCATTTGGGAAATCCAGGTAGAAGAATATGAGAATTGTCTGCGTTATTCTTGCAACATTTTCCTAAGTCCGAAATTATTTCAAAATAAACTTAAATTCTGACTACACAGGGGTGCCCACATGATTCAATTGGTTAAGCGTCTGGCTCTTGATTCGGGCTCAGGACATCATCCCACAGTTCCTGAGATCAAGCCCCCCACTCCCCACCGCACTCAGCATGGAGCCTGCCTGGAATTCTCTCTTTCCCTCTGGCTCTGCCTCTCCCCTGCTCGCTCGCTCTCTCTCTCTCAAAATAAATAAACTTAAAAAAAATTCTGACTACATAGCCCAATACATGCGTATTTATTTGTTTATAAAGGATATATACGTATTGGTACTTATGTATGTTTAAATCACATAAAGCAAAGGATTTTAAAGGACCAGACTAACAACGTAAAAAAGAATTCCACATTTGTGAATATGCTGTGTGCCGGTTGTCTGTGTATGTGTACACATACATACACACATTTATATGCATTCTCACATTTGCTTCCTCTCCCCAAAGATCATTCTGAATCCTGGAACGCAAATCGTGAAAGTGCACATACCTGTGGGGTTACTCTGGCACGGGCAGTCTTAAAAGAATTAATTTCCAGACCCTTAACTTCCATATGTACTTGTCACTAAAGCTGACCTGCTTGGGAAGATGCCTGCAGCAGGGGTTCTCCATTTCCGTGTCCCTTTACTCGATCACCTCTACCCCACTTTACGAAACAGAAAACAAAAGATAAAAATAAGGTCCGCCCTGACCCATCTTACTACAGCACAGTGCTCAAGGGGTAAAAACACGAGAGATGGCAGAGAAATACAACCCAACAACTCCTTTAATCAGGGCAAAGTAACATCAGCCCATTCCACTTATTAAGATAGCAATTTCTAATAAAATACTCATTTAAAGTGAATAATTATGCATCAAAATGTATCATATATGTGTTATTTTGACAAATGGCACAGGATAAGCCTCTGTGAGGAAAGCAGAGTGGATGTATGATTTCAGAAAAACAAGTAGATACAATCTTTGGCTACTCAGGAATAGCCTGTTCATTTTTTAAATAGATGACTTTGGGTATCAAACCACTGTGTTATTCAAACCTCACTAGATACACTTACAAGAGGGATATAATCGTTTTCTTTAATACTTGTCCTCATTGGGCCCCTGGCACAAAGAACTGCTTTAATCACAGACTTCAGTTCTTATCATTGGTCCATGCCATGGCCCACTTTTACTTATTCACTCAGTATTTCTTTTTAATAATAAACACCACAAAGCACCACTCAAACAAAAACTAGGGCCTTAGCAATTATCTACATTTAACTACAGTCCCCCCCAACCACCAATCCATCCCCCTGCTTCATCCCAAACTAACAAACATCCTGAATCCAGTAGTTAACCATTCCCTTGATTTCCTTTATATCTCTCTATCCATCTATCATTACCTCCCTCCCCCTCTCTCTTTCTCTCTCTCTCTCTCTCTCTCTTTCTCTCTCTCTCTCTCTCTCTCTCTCTCTCTCACACACACACACACACACACACACACACACACACCCCACACATCTTTGTGTTGCTGTTTGGGGTATCACATATTTTGTGTTATCTTTGAGGAATTATATTTTTTCTTACATATTGACACCAGTGGTTCTCAATCTTCACTATACATTGAAATTAAAAGTTTTAAAGGGGTGCCTGGGTGGCTCAGTCAGTTGAGTGTCCGACTTCGGCTTAGGTCATGATCTTGCATTCATGGGTTCGAGCCCTGCCTCAGGCTCTGTGCTGACAGCTCAGAGCCGTGAGCCTACTTTGGATCCTGTGCCTCCCTCTCTCTCTCTGCCTCTCCCCTGCTCGCACTCTGCCTCTTAAAGCAATCAATCAATCAATCAATAAATCAACAAAACGTTAAAAAGATTTTAAAAAATAAATAAAAGTTTTAAAAAGTTTTAAAAATCTGGTTTCTGAGTCCATCTACAGGGATTTGGACTTCACTGTACAAGGGTGTAGCATAAGCATCACAAATTTTAAAGGTTCCCCCAAACAATCCTAACACTCAAGGACCACTGTTATAGAAGAATGACATAGGAAAAGTTAATATGTACAAGTACACATGAAACGTACAAAAATTATGATTCCACCATTTCAGTGTGTTTATCACATGCATACACACACACACGGAGAAAGATGTATGCACAAAGAAAAAAACATCAAAATGTTACCAGCAATTTTTCCTCTGAAAAGTGACGCTACATATTAATTTTTATTATCTCCTTTTTGCTATACTTTTCTGAGAATACATTTAACTATTTAAAGAAAGGAATTGGGGCGCCTGGGTGGCTCAGTAGGTTGAGCATCTGACTTTTGATTTGGATTAGGTCGTGATCCCAGCGTCATGGGATTGAGCCCCGCGTCAGGCTCCGTACTGAGCATGGAGGCTTCTTAGGATTCTCTGCCTCCCTCCCTCTGCCCCTTTCCAATGTGCATGTGTGTGCACATGCATGTGCACTCTCACTCATATATTAAAAAAAAGAAAAGAAAAGAATTATATTTTGGTTTTTAAATATTCCATATCACCTCACCAAAAAGGATACACAGATGGCACATTAGCACGTAAAAAGAGGTTCAACATCATATGTCATCAGGAAATTTCAAGTTAAGATAACAAGACACCCCTACACACCTATGAGAATGGCTAAAAGGCAGAACGCTGACAACACCAAATGCTGGCAAGGATGTGTGGACGGAGCAACAGGAACTCTCATTAACTGCCAGTGGGAACACAAGGTGGGAATGCAAAATGGTACAGCCATCTTGGAAAACGATCTGGTGGTTTGTTACAAAACTAAACAAGCCCTTACCATTTTATGCTGCAATTGTATTATTCCTTGTTATTTACCCAAATGAGTTAAAAACTTACAAAAACCTATACATGAACGCTTACAGTTTTATTTGCAATTGCCAAAGCCTGGAAGCAATCCTTTGTTTTTCAGTGCATGAATGGATAGACAAATTGCTCTGATCCAGGTTACAGAATATTGTTCAGCAATAAAAGGAAATGAGCTATCAAGCCACAAAAAAAAAAAAAAAAAAAAAAAGGAGGCACCTTAAATGTTAAGTAAAGGAAGCCAATCTGAAAAGGCTACATAGTATAAGATTCTAATCATATGCCATTCTGGAAAAGGCAAACCTATGGAGACAGCAGAGTGATCCTTTGCGGTCTCAAATCCTTTGATTTGAGAAGAGAGGGGGAAGGATGAATAGGCAGTGGCACAGGGAACTTCTAAGGCAGTGAAACTACTCTATACGCTACTGTAACAGTAGATACATGTCATTATACATTTGTCAAAACCCATAATATGTACAACACAAAGAGTGATCCTTAATGTAAACTTTAGGTAACAATAATGCATTGATATTGGCTCATCAACTGCAGTAAGTGAACCACAAAAATGCAAGATGTTAGTAACAGGAAACCAGGAAGGTGGGAGTATTCTAAGGGGGCTTAAGGGAACTCCCAGGACTTTCCACTCAACTTTTCTGTAAATCTAAAAGTGTTCTAAAAGAGTCTTTTAGGAAAGCCTGGGTGGTTCAGCTGGTTGAGCATCTGACTCTTGATTTTGGCTCAGGTCATGATCCTGGGGTCATGGGATTGAGGCCCCTGAGTGTGGAACCTGTTTAAGAGTCTATCTCCCCATCTGCCCCTCTCACCCACTCATGCTCTCCTGCTCTCTCTAAAAAAATAAATAGAAGACAGGCTTTTAAAATAAAGAAAATCTATATTTAATATATACTTCATCTATATCCTACTCTTTAGACATCATCTGAAATAATACAAAAATAGGGGCGCCTGGGTGGCTCTGTCGGTTGAGCGTCCGACTTCGGCTCAGGTCATGATCTCACAGTCTGTGAGTTCGAGCCCCATATCGGGCTCTGTGCTGATGGCTCAGAGTCTGGAGCCTGCTTCCGATTCTGTGTCTCCCTCTCTCTCTGCCCCTTCCCTGCTCATGCTCTGTCTCTGTCTCAAAAATAAATAAAAACATTAAGAAAGCAAAATTAAAAAAAAAAAGAAAGAATACAAAAATAAACCCAAAAAGTACAGAGTTTAACTGGAGAGAGTGCTTAAAACAAAAACAGTAATTGTCTATATGTGGGAGATCCCATGTGGTTTGGTAGACCACAAATGGAACAGGTGCCCTTACAATGGACTGCCTGCATGAGGATGTGGAGAAAGAGGATCTCTTTTGCACTGCTGGAGGGAATGCAAACTGGTGCAGCCACTCTGGAAAACAGTATGGAGGTTCCTCAAAAAATTAAAAATAGAACTACCCTACGACCCAGCAACTGCACTACTAGGTATTTATCCAAGGGATACAGGTATGCTGTTTCAAAGGGGCACATGCACCCTAATGTTTACAGCAGTACTATCAACAATAGCTAAAATATGGAAAGAGCCCAAATGTCCAGATGGATGAATGGATAAAGAAGATGTGGTATGTATGTATGTACACACACACACACACACACACACACACACACACACACACACACAATGGAGTATTACTTGGCAATCAAAAAGAATGAAATCTTGCCATTTGCAACTACGTGGATGGAACTGGAGGGTATTATGCTAAGTGAAATTAGTCATTTAGAGAAAGAAAAAAATCATATGACTTCACTCATAGGAGGACTTTAAGAGACAAAACAGATGAACATAAGGGAAGGGAAACAAAAATAATATAAAAATAGGGAGGGGGACAAAGCATAAAAGATTGTTAAATACAGAGAACAAACAGGGTTGCGGGAGGAGGCATGGGCTAAATGGGGTAGGGGCATTAAGGAATCTACTCCTGAAATCACTGCTGCACTATAGGCTAACTAACTTGGATGATAGATAGATAGATAGATAGATAGATAGATAGATAGATAGATAGATAGATAGATAGACAGACTAACTTGGATGATAGATAGATAGATAGATAGATAGATAGATAGATAGATAGACAGACAGACAGACAGACAGACTAACTTGGATGATAGATAGATAGATAGATAGATAGACAGACAGATAGATAGACAGACAGACAGACTAACTTGGATGATAGATTAGATAGATAGATAGATAGATAGATAGATAGATAGATAGACAGACTAACTTGGATGATAGATAGATAGATAGATAGATAGATAGATAGACAGACAGATAGATAGACAGACAGACAGACAGACTAACTTGGATGATAGATTAGATAGATAGATAGATAGATAGATAGACAGACAGACAGACAGACAGACTAACTTGGATGATAGATAGAGAGATAGATAAGTACTTTAAAAAATAAACACTTAAAAACAAAACAAGGGACTGCCTGCACACAGCCGTGTGCTAGTTCTTTTCAAGAGAAAAATTCTTACTTTATTCTTGTTTTCTTTGTTTGTATTTTTGTTATCGATGGCCAAACTCACTAATCTCACTCTTCTTCCCCATTACTTCCCAATCAAGCATTCCCAGAGTACGGCACAGGGAGGAAAACTGGGAGAAAACAGAGCAAGATAACACCAAAGTAGCGCGATAGGCTGTCGCACTCCACCGCACACCTAATGGGACACTCCAGTTTACGCCATTTTCCTTTCTCCACATGAAAATACAAAGTGAGGGGCGCCTGGGTGGCTCAGTCATTTAAGCATTCAACTCTTGATTTAAACTCAGGTCATGATCTCACAGTTCATGAGTGTGAACCCCACATCAGGCTCTGCGATGACAGCGTGGAGCCTGCTTGGGATTCTTGCTCTCTGTCCCTCCCCTGCTCTCACGTACGTGCACACGCTCTCTCTCTCAAAAATAAATTAACATTTAAAAAATAAAGAAAAATAAAAAAACTTTTTTAAGTCTCTATTTTCTTCCCTTTATCAATATACATCTTTAATAGTTTTCTTATTACAAAAATAATGCATGGTCACTGTAGAAAATAAGTATATGAAAATAAGCTGAGAGAAAATAAAATCTTAGGCCTACCACACAGAGATAAGCATTGCTAACAACCTTTTAGACCTACCCATGCACTTTTTTGATTTTACAAAAATGAGGTAACATACATACATTTTTGGAATGGAGATGTTTACACACTTTAAAATACTTCATCAACATCTTTTTTATAAAATAAATACAGACAAGGATATTTGTACTGTGCTTTGTCCAAAAATTTTTTTGATCATATGAATAACAGCCCAGCATCTTTTCATTCTTGGCAATGATTTAGATGTTTTTTTCCTATGCACTTTTCAGAAAACTGTTTTGGCTTTCCTGGAAATATATTTTAGAATAAAGCTACTGTCAGTTTTTTCAGAACATGTAGATAAATGAGGAAAAAAAACATGTGAAAGGCCACGCTTGTTGTGACAAAAACAATCTGTAAATATTCAAGATGTCAACTGGCCACAAACAGAAAACAGCTTTTGAATATTAAACTATAAACCCATTTCTGACTGGTCTCCTCCTGGGTTAATCAACTTAAGACACTTCACTTCTCTGTTATTCTATTTAGATTTTATGGGCGGGGGGGGGGGGGGGGGATATAAACACTCTGTTTTATAATTTTGAAAACAAGCTCAACAAACTCATCAATATGGAATAGAATGTATGTCGATTATAAAAATAAAAGTTGTTGGCTTTTGTCCACATACCTTTTCCTGTACCAAATATTGATAATATTTTCTGTCCAAATAGTGCTCAGGTGTTTACAGTAATTCCTAATAATTCATACGGGGTATTTTAAAAATGAACAATGTCGAGCTCATCACTGATGTTTGCAGATTTCTTTCACAGAAAAAAGTTAGACAAAATAAAAAAGACAGAAAGGTAAAGTGTCCTGAATTTGCAGAATGTGGAAAGAGCCAACAGAATATGTGTCCTTCTTCCACATAACGCAAAGCACAGTAGATGGTAGTAATTGTTTACAAACAGAAGTACCTGTGATGTAATTAAGTTAGCAGCTCTTTTAAACCCAGTTTTAAAGCTATTTTATCAAAAGGCAATTCACTTTGCTTGTAACAGGCAGCCAAGAAACTTCTGTAGCTTGCTGGAAGCTTCTGTACTTTCTGTGGCTCAGCAGAAACTGCCATAAATATGTGCAAAGTACAATTCACAAACATGGGGAATGAAAATACATTACCCCAGCTTATCTTCACAACACTAGAAATTCTTAACGTACTGACTTATATCATAAGTTCACTTTAAAGGCAGTAAAATTTTGCTCATCCATACAGAAAGTATTAAACACCTCGTACATTCTACTAGGTACAATGCCAGGTGCTGGTATTATAAGAGTGATCATCTCCTTCAGTTCTACCAAAAGAAATTAACATTAAACACATAATTACACAATTAATTACTGAATTACAACTGAAATAACCCCTGCAAGTAGTTACAGGATGACAGGAGAGTGTCCTTAAGTGGAAAAATGGTAGGAATTAAAGGCTATACACAACACAACTGAACATTGTATTCCAATTTCTGAATTACATTTTGAATTTTTTTTAAATGTTTTACTTTTTTTTTTTTTTTTTTTTTGACAGAAAGAGAGAGAGTATGAGCAGAGGAGGGGCAGAGAGAGGCGGGGGACAGAAGATCCAAAGCTGGCTCTGAGCCGACAGCAGGAAGCCGGAGGCAGGGCTTGAACCCACGAACCGTGAGATCATGACCTGAGCCAAAGTCAGATACTCAACTGAGCCACCCAGTGCCCCAACACTGTGATTTTTAAAGAAAGCTTCCCTTTATGTAGAAATGACTCTTCTGGCTTTCCAAAGCCACATGCAGATGGACACACAAAAAGAGAAAGCAAAGAGACTTTGTAGTCATAATGAAGAAACTTAAATATGACTCTATTTCTAAAATCAAGGACTCAAAGAAAACACAGCAGCCAAGCAATCTGACCCACTCCAGATTCTATCTAACAAAGCTGTCAAATAACATTAGTTTTTAAAATTTCATTACCATAAAAAATACATTAAAAAGCAGTTAAATCTTGGAGTAAGTCAATTCAATTTGGATGAATCACAATTCAATAGATATTCACATTTAAGATCAAATGTCCATACGCACACGTACGTATATATACAAAATATAAAGACATAGACATTTCCATAAAATTCACAAAAGTGCTTATGTATATAAACATAGAAGTCCCTCTAACATTCAAAAAGATCTTTCTGGAGTTTCCATAATACAAAACCTGTAATTCACCATAACACATTAATTTTAACAGAAAGTAAGACCAACAGAGTCCCTGACAGACTAATATATGAGGCAAAATTGATCTTTGATACCTTTTATTCTCCATTCTTCCTCTTTCTGAAACTTTTTTCTCCTTCTGCCTTTTTTTTTTAATTTTTTTTAATGTTTATTTATTTTTGAGACAGAGACAGAGTGCAAGTGGGGGAGGGGCAGAGACAGAGGGAGACAGAGAATCTGAAACAGGCTCCAGGCTCTGAGCTGTCAGCACAGAGCCCAACGCAGGGCTCGAACCCACAAACCGTGAGATCATGACCTGAGCCGAAGTCGGACGCTCAACCAACTGAGCCACCCAGGCGCCCTCTCCCTCTGCCTTTTATGTATACTATGTATTATCTCTCTGCTACCCATAACAAAATGACCCATGTCCCAAAAGAAACATATAAAATTTCTGTATATACATTAAAAAACTACATCCCTTCATAATACATTTTTGGAGATGCAAAAGCATCATCCAAAGTTAACATCTGTGGTTTTCCAATAAGCATTTTGGAAGAAAGGACTATTTTAAAAGGATACGATACAAGAAAAAATGTAAACAGTGAAAAAAGTTACCCTAATAACGAAATAGCACCTCAACACCCATTAGAATGGCTTGGCTGCTATCAAAAAAAACAAAACAAAACAAAAAAAAACACACACCAAAACAGAAAATAACAAGTGTGGACCAGGACGTGGGGAGGCACTGGAGCCCTTGAGCAATGTAAAATGGTGCAGCCGCTGTGGACAACCACAGGCAGTTCCTCAGAAGATTAGGCACAGAACAGAATAACCCTACGATCCAGCAATTCCGCTTCTGGGCATCTACTCAAGAGAACCGAAAGGTGAGTCTCAGACAGATACTCCAACACCTGTGTTCGCAGCAGCACTGCTCACCATGGCCAAAAGGTGGCAGCAACCCAAGCTGGCCAGGAAATTCTGGGACACCTGGGTGGCTCAGTTGGTTGAACATCCAATTTTGGCTCAGGTCATGATCTCACAGTTCGTGAGTTTGAGCCCCAGTCAGGCCCATTGCTGTCAGCGCAGAGCCCGCTTCAGATCCTCTGTCCCCCTCTCTCTAGCTCTCCCCTGCTCACATTTGTTCTCTCGCTTGCTGTCCCCTTTTCTCTCCCTCTCTCAAACCTAAACAAATGTTAAAAATATATAAATTTCATATTGTTATATATCATCATATATATCATCATATATATTATATATTATCATGTATGTTATATTTTATACATATTTAGATAGATAGATAGATAGATAGATAGATAGATTTTTTTTTTTTTAAAGGAAGGAAATTCTGGCACTTGCTAGAGCATGGGTGAACTGTGACGACATTATGCGGAGTGAAATGGACCAGTCACAAATACACAAACACTGCATGAACCCAATTACATGAGGCACCTAGAGAAGTTAAATTCATAGAAGCAGAAAACAGAGTGGTGGGTGCCCAGGGCTAGAGGAAGAGAAATGGGAAGTTGCTTAACAAGTACAGAGTGTGAATTTTTCAACATAAAGGTTCTGGAGACTGGTTGCATGACAATGAACATATACTTAAAGCTACTGAACTGGACACTCAAAAATGGTTAGGATGGTAAATCTTATGTTATCTGTATTTTACCACAATCTGGGGGAAAAAGCTATCCTGTCTAAAAATTAAATATATGCAACTAAAAGCAACCTTTTTTTTAATGTTTATTTTTTATTTTTATTTTTTTTAAATTTTTTTTTCAACATTTATTTATTTTGGGGACAGAGAGAGACAGAGCATGAACGGGGGAGGGGCAGAGAGAGAGGGAGACACAGAATCGGAAACAGGCTCCAGGCTCTGAGCCATCAGCCCAGAGCCCGACGCGGGGCCCGAACTCCCGGACCGCGAGATCGGGACCTGGCTGAAGTCGGACGCTTAACCGACTGCGCCACCCAGGCGCCCCTTAATGTTTATTTTTGAGAGAGAGCATGAGTTGAGGAGGGGCAGAGAGAGAGGGTGACACAGAATCCGAAGCAGGCTCCAGGCTCTGTGCTGACAGCTCAGTGGGGGCTTGAACCCACAAACTGTGAGATCGTGACCTGAGCCAAAGTCAGATGCTTAACCAACTGAGCCACCCAGGCACCCCTAAAAGCAACTTATAATGCTATTTTGAGCCTACTAAACTGGTCAGAGTGAAATATATTCTTGTATACCAACTACCAGAGTAACTGTAAGTTAGTTAAGTACAGTCTTTTAAGAAAGACAGGCAGACAATGTGGATGGAACTGGAGAGTGTTATGCTAAGTGAAATAAGCCCTACAGAGAAAGACAGATACCATATGTTTTCACTCTTATGTGGATCCCAAGAAACTTAACAGAAGACCATGCGGGGGGAGAAGGGGGGAAAAAAAAAAGGTTACAGAGAGGGAAGGAGGCAAACCATAAGAGACTCTTAAAAACTGAGAATAAACTGAAGGCTGATGGGCATTGAGGAGGGCACCTGTTGGGATGAGCACTGGGTGTTGTATGGAAACCAATTTGACAATAAATTTCATGTAAAAAAAAAAAAAAAAGATAGGCAGACATAGGCAAAAAGATTTCAGTTTATGAATCTAGCCTAAGGAATTCATTCTACTTCCCTTTATTAAAGAAAAGGGTCAAATTCACCAGTGATATTCATTCTGCAAATGTTTTTAAAAAACTGAACCATCCTAAAAATAGGAAAATGGTTAAATAAGTTACTATGCATCATTACCTTTAAGGAATATGATAATTATAAATTTGAATTATGAAAAACAATTACAGAAATAGGATAACTGCCTAAACACAACTCAACGTTAGAAATCCAAATATAAAACTGCATATACATTATGAATCAAGTTATATAAAAACATACATTTTTAGAAGTTTATTTATTTATTTTTAAAGTAATCTCTACACCCAATATGCGGCTTAAACCCACAACCCTGAGATCAGAGTCACACACTTCTGACTGAGCCAGCCAGGTGCCCCAAAAATGTATATTATCTGGACAAGAGTACAGGGTCATATGCAAAAATGCAAATGGCTGCTTTAACGTAATGGGGTTACCACGACTTTTTCTCCCCATTTCCAAAATGTATGCATTTTAACATTATGATTATACTTTAAAAATAAGGAAAAAGGGACTGGAAAGATTAAAAAGACTAGTTTTGATGAAATTAGGTAAAATAAAAAATAAAATGGAGGCAACACTGGGGTGTTTATCTAAGCTAAAACTACAAATTTAACCTCCTCCCACCACTTATTTATACCAATACTGAATTTTCCTTCATTTCTCAATCTTAATCTCCACCTCTCAACTCCAGGCCTTCATCCATTTTGTTCCTCCTGTTTAGAAACCCCTCCCTCCCCCTCTTCACTTAGCCAGACCTCAGCTGGAACGTGATTTCCTAACAGCAGTCTTCCAGCCCTCCCGCCCTCCCGCCCTCCCAGCAGCTCAGTCCCCTTGCTCCTGCAGACTCCCACATTTCCCTTTTTGTATTAAGAACACTGCTACATCTGTCTTCCCCACTAGTTCTGTGCTCCGAGAGGCCAAGGGTCACGCTTGTCTTGTTCTGATCTATGTGCCCAAAGACCAACCTAGCAGCAGTATACTTGGAGGTACTCATCAGTATGTTAACACTAAAGACATAATGATTATTCAAAATAATACATTCCCTTCTTTAAATTTGTTTTACAATCAGATTCAAACACCCTAACTTTTAAAATACTTGAAGAAATCAACTTATAGCATCATGTGTCTCAAAGTTGCCTAAAAAGTGAGATTTGAGTCTCTTATACTTTGCAATATTGCAAATTAATTTTCTAGCTTTCACTACACCTTGCAATTATTAAACTTTTAAGAGACATTACTATAGATGGTAAGTATCCTGACATTTCACATTAAAATCTAATAAAACCCATAAATCTCTAAAACCTAACGAGAATCCGTCTTGATATGTTCATTTATTCTATTTTTGGCTAAAAAAAAGTTTATTAGGACAAAGACAAAGAGGCACCAGCTTTTAAGAAAAGCTAATCCTTAGTGAAGCAATCTCAACTGATACATAAAGAGCTACAGCTGGTTGACTGCTAGGAAAGAAATCCAATAGTGCTATACCTTATCCCTTAAAAACATTTGTTCAACAGCACCTTGAGATTTTGTCAACATAATTTAAAATGGGAATTGGGCAGAAAGAAATCTCTCCTGATAAAAGCTGAATGTTGTCTCCTTTCAAGGTCACCTCATTCTAGAAAATATCTCATATCATTTTTTCCTCAAGCCTACGTAATAAAAGCCAAACAGAAACCAGTAAACCAGAGCAATAAATCCTGTTCTTATGCAAGAGATATGAATCCTATTTCAATTAAGGAAGAAACAGGAAATTTTCCTGTTGAAAAGCTAAATAGGAAAAAGTAAAGAGATCACCACGCAGTCTTCCTTTCTCTTCCAGACAAGCTTCCTGGAGGAATGTCCCCAAACCACCACACCCGTTAGGAGGGACTCCACCACTGGAACCCACCGACAACCCGAATCTGAGGGCTACTCTACAAAACAGTGGGGCTGCAGTTTTTCAAGACACCAATCTCATGAAAGATAAAGAACACCTGAGGCCTCCGGTTCAAGGAGACCTCGGAGACCTGACAACTGAACGCAGCTGGTGGGAAACACCTAGATGGACCCTGCAACTGGGGGCAAATCTGCACTCCGGGGCATTACTGGGAAACAGAACCGTGGAACAAGAACTTTAGACTAGATAAACATAATTTACCTACTTGGTAATTTCATTGTGGTTACGAAAGAAAATATTCTTATTCTTCACAACTGCACACTGAAGACAAATGTGTGGAGGAGTGTGAGATACATGCAACTACTCTCAAATGGTTCCAAAACAAATAAGCAATATGTATTTTATAAAACATATTTTCAGAAAAAAATAAATAAATAAAGGATTGAACTTAATGAAAAAATAAAGTTGGGCTAGTCGGGAAGGAGAGGTAGAATTTCACCTGTTGAGAAGATATACACACTAATCAAAGGAAGAAATCAGAAGGAAAACTTTGCCGATCTCAACACTGTTATTTTCCACCAGAATCCAGCTCAGCACTGAGTCAGAAAAGCACATCTCTTCAGTGAGACCAAAACTTCTGATGGCTAACAATTCTGACAACACATTTGTCAGGGGAAAAGAATAAAGACTTCACTTTTGTAATACAAATCAAACATTTTAAAGTAATTTAAGTACAGAGTTACTTCTACTAAGGAATCCTTTGAGATCTAAGTTCCTCTCAACAAAGTCAGTTTGGGTACTGAGAACGTTGGAGTAGGGTCTTTCTCCTGTCCTGGACAGAATTCCCCACACACATCAGTAAACACACCTACAGGTACATGTAAGTACAAAGTTCCCATAAACTGTTCAAGGCTGATTTGGGCAAAAACAAACAAACAAACAAACAAAAACAAAATCACAGTGGCCCTACTGACTCCATGTGGGGCAACCTGGACCAAGACCACGGCAATGGAAAAGTAAGTTTCCTTAGGAGAGTCTAAGTGACGAGATTTCCCCTTAGTTAGCAGTAAAGAAACCCTCTTTTAAATAGCTTCTAGGCTATTCTGATGGTAGCATCAAAAACAACATTTTTGATAATAAAGCATGCCAATGAAATGCATCTTAGTGACCATGATTTAACAGCCTGTATCAATCATTTAGCATATAAAGCCGTGTTGATGCAGTCAGAGCAACAAACTGAAGGTTTGAAAATCAAATTCAAAATCTGTGGTACCATAACTGTCACAAGTAAACAAGTCTGCAATGTTCTTCCAATGCTGTAAGACCTAGCCCCTCCTTTCCTAATCTAGAACACTTCACACTTCATCTACATAAAGAAAATAACAGGGGCACCTGGGTGGCTGGCTCAGTCGGTTAAGCATCCGCATCCGACTTCGGGCTCAGGTCACATCTCCCAGTTTGCAAGTTCGAGCCCCGCATCAGGCTCTCTGCTGACATCTCAGAGCCTGGAGCCTGCTTTGGATTCTGTGTCTCCCTCTCTCTGCTCCTCCCCTGCTCATGCCCGCGCGCTCTCTCTCTCTCTCTCTCTCTCAGAAATAAAGAAACTTAAAAAAAAACGAAAATAACAAAAAGTTATTACCTAAAGAAAATAAACAAGACCAATTACTGTGAATTTATATAAAAACTTAATGTGTACCTGTTTGTTTTCTCAAATTTCTTTTAAGTTACAATCAATCAAACCTATTCCACGTCACTCCGCATGAGAACATAACAAGGTTGACCAGGGAGAACATCAAACACAGTGCTTTACTGGAGAGTGCTGAAATCTTTACTGACACATCCTTGTAACTTCCATTACTATTCCATTCTTCTAGAATCTGAGACAGGCAACTATTTTTTAAAAGACACTGTCCGGGGCGCCTGGGTGGCGCAGTCGGTTAAGCTTCCGACTTCAGCCAGGTCACGATCTCACGGTCTGTGAGTTCGAGCCCCGCGTCAGGCTCTGGGCTGATGGCTCGGAGCCTGGAGCCTGCTTCCGATTCTGTGTCTCCCTCTCTCTCTGCCCCTCCCCCGTTCATGCTCTGTCTCTCTCTGTCCCAAAAAATAAATAAACGTTGAAAAAAAAAAAAATTAAAAAAAAAAAAAAAGACACTGTGACTGCCAATACTCCACAATTTATTTTTTTTTTAATTTTTTTTTTCAACGTTTATTTATTTTTGGGACAGAGAGAGACAGAGCATGAACGGGGGAGGGGCAGAGAGAGAGGGAGACACAGAATCGGAAACAGGCTCCAGGCTCCGAGCCATCAGCCCAGAGCCCGACGCGGGGCTCGAACTCACGGACCGCGAGATCGTGACCTGGCTGAAGTCGGACGCTTAACCGACTGCGCCACCCAGGCGCCCCCACAATTTAATACAAACGTGTAGGAGTGGAGATTAGTGTCTTACTGAAATCTTTTCACGTTCCATTGTTTAAAGCTTAATTAATACCTGAATATTCCAAATGTGTGAGTGGGAAAGAAAACCGGTCTGACTCCAGGGTACCTAGGTGATGCCAGCAGAAGTCAGCTTCTGAATTCAGGGCAAAAAATAGCACTCTACAATCAAGTGCCTGCACATGACCACTATCTCTGAACATGAATTTAATAACTAACTTATGACTCAGTGTGCTTGAAGTAGGAGAGGGGAGACTGGGGAAAGGGGAAGAACTGGGAAGATATTCTCACTCTGATCCTGACCATTTCTAACCAACAGCTTTAAAGAGAGGCTAGAAAGAATTACTTTCATAGTCACCTTGTCCATCTTGAAAAGAGAAAAAGGCATTGTAATATTAAGACACTATTTTAGATCAATTTTGAGGGAGAAAGATAGAGACCTGGAAATTTTTAATATCAATTTCACACTTGTGGAAAATGAGGAGACAACTGTATAATGACATCCATCATACAAACTGACAGGCTCAAATTCCCTTAATAGAAAATGTCTATTTGTGTTTCAGCCAAAATGTGATAATACATAGCTGTCCAGACACTATCAAAAAAAAAAAAAAAAAAAAAACCAAAAAACTGAATGTTAATATATGCAGATTTATTAGTCAGACTACATAACAAGTATCACTTGCTTGTGTTAATTACAGTCAAAGTAAGACACTTTGCCATCTTTCCTCCATATAGAATTCACCTGTATCTCCAAATTTTAAAATTCAGACTTCAGCCTTTACACTCAGGGGAGTTTTGCACCAGCATGAGCTCTTGTATTCTATACAGATCTAATTTATACAGCAAGTCAAAAAGAATAAATGGTCCAACATAGCCTTTCTTTTCCTTTTTCCTCTCCTTTGAAGTAAGCTGAGTTCTCAGTAAAGGTTTACAACATAGCCATTTCCTAGCTGTAAAGTTATGCCTTCAGAAGTGCATTGTTGTAAGGTGTTGTTTTCCTAGACCTTCCCTGAGGCAGTTCTACCTTTGTTGAATTTGTATAAACAACTTTACAAAAAAAAAAAAAATGAAAATCACTAAGATGTGCTTTCCACTGTGTGTCTTTTAACAAATGAGAAATACTAAGTCATATATATAATATTTTCAGGTAGAAATTCATTGTTAGAGAAGTTAATGTAAAAAAGATATGGAACCAGTACATCACTTCGAATAACATGGATTCAAGGATAAACTGTATAAATCAATCTATTTTCTGAAATTAATGAGAGGTAACAAGATGAATATTTAAGGCTATTAATTTTCAATATACATTCCCCTCTGTCTCTGCTTGCCTAGAGAAGCTGCAGAATGAACAGAGAACACGTGCCTACACTTGGAACAAAAGAACCCCTGAAATAACCAGGACACAAATGCCAACATGAAGCAACACGAGGAGCCCCAAACCCTGAAAACTGCATGTTTCCGTTGTCTTAATTTAGCTTCATAGACACAAATCTCATTTTATCCAATAGTTACGTTCCTACAGGCAAAAGTGGAAATGCACATTTTCTCACTAATAGAATCATACATTCCAGAGCTAGAAGGCTTCCAGACACCGCAGCACAGTCCCCACGCTGACAAACAAGGAAAGGGCAGGGGCACGGGGGAGGCAGGGGTAGGGAGGATGGAGGCGCCGTGAGCGGCCAAGCCAACGGCCACGCATAGACGCGTAACACGGTGGGTCAACAGCAAAGCCAACCCAGGTCTCTGCGACTCTTAAAAGAAGACTGCCGCCGGAAAACCTACTCTCTCAGAATGGGATTTCAAAGAGTTTCTCTTCAGAACAGAGTACCTTAAAACTATTATAAAGAGGTGGTTTGGAGCATCCTGCTTTGTGCTACACTGAAGAATTTTCATTCAAGTTGACCTATATACCAAGGTTATCTATATTATGCAGTATATTGTAGATCTAAAAGAAAAACATTAATGACATTCTTCACTAACCTAATGACACAGGTTACAAAACCCATGTAAATAATGTAGTGTTTAAACAATGAGAGTGTGGGGCGCCTGGGTGGCGCAGTCGGTTAAGCGTCCGACTTCAGCCAGGTCACGATCTCGCGGTCCGCGAGTTCGAGCCCTGCGTCGGGCTCTGGCCTGATGGCTCAGAGCCTGGAGCCTGTTTCCGATTCTGTGTCTCCCTCTCTCTCTGCCCCTCCCCCGTTCATGCTCTGTCTCTCTCTGTCCCAAAAATAAATAAACGTTGAAAAAAAAAAAAAAATTAAAAAAAAAAAAAAAAAAACAATGAGAGTGTGACAGCAGTTGGTAAATGGTTTGCAATTTTAAGATTTAACTAGCAAAAGTAATTTAGAAGATTTACTGAGATCATATTGTAACATTATAATAAGTGACATTTATGCTAAGAATTTAAATGACTTTTAATGAAAGGAAACGATTTTCACAGAAAATATTTTAACTACAAATCAATTTCTTCTATATATGTATGTATAGATGTATGTATAGGTGTGTGTGTGTGTGTGTGACAGAGAGAGGGAGTGCAAGAAAGAGAATCAAATGGACAAAATGTAAACAACTGGTACATCAGATAAAGGTATATGAAGAATTTGGGTTCTATGTTTACAACGTTTCTTGTTACAAGTTTGAAAAAATTATCAAAACAAGATACAAAATAATGTAAATCACCTCCTAACAAAAACCTAATACTATATTGTACTTCTACTACACTTCTTTTTCTTTTTAATTTGAGAGTGAGCAAGAGAGTGTGCGTACACATAAACGGGGGGAGAGGGGCAGAGGGAGAGAGAGAAAGAGAATCCCAAGCAGCCTCCACATTCAGCACAAAGCCTAGTGCGTGGCTCAATCCCACGACCCCGCATCATGACCTGAGCCAAAATCAAGATGCTCCAGTGACAGAGCCATTCAGGCGTCCCCTTCTACTGTATTTGAATACTGTAACTGAATATACTCTGTAAGAAATACTACATTAAACTCATGTTCAATGTCCCATAGTATCAAACTAAGAATTACTCACTTTTCTGTAGTGGTCAAAAAGATGACAAATTGCTAAAAGTAAAGTATATTCCATTTTTGATGGTTCGTCTTAACACAATGAAGTGCCTTAAACCAAGAAACTGAACTAACGAATTTCCTGAGAAGCAATTTTTCTGGGCATCCTCCATCACCTCACCTACACTGTACGGCTGCCACACGTCAGACAGGTGACACACGGTATCTCTCAACAGGGTCTACTCTACTCCGTACACGGCCCCTGCCCACTCAACGCCAGTAGGTCTCCCCAGTAACTAGAATGACCAAAAGTCTCCATACGCCCCCAAATTCAGCCCCCTCCCCCGAATTAAAAATCAATGATTATACAGTTGACCCTGGAACAAGGGGGGAGTTAGAAACACCAAACCCCCACACAACTGAAAATCCACCTATAACTTCTGACTCCCCCAAAACTTAACTACAAATAGTGTACTCTTGAATAGAAGCCTTACAGATAAAGAGTTGATTAACACATATTTCATGTCATGTGCGACATACGTATGCTGTGTTCCTACGATAAAGTAACCAGAGAAACGAAGTATTAAAAAATCATAAGGAAACTACATTCAGAGTACTGCACTGTATTCTTTTTAAGTATAGTTGACACACAATGTTACGTTAGTTTCAAGTGTACAATACAGGGATCCGAGAACCCTACAGCTCTATACACTGTGCTGTACTCCCAAGTGTACCTACCATCTGTCACCACACATACTGTACTGTATTTACCAAAAAAATCCATGTTACTCAAGTGGGCTCGCACCATGCACACCCATATTGTTCGAGGATCAACTTGTATTCATTTTAAGAATGGTTAACATTGAAAACTTTACTTCCAAAATCCAAACTTATCAAACATAAATGAGTCTTAGTGTAACAAATAGACACTTGTTATACTTTACAAAAGGATTTCTTTCACGATTCCATTAAATGCAGATAGCCCACCATTCAAAATACAATTCAACTTAAATTTTCTTTTCTTTAACCTCTACCCAGCTTCTCAGGTACACAGCTATTCCATAAAACAGGATATACATGTATCTAGATAATTATCCTAGACAGAAACTTTAGCCAATACTTAGGGAAAGCCTTCTATTATCTGTTGCGTGATTTTTCTATTCAATAAGACTTGGAAGAATCCTCATGCCAAGACTGAGGGACTCAGTAATCTACTCACTTATTTATAACATTACCTGTTCCAACAAATGTTAAAACAAATTGTTTTCACTTCAGCATGAACTCTTATGTCTACTGCTCCAGAGGAATAAAGATATATGCTCTATTAGAAAGCCATAAATATACTACATCTCAAATTACTCACTGACATTACTTTTTCCTCAGTTAAGTGAGAAGTGTTTCAGATCCAGAAGTGATCTCAAAATCCCCACTCCTTTATTTAGGTCAAAGGGCAGTATCAAACACTCCAACATAACAGAATCACTCCTGGATTGTCAAGTCAGAAGAGAATTAACACAGAAATCCTCTCTTAAAAACAAACAAACAAAACATATAATTAGTTATAGAGCAAAAGTTTTCTAAGTTAAATAAAATATGTAAGACTAAAATTTTAAAAACAGAGTAGATAAGCTTTATTTTTTCAAGTTAAAACATGGGCAAATAAAATTAAGTAGTATCCTAAATAATCACTTCTGGGATTTGATGTTTTTTGGCTTATTTTTTTTAACACATTCCTCCAAAATCATCATCTTTAGAAATTTTCAGCAATGCTTTTTACAAGAACTACTCCTATTGTTACAATCTCCTTTAAAGCTCTAAGAGGTTCATTTCAAACTACAGCTACAGTTTAAATATAATGACTTTCATATAAATATTTCATCTTTGGCACCATCTGATAAGACAGAATTTGGGGGAAAAAAATCTTGATAAATGTTTAACATTGCAAAATATGCAAATACAGAAAAACAAAAACAATTTCAGTACTGAAAATCAAAAGGCTTTTTGTGGATTGTGATAAAGTTAACAATCCACAATGAAATGCACATCGCAGAAGCATCACACTTTCCACAAGGTACGTATCTAACCTCAGAATTCGACAGAATATATAAAGATCTAAACTAAAAGCTGAAAAACACCTCAAACATGTAACAAATTCTCTAGGCTCTGGAGCTGGGACACCCCCCCCCCCCCCCCCCCCCGGCGAGTGTGCCAGGCTGTGCGGCAAAAGCGGTCCGTCAGCAGCTGGGCACGAAGAACAGCCTGGTGAGAGCCAGTCACCTCCAAGCCCCCAACAGTTCGCCCCACATGCTGTACAACTCCTACCACATCCCGCGTGGTCCATGACATGGCAAGGGTTAGCAAATGCTTCACAGATAAATCTGCCCAGATGTAACAAGTACCAACCTTCCTCTTAATCGCTAGAGCCATACTGAAAAAAACTTTAGTCACCCATCATTCTCACCCAAACCCAGGTTTGGAAATTCTATCTAGACTTTAATGACACATCATCCTATGTTGTAACCTATACCATGATTCTCCACTATTTTTTCAAAAACAGGAACTCTGATATACTCAGTTCCCACCTTTTTGAAAACTTACAACCCCCCTGGCAACCACATCATAACACTGACATTGTAACACTCCCTACCCTATAGTTACAGTGGTCTGCTCAAGAACGGGCATCTATCAGGAGAGAAGATCACCAAAATGGCAAGCATAAGAAATGTAATTCACAGTCTATTTCAAAGGAAGCCTAGTATAAGCTTAAAAGTAAGAAAAAAGCCAGAAAAAGGCAAATACTGCCTGTAACCGATTCTTTTCAATTACATCTAACAAAAATGTCTATTTGTCAGACTAATTTTTCCAGAATGAAATCTTCAGTTGCTCCCCTAACTGAACTTTTTTTTTAAATGTTTACTTGTTTATATTTGAGAGAGAGCGTGCGTGGGTCAGAGGCAGGGAGAGAGGGAGACAGAGGATCCCAAGGAGACTCTGCACTGAGACCAAAGAGCCAATGTGGCAGTTCGAACTCACAAACTGCAAGACCATGCCCTGAGCCGAAGTCAGACAAGACACCCGGGCGCCCCTCCCCTAACTGCACTTCTTTAACAGCTCCTTAAGCCCTACAGGGTGAAGTCCAAACTTCCCGGAGCGTCTGGGACCCAGACCCCGTTAGCATCTCCGCCAGCTTTCCCTCTCCCTCGGTCTCCATTCCCCATCTCCAAGCTCCCAAATGCTCAACTACGTGGCAACACCTATGTGTAGTCACACCTCCATGCCTTTCTCACACTGCTCCACTGCCTTGGAATGCTCTATCCTATGCCACACTCCCCCCTACCCACACGTACACACTACCCCCCCGCCCCACCCTCAATCTTTCTTCATGTAGGATCAGCTTAAATTTCACCTAAAAGTAGTAACTCACGGAACAGCTACTCCATACTAAAACAAGTTACTTAGGAACACCCCATCCACACAGTTTATCAAACACATATTAGGAGCCAGGAAAAGTGCTCAGCACGTAGTAAAAACCTTTGCCCTCAAGGATCTTACAGAGTACATGGTGTAAGAGTGAAGAGCTGAGTGGCAGGAACTAGAATGAGGCAAGCAGACCACCACAGGAAGCAGCATATTGGCGCCACCTAGCAAGCAAAGCAAAGAGAGGAACACTAGGAACCAGGGAACTAAGCAGAAACTGGTTTTCTTTTCTTCAGTGTGAAACAGTCAGTTTGGACTTTATGGTAATACCAGTGGCACGTTCATTCTTTGTGGCTGCTTGTCTTCACAACAAACAGAGAAATTACAGATAAAATATAAAAACAAATCACTAAAATGACATACCTATGCCCCAAAACATATTAAACATCTCCAGATTAAAATCTAACAGGGGGGCACCGGGGTGGCTCAGTTGGTTAAGCCGGTGACTCCTGCCTTCCACTCAGGTCATGATCTCACGGTTTGCGAGATCCAGCCCCACACTGGGCTTTGCGCCGAGAGCACATGGCCTGCTTGGGACTCTCTCTCTCCCTCTCTCTCTCTCTCTCTCTCTCTCTCTCTCTGTCTGAAAATAAACAAACATTAAAAATAAAACAAAATCTCGGGGCGCCTGGGTGGCACAGTCGGTTAAGCGTCTGACTTCAGCCAGGTCACGATCTCGCGGTCCGGGAGTTCGAGCCCCGCATCAGGCTCTGGGCTGATGGCTCAGAGCCTGGAGCCTGTTTCTGATTCTGTGTCTCCCTCTCTCTCTGCCCCTCCCCCGTTCATGCTCTGTCTCTCTCTGTCCCAAAAATAAATAAACGTTGAAAAAAAAAAATTTTTTTTTTAAATAAATAAATAAAACAAAATCTAACAGGAACACAAAGTATGAGCCAAACTAAAACCAGGAGGTCTGCTGGGCTGTGGGCCCCAAAGCAGGAAAAGGCAGCAGGAAGTAAATCCCAGGGGAGAACTGTATATAAGAGTTCATGTGAAGCAGGGTCAGTAGCCAGGCTCCTCGCTTAAAACCAGGGACGGGGGAGGGGGGACACTCCTCCTTGATGATAAAATGGGACTGAAAAAGGCCTTTGCTAACTTGCTGAAGCTACAGCTTAGGAAGCTGCTGACCTAATGCCAGCTGACTCCGTGACAGAATCTGTGATATCACCAACATCACCATGCGGCTGGTGCTCTGATCCACCAACACAAGACCTGATTCTGATCTGGGAACTCCAAAGGCACGCAGAGACAACTGCAAATGTGCTACACCAGCAGGAAAATCACAAAAGGAGACAGCCATAGGAGAAAGAGAAAGAATTTTCATCAGAGTGTGCCTGCAAAACTACAGAATATGATGAAACACCAACAGCAGCAACAACTACAATATAAATTCACTGGAGACAAAATTAAAAAATAATCAAGTGATCTGAGAAACACTTCAAAATAAGCACACATGAAAGATCCACATAGAAATAAAAGAATAATAAATCAAATCTTTAAAATAAAAACAAGCAGAGGGGCACCTGGGTGGCTCAGTCGGTTAAGCGTCCGACTTCGGCTTAGGTCACGATCTCGCGGTCCGTGGGTTCGAGCCCCGCGTCGGGCTCTGTGCTGACAGCTCAGAGCCTGGAGCCTGTTTCAGATTCTGTGTCTCCCTCTCTCTGACCCTCCCCCGTTCATGCTCTGCCTCTGTCTCAAAAATAAATAAACGTTAAAAAAAAAATTTAAAAAAATAAATAAATAAAAACAAGCAGAAATAAGAAAAGAATTAAAGGGCATAAAAAACAACCAATTTGGGGCACGTGGGTGGCTCAGTCGATTAAGTGTCCAACCTGGGCTCAGGTCATGATCTCGCAGTTCATAGTTTGAGCCCCATGTCGGGCTCTGTGTTCACAGCTCGGAGCCTGGAGCCTGCTTCGGATTCTGTGTCTCCCTCTCTTTGCCCCTGCCCCGCCTCAAAAATAAATAAATATTTTTAATAAATAAACATTTTTATAAAGTGTAATTTATAATTCAAAAAAGAACCAATTAAAAACCTTAGAAATGAAATATAGCCACTGTAATTCACAAATAAGAAGTTGTATGTCATTCAGATAATTTATTATTAGTTGCCTAACAAGGTACCCCCACCCTCTCTGCCTTTGTCCCCACAGGGCTCTGAATTTTTAGAGGCAGCAGGTATACAAGACCCTGTTAGACACTGCGATTCAAAAATGAAAGACCCTAAAAAAGAGGTTAGAGAGGGAGGGAGCCAAAACATAAGAGACTCTTAAAAACTGAGAACAAACTGAGGGTGGATGGGGGATGGGAGGGAGAGGAAAGTGGGTGATGGGCATTGAGGAGGGCACCTGTTGGGATGAGCACTGGGTGTTGTATGGAAACCAATTTGATAATAAATTTCATATTTAAAAAAAGAAAAAAAAAAAAAAATGAAAGACCCTGGGTACCTGTCCTCAAAGAACTCTGTAACAGGGACGCTAACAGAACACTAAGATTACAAAGTAGAACAGAATGTAAATTGCCCAAAATGTAAGCATTTTTAAGTTAAAATGCTGGACATTTCTTAGTTTTCATAAACTCATATGGTCATCTTTACTAGAGTTGGCACTTTACATTAGATAAATGTTCTCACAAAATTTCATCTGAATGGAGCAGAAATAATAAAAGCTGCTTCTTCTTGAATCTGTATTTGAACTCATGTAGCAGCTATCCTGGTTTACTCAAAGGACACCACCGAATAAGTACCCACTGAAAACTCTCGAAAATCAAAGCGTACTTCTTGCGATATTATTCTTAATAGAAAGCACTCAAAGATTTCACAGCAACAACAGCCTTGTTTTCATTTAACAACTGCTTAATTATTTCAATCAATGGTAAGAAAAACTATCCAGGGTGACTGGGTGGCTCAGTCAGTTAAGTATCTGACTTGATTGCGGCTCAAGTCATGATCTCAAGGTTCATGGATTCGAGCCCTCCGGAGGCTGCTTAAGATTGTCTCTCTTTCTCTCTCTCTCTCTCTCTCTCTCTCTCTCTCTGCTCCTCCCCTGCTCACGCACACACGCATGCTCTCTCTCTCTCTCAAAATAAATAAACTTAAAAAAAATCTTTTAAAAAAGTAAATTAAATTAATAAACACTCTATCCATATTAAGATAATCAATATGAATTACATGTGAAAATGTTTAAACTCTCTAACATTATACTCCAGCAGGAAATGCTCACTCTATTCAAAGCTCGCATAATCAAAAAATCTGTACTTTTTAAAAAATACATCAAAATTGTTATATGATCACAGTCAAGGCAAAACTCGTAATTCTTTCCTCACTCCCTAAAATAAACTGTTAATACAAAGTCGTAAAACCCAGGTCTCCTAGTCACAGCCGGAAGCAGACTGGAATGGCAGAAAATACTATGTACAGAACCACTACGGGAGAAAATAAAACCTGTATCAAATTTGGAAAGTCTACAGGATAGATGTGGTTTTCATTCCATCAAAGACATTAATACATGTTTTTTTTTTTTTGCTTATATACTCACCCATGTTACCCAATGATCAAACCTCATACAATTAAACTTCTGCTAATTACAATCAATTTAAATTTTCCCTCTTAATATTTCTTTCTTTTTCCCCCACCCACTTCTCCTGTGGCAACCACTAGACTATCCTCTATATTTGAGGGTTTCCCTCTTCATATTTTCCACAAGTCACTTCCCAATTTTCAACAGAAAATTTTAGATAACAGAATTAAATCAGCCAAGAAACTAATGACACAGATTTCCTCACCATATCTAACTTTTCAGAATAAACCAAGCATCAAAAAGTATCTCCTTGTTTAAATACAGATAGGTACACAGTACTGGGCTGCCCAAAGTATCCAGTCTCTGATGAAGTAACATAATTCCAGTTTGTCCAATAATAAACTTTTTCTATTTTTTCAGTACACTGCAAATGCTGCCCAGGCCTCTGAAATGAAACACAGGACACTTACTCATGACTGGAAATATCTCTGTAGGCTGTCCCAATCAGATAGTAAACCAAAATCTGCTGTCCAAGGTTTCTCAGAAGAATACATGTCCTAGTAAGAAAACGGAGAGAAAGAAATCATCTTTTTAAAGGTCAGCATTTAAAATAAAATTTTTTTTTATTTTTTTTTAACGTTTATTTATTTTTGAAAGACAGAGACAGAGTGCAAGTGGGGAAGGGGCAGAGAGAGAGGGAGACACAGAATCTGAATCAGGCTCCAGGCTCTGAGCTGTCAGCACAGGGCCCGACGCGGGGCTCAAACTCACAAACCGTGAGATCATGACGTGAGCCGAAGTCAGACACTTAACCGACTGATCCACCCAGGCGCCCCTAAAATAAAATTTTCTAAAAAGAAATGAAAATAATTTGGTTTCAACAGTTTTCTATTTCCAAAAGAACCTTCTGAATATAAAACCTTCATCTAAAAATATAAAAAATTGCCAATCTTTAAAACATCATGATTCCACTTGTATTTTCCTTTGTCTATAAGAAGTTACCCCCAAAGCAAATAGTACATACAAAGTAATTATCACACAGAAACTTATTATCACACAGAAACAGGTGTCCTTGGTTTTCACTTACTAAAAACTTATTCCCTCCCCCTTTCCCAAATAAGTAAGTCCTAGAAAGAAAGTACTCCATCTAGGATAAAGACAGCATATCGCATCTGCTAAATTGATTTTTGATTACACATAAATAATTTATACACTATCAAATGAAGACCACTAAAGGTATTGCTATAGACTTTCTCTAATAATGGGCATTTTCCTCATTATAAAATATGGTTTCATTGTTTAAAAAAATTGGAAACAACGGCAAAATAGAAAGAAAAATTCTCTTACCACAAAATGCCACTACATCTACCCAATTACGTGGGGCACGTTCCTTTCAAGGGATTTTTTTTGTAAGTATTTCTTCAAAATACACTTTATAGGGGTGCCTGGGCGGCTCAGTCGGTTAAGCATCCAACTTCGGCTCCGGTCATGATCTCGTGTTTCATGGGTTCGAGCCCCATGTCTGTGTTGACAGCTCAGAGCCTGGAACCTGCTTTGAATTCTGTGTCTCCTTCTCTCTGCCCCTCCCCCGCTCACATCTGTCTCTCAGTCTCACAAAAATAAATACACATTTAAAAAAATTAAAATATACTTTATAAATACTACATACAAAATTTTGTATTTGGTTCTTTTCACTTCAGTATAACATAAAGCATCACCCTGCATTAGTATAAATACAAACTAAATCTGCCTTACTTGATTAATATATTAAAGAAAATGAGGCATAAAGTAATACTAATACTATATTTCAACATAATTACGGATGCACAGTGCCTCCCCAAATCTAATATATAAAATCCCATAGGTAGATTAAGGTTTGATATAACATTTACACTGTGCTTCCTCATTTACAGCTTTGTTCATAAACTGATAAACTACTTTTTGCAATCACAGAAAGTGACGGTTACTTTATTTTCTAAATCAATTAAGAACATAGCATAGTACTAAGGACCACTGACTCTGCAACAGATTAAAGTTAGGGTAACATTTTTTGAAGAAATAATGTTGGTCTCATTTATATACTTCACTCATGTCATGTAAAATACGTGAGAAATACAAATTTACAAAATGAAAATCTGTATGCACAGCATGATTTGTAGACTGTAATTAGCAATGGCATATAATCATAGTACTGCCACGTAATCACCTGACCCCCATCCCACAGGCTTTCTTCTTTATCTATATAGTAAATGCTATGATTTTCATTTCCAGATAACCCAATTATCCCAAAGGAAATGAGAAGTTGTATGAAAAATCTAAAATAACACATAATCTACATGTTAGTTTCAGAATATGTGACAAGAAGTTTCTCACTATAAATACAGTCTTTTGATGGTGTTTCACTCAGGCTGTTAGATCTGTTTTCCCTCCCAGGGAACTAGGAGGTCAAACATGCTGAGCCCTGGAGCATGGTGAATGATGACACAGGAAGGCAATCCCATGTTACAGATACACAGGGTAGATTAAACATTCACAGATGATCCAGGAGTTTACTTATAGTTCACTTACACTGGTAGAGTCTAGTCTCTTTGGTCAGGGACTTTTCTCTTTGTTGCTGTTTATAACAAAGTTTTTGATCTTAAATTTAAAATTCCTAAATGGTGGGGCACCTGGGTGGCTCAGTCGGTTGAGCATCTGAACTTCTGCCTAGGTCATGATCTCGCAATTCGTGAGTTCAAGCCCCGCTTCAGGCCCTGTGCTGATAGCTCGGAGCCTGGAGCGTGCTACGGATTCTGGGTCTCCTTCTCTCTCTGCCCCTCCCCTGCTCATGCTGTCTCTCAAAAATAAATAAATGTTCTAAAAAAAATTTTTAATTCCTAAATGGCAACATGAAAGCATTTTATACTAAGTAGCGCCTCCTACCCATAATTGTAAAATGCTGAACAAATACTTATTCAAGAACTGAACTTCCTAACATATCAAGTTTTCTTATCGCTAAAAATAGTAACCTCAAAAATACGAGGATAATAAAACTTACCAACAGTGGATTTATGACCTTACCATCTAAGGTGATAAATATACTTGACAAATATGAAACAATGCATGAATTGGAATTACTGTAAAATGTCATGGAGTAGTTCTTAGAAAAACATACTTGGAAATTACTCGTAACTGAACTCACTGGTTCAAACTCTTTAGCATAATCGCAACTTTGAAATGTAGACCCTCCTGTCTACTTTCAAAGTAGGTCGCATGCAAATTCTTTTAAGCACCAACGCAGTTCAGAAGCATGTAAGATAAAATGGGCACAGGGGAGCCCAGGTGGCTCAGCTGGTTAAGGGTCTGACTCTTGATTTCAGCTCATAATCTCAGGTCATAATCTCAAGCTTAGTGAGGTCAAGCCCCACATCAGGCTCTGTCCTGACAGCACAGAGCTTGCTAGGGATTCTCCCTCCCAATCTCTCTCTTTGCCCCTACCCCGCTCACACTCGTGCTTTCTCTCTCAAAATAAATAATGTGCACACTCTCTTTCTCCTCCTCTAAATGCTATCCCCTCCCAATGGACATAGAAAAAAGAGAAGAAAAAAATCTAACTTTGTTTTTCACACCATCCAAGAGGGAAAAAAAATAATTTGTTTTAAATCCACAGTTTCACATAGTGGGTATACTGGGGTATTTCTGTAAAATCTGGCCTTTAAAGTCATTTTCTAGTAACTTGAGCTATGCTATTTATCCTCCACATGGGAATGTGTACTCACACTAACCTAATATAGATTCTTTCAAGTGACACCTCCAACTTTTTGTGACAAAACTTGATCTGCATGAATGGTAAGCAGGGCTACGGATAACCCATCCTGACAGGGAACTCAGGGTAAACGCAGGGCGCGTGGGTGGCTTAAGCGTCCAACTCTTGATTTCAGTTCAGGTCATGATCTTATAGTTCACAAGATCAAGCCCTGCACCAGGCTCCACGCTGACAGCGCACAGCCTACTTGGGATTCTCTCTCTCCCTCTCTCTCTGCCCCTCCCCCACATGTGCGCACAAAGTACATAAACATTTAAAATAAATCAATAATAATTTTTTTTAAAAAGTAAAACAGGGGGGCGCCTGGGTGGCGCAGTCGGTTAAGCGTCGACTTCAGCCAGGTCACGATCTCGCGGTCCGTGAGTTCGAGCCCCGCGTCAGGCTCTGGGCGGATGGCTCAGAGCCTGGAGCCTGTTTCCGATTCTGTGTCTCCCTCTCTCTCTGCCCCTCCCCCGTTCATGCTCTGTCTCTCTCTGTCCCAAAAATAAATAAACGTTGAAAAAAAAATTTTTTTTTAAAAAATAAATAAATAAATAAATAAATAAAAAGTAAAACAGGGGCGCCTGGGTGGCTCAGTCGGTTAAGCGGCCGACTTCGGCTCAGGTCATGATCTCGCGTTCCGTAAGTTCGAGCCCCGCGTCGGGCTCTGTGCTGACAGCTCAGAGCCTGGAGCCTGTTTCGGATTCTGTGTCTCCCTCTCTCTGACCCTCCCCCATTCATGCTCTGTCTCTCTCTGTCTCAAAAATAAATAAACATTAAAAAAAAAAAATTTTTTTTTTAAAAAAAGTAAAACAAACTCCGCCATATCCTCTTCTTTACTGCAGGCACTAGGCAGCCTAAAATAATTTCTGATGCTTTTAGACAGTTTAAACCTCTAGAAGTATTGGAAAGGATTTCTGGGTTTTATAACACCAGATAATATATTTTAGAACAAGCTCAGCAGCCCCAATTTTAATGATTTTAAAACTTAAATTTAACAGAATTATAAACCACAACATATGGTATCACATTCTATTGTTTCTTATAATATTCTTTCAGGAGATCAAATTAACAGTAATTCACTTCACTGTATACGATCTTCTATGGAAAGAAATACATGAGAATGTCAATCTCCACTACCAGCCGATGGGATCTCCATTCTTTTACTCTTAGCACAAATTACAATTTCAGAAAATTAAATTTAATCTTGAGAACATTATGCTAAGTGAAATAAGCAAGTCATATATAAGACAAACACCCTATGATTCCACTTACAAGAATGAAGTAGGTAGAGAAGTCAAATTCAGGGACAGAAAGTAGAATGGTGGGTACCAGAAGCTGGGGGCGGGGTGGGGGAGGACAGGAAGTTAATGTTTAATGGGGACAGAGTTTCAGTTTGGGAGGATGAAAAAAAGTTCTGGAGATGAATGGTGATGGTCCTACATTAATGTAAATGTAGTTAATGCCACTGAACTGGACACTTAAAAAAGGTTAAAATGGTAGTCTTGTGTGTATTTAACCACAATGCAAAAATACAAGTAACAAAAAAAGAATCCAATGTACCTACGGCTCCAAAAGAGCAAGCAAATCGTAAAGTAACAAATTTATTACAAAGTGTCTTAAGTGTTTTTATTAATAAATATCCAAAACCAACCACACATTTCTAAAATATTTGGCTTTGAAGGAAAAAGAAGCGTATACCTGAGAAATAGCTAGGACTCATTATTTATATATTTTTAAATCCCTCCAATTAAATAACACAGGCCCCTGGGGCGCCTGGGTGGCTCAGTCGGTTAAGCGGCCGACTTTGGCTCAGGTCATGATCTCATGGTCCATGAGTTCGAGCCCCGCGTCGGGCTCTGTGCTGACAGCTCAGAGCCTGGAGCCTGTTTCAGATTTTGTGTCTCCCTCTCTCTGGCCCTCCCCTGTTCATGCTCTGTCTCTCTCTGTCTCAAAAATAAATAAACATTAAAAAAAAAAATTTTTTTTTAAATAAAAAAAAATAATAATAAATAACACAGGCCCTGTTAAAGCCAGAAGCAAAACACATACTTTCAGCACTGAATGTCCAAGTCCTTTCCTGTCCCTCCACCACCACAGTTCCCTATGATCTCTCAAGTTCATTTTGTTTTTTCTGTCCATCTGCAAAATATTTCTCTCTAAATAAATATATATACCTTTTCATTCAAGTGCTCTTGTATTGGTAAAACACTCACACCAAGCAGCTGAAGACCATGTGTTAAGACTTGAAAAACTTTAGTTACAGCTCCATTTTTATCTTTTAGCATCCTTCAATGTTTTGTAGAGTAAGAACGATGGCAAAGAAAGTATTTAATTAATTCTTCCTCATAATTTCTAACTTCATGGTCAGTTTCCGAAGAACATCCACTACTTCACTGTGAACTTTCCAATTTTTACCATTCAAGATAAGTATCTCTCCAACTAAAAATACAGCTGTCAGGTAATTCCGTTTCTGAGATTCTTGGGCCCAAAGAGCTTGCGAACCCTCTTGCTACGTGACATCAAAAATACTTGATAAAATACAATAATTATCCTATTAAATGCACAGCAAAGCTCATAAGCAACTAAGAGAAATCCTCAGAGACCGAAAAAACGCACAGGAGCACAAAGAGAGGGTGATAAGTAAGCACTGACGCCAGCAACAGGCCTTCCAGGCAATTGCCAATCTCCCATAACCACGCTGCACCGTCCAATACTGCAGCCACCAGCCTGTAGCTATTTAAACTTAAATTAATTAAAACCATGTAAAATTTAAAATTCCATTGCTTTGTCATACCTCATACATTTTAAATGTGGCTAGTGGCTGCTGTATTAGCAGAGGTGTGTAACATTTCCATGATCCCCGAAAATTCTACCAGACAATGCTGAAGGGCTTTCAGTGCTGACAGTCATGCTTGGGACAAAACTAGAGCTTTACACAATACAACATGGAAAGTCAGACTACAGATAAGTACAGACAGCCTGGGACCTGAAACACTACATCTTCAATAAAAATAATTAACTAAGTAAGGGGGGAAAAAAAATCTACCCCAAAGGAAGATTGAAGGAAAATTCTCTAGGTTTATTTGTGTTTGGGGAGGGGGAGGGGAGTATTCACTGGAAATCTGTAACCAAAACCAACCTTCACCCAGGCTTCAAGTTCAAATCCATACACTTGTATATTATAAAAATCTCAAACCTAGAAATTAAGTTGCCCTGGTTTGACATTGTCCTCAATGGCAAATTCCCTCTGGGAGAAAGCACTCTTAAGCCAAGTCTCATAAGCATTTCCACAAAGTTACAGGAAAAATTAGCTCAAAATTTAAAACTATGCATAAGCAAGATTCGACAGAAATAAGCAGACTCATCACAAATATGTCAAAAAGGAAAGGACAATAATGTTTTGAAAAACAACAGGAAATGAAAAATATGAGCAAAAAAGAAGGCAACAAATTTGGAAAAGAATCAAGTGAAAAACAGGATAACTAAAATTAAAGCTCAACAGACAAGTTCAGCAAAGTGGATGCTGCTAAAGAGAGAATTAATGAACCAGATGACAGATCTGAAATCATCCAGGATGCAACAAAGACAGATTAAAAAATATAAAGGAAGATTAAGAGATATGAAAAATAGATTAAAACATCTATTTTACATATATATATCTAATTGGGAGTTTTAGAAAGAGAACATTAAGAATGAGGGAGAGACAATCTGCAAAAAGACAATAGCCAAGAATTTTCCTGAACTGCTGAAAGACACTAAAGTACAGACTCAGGTTCAGCAAATTCCACAAAGTATAAATAAAATGAAAACTGACACCTAGAAATACCATCGTGAAACTGTGAAACATCAATGACAGAGAGTTCTTAAAAGCAACCAGAAACCAAAGGCAGATTGCTCACAGAAGGAACAATGAGACTTGACATCTGACTTACCAACTGCAACAATGGGAGCCAGAAGACACTGGAATAATGTCTTCAAAGCCAAAATAAAGAAACTGTTAACCATAATTATATACTCAACACAGTTAAAACTAACTTTTCAAGAAAAATGACAAAATAATGAAAATTTCAGACACAAACTGCGAGAATATAAACAGATCCTCATTAAAGATGCTTCCAAAACTTGTTCACAAATATGGAAAATGATGCCAAAGAGAAGATCTGAAATACAGGAAAGAATGGTGAGATAAAAGTTGTAAACATGAGTAAACACAAACAAATATTAGAGGTATGATTTCTAAATCAGGAGTTACAAAAAGAAAGAGAGAGAGAAAGTACTGAACAACAGCATGTAATCTAGAAGGGAAGTAATAAGAAAGGAAATATTCCAAGTTTCTTATGCTGTTGTTCAAGAGGAAGATATGGCAGATACTATCTTTTGTTCACATGCCTGCCTTCACTCACTGCTCTCACTGTGACTTCCCTAAGGGTGGGACATACTCCCCACCTCATGGATGTGGGGGCCTGATCGCATGACATGTTGGGACTCTGGGCACAAATGACACTATCCCATTTGTAAGTGGAGGGTTTAAGAGCCCTGAGCTTGGCGTGTGTCTTGTACCCCAACAGCTGCTGGTCCCAGAATGAGTAGACACCCAGCACATAACTGAACCCAACCCAAGGCTTATAGACAAGCCCAGCCAAACCCAGCAGAGACTGCCAAACCTATGAGCTAGACATAAATGTCTGTCCTTTCACAGCCCTGAAATGTTGCAGTGGTTTGTTACACAGCATAATTACTGCAAAAGATGACTAATGCAGAAAGCAAGGACATTAACTTTATTTTTTTTTTCAACTTTTTTTTTTTTTTTTTTTTTTTTTTATTTTTGGGACAGAGAGAGTCAGAGCATGAACGGGGGAGGGGCAGAGAGAGAGGGAGACACAGAATCGGAAACAGGCTCCAGGCTCTGAGCCAACAGCCCAGAGCCCGACGCGGGGCCCGAACCCACGGACCGCGAGATCGTGACCTGGCTGAAGTCGGCCGCTTAACCGACTGCGCCACCCAGGCGCCCAAGGACATTAACTTTAAATGCAAATGAAATGTGTGAGTTTTAGTTTTACTAAAAAGCTTTACTCACTAAATTTGTGAATACACACACACACACACACACACACACACACACGATACTATTAACATAAAGTTCCAAAATATGTAAAATTCACAATAAGTTGTTCAGGGACATATACATATGCAATGTAACTATACAGAAAAGCAAGAGAATGCTAGAGCCTAAAGTTGAACCTGACGGTTTCCCCGGACAAGTAATAGACGGAGGAGGAGGAACAATGAGATGTGATCCAAGAGGATACTGATAATGTTCTATTGCTTAAGTTGAGGGAGGGGACACTATAGACACCATTATATTAGACCCTATGTAACACACATTACACAGAGCTTTTTGTAGAATAAGTTTTATAATACTTTAATATGAAAGAGCAAAACTTTTCCCAAGCCATTCAGAAGTGAAATGATGATAAATGAGAATAACAGAATATGTGTACCCATCCGTATGAAGGAGTTAAATGCATTTAGAATGTTTAAACTATAATTAAGAGGCAGAAATATTTGTAGTGACTCATTCATTCTTTAAAAGTAAAAGACAAAGTCAAGTGATAGGCAGTTCCACTACAAATTGCAAGAGAGCTTTCACGTGCAAAGACTGAGGATTAGACATTATCCACATGTGTAAGAGCAGCAGGCCTACTCAGAGCTGTATCATTGGTGCTACCTGATCTCAGACGTCTGATCACTAAAGCTTCTGATCTCACCCTCAGAGTTGCACAAGCCAAGTTCATTTTCTAGGAGAAATTCCTAGAGCCTGTTTTACAACATTGCTATGTGTTGAACTACCAGCCCAAGAAAGAGCTTAAGAAAATTTCCTTTGTTGAAGCTTGATTCATGACAGCAAAAAAATTTGTAAACAACTCAAATGTCCAACAAGAATTATCAGAAATGATGCCTCAACCAATTTATTTCCCAAAGGATTATAAAGCAATATTTAAATGATTAATGTTGGGTTTTTAAATTTAAAACAAACAGATAATATACAAATTGACTAGCCATTCAATAAATATTTACTGAGCAGCTATTATGAGCCAGGGAGTGTTCTAGGCCCTGCAGACACAGCCAAGAACAAAACAAAGATCCTGGCCCTGTGGAACTTACATTAGAGGATTTCTAGTACCTTTCTTTCTTAATTCAGATTCATAGTTCATTGGTTCAAAGACATATGCTGGGCACACATATACGTACTGGGTAATGTCTTCTCATTCCAGATAAACAACTTCAGTTAATATTAGAGTCACTATTCATTGACACAGGAAGTCTCACCACTATACTTTCCTAACTCTTGGGCTTTCTATAAAGAATGCTGTTTCTGCAGTTTATACCCCCTGAAATACAACGCTAAATTTGAACAACTTTCAATATTTTCCCAGCTCAAGAGAAGTGAAGCAAATCTTCCGTCAGCGCTAGAGTGAAAGGTCTATTTCTCCTACCCACTATTCACTACATCAACACAGCACTTCCTGCTAATAATGTCAGAGAATGAGATGGGCAAAATGTGAAATCATTGGATTTCCTCGGTTTGTTTACACGTGTATGTTAATGAAGCATCAGATAAGAATGAGGTCTAATTTCCCCTTCTACAGGTAGAATCTGAGTTAGGTTTCCAGAAGGACTTATCGAATTCCAGCAGCTTTACACTGGGGAACATGCTAACTTTTATGTTTTTAGAAAAACAAATGTCCTTTCCCAAGCTTCTTTACCTACAGCTATAGAGGCAGGGCCTTTCAAAAGCAGCTTATATGGAAACCAATTTGACAATAAACTTCATATATTGAAAAAAAAAAAAAAAGAATAAACATTTAAAACATTAAAAAAAAAAAAGCAGCTTATAATTTGTTCAGGTTATATTTGCCTAACGCACTTGATACATACTATCAGAGAAGTGCACCTAATGCGAGCTCTGCAGATCAAAGCTAAAACGAAGGATACAAGACATCTGACTTTAAGAGGCCTGGCATCATTTTTTTTTTTTTTTTTTTTTTGGGGACAGAGAGAGACAGAGCATGAACGGGGGAGGGGCAGAGAGAGAGGGAGACACAGAATCGGAAACAGGCTCCAGGCTCTGAGCCATCAGCCCAGAGCCTGACGCGGGGCTCGAACTCACGGACCGCGAGATCGTGACCTGGCTGAAGTCGGCCGCTTAACCGACTGCGCCACCCAGGCGCCCCCTGGCATCATTTTAAAAGTCAGCTAAAAACTCCAGATTCTAAAGACAAGAATCCATCCATCCCTTCAGTAAATACTTATCCAGCTAGACAATATGCAAAAACTTCTCAAGGGGCTTGGTATAAAAAATCAAGGCAAACCTGGTCCCAGCCATCCTGCCACTAACTAAACAAATTCAGGACAAAAGTACTATCAGCTCATGCAAAGGCCCTGCAGTAAATGAAAATGAGTAAACGTATTGGCCATAAGATGCAAATATATCAAGTTGAAGAGAGGAAAATTCATGTAGTCAATAAGATTGGAATTCAGCAAATTAAATTGATGGTAGGCTGTGGGCCCTGAAGGAAGATCACTCAACATACGAGGAATCCTAGATGCAAGAGGCACAGCTGAGACTCACGTTCTTTACCTGTAAAATGAGAGTTAAACTTTTCAACGCACCTACCACTCAAGACTGTCAAGTGATTATGCCAGAAAAAATGCTTCGGTAATCAAAATATCTTCTATACTCTAGCACTGATTCAGTTCTGGTGGTTGTTGTTTTTGTTTTTTGTTTTTTTTCAGGTCTTATTTTTAAATAAGTTGAAATGATTTTTAAGTTCTCTTTCTAGCACTGTTAGATTTAGGACCTAAAAGCTAATCTTAATTCAATGAGTAAGAGAATTCTAACTTCCCAAGCATTATTAGCAGGATCAATCAATAAATTATTGCAGAAAACCAGGTATGAGCTGAAACAAACTGGTCTAAAATGCTGGTTACAAAAAGGGGGTGTGGGAGGGGGCCAGATTCAAATGACACTTAGAAGAAAGTTAAAATGACTATCAGTAGTGAAGTAATCAAAAGAGCAACCCTGAGAGTTTAAGGGAAGAACCTGGAGCATTCTTCTGGCAATCCCTGGTGACGGCAAATTACCAGCTTTGTAGGAAAAAGATTTTGTAATAGAAAAATATTTCCCAAGCAAGTCTGGTGAATGAGCTTTAGAATTCACACTCATGATAAGCACTGATGAGAAGCAAAATGTGATATAAATTGAGGGATGGAGCTCAATATTTCCAAAAAGCAAGTTCTAAAAAGAAATTTCAGAAATTTATCTTCAGCAATTAATGCAGATAGTCTGCTAATGGTAACTATACTTAGCACTAATTTGAATACATGTTCAAATACAACTTACATTTCCAATAAAACTAGACCACAGGTTACACACCAAGCCTCTTGTTTTAAATACAAAAAGCTAGACAAATATATGTATTTCTTTAATTCTTAAAAATATCAGAGGATATAAATTGGTACAACCACACTGACAAAATTGGTAGTAACTAGTAGGGAAAAATATATATCTGCCTATATTACTCAATAGTTCCGTGCCCAGGTGTATTTCCAAAAGAAAGGACTGCATAAACCCAACAAAGTACACGCACAAAAATGTCCACAGCAGCTTTATTACAATAGCCCAAAACTGGAAATAATTCACATGTGTATTAAAAGAATGGATAAATAAATTGTGATAGGCTTGTGTATGAGGCTGCAACTATGGCACACTATATTTTCCAATAATGGCGACCACAACATTTCCGGTCTCACATGCTCTTCTAGAATCTGATCTCTCCCATTGCTTCTTGGCCTTTTGGCTAAGATCAAGGGCAGAATCTTCTCTCTCCCCATCAAGAGGCAGCGTCTGTTCCCCCGCTCTTCAAACCTAGGCAGGCTCATAACTGCCTCCAAGAATACAATGCAGTGGAAGTAAAACTGCATTAAGTTTCAAAGCCAAGTCATAAGAGGACATACAGCATGTGTCTGGCTCACAGGATCTCCACCGCTCTCCCCACTGCACGTGTGTGGAGGACGCTAGCACTTGGAACACTGCCACGAGGCTGTGAGCACACTCAGGCCACATTTAAGTGCTGGTCCGCCAACGGCAGACACGTGGGCAAAACTTGCAACACTATTAGGCCCAGCCTTCAAGCAGCCCTTCCTGACACCAAAGTGCAGCTATAACAAGCAAGGCTCAAATTACAGTTGTGTATGGAAATCAAGGTCATTGTTTAAGTCACTGAGTTTTGAGGCAATTTTTTAGGTGCCCCAGTAACTAGAACAAGTACAGGGCAATGAAAAAGAAACACTACCGCTACATGCAACAACATAAATGAATCTCGTTGATGGACTACAATATTGAATGAAACAAGCCAGATCAGACACAGAGGAATGTACACTGTATGATACTATTTCGACAAAAACAAAAAACAAGCAATGCAAAACTAGGGGCACCTGGGTGGCTCAAGTCGGTTGAGTGCAGGACTCTTGATTTCACCTCAGGTCATGATCTCACGGGAGACGGGATCGAGCCCCATGTCAGGCTCTGTGCTGACAGCACGGAATCTGCTCGGGACTCGTTCTCTTCCTCTGCCCCTCCCCATCCCCCCCCACCCCTCCCACCCCCCCCCACCCCCCGCTTGGTCACTCCCTCTCTCTCTCAAAACAAATGAGTTTTTTTAATGTAAAACTAGTCTATGGTGCTAGAAAACTGAGTAATTGTTACCCAAGGCAAGGAAGATAGGTAGTATGGATTGGGAAGGAGTGTGACACGGGCCTTCTGGGGTGGCAAAAATGTTCTGTATATTCATCTGAGTATGATTATACATTTACAAAAACTCCTCAGGATATACATTTAAGATTAGTGCACATTACTATATGTATATTATACCTTAATTTAAAACCTAGGGAAGGATGGTGATCAAAGAACTAACAAGGAATCAGGAGGACAGGGCAGAGCATGCGTGGCACATTGGGGTTTCTTCCCTCCTGGAAATATCTGCCTAATCAAGAGATGCCTGAGAGGCTAAACTGCATGGAGGCGGCCTTGGAGACTCAGAAGCCAAAGTGTCAGAGTACAAGATCCTCCAAGGGAGCCATCCCCTACTTTGGAATAAGACCACATAAGGCTGAATCCCAGAAGGTATAACACAGAAGTAAACTAAACCGGTCCTTGCATAGATTCAAAAAAACTTAATTTGAATAAAGGTAAGACCAAGTGCCTGGCAAAAGCAACAGAAAAAGCTTTACCTAAATCGGTAACTACTTCTAGACATATTTTTTCAAATAGAATGAACAGTACACAATCAAAGACAGGCAGGAACATTAGGAGATAAGACCCCTCGAGAAATGAAAGACTACAGAAAAAATCTGCACGACCAGGAGATAGTTGCCATGCTCACCCTGTTCAAAGAGATATGTACAGAGCTTGAAATTTTTTTTTTTTTAATTTTTTTTTCAACGTTTATTTATTTTTGGGACAGAGAGAGACAGAGCATGAACGGGGGAGGGGCAGAGAGAGAGGGAGACACAGAATCGGAAACAGGCTCCAGGCTCTGAGCCATCAGCCCAGAGCCCGATGCGGGGCTCGAACTCACGGACCGTGAGATCGTGACCTGGCTGAAGTCGGACGCTTAACCGACTGCGCCACCCAGGCGCCCCCAGAGCTTGAAATTTTTGATAGGGAATTAGAAACTATGAAAGTGACATGACCACTTAAAAGGAACCAAACTGAAATTCTAGAATGAAAAATACAATTAACCAAAATTAAGAACCCAGAGAATAACATTTAAGAGCATACTAGACAGTGGGGCGCCTGGATGGCTCAGTTAAGAGTCCAACTCTTGACTTCGCTTCAGGTCATCTCACGGGTCACGAGATTGAGCCCTAACACCCGGCTCTGCGCTGAAGGTGCAGAGCCTGCTTGGAATTGTCTCTCTCTGCCCCACCTTCCTCCTAAGGGCGTGCAGCCGCGCACTCTCTCTCTCTCAAAATAAATCAACTTAGAAAAAAGAGCATATTAGATGAAGACTAACTTAGTAAACTGGAAGACAGAACACACACACACACACAAAAATCCAGCACAGAAAAGAAACAAAAGAATGGAAAATACAGAAGGCAAGTGAAATGCACAGAGGATGTGGTGAGTCTAACACTGTGGAACTGAAGTCGCAGAAAGATCAAGAAACAGAATGGGGAAGAAGCAATATTGGAAAAGATGATGGCTGAGAACTATCCAAAACGGATGAAAGACATCGGAAGGTATACTCCCCAAGCAAGAAAGGGAGGATTCTTTGAAATCCAAAAAGAAAATCTTAAAAATAGCCTGAGAAAGAAACCAATTACCAAGACAGAAGCAATAAACTATGACTGACTTCTCAATAGAAACAAAGCCAAATAGGGGCACCTGGGTGGCTCAGTCAGCTAAGCGTGTGACTTTGGCTACGTCATGATCTCAGAGCCCATGAGTTTGAGCCCTGCGTCGGGCTCTGTACTGACAGCTTGGAGCCTGGAGCCTGGATTGGATTCTGTGTCTCCCTCTCTCTCTGCTCCTCCCCAGCTCGCACAATACAAATATATCTTTGGGGTTTAAAATATATGCATTTTAAAACATGGTGACAACGAAATGGGTTTAAAAAAGAAGAAAGAAAGAAAGAAAGAAAGAAAGAAAGAAAGAAAGAAAGAAAGAAAGAAAGAAAGAAAGAAAATTAACTTAAATGTTTTTAAAGGCCTTTCACAATCTCAGGAAAAAGAGTGGAAGTTCTCAATATTATACTTTGGTAAGTTGGGAAAACATATCAGAATTTCGTAGGCCAACACTAAAGGAACAGCAAAAGAACACATTATCCCACGCTAATAAAAAAGAAGTAAATGGAATAATTATTTTTACAAAGAGAATCCAAAACAAAGGTAGAATGAGGGGAAAAAATATGGAAAACAAGGAATTCAAGTAGATTTTTTAAATTTTTAAATATTTATGTCAATGTAAAGTTATTAAGTGCCAATTCATTTTTGTAATAGTCATCAGCAAAATACACAAAAATATCTGGCACACATACCTTTTATAAATTTTGACCAATCTTTTCTATTGCGACTTTTTGAAATCTTATTTCACTTTCTCTTTTCTTACCACAGATATGCTAACAAGCATTAAAATGTCCGAAAACCAAATAAGAAGAAACAGGAACAAAAAGCCCAGAGAGCTAACTAGCTTATAAATACTGCATTAGTTCCATAATAAAATATTAATTTGCCATTACTGATCTATGTAAAGTTACTGAAATTAATATATTAAGAAACTCAAAAACAATGTTTTCACTTCTTTCATGAAAAACATTACTCTAATATTTTTAATTCAATTGTTAATTTAGTGAAAGGAAAATTCCAGCATAAAATTATAACTTCTTCTACACTGACATCAATGTCGGCAAGACACAGGTGCAACATGTACCTCTCTCAGAGAATAATCAAATATCTATTTCGAGCCAAAAACACTTAAGCAAACGAGATATGAAACTCCAGAGTCAACTCCTGACCTTCCTATAGGCAAATGAAACTACCCGCCCCTTAATAAATGTTTTTTGATTTTAGGGTAGATTGCTACTAGCATTTTGTGAGAGGTAGGTACCTTAAGTAAGGTAGCCTAAGCTCTCGCAAAGAAACACTGCTACCAAAATTATATCAAAATACTATATTCATATCGTATAGCCTATCTCTGTAAAGAAATCAAAGAATCTTTTTATTTCATTCCAGCCTTTCAGATATAAAAACGAAGAGTGAACAGCGCCAGAATTAAAAAACGAGACCCCAGGGGCGCCTGGGTGGCGCAGTCGGTTAAGCGTCCGACTTCAGCCAGGTCACGATCTCGCGGTCCGTGAGTTCAAGCCCCACATCGGGCTCTGGGCTGATGGCTCAGAGCCTGGAGCCTGTTTCCGATTCTGTGTCTCCCTCTCTCTCTCTGCCCCTCCCCTGTTCATGCTCTGTCTCTCTCTGTCCCAAAAATAAATAAACGTTGAAAAAAAAAAAAAAAACGAGACCCCAAAGCGTACAGAGAGGCGTGTCCAGGTCTACTGCATGAGAGTCAACGAGACGGACTCCCTTTCCACGAGGGCTGAGGAGCAAGACTAAGCCCTTCGTTCAGGTGACTCGAGCGCGGTGCCGAGGGCCGTGTCCACACACCAAACGCGGTTGCCGACGAGCCGTGTGGGGAGCTGACTCCCACCCAAGCGTTCTTCTCTAACCTTCACAGCAGTCTCTTCGGGCGCCGTGGCTGTGCGCATGCTCCGGTCTTATCCTCACAGTGTCCCACCCGCTCACCTCCCCTCTGCACCTACTATCTCCTCCTATTCCTTCAGGTCTTACGAGTCCCTGGCTCAGGGAAGCTTGCCCAACCACCCCCAAGTCAGGTTAGGCTCCTTGCTCCTGGGTTTTATAGCTCCCAGTACTTCAAAGAACCTATCTCCCTGTCATCGTTGAAAACAAGGTAGCTAACCTGAAGCACGGAAGGCACTGGAGAAGTACTTGCTGGATGAACAAACAAATCTGAATTCACAATTCTCCCCAATTTTGCAAAGAAAACAGCCCTCAAAAATTAAGTTATTTGCATGAAATGATATAGCCTGGAAATGGCATAGATCGGTTGAGAATCCAAGTGTCTGCAATTCTAATTCCCATGCTGTGACCCCCAGGTACTATAATGAAATGTGCTAGAAGAAAGATTTCTTTCAAATTGGTATTACTTTTGTTGACTTCCACTGTAAAAAGTGAGATACTTTTTAATGGGGGGCGGGGGGGGGGAGAGACTCTAAATACCAGCGAATCCCACCTAAATGCCAATATGCCTTTCAAAAATCACCCTGAAGGGACAAACTGAAACTTTCTGGGAATAAACGGTCAGAACACTGTTGATAACAATGTCATTGCACTAAAGCAAAACAAGCACGGTTAAAGTGAAATTGCAAACATAAACCAGAATGCAATCACCTGTCTCTCTCGAACTGAAGCACCAATTCCCAAAGTTTTAGTATTGTGGCCAAGTCTTCTGCCAGCTTCCAACATGCCTAGTGCATGTTAACCGAAGTTAACTGTGTTTTCAATCTGCCACTAGCTTTCATTTACTGGCCTGCTTCTCAGTCACGTTCACTGGCTGCAAAACGTAACAGGAACCTGAGATAGATGTGCACATGGCGGCCACGGCTGACCAGTACAACCTCTGCCAGGCACTGGAGGCCCAGATTGAATCCGCCGTGCCAGGAAGTTGTCTTCGTTCCCAACAACTCCAAGGATGGCCAGCCAGTTGACAGATGGTGGCAAAGCTGACACTTCCACTTACTGGCTTGTATAACCAGTGGCAGTTGTCCTCACTAGGAGATATTTCACGTCGAAGCACTGTTATAACTGGAAATGGGCTACCCTCATCAGAAACAAGTGCACCAGGGAGTCTGACCGCTGGCTAAAAACAGTAAGTAGGCACAAACACCAAGACTCGGGCCCAAGTTCTTAATGTTTGGCAAACGATGCTTCTTCAAATGCCTTTGAGACAACTCACTAATTCTTTAATCAGCAAAGGAATCTGTTAACTCGGGATACCTGTTTTCCTTTAAAAATTAATTTATACTAATTTATATTAGCATAATTTTTTTGTTATATTTTGACCTATGTACGTTTGACATATGTCAATTGCGTGTGTAGAATCCCACACAGGATCTATATCCACTCTAAGTAAAAACCTAAACTATGTTTACAAACTTTATTATCAGAAACAGCGAACTCGGGGCGCCTGGGTGGCGCAGTCGGTTAAGCGTCCGACTTCAGCTCAGGTCACGATCTCGCGGTCCGTGAGTTCGAGCCCCGCGTCGGGCTCTGGGCTGATGGCTCAGAGCCTGGAGCCTGTTTCCGATTCTGTGTCTCCCTCTCTCTCTGCCCCTCCCCCGTTCATGCTCTGTCTCTCTCTGTCCCAAAAATAAATAAATGTTGAAAAAAAATTAAAAAAAAAAAAACAGCAAACTCAAATATTTTTTCTTAATCTGAAGGTCTGATAGAGAAATACAAGTAAATAAACCACTGTTCATGTGATGCTGGCTAACTGAATTCTTACTAAAATGACTTTACAAAAGGAAAAAGTACCCTGACTTCCCTCCATTAGAACTTCCCAAGAGATTCAACACGTAGAGGGAGTTGGCCACGGTGATCTCTAAAGTTCTGTCCAACTTTTCTGAGCTACAAAATGTTCAGTGTGTATCCCAGAGACTTGATTCCATTTATAAATGGATTAGTATAGGATTAAAGTCACTTTCTTCCAGCAAGCAAAATATTTAAGATCGTGTCCCCACTCTCTTTCCCCCCATTTGTGTCACATTATTTCCCGTGACCGGGTAGTGCCCCAATTCAAACATCCTCCCCAGTCCCATAAGGGACCCATTTAACTCCTATTAAAGTCTACTGACGAAAAAGCAACTGTGGATTAAAATGCGGGGAAAGGGGAGGAGGCGGGGAGAGTGCAATTCTCAATTTATAGAAATGTCTTCCAATTTACAGAAATGTGGATTCGCAGACTCCTCGCATTTCCTGGCATTAAAATACCTGCGAGCAACCATTCTCACGCATTAGATATGCCGCACCGTCACTCGGCTGTTAGCTGCAAACTACTTTGCAAACTTTGCAAAGGCGCACAGATTTCCAGGCTCTCCGGTTCCGTCATTCACCCCATCCTCCGCTTGCTGAGCCGAAAGAAAGTTCCACGGCACGAAGGCAGTAATTTAAAAGAACGAAGTTCGCCTCAGTCCTGCCCACTTGGGCTCCGCAGGACGCAAGTGAAACTTGCAGGGGAGACAGACACGTCTCCCGGGGACCGAAGCTTGCTCCGGGGGGGAGGGGGAGGCGGCGGGGCTCCCCTCCCCCAGGATCTGAGGACCCGGGTCCTTTCCACCCGGCCCCTTCACCCGCCACCAGGTCCCCTCGCGCTGCGTCCGCCGCAGACCGTCCCCGCACGCCCCCTGCATCCCAGCGCCCCCCACCCGGCGCCCGCCAACCTGCCAATCACTCCCGCAGAGCCCCACGATCCAGGTTCCAGGGGGCACTCGGACGGCCCCGCACAGGTTCCCCGAGCCTGACCCCCAAGAGCAGAGGCGGGGAGCCGCAGCTCCGTCCACCTCCCCGGGGCCGGGAATGGCGGCGTCCGGCTCCCCGGGGCCAACCCGAGTTCCTGCCCGGAGGAAACCCCGGAGACCGGCACCGCCGCCGCCGGCCGGCCGCCTGCGGTGGGAGATGAAGAAATGAAGTTACCTCCGGACGGTCCCGTCGGCGGAGGCTGTGGCGGGGCGCAGCGCGGGGAGTCGGGGCAGCCGAGCAGGTCCCGGCGCGGCGGCGGCGGCTACCGCAGTGCCCTCCGCCCCATTGTTTCCCTTCCAAGAGGCTCCCGGCGAAGCCGAGCCCGGGAACCAGGAAGTTCCCCGGCGCGACACCTCCTGCCGCCGCTATGGAAACGGCCCCCGCCTCCCAGGGCGGCTCGCCCGGGACCCCGCCTCCGCGCCGCCGGCCCCGCCCGCCTCACGGGCCCCCGCCAACCGTCGCCGCTGCGGCCGCGGCCGCCGCCATCTTGGCGCGGCCGGGCGGCCCTTTCCCGGCGGCACGTGCGCGCCGCTCCCGCGTTCCCGCCGGCCGCGGGGGCGCGCTTCCAGGGCTGCGGGGGTGCGGAAGCAGCTCCCCGGGATCCCGGGCGGGAAGCGGCGCCTCTGACCCCGGGCCGGCAAGGGAGAGAGGACCCGCGCCGCACTGCAGACCCCGGACCTGGAGCGAGGCTTCGAGGCACGGCGCGGAAACGACCCACTTAAGCCGTCCAATTGGAAAGGTCAAGGGATGGGCGAGCCCAGGGCTGAAGTCAGTAGAGTAGTGGCCTAGAGCGTGTTCTCTGCTGCCACATTGCCGCGCGTTTCGTTTCGGGCCCATCTTACCAGCTGTCAGAGCTAGCGCACTCTAATTTTCTCTGTGCCTCAGTTTCTTCATCTGTAAAGTGATAGAATCGTAGTACCTACCTCGTAAGGTTATCACCTGGAACAAGCAAGTGCCTGGTAGTAAGTGCAAAATGATCGTTCAATAAAAAGGTATTGCTTCTAACCAAAATCACATTTCTGTCATTTTCCAGGAACTTTAGGTCTTCCAATCAGCACTGCTTTAAATAGGCTACTGTCTCAGATCCCATTGCTGCGTAAAACTTCCCAAATGTTCATCTTTTGTCCCATCTTTCTCTAGGTCAGCTTTCCTTTTTTATATCATGGAAACTGTCAAGAGTTTTAATCTCCAGAGTCTTCCATTAAGAGGTGCCATAAAAAGGTGAATGATGTAAACTTTCCAACACTGTAATTAGCTGACAGTTAAATGATTTATTCAATAGAAGCTAGAAGAGTTAGGGTGTGCAAATAACAAAGGCTTCCTGTCCTTGATTCCAGGAACTAGAATTACTAAAGCTGGCAACTCTGCACCATTGTTATTATCTCTTTTCCAGCTGGTGAAAACAGACACCAAAAAACTGGGTGCTGTGTGCAATATGGAAACAGAGGGATGGACAGAGGAGGTGGGGTCACAGACTCTGCTGAAGGATGCAGACTTTAATAACTGTGCGTAAGACCGGGTCTTGGATAGTCTCCAAGATTCCTTGTAGCTTACAAGTATTGTGATCTTATTCGTACACTCTTTAAGTTTATACTTCCCTTTGGCTATTCACTTAAACCAGGTTTGTGAAGACAGGTGTTTAATAAGCCTGATCCAAAACTGGCATAAATAGTTTGATATATGAATTGCAGTAAAAACAGGTCAAGAGTTGGCAGGATGCAGGAAACTTTTTCAATACCCAAACACTTCTCCAAAAGTTCTGGAATGCTCTGATTAGCGATTACCCAAACTGAGATACCTGAATTTCTGAAAGGCAGGAGCCCTGCCGCTCATATAGCTTTGTAGCTCGTATTGGACCAGCAGTTTGCACATGGTAGGCCCTCAATAAATGTTTACTGAATTAAATTGCCATGTTTATGGCTGAGTGCTCATCATTTAAGGAGACCTTGGGAACCACAGAGATACACAAGAGATGTTACTCAAGGGACATCACTGCAAATCAACAGGAACCCCACGTCACTAGTAAATGTGATTTTGGAATGAACAACCCTGGCCTCAGGCTTATTTGGCAAAATAAAGTGGAAATTTCAGATAGGTTTTTCCACAACTTATATGGGTAAGTTTTTTTAACTTTATTTTGGACCTAATTATGAGCACCACTGATTGAATTTTATGCTTCAATAATAGCCCTCTGACTCTATAGTACAGTTCAAGTTCAGAAATCCCCACATTTTTCCCCAAGTCAGAGTGTCACCAGTGAGTTCTGTCACTTCAGTATAAAACTAGTATTTGTTCTTCGGTATAATTTCAGGGAACTGCTATAGTTTTTTGTATATTTAAGCATCTCGGAGGTATTGTTAAACGACAAACACAGATTTTTGTCTTTAGATCCCCTGTGTAGGGCTTCACACTGGGATAGGCGTGCAGATTCACTTATCTGTGGCATGTGATAAACGTGGAATTTACATCAGTGATTGTCAAGGAAATAAAGATAGAATCATTTTTCCTCTAAACCAGGGATGCGCAAACTTTTTCATACAGAGGGAACATAGTAAACATGAGGGCAAAAGTAGACCATATACAACAGGATGAATGTGCCTGTGTTCCACTAAAAACTCACGGAAATAGGTGGATTTGACCCGCAAGGCCATATTTTGCTGACCCCTAAAGAATTCTGTCAGATGCACTCCATTTTTCTATTCACTCCAATGTGAAATGCCAGATATTAAAATACAAAGGGTAAAAGCTCGATACCAATAAAGCACCAAAAAGTCAAAAAAAAAAGTATGGAATCAGTTCACGTTACCAATTAAAATATTTCACAAACACCAAAGGTTTAGAACTACATTTTGTGTACTATAATGAAATAAGATAGATGGATATTGGCCTTTCATTTTTTCAAAAGCTAGGAGTTATGACAATGGGAATACGTAAAATGTTGACAAAGGTAAGAGTGCACCCACGGAATGCCATAATAGCTTCTGGAAAGCCAGAAGTACAATTGGAGGTGAGAACATAAGAACATAGAACATAGAAGAAAAAAAAAATTCTTCAAAGCAAATCATCCTTCACTGCCATCTTTACAACGTGGATGAAAGTATAGGTCCTTTGAGTCTCCTGTAAATTGAGAATTCAAATGTGAATCCGTGGCTATTTGATCCATCCAATTTCTTTTTAATAGGGGTAACAGGTCCCTAAGGAGGGACGGGAGGAAGAAGGGGACAAAAAAGCTGAGGCAAACTCTGCTGTGCACATTCTCATCCTCACTAGCAGCAATACTTCCTGAAATTTCCTAAGGAAGCGATGCTCTTCTATTGGTTAGGAAAGTCACCTCCAGTGAGACTGCATATAATTGTTCTTCACTATTGGGGAAAAAACCAGCCCAGTCATTATCTGTGCACCCAGTGTAAGTACACAAGCAATGGGGGATCAACAACCACATCCACACTGCTCATACGAAAAAGTTATCCTTTGGTTCAAAAGGTAACTTACTGATGCAGAGCAAGGAAAAAGTTCACAGAAGGGTTGTGAACCCCATAAAACTGTATGCAAGGTGTTGTGTACACAATTTGTTACTTACAACTATCTGGGGTTGTCTTGTCCATTTATCGGTATACTTGGGGGTTGTTTCTGTCTGTCATAAGAACGTCATGCCACAGATTGGGGAACTCATCTGTCTTCTTCCCTGTTCTATCTCTTGGTCCAGATCAGTGTCTGGTACAAGACCAGCTCTCTATAAACACTTGTAGAAGGAATGAAGAAAGAGGAGGAGGGAAGGAGAGAGAAAGGAACAAAGGTACACAGATACCCATTTTCTCTGGGCAGAAGTCTTCTAACTTGCATCGTATGCTCAGAAGGGTCTTTGACACATACACACAAGTAAGTAAGAAAGACCAGTTTTCAACTACAAAGGCCACCTCTCATTATCTCCTCTGCCCTTTTGCTCACCAGCCACCCTGCTCACAGAACAAAATGGTTATCATGGTTTGCCAGAAGCCTACGATGATGTCATACCATTTGGAGAGTGTCTCATTATGTTTTTATAGCTTTAGAGAATTGCTTCTGCCTGCTCAACTTTAAGTTACCATACTTAAAGTCTCCATTTGACCACATCCTAGATGTCATGCCCTTTATTTTTTTAAATCTCATCAAACAGAGTTGTATTAAAAAAAACTGTTAAGATATTGAAATAAATGAGGTATGATTTCAAGGCATTTTTGTCCCCAATTTAGGGTGATAAAACTTTTGCCTCTATATGTATGGGTTTCTAATTAACTTTTAAACCCTTGTGTACACAAATCTATATAAGTTGTGTGGTAGCTAATTTTCAAACATGGTCCCCCAGTGAAACATGACTCCAGTGTTCACATCTTTGTATATCGTCCTCCTCTTGAATCTGAGCTGGCCAAAAGAATAGGCCATAAGTGACACTGAATATTTTCGAAGACCAGATGATGAGAAGTCTTACAGCTTTTGTCTGGATCTCTGAAATACTTACCCTTAGCACACCCCCTCCCAGAACTCAGCTTCCAGGGTTGTTGTTTTTTTAATATTTTTTTAATGTTTTTATTTATTTATTTGTGAGAGAGAGCAAGCAAGCAGGGAGGAGCAGAGAGAGAGGGAGATCCAGAGTCCGAAGCAGGCTCCAGGCTGTGAACTGTCAGCACAGAGCCCGACGTGGGGCTCGAACTCACAGACAGTGAGATCATGACCTGAGCCGAAGTCGGACGCTTCACCGACGAAATACCCAGTGGTCCCTCAGCTTCCATGTTGAGGCCACAATAGTGGCAACGTTCACTGAGCCCCAGCCAATAGCCAGCTTCCACTGCTAGGCACGCGGGTGAGACAATCCTGCACATCCAGCACAGATGAGCCCTCAGATGCCTTGACCCCCGACTCTGCGACCCCGTGAGAAACCCCAAATGAGGACATCTTAGGTGAGCGCAGTCAACCCATGGAACCACAAGAGCAAACATTAATTGTTGTTGTAAGTCACTGAAACAGGCTGCTTTGTTATCCGCATATTGACAACTGGGATACGTTGATTAAAAATAAAGTTGCTAAAAAAAATAAATAAATAAAAAGTAAAAAAATAAAAATAAAGTTGCTTAGAGGTACCTAGGTGGCTCAGTCGGTTAAGCGTCCGACTTCGGCTCAGGTCACGATCTCACAGTTCACGATGTTCGAGCCCCACGTCAGGCCCTGTGCTGACAGCTCAGAGCCTGGAGCCTGTTTTGGATTCTGTGTCTCCCTCTCTCTCCGCAAACCCCCCCCCCCAACCCCGCTCCTGCTGTCTCTCTCAAAAATAAACAAACATGTAAAATAAAAAATAAATAAATATAAAGTTGATAAAGCTATATTTACCTATATGTACGCTAGGACCTTAATAAATAACTTCATCAAAATTACAGAAATGCTGCATAAGAAGGTCAAGTTCGAGAAGAACAAGGTGAGCTGTAAAGGATCCTGAGGTATCCCATGGCCTGTTCTTGGCTGATGTTGTCTGGCTTCTTCCCTTGAGTGGGGGGTGGCTCTCTGGACACCATGAAACAACATAACAACCTTAACCTTTCCGTGTCTGCAAAGTAATACACTTGCAATTACATGTGATTTACACAGACATGAAGTAAGTCCCCACCCACATGCTTTGGCTAAAAAAGGAAAGGAGTGGTCACAAGTAGCCAGACTAAAGGTTCAATTAAAATGAGACAATAGATGGGGAAAAAAAATTTTTTTTTTATCTACTCAGCTTCTCTTTTCTATTTGCTAATGCTTTATGAAGATTGCAGGCCCATAATTCCTAATCAGCACTTATGAAATCTAAAAAGCTCTGGAAATGGGGCGCCTGGGTGGCGCAGTCGGTTAAGTGTCCGACTTCAGCCAGGTCACGATCTCGCGGTCTCGGAGTTCGATCCCCGCGTCGGGCTCTGGGCTGATGGCTCAGAGCCTGGAGCCTGTTTCCGATTCTGTGTCTCCTCTCTCTCTGCCCCTCCCCCGTTCATGCTCTGTCTCTCTCTGTCCCAAAAATAAATAAACGTTGAAAAAAAAAATTTTTTTTAAAAAGCTCTGGAAACCAAAAGGGGTGGTTTTTTGTTTTTGTTTTTTTTCCACCTAAGTTTGGCACCTAGATTCATTTGGTAGCAACTGGACTTTCCTTTGGCTGTTTATGGTCTTTATTTTATTTGATATGAACACTCATCCTATTACAGAACCATCAACATGTTGATGACAAGGCCCTGGCCCAGCTCCCACCTATGCTGCCCTCAAGTAATATGCAGTGTATGTGCTATGTCACCATTCTAGAAACCGAAACTTCTGAATTCCAAAACAGTTTTGGCTTCAGACCTGAAGGAGACTTTATTAGAGACCCGAAGTAACTTTTTTTTTTTTCTTTTGTGCAAGGGTGGGGTAATATTAACTTGGGGTCATTGAACACTCGATTAAGACAGCCTGAGTTCAAATCCCCTCTCCACTGTTTGCCACCTCTGACACCTAGAGAAACCCTCGGCCTCAGTTTTCCCCTCTGCAAAATGAAGACAGTAATAAAAATTACCTCATAGGGTTCTTAGAGAACTAAATGGGGCCACACATGCAAAGGGCTTATCCCAATGACCAGCAGTTAGTAAACGCTCAACAAATGTCAAGTCTTATTGTGTTATTATTACATATAAGCTTTTTTTCATGTTCAACAAAACTAATATCTCTCTTGGGGCTCAGTGAGAAAAAAAGAAACTACTCAAGGTATTACCAGCAGGAAGATATTTAACACAGGGAATCAGAGGTAAAAAATCTTGGGAAAGGGTGAGTGGGGGGGAAAGGGACCAGCACTGAGTCCTGAGTTATTCCACAGCAGTTGTGGACCCGATCGGTGTCAGGAAGCTGCTGAACCCAGAATTTGGAGTCACAGGAAATGACACAAAATCATTGCCAATGCCACAGCTGCCTTGCAGCTTAGACGCTGGTAACTGCCAGGGGTACTCTCTGGAGTCTAGCTTCACGGCACATATGCATGTCTGTCAAACCCTTATGTCAGCCACTGCTGTCAGAGGAACAATGTCAGGCTCCCTATGCCATTCAGATCCCAGGCGTGCCTCTCACCGGCAGAACAACACCTTATCAGAACAGTGCTAGCAAAGGACTCTGGGAAACGCAGCCCCTGTGATACAGATGATACCCAACACAAATAATTTAATAATAGTGATTTACATTTGTAAAGCATCTGCCATAAGGTTCTGCGAGGCAAGCAGGAACTGAGCACAGAGAGCTCAGTGACGTGTCCGGAGTTGGCTGAGTAGTGAGACACTCGGATGCTCATATTCCAAATCTAGAGTGTGATGCTTTATTCCAATGCTCATCCGAGTCCTATTTTTTTCCCCCAAGTCCTCATACCATTTGTATTATTTACTTACTGTCTCTCTTTAAGGTGGCTCACATTTCTACTTAAGTCAACTTAAATAGGAAAATTTGCATCGCTATCTAAAGTATAATGCAAATCACTGAAGCGGAAAGCAGATGTCATGTACCATAAATGGAAGATAAAAGTAAAAATGAACACACAGGGGGCCCCTGGGTGGCTCAGTAGGTTTAGCGACCACTTCGGCTCAGGTCAGGACCGTCATGGCTCAGCTCGTGAGTTGGAACCGCTCACTGTCTCTGCTGTCAGTGCAGAACCCACTTCAGATCCTTTGTCTCCCTCTCTCTCTCTCTGCCCCTCCCTCACTTGAGTTTTCTGTCTCTCTCAAAAATAAACATTAAAAAAAAATGAACACACAGAAAACCATGCAATAGTATTAAGACCACTTCAATAGCATTGCCCACCGAGGGCACTGAGCCTGAATCCTGCTCTCTGTTGAAAATGGAGACTGGGGTGTGTTAGAGATGTCAGACATACAAACAGCAAACACCTAAGACCAAACCGAAACTCTCTCGTTGATATATTCACAAGGTCTAAAAGATGACTAAAATCCTTGAAATTAAATTTCTCACTACGTGAGGCAATGTTATTTAAAGCTTTAGCCATCTCACCTTCTAAATACATCCTACACTTCAGGTAACAATGCTTTCTTCCTGCCATATCAATTTTGAAAGTTGAGCTCAGAATCAGAGGATTTATTCGTTCAATTTTGGAAAGTACTTGGTAGCTCAGTGTTAAATATACATCAGTGTGTTTTGCTCCTACTGCCTCATTCATGTAAGATTTGTTTGTCTGATGCAGAGGTAAAATTCACATCATATACAATACACCATTTCAAAGTGAACAATTCAGTAGCATTTAATACATTCACAAGGTTGTTCAACTACCACCTCTATGTTATCCCAAAACATACGCATCTCCCCAAAAAGAAACTCTATACCCGGCAACCAGTTAACTTTCTATTTCCTCTCTCCCCAGCCCCTGGCAGACACCATCCTGCTTTCTGCCTCTATAGATTCACCCTGGATGTTTCATGTAAATGGAATTATATAATATGTGACATTTTGTGTCCATCTTTCACTCAGCCTAAGGTTTTTGCAGTTCATACACATTGTAGCATGTCCCTGTACTTCATTCCATTTTAGGACTGAATAACATTGCATTGAATGGATAGACCACATTTGGTTACTCATCCATCCATGCATGAACATTTGGGTTGCCTCCAACTTTAGGCTATCGGGAATAGTGCTATGAACACGCGTGTACACGTATCTGCCTCAGTGCCTGCTTTCCAGTTATTTTGGAAGTATGCTTAGGATTGGAATTGTGGGATTGTATGGTGATTACGTTTAACTTCTTGAGGAACTACCAAACCGTTTTCATCAGGGAGGAACCATTTTCCATTCCCGACCAGCAGTGCACAAGGGTTGCAATTTCTCCATATCCTTGCCAACACTACTTATTTTCTGCTTTTTGTGATTACGGCCATCCTTGTGGGTGTGAAGTGGTGTCCCAAGGTTTTGATTTGCATTTCGTTAATGACTAATGATGCTGAGCATCTTGTCATGTGTTTATTGGCCATTCGTGTATCTTCTTTGGAGAAATGTTTATTCACGCTTTTTGCTCACTTTAAAAACTGGGTTGTTTGTCTTCTTATTGTGGAACTGTAAGAGTTCTTTATGTATTCTTGACCCTTCTCGGATAAGAGATTTGCAAATACTTTCTCCCATTCTGTAGGTTTCCTGTTTACTTTATTGGTAATGTTCTCTGATAAGCAGAAGTTTTCAACTTGATGAAGTCCAATTTACCTTTTTTTTTTTTTTTTTTTTTTTGTTGTTGTTGTTCTGCTTTTAGTGTCGTATCTATGAATCCATTGCCAAATCCAAGGTCAGGGGTATTTGCCCTTATGCTTTCTTCTAAGAGTTTTATGTTTTAGCTTTTATGTTTATACATGATTTTTAAATCACAGTATAAAATTTTCATAGAAATAAGGTAAATCCACTGACCTAGATTAATTCTATAACTGTTGAAATTTACTCACCCTTGAAAGACTCATTTGTTTCTTTAGTAAATGGGTTTATTTAGCCATGACTATGAACAAATCTCTACTAGATTGTATGTAACTGTAGACTATATATATATACACACACTTATTAGTATACATATTGTTTATTAGTATAGTATATTATTCTTACATACTAATAGAAGGTTACAGAAGTGCTAAGAAGAAAGACTGGACTGCCAGTTTATGAGGAGTAATATGTTGCAAATCAAAAACAAACAAACAGGGGCGCCTGGGTGGCGCAGTCGGTTAAGCGTCCGACTTCAGCCAGGTCACGATCTCGCGGTCCGTGAGTTCCAGCCCCGCGTCAGGCTCTGGGCTGATGGCTCAGAGCCTGGAGCCTGTTTCCGATTCTGTGTCTCCCTCTCTCTCTGCCCCTCCCCCATTCATGATCTGTCTCTCTCTGTCCCAAAAATAAATAAACGTTGAAAAAAAAATTAAAACAAACAAACAAACAAACAAGCATCCTACTTTGAGCATCCTACTTTGGCTCAGGTCATCATCTCATGATTCATGAGTTCGAGCCCCACGTTGGGCTCTGTGCTGACAGCTCAGAGTCTGGAGCCTGCTTCAGATTCTGTGTCTTCCTCTCTCTCTGCCCCTCCCCTGCTCACGCTCTGTTTCTCTCTCTCTCTCAAAAATAAATAAACATTAAAAAAAAATTTTTTTAACTCAAACTGGATTAAATAATACAGATGAGTTATTGGCTTATGTCACTGAAAGCCAACTAGAAGATGGGCTTTGTGGAATTCAATGATATCGTCAAGGACCAGCTTCTTTCTCTACCTCCCATCATGTCTGCTCCATCCAACTAAGATGGCTGCCAACAACCTCCAGGGCTCCATGCCTCCTCACCTCAGTCCGAGAAAATGAGCAACCCCTAGCTAACACCTGTCTCTGCCTCAGGCTCTGGTATGAACTGAATCACATACCCCTTCCTGAATCAACATTTACTGCCAGGACGTATGATTATGTTAATTGCTCTCACTGCTGTTTAGCACGTAATGGAGTTGGGCTTCTTCCCACATGAAGATATGGCCCTCAAATGGAAATTGGGCAAGTGATAAAGAAAAGAGGAAGGGATATGGGGAGGCCATCACAATGTTCACCACAGGTAATCTCAGAGAAGTCTTAGCAGAAGAGATGGGATTTGACCTGGTCAGGGGGAATCAAACACCAGGACAGTGTGAAGGCTCATTTTTTTAAAACAGGGAATAATCGTCCATTTTAGCTGGACCACTGGTGTCAGGTGAAAGCTCATAATCCTAGGAGGCTAACTTGAGAGCATATCATAATGCAGGACTTCAAATGCCTAAGGAGTTTAGACTTCATTCCCCAAGCAACAAAAAGAAAATGACCTTACTCACAGAAAAAAAAAAAAAAAAGAAAACATTCTCTAATTAGAACTGTATGGGGGGAAATGCCTGGGTGGCTCAGTTGGTTGAGCCACTAACTTGATTTCAGCCCAGGTCATGATCCCAGGGTCATGGGATTGAATCCTGCATCGGGCTCCATGCTGATCATGGAGCCTGCTTAAGATTCTCTCTCTCTCTCTCTCTCTCTCTCTCTCTCTCTCTGCCCTGGATCTCCCTCTCTCCCTCCCTCCCTTACCCCTCCCTTCCCCTCTCTCGCTCTCTAAAAAATTAAAATAAAATTAAAAAACCTATATAGATATGTAAGAAGTTTAGAAGAATTCATTTTAATGCTAGACCTTGGTATTTGATAGGCTATATTCACTTTTGGAAATTCATTCATTCACTCATTCAATCAGCAAATACTGACTGAGTACCTAATGTGTGTCCAGCACTATACTGGTGATAGCTGGTGGTTCAATCGTGAAAAATAGTAATGTTGTTGCCCCTATGAAGGTTGTAGGCCAATGGAAAGCCTATCATCTATGTCATCATGGCCTCAGATTCTAATGTCTCATCTGCCTTTGGAAAGTTGTGCATCCTGGGTTACAAACCAGACGGAAATCTCCGTGTGTCTTGCAATGTAATCCGTTCCTCTTCTGAACCTTCCAAGTCTAGTTCATACTTCACTTCAGAGAAGTCACTCTTTCACCTAAAGATTTTATTTGCCTCAAGCTCAACACACCCATCTTCAAAATGGATGACTTTTGCTTACCTCAATTGTAGACCTAAATATTGTCAAGTTAAAATCAAGGCAGAGACTAGATAATTAAGTTACCCTTAATGTACTGTACTTGAAGTTTCCTTCTTTCCTCTCCCCCCCCTCCCCCATCCTATTCTTTTAGTAAACCTCTACCTTGTACTTTTGAAGAGGCAAGGCTGGAGAAGAACAGCTATAAATCTTCTTACCGGCCCAAGTCCGTAACTTTTGTTCTGAGTCACTCCTTTCCTCCCTGTGTTACCTGAGCTCAGAAGGATGTATTTGAGATGAGAACAGTTCTTATCACCAACCCAGAAAATGTAGTTTCACATTGGTCTGAGAAGTGAAACAGCCTAACTTACACCTGGCAATAAGAAGGCAGGCATATCCTTAAAGGAAAACTCCTTAAAACAAAACAAAACAAAACAAAACAAAACAAAACAAAACAAACAATAACAACAAAAAACAATGAAAAACCACACACCGTATGATTCCAGCTCTGTAACATCCTGGAAAAGGCAAAACAATGCAAACAGTAAAGGATCAGCGGTTGCCAGGGGTTGGGGAGTGGGAGGGATAAGTAGAGAATGCAGGAGTTACAGGGTTTTTAAAGGATTTTTACCAAGTGTGGATGCGCGCCATTCTACATTCAAACCCATGGAAGGTATGACCCGAAAGTGAGCCCTAATGTCAACTCTGGGCTTTGGGCGATGATGATAATGATGTGCCAGCCTAGGTTCATCAGTTGTGAACCTGATGGGGTTCTGGTGGGGATACTGATAATGAAGGCGGCTGTGCGTGTGCAGGGGCAGGGGTTGGGGGGGATACAGGAAATCTCTCTACCGTCCACTCAGTTTTGCTGTAGACTTAAACCTGCTCTAACATATAAAGTCCGTTTTAAAAGGCAATGAACAAAAGGGGGATTTATTAGTGCAAATAACACTTACTACGCCCCAGATATGCCACACTGCATGACGCCCTATAGTATCAACAAGGCACAAGACACATACGGTTCCTGCCCTCACAGAACTTACATTAATGCTTTCATCAGACGAAGTCATTGTGCTCAATGAGTTGCCCTTCCCAGATAGTATGATACAATTCTCTGTTCCAACCGAGAGCCCCAGGTCTCCTCCAGCAGGTTGCTGATGGGTAGGTAATTCCAACCAGTTTACAGGGGCCAGGCCTTGCAGCCCCTGGGAGAAAACATCCCCAAATCCAGTAATCGTCACCTGAAACTTTTGAAAAACGCTGTTTCTGGGTGTCATCCCCAGAGCCTCCAATTCTGTGAGATTAAGGATTTGCCCAGATGCCACACTTTGTCAAGCACGTCAAGTGGTTCTGGTGCAGGAGATTTGAGAACCAGTCATTCAGCAGTTGATTTCACTCTAAATAATAACAGTAACCACCATTGTCCTGTTTTGACGTATTGAGTCTTAATATGAACGCTCCAATAGAAAACTAGGAAACCGCCAAGGCCCGTGGCAAGGAAGTTTATGAGAAATAGAAACACAGATGATCAATACACACCTGTTCAACCCCATAAATAACCAAATAAATCTAAATTGAGGTCAATAGAATGTAGTTATTCATCTACCATATTGGTGGAAATTTTAAACCACCCAGAATATGTAAAAATTAGGGTGATGCGGGCACTCTCATACATTGCTGGAGGGCGTGTAAATTGGTAGAATTTAAGAAAAGGGAATTTTGGCAATATATATTAGATTTTATAGTATAAATAGTTTGATCTAGTGATTTACTTTCTAGGAGTATTTCCTAAGGAAATAACTCACATACATATACACAAAGAAAACCCACAGAAATCTATGTATAAGGCCATTCAGCATAGCCTAGTTTATAATACAAAGAATTGGAAGCTAACTACCTGTCAGGAAGGGACTGGTTAAAATAGAGTAACCCCCCCCCCCCCCAGCAAAGTGCAATTCCATTAAAAATCATTTCATCCTGGGGCGCCTGAGTGGCTCAGTCGGTTAAGCGTCCGACTTCAGCTCAGGTCACGATCTCGCGGTCCCTGAGTTCGAGCCCCGCGTCGGGCTCTGGGCTGATGGCTCAGAGCCTGGAGCCTGCTTCCGATTCTGTGTCTCCCTCTCTCTCTGCTCCTCCCCTGTTCATGCTCTGTCTCTCTCTGTCTCAAAAATAAATAAAACGTTAAAAAAATGTTTTTAAAAAAATCATTTCATCTGTATTTGTTAATAACAGAAACACACCTTTAACTGATTTTTAATTTATTTACCATTACTTTTTTTAATGTTTACTTATTTTGAGAGAGAGAGAATGAATACACAAGCAGGGGAGGGGCAGAGAGAGAGGGAGAAGGAGAGACTCCCGAGCAGGCTCCACACTGATAACACGGGGCTCAAACTCACCAACCATGAGATCATGACCTGAGCTGAAATCAAGAGTCCAAAGCTTAACCAACTGAGCCACCCAGGTGCCCTTTAAATGACTTTTGTAAACTACATATATAAAAATACCTACAAATATAGTATAATCTTATTTTTATTTTATTTTTTATTTTTTTTTCAACGTTTATTTATTTTTGGGACAGAGAGAGACAGAGCATGAACGGGGAAGGGGCAGAGAGAGAGGGAGACACAGAATCGGAAACAGGCTCCAGGCTCTGAGCCATCAGCCCAGAGCCCGACGCGGGGATCGAACTCCGAGACCGCGAGATCGTGACCTGGCTGAAGTCGGACGCTTAACCGACTGCGCCACCCAGGCGCCCCCTAATCTTATTTTTAAATAAAATAAATGTGAGATACAGAGAGGGAAGGAAATTACTGAAAATGTTAACAGTGATGATTTCTGGAAAATTATATTAGAAATTTTTATTTATAATAAAAATTTTTTATACCTTCTGAATGATTTCTACAGCATGTGTTACACCTTTAAAATCTCCTCCCCTCTAAAACCCTTTATATTTTGTGAAATACACATTCAGACGTGTTACAACTATTTGCAAGGGAATTTTCATTGAAGGCATAGCCTCTAAGGCAGTTTGTGTACTGCTCTGTCGTGGGGGGGAGATGAGCTCACGGAAGGGTCCGGAAAGAGGAGGAAGAGGACACCAGGGTCCAACCTACAGCTCAGGCCCCCAGACTAGGTCTGAACCTAATAGCAAGATAGGCTGCAAGCAAGGACTGAAGAAATGTTTTCCAGGAGTCACTGTGAGACACAGAGCCTGGGTGACTCAGTCGGTTGAGCATCCGACTTCGGCTCAGGTCATGATCTTGCGGTTTGTGAGTACAAGCCCCTCATCGGGCTCTGTGCTAACAGCTCAGAGCCTGGAGCCTGCTTCAGATTCTGTGTTCCCCTTTCCCTCTGCCCCACCCCTGCTTGTGTTCTCTGTCTTTCAAAAATGAATAAACATTAAAAAAAAAAAAAAAACAGTGTCACTACAGTACTCAAGTAGGGCATGTGGCAGGTGACACAGAGTAGGACAAAGAGTGACTCTCAATTCAGGGCAGCAGGAAGGATCAGTGATGGTCTATGGGAATGCTTCCCCATCCTGGCACTGCGAGCCCACAACACTTGCATTCTTCTCACATTGTGGCGGCCTAGAAAGAAATCCCTGCTGTCTTAGCAAACTCAGGCTCAGAGCAGTGGCCAAGCCAGATTGGAGAGGGCTGGATGGGGAAAAGTAATGGAGGAGATGACAGGTACAGGGAAGGTTTTTCAAGGTGGGAAATATGAGAGAGCATATTTCACTGCTGATAGAAGCATCCAGTAGTGGGACAGAGGAGAGGGAGCTCTTCTCATTCCACCCATAGTCCTGATTGATTTCATCCACACTGTGGTTTTAACTACCACTTTCATGGAATCGCCACGCTTACAGCCAGAGCCCAGGCACACAATAAAAATTTATTAAATAGATGAAGCTTTCCCCAGGCTTCTAGACCCAAATAATTAACTCATCATATCTCTCTCAGAAACTCCTCTGTTACTAACACACACACACACACACACACACACACACACACACACACACATTCTTCCTTTGGTGTTCACTCTCACTGACTGGTACCACTATGCTCCTAGTTGCCAAGCTCAGTACCTGGGCACCCACCTTAGTGCTCCTTCTCATCTCTCCCCACATCCAGCAAGTCAACAAGTGTAGATTCTCTCTTTGGAGAGCTCCTGAATCCATTCTCTCCTCGTTATTCCCGCCACCACTGTTTTAATTCAATCTCTCATCGCTTTGTGTTTGAGTAACTACAACTCTTATTTCTAATCTCCTCCTCACTCTGTTGTACACAGCTATGCTTCAAACTGTTAACAGCACAGTTTTCCTAAAATTTAAATCTGGCCATGGCATTCTCTCACCCATTCTGAGCTTCAAAATAAAATGCAAGGTAAATAAATATTCAATAAATGACCAACTGACTTACCGCATAAAGGGAGGACTTATCTTGGAACAAGATTGCCAGCCCCCTTCCCAATCTGGGGTAACTTTGGGCTAATCATCCTTTGTTATAATAATCTAATACCATCTGGTCTCTGGACAGACTCAAAACAGGTGTTCCCAAGTTTTGTTACATGTTACTCATGCATATTTTCACTATGCCACAAGAAGTTCAAGGGGGAGCACTTTACACATTACAAGGTCACAACAATTTTTTGTGTATATAACAGAGTGCCTAAAATTGGAAAAAGGCACTTTTAACATGGAAAAATAAAAGATACCTTTGGTAATTACATATGCATTTAGCCTTGCTACCAGGAAAATGCTAAGATAAACTATGAAATAATTCATTTCCAAATAAGAGGGGTGGGGGGGAGAAAGGGTTGAAGAACATCTAACAGAACGTGGAAAAGTACAAGCCATGTTAATAGCAATTTCATTTCTTTCCAGGATGAGGTGGCAGGCTATGCTGATAAGGAGGAAGCAATAGTTATAATCTATATAATCTGCTCTCTGCAATAAAGATTCTGATGTGATTTTATCATCAAGAAGCTGGGAAGATGCAGTTCAGCTAAAGAGAGCTAATTGCAGATTTGTATGTGATGCCAACATCAAGTCATTTCTCTAAGAATAATAAGTATACTCTTTTTAACAAAGAAAGTGTTAAGATCCACCTTCTCCAATGTTGCACAATCTAGAACAAAGAATCAAATCAATCCAGGAATGCTTGCTCATTTTCATTTTATTAAGAGACACTGAAATATAACAAAATCTGCACTTAGTAGACAGGCTCAAAATGGCAGCCGATGTTATTGATAACGGCTGGTGATAACCCTTCTGCATCATGTACTTTTTTGGGTAATGTATGGCCTGCGAGTGTCGTTGAGTAAATAGGGAATATACAAAGAAAACGATAAAAAAGACATAACTATGCTGAGGTTAAAAGGAAAGTCACCGTTTATTTCAGCAGTATTGAAGCCTGTGGACCTTTGAAGTAATTGCTATCCTTCCTCGAAATATTAATAATAAAAAACATCTGAAAAGGCATTTTAAGCAAAACACTTGGAATACATTTTTTAATGCTTATTTTTGAGACAGAGACAGAGAGAGAGAGAAAGAGAACACATGCTCCTGAGTGGGGGAGGGGCAAAGAGGGAGGGAGACAGAGGATTTGAAGCAGATTTTGCCTAAGAACAGAGAGCCCAACATGGGGCTCAAACTCACGACTCACGAACTGTGAAATCATGACCCAAGCCAAAGTCGAACCCTTAACCGACTGAGCCACCTAGGTGCCCCAAAATACAATTTTTTAAATAAGCAAGGTATATTTTTTTTTTTTTAAGTAAGCTCGATGCCCAATGTGGGGCTTGAACTCATACCTCAAAGATCAAGAGTCAAGTGCTCTACTGACAGAGCCAGTCGGCCCCCCGCCCAGGATATACATATTTTAAAACACAAATCTAAGGGACAGCTGTCTCTCTCATCTCAGAGAAAAGATGCTCTCTATGAGGACAAGATGATAACAATGGAGAACTTGCCTCTGTCGCCTGAGTTTCATTTCCCCCTGGGGTTTTCTCAATGAGTGTGATAGTCACTAACAGTGTTCAATGCTATTAATGCTGAACACACAGTAGGACTGCTTCCTGGCCCCATTGAGTTGGGTACAGTCATCCCAGCTAGTGAGCTGTGAACAGAATGTGGCATATGTAACTTCTGTGTGGAACATTTAATTGCTGGTGTGAGACCCTCCAGCATTCCTTCCCTCTGCTACAATAACCAACAATGCTCCAGATGGTGGCTGTTCCATGAGCCTACATTACAAAATGCAGAATAGAAACCCCTAGTTGCCCTGCCATAGAAATATGACATTAATAAGAATGAAATCTTATTTTTAGCCACTGAAATTTTGGAATTGTTTTTCAGTGCAGCAAAGTCTAGCCTATCCTAACACAGTAGGATTACTGCTATCACTAACACCCTGATCCTCATTACAAACTTTCCCTTAACCCTGAGATCCCAACATCGACAAAAACTTTCTTAGGTTCCTGTTGACTTCATTGGTAAACACTGGAACTTTCAAAACAACATGAATAAACACAGTGGGAAAAAAGAGGCAGCAGAATACAAAGGCTCAGAGAGTGAGCAGGAGACAGATTAAGTGGGTTCTACCATTTCTACAGTGTGTGACCTTGGGCTAGCTACATCACCTCCCCAAGCCTCAGTTTCCTCAACAATGACATAAGAGATGATAACAATAGAATCTCTATCACTGAATTGTTTTAAATGTTCAAAAAATTCCCATTTAAGAAGGTATCTTATCAGTGGGCCCTTCCCTGCCTGTCTTAGCTTGGGTTCCCCCAAAAAAACAGAATCTGAGAAAGATGCTTTTGTGTACTTTATTGGGGATTGTGATTTCAGGGATCAGAAGAGAGAGAGAAGAAGGCAAAGCAGGGCAGATGGGAGAGCCAACACAAGGATGCAAAGTAGCATTACAAAGTTGGCAACTGGTCACTTGGTCCTATAGGACCAACTGAGAAGTCTTTCAACAGGTCCTTCAGGATCCTCCATTTATGTGTGGAGGGGAAAGGAGGAAGCATGTATCCATCAACTCCTGTTCCACATCGGTCAAATGTTAGCCCTAGGGGGTGTTGGAGAAAGTAATCTAGAGAATATGACCACTGTTGAACCTCAAGCTAGACCTAGGCAATCAGAGGCTCCTTACCCCCACCCGTCCTTAAAAAGTACACTCTGCCCACAGTTCCCACCATCAGAGCTATTCCAAAGACGTAGCCTTGAGAGAGTAAGGCGTTGTGGAAAGCATCTGACAGTATATGTGACTGAGCCCAGTTAAGGCCTCTGTAGGCTTTTAAAATTTGGCAGGCAGGTGTGGAGATCTACTCATCTCACCTCCATCCAAGACAGCCACATAGGTAAGTTTTCCTACTTATTAAACCTGCCACCTACCAATCTGGAGTGCCTTGCTTCTTCCTTTGGCCTCTTCTTGCCCTGCATGCATGGGGGCAAGTTTGCAAACCAACAAGGAGCATTAAGTAACCTGCACTTCCGCGTCATGCATGCACAGGTATGGGCACCGAAAGGTGTGTCCCCCACCTTGTCATTAACAGAGCAGCCCTAGAATGGGAGAGAAGAGGCAGGTGGTGCTACCAGGTTCTATCTGCATCAGGCTGAGCAGAGTGTGCATTGAAGAGATCTGAGGACAGAAGAGACATCGAACTCACCACCTATTTAAAATTGCAAATACCTCACTCTGGGATTTCTTATCCTTCTATCTTGATTATTTGTCTTCATTTTACTTATCACCTCCCAATATACAATATCATTTACTTCTGTAGTTCGTTCTGTCTCCCCCATTAGGATGTAAACTACTTGATGGCAAGAGGTTTTCTTTGGTTATTATACCTTAATAATTAGAACAATGTCTGGCATAACATAGGTCCTCTATAAAAATTATTTTTTTAACCTTTTGTTTTGATAAAATTTCATATGTGGTACAGAGAACTTCTACAATGATTTACTCAAATTTAAAATTATTAACATTTTACATTTGCACTCATGTGTGCTCTCTCTCTCTCCCTCCCTTCCTCTCTCTTTCTCTCTCTCTCTCACACACCCACCCACCCTCCCACACACATACACACATACACACACACACACACACACACACACACACACACACACACATACACACACATTCTGAACCTTTTGAGAATAATATGTAAACATCATGCTCCTTTATTTTCAAATGTTTAACCACGTACTTTCCAAGAATAAGGACATGCTATAACATAACCACAGGACAACTACCAAAAACAAGAAACTTAACATGCTGATGAATATACATTTCATATTCAAATTTTGCCGATGATCCCAATAATGTCTTTCATAAAATTTTTCCCTACCTGGAGATTCAGTCCATCATCACACACTGCACATAGTAGATGTGTCCCTTAATCTTTTCATTTTGTTTTCTTAAAAATTTTGTTAATTTGAGAGAGAGAGCACATGCACAAGCAGGGAGGGAGGGAGGGAGGGAGAAAGAGAGAGAGAGAGAGAGAGAGAGAGAGAGAGAGAGAGAGAGAGAATCCTAAGCAGGTTCCACGTGTAGTGGGGCTCGATCCCATGACCCTGGAATCATGACCTGAGCTGAAATCAAGAGTCGAATGCTCAGCCAGCTGACCCAGCCAAGCACCCCTCCTTACTCTTCTTAATCTGGAATAGTTGCTTTGCCTTCCTTTGCCTTTTGTGACAATGACATTTTGGGAGATTTTAGGCTTGTTATTCTATAGAAAGATCCCTCAATTTGGAATTGTGTGATGCTTTGTCATTAGATTTCCAATGATAAAAAATACATAAATAAATTACTATTATAAAATTATTTTCACGGGCGCCTGGGTGGCGCAGTCGGTTAAGCGTCCGACTTCAGCCAGGTCACGATCTTGCGGTCCGTGAGTTCGAGTCCCATGTCAGGCTCTGGGCTGATGGCTCGGAGCCTGGAGCCTGTTTCCGATTCTGTGTCTCCCTCTCTCTCTGCCCCTCCCCCATTCATGCTCTGTCTCTCTCTGTCCCAAAAATAAATAAACGTTGAAAAAAAAAAAAATTAAAAAAAAAAAAAATTATTTTCAAAGTATAGGCCTCTGATCCCTGTCCTAAGTAGCCCCTCCAGGACGCACAGATCATATTCCACCTCTTCTCTTATAATATCTAAACTTTAATCCCGAGATGCTGAAACATTTCCTGGGAGCACCCAAGTTCCTTTTGGCTCTGGATCTAGCTCCATGTGCAAGGCCAGATCTCTCAACAGCTCTGCCTGTACAGTTTTGCACTTCCATGACACTCTTACCCTTACATCCAGATTTGTCTCTTCCCGGCTTCACAACTCAAAAAAAGCACCTCCTTTTTCTATAGTTCCAGTTAAAAACAAAACTTCTCAGAAAGGACTCAGATTGGCTCAGCTCATGTCTGTGGTCAGAATTGGGGTTCTGGGATTTGAAGCTTCACTAGAGCCATAAAGTTGAAGCGGGATGGGTAGAACAAATGCCCCTAAAGGGAGAGTGCTGTTACTTGAACAAGGGACAGACAGTAGACACAAAAACCACAGTGAAATTCCCAGAAGATACTTCTCACTGCCCTAAGAAGACTGCCATAAAGACCCATTATGATCGGCCTCTGGTTACACCTCCAGCATCTTATCTATTTCCACCCACTCAATATTGTAACCATACTAAACTAGGAATTCAGTTGCTGTAATTTCTCACATTCTTACCTTACCTCTGTCTGAAACCTACTTCCTCCTCCTCCTCCTCACATGGCTAAGTTGAGCTCATTCTTGTGGTCTCACATTAGGTGTCATTTCTTCCATGAAGGCTTCCTTAACTTTCTCAGATTTCCCTGACAAGTTCAAGTTGGGTGCTTCTCCTATGAGACCCCACAGAACCTAGTACATCCTTCTGATAGCACTTATCACACTATATTCTTATTTTCTATTACATGTTTCTCACTCTATCCTCATCCCCCTCACTGTCATCCAATTTTTGCCCCCACTGGAATGTAAGCACCATTGAGGCAGAATTATGTCTGCCTTGTTCACTGTTGCATCTCCAATACCTCACACAAAGTTTGGGTGAATATCAGGAACACAACACTTTTTCTTAAATGAATGAATGGGTGACTGAATGAGTATAGTGATATGGTAAGTGCAGTATGTAATAGCTCCAAATAACATTTGACTTTATTCCAAAGATCTTGAAACTAATAAGAATAAATACAGGGAGATGTCAGCAGAAGTGGTGGGGTAAGACGTATGAAAATTCTCCCCTTCAAAAATCAATGAGAGAATTGGAAAAACTGACAGAGTCAGCCAGGACTCTGGAGATTAATCAAAGGCTTACAGCAATCTGGGAGTGTTTATTCAAGAAAAATCATTTAATCCGGATAAAAAGAGAGGACCTTGGGTGTTTTAACTTTTCCTATTCCAATCCCCCTCTCTACAGCTTTGTGGTAGCCTTAAAAAAAAAAAACACAACAATCCCCAATCACAGTGAAAACCAGCAGTCAGAGAGCCACTGGAGCAGGCAGTCTAGCGTTGGAAATCCTTCAAAGCCTCATTACCAGAGAACTCTCATTACTTGACCTGTCTGGAAGACTCTGCTTCCAAGGCTGTCTTCAATCTGACTGAGAGCTCACCTAGTAAGAAAAGCCCTTTCCCTGAGGCAATTTCTCAAAAACATTTAGAGGCCATTGTTTAACTTTGCAGTTTCCTGAAGTTGAAGATGAAGATATCAAAAGAAAACAATAGGCTAACAAGAATGCTTAAAAGGAAAACCTAGGAAATGAGATGTCCATAGGGGCTTTGAAAAGCTTCAACATATGGGAATCTAGAAGGTTACATGCATGCATGGGCCTGCATGCACGCTCAAGAAAGACCTGAGAGGGCCTAAACAATCACCTGTGGTTAATTTTGAGACTCAACACAAGAAAGAAATGAACACAAAAGCAGATTAGTCCATTGCCTCACTGAATGTTAAAGGCATGCCCCAAAACACAGAGTCCTTTGGGAAAGACTGGGAGGCTTGTTGGTTCTAGAAGTTTAATGAGATCTCTGTCTAATCATTGGCTAACCACTAAGCTAAGTGAGCAGATACATTGGTGACCACACACGATAAAGAATATAGACTTTCTAGAATTAGTTCAGAAAGACTACTAGACTAATCAACAACAAAAACAGTAAAAACAAACAGCACCAACACCCCTGAGGAAGGGGGAGAATCTAATTTCTGGAATTGCCATATTATTTTAAAATATTAATATATTTATCCAATTATAAGCAAAAATTGCAAAATATGCAAATAATTAAGAAACTATGGCTCACACAGGGGAAAAGGCAATAAATAGAAACTATCACTGAGGAAATCCATACACTGGACTTACGAGACAAAGACTTTACATCATCTATTTTAAATATGTTCAAAAATCATAGGAAATCATGTCTAAAGAACTAAAGGAAGGCATGAAAACAATGTCTTGCCAAGTATAGAATATCAATAAAAAGGAGATTACAAAGAAGAAGCAAATAGAAGTTCTAGAATTGAAAGTGCAATAACAGAAATAAAATAATTGATTATGGACAGGCTCAATAGAAGTTTTGATCAGATGGAAGAAAGAATCAATAAACTTGAAGACAGATCAACTGAGAATATCAAGTCTGAGAAAAAGAAAAAAGAATGAAGAGAATTGAATCTATTCACAACTTCAGAGACCTGTATGACACCAGCAAGCATACCAACATACTATGATGATAGTCACAGAAAAAGAACAAAAAGAAGAATATTTGAAGAAATAATGACCCCAAACTTCCCAAATGTGAAGAAAAACATTAGTCTATATATCCGAGAAATTATTAGCCAAGAAGTCCAAGTAGGATAAATTCAAAGAGATCCCCATCTAGACACCATATAATCAAACTGTTAAAAATACAAAGAGAGGATCTTGAAAGCAGCAAGAGAAAAGTAATTAATTACATACAAGTGATCCTCAATAATCTTAACAACTAAATTTCATCAGAACCATGGAGGCCAGAAGGTAATAGGATGACATACTCAAAGTTGTTGAAAGAGAAAAATATCGACCAAGAATTCTATATCCAGAAAATTATTTTTCAAAAATGAAGGAGAATACATTACTAAATAAATAAAAACAGAGAATCTGTTACTAGCAGACCTGAAATACAAGAAATACTAAAGGAAGGCTGAGACAGACACAAGATAGTAACTTAAATCCACATGAATAAAGAATATCAACCCCTAAAATCATTGTTGCACTATATGCTAACTAACTTGGATGTAAATTAAAAAAAAAAAAAAAGAACATCAATAAAAATCACTAAAGACAGACAGCATAAATGTGTATTTTGTTTGTACCTCTTTTTCTTCCTATGTATCCTAAAAGGCAACTACATAAACTAATAATTCTAAATCTGTGTTGATGGGAACAGAAAACATAAGGACATAATTTGTATGAAAATAATAGTACAAAAAAAGAAAATAATAGCACAAAGAAGGGGGGAGGAATAGAAGAGATACATAAGAATAATGGTTTTATATACTATTGAAATTAATTTGCTATTTATTTGAACTAGTTTGTTGTAAATTAAAAATTTAATTAAAATCCACCAGTCAACCATTAAGAAAATAACTCAAAAAATATAGTAAAAGAAATGACAAGGGAATTTAAATTCTATACTAGAAAACATCCTAAAAAAGAAGGTAGTAATAGAGGCACCTGAGTGGTTCAGTTGGTTAAGCATCTAACTCTTGATTTTGGCTCAGGTCATGATCTCATAATTGTGAGATCGAGCCCCTTGTCGAGCCCCTCCACTCAGTGTGGGGCCTGTTTAGGATTCTCTCTCCCTCTTTCTTTGCCACTCCCCTGCTTGTGCCCCCCCCCAAAATAAAGAAATGTTAAAAAAAAAAAAAAAAGAGGGCAGTAATAGAGGAATAGAGGAACACAAAAGGCAAAAGACATAGAGAAAGCAAATAGTAAAATGGCAGATATAAATCTTACCTTACCAATAATTACATTAAGTGTAAATGGATTAAACATTCCAATTAAAAGGTGACAAAGGCTGGGAGAATGGACAAAAACACATGATCCAACTATATGCTATCTATGAGAGATACACCTGTTATTTATTTGTTTATATATATATTTATTTAAAAATTTTTAATGTTTATTTAATTTTGAGAGAGAGAGAAGACAGAGAGGCAAAGTGTGAGCAGGGGAGGTGCAGAGAAAGAGGGAGACACAGAATTCAAAGCAGGCTCCAGGCTCTGAGCTGTCAGCACAGAGCTCGATGTGAGGCTTGGACTCACAGACCATGAGATCATGACCAAAACCAAAGTAGGACACTCAACCAACTGAGCCACCAGGCACTCCTATTTATTTTTAAATGTTTATTTATTTTGAGATAGAGAGAGCACAAGCAGGGGGAGGGGCAGAGCAAGAGGGAGAGAGAGAATCCTAAACAGACTCCATGCTCAGCACGGAGCTCAACACAGGTTTTGATCCCACAACCTGAGCTGAAATCAAGAGCTGGACGTGTAACTAACTGAGTCACCCAGGCACCCCAATACACACCTTTTAGATACAAAGATACAAATAGGTGTCAAGTAAAAGAATGGAAAAACAGGGGCACTAGTGTGGCTCAGTTTTTAATAAACATTAAATTTTTTTTTTAAAGAATGGAAAACATACCATGCAAATAGTCACCAAAAGAAAGCTACAGTGGCTATCCTGATATCTCACAAAATAGATTTTAGGTCAGAAATTGTTATTTGTGGGGCACCTGTGTCCCTCAGTTAGGTTAGTGTCGATCATGATTTGATTTCAGCTCAGGTCATGATCTCACAGTTCTGAGATCAAGTCCTGCATCAGCTACACACTGGGCATGGAGCCTACTTAAGATTCTCTCTCTACTTGTCCCTCTGGCCCTCCCCCATTCACATGCACACTCTCTCTCGCTCTCCCTCTAAAAAAAGAAAAAATAGCTACTTGCAGTAAAGGACATTTTATAATGATAAAAGTGTCAAGCCATCAAGAAAAGATAATAATTATGAGTATATATGCATCTAACAATGGAGCCCTAAAATACACGAAGCAAAAGCTGTCAGAAATCAGAGAGAAACAGATACTTCAACAATGATAGCTGGAGACTTCAATATGCCCTTTTTAAGTTGATTTATTTATTTTGAGAGAGAATGTGTGTGAGCAGGGGAAGGGCAGATACAGAATCCCAAGTGGGCTCCATGCTACCAGCACAGAGCCTGACACAGGGCTCAAACCCACAAACCGTAAGATCATGACCTGAGCCAAAACCAAGAGTCAGGCACTGAGCCTGAGCCACCCAGGTGTCCCTCAATACTCCATTTTTAATAATTGTTAACTAGACATAATATCCACAAGGAAATAGAAGACTTAATATTATAAATATATATATATAAAGAACTCTTACAACTACAATGAGAAAATTTTTAAAGACAATTTAAAGACTTGGATAGACATTTGTCCTATGGTTAAAATGGCCAAAAAGCGCATGAAAAATGCTCAAAATCATCAGCCACTAGGGAAATACACATTAAAACCACAATCAAAACTACAAAAATAACAAATGTTGGCGAAGATATGGAGAAAATGGAACTTTTGTGCACTGCTGGTGGAAATGAGAAATCGTGCAGCCACTTTGGAAAACATTCTGATGGTTCCTCAAAAAGTTAAACACAGATTTATCATATGACCCAGCAGTTACACTCTTAGATATATACTCAAGAGAGCTGAGAAATGTTCACACAAAAATTTGTACATGAATGTTCATAGCGGCATAGTTCATAATAGCCTAGAAGTCAAAAGAACCCAAATGTCCACCAACTACTGAGCCAATAATCCAAATGTGGTATATCCATATAATGGAATATTATCCAGCCACAAAGAGGAATGAAGTAATAATGCATGCTACAACATACATAAACCTAAAACATTATGCTAATTGAAAGAAGCCAAGTGCAAAAGGCTACCTATTATAGGATTCCATTCCATATATGAAATATATACAAAATAGGCAAATCCATAAGGACAGAAAGTAAGTGGCTGCCACAAGCTAGGGGCAGGGGAATGAAGAGTGACTGCTAATTGAATGTAGTTTCTCTCTCTCTCTCTTTTTAGCATTTATGTATTTTTGAGAGACAGAGCATGAGCAGGAGAGGGGCAGAGAGAAAGGAGGACAGAGAATCCGAAGCAGGCTCCAGGCTCTGAGGCATCAGCACAGATCCTGACACGAGACTTGAACCCATGAACTGTGAGATCATGACCTGGGCCAAAGTCGGATGCTTAACCAGCTGAGCCACCCAGACACCCTGAATGTGGTCTCTCTTTGAAGTGATGAAAATATTCTAGAATTAGACAGTAGTTGTGACTATACTAAAAAACCTCCAAGTTGTTTACTCTAGAAGAGAGGATTTTATATTTTGTAGTTATGACTCAATAAAAAAATTAAAAAGAAAAAATTCATATCTTATCCAAAGCATTATTATGAAATTTAGAGTATGTCCTACATCTCAATTGGACTAAATGTAACCAATAAAAAGTTAACTAAACTTAATACTGTATAGAAAATAAGTGCTCAAAATATAAAGGTAGAAGTCTGCATGAATCTTTGAAAAAAAAATCAAGTGGCAAGAATTTGTAATTATTCAACCTTTCCCATCAAAGGGAAATACTACACCTCTGGGAACATTTCTGCAAGAAAAGGGTATACCACATAGTCTTGTGGAAGTGATTTTCCAAATCATATCATAGCCTGGATGAATCATCATGAAAAGCCCTTAAACTCTCTTCATGCAAGTTCTATGTTCTCCAAACAATTATCTCATTGCTGTTAGTCTCCTCAGGTAAATTCTTAACAAGCAAAAAATGTGTATGAAATGGAAGACAGAAGAGTTTAAACTATTATAATTTTTATATTTTCATTTTAAATTAATACTAGGCATCAAAACTAACAAGGTGATTCATCAGTATGCCAACCTGATCCAATATGTACAAGGGTCAAATATCAAAGAGTAGAGGCGGATCTGGAGTCAGGCCAAACCCAACAGTCCACATTGAGAAGTTATGCTGGTCAAGAGGGGCAGCACTTACAAAAGAGGGTGGGTAGTGAGTAATCCTGCCACTATGTATGACCAGGGACCTCTGGTTTACACACAATACTTTTATTTATTTCCATTTGCCCTCCCTTCAAAATTAGGAAAGTCTTTTTGTTTGTTGTTTTGTTTTTGAAAGAGAGAGTGTGAGTGGAGGGAGAGGGGCAGAGGAGAGAAAGAGAATCCCGGTGTGAGCAGTGTCTTAGACAAGATACCAGTCTAAATTGAGGGTGAGGTCCTGAAAGGCTAAGATATAGGCTAAGGAGGTCATAGTAACAAATGGGCAGAATCACGTGGCAGAGACTAGTGCACATTCATCAGACCCACCTCCTAATGCCATGCGTAGCCACATTGCATTTTCCAGCCCCTTTGCAGTTAAATGTGGTCACGTGGCAGTTCTGCTCAAAGTGGGTAGAGATGACGTCCACCGTTTCCAGTCCTGGCCCACATAAGCCTCCCACTGTCAATTCCCTATGCTAATTTCCCTCTCCAGGGCAGCTCTGGAAGCCAAGTGTGCAAGATCACGTGGAAAGAATGAGCTTGGGCCCCTGCATCTCTGCCGGAGAACATGACCACCCAGTAGAAATACCCAACTGGGTTTTACCTTCATGAAAAATAAAACTTAATTACCATGTTAAGCAACTGAGATTTGGGAGTTCCTCTTATAACAGCTCACTTTACCTTACAATCACGTCTATAAATGCCAGTGAAACAACAGAAAGTTGCTCAGAGAAAGCTGAACAAGAGCAATGGTCTGCAAGAGTATGTGTTAGAACAATGCTGTCCGTGGCCTCACAGCTGAATCCTCTCCTTCAAATCCTCCTCAAGCTTCTACCCCTTCCCTCACCTTCTATTCAGAACCGACTTTCTTGGAATAGCAGTCTACATGTGTTTTCTCCATGTTCTCACCTCCCACTCATTCCTTGTTTTATAAATGTAGATCTTGCCCCCCACCCCCCACCCCTTGCTGAAACTGCACCTTTGACCTCCTAAGCTGCCAAATCCAACCCAACGCTATTCGGTCCTTATGGAGTGGCTTTTAATATGCAACAGCAGGCGGATTTCAAGAAGTGTGATATTTATGTTTCTGACTCTAAAAATTAATGTTTCTAAGCTCCATTTCCCACTAGGCAGGGAGGAAACCCAATCGCAGCCATGATTAAGATTCCCAGGTCTTGGGTCATACAACAGTCAAGAGGGTTTTAGACAGCCCAGAACACTGGGGATGGGGTATTTAGTTCATAAGAGTCCTGAGCGACATACTTCTTGTCCCGCCCAGTCCACCTCCCCCGGGGACAAGTGGCTCCCTTCCTTCTGTTCGTGGCTGGACACAACAGATGCTGTCTAGACTGGAAAATCTGGTTTCTTCTTAGGTAGACACTGTACCTGCATCTGCCTGGGAGTCCTAAGGGGAAAGGCCTTGGGCCCCACTGCTCTCCAAGTCCATGAGCCTGGGTTCATTCCCCTACCCTTTAGAACACTCTTGCTGACTGAGGCACCCCAGTTGCCCTCAATTTTGCAATTGAGGAGCCCCTGGGGGACCAATGGAATCCTTGATCTCCAAACTCAAGATCCCCGCTGGGGCAAAGGAAAGATGAAAACATCTCCCATCGACACATGAGTCAAAGCCTCATGAGTCAAAGCCTCAGTTGGTGATGCTTTGGTACCTACCTTGCTTGAGCCTCTCTAAAGGTGAGAACAATTTCCCCTCATTGAAAGTCTCTTCTCCTTTGAATTCTGTGCACATTCTCTCTGACTTTCCCTTCTTTGTGATTTTCCTTCTAGTTCTCTTTGTTCTGCTCATCCCTAAATCAATGGTTTTCCTTTCTTTTTCTTTCCTTGTTTGCTCTTAAAAGTACCTGAGAAGATTATGTACCCTAAGATTACATACCTGTACATTTTGAAGTTGACATGTTCTCCTAAGTCTAAATGGTTGCAAAGAATGAATTTTCCAGTATATTGTAAATCGTATTATTTTAAAATGAAACTGTTCTGGCATTCTTTTAAATAAATCTAATGGAATCTATAAAGCATGGTATGGTTATAACCCACTATCATCCATATTTTAAAATATTTGAGCAACCTCTTTTTTAACCTTTGGCATTTTATATGATTTATTTTTCCCTTTGATATCATATTTCCCCTCCTGCAGAATTTAATCTTAATATTTTTTAAAGTTTTTTAAAAACTGTTTTAAAACATTTATTCATTTTTCGGAGACAGAGACACAGAGTGTGAGTGGGGGAGGGGCAGAGAGAGAGGGAGACACAGAATCCGAAGCAGGCTCCAGGCTCCGAGCTGTCAGCACAGAGCCTGACATGGGGCTCGAACTCATGAACTACAAGATCATGACCTGAGCTGAGTCGGAGGCTCAACCAACTGAGCCACCCACGTGATCCTAATCTTAATATATTTTATACTTTGCAGCCTTTTATTGATCCCTCTCTTCTCTGGGGAAAAAAAACAGTGTAAATACTATAAAGTTGATAAATAATGATTAAGCAGAAAAGGAAAACTTTGCCCCGGTTTTAATGAGATATAATTTACATCCAAAAAACATTCACCCACTTTAGGTGTACACGCTGATAAATTTGGACAATCGTGTTGACTTATGTAACCAACACCACAGTCAAAGTCAAGATATAAAACATTTCCTTGACTCCACAAGTTCCCTCTTGGAGCTTTGCAGAGGGTCTTCAACTCTTGTTCCTGACTCCAGGCTGCCACAGATCTGCCTTCTGTCACTACAGTTTTTGCCTTAAATATTTATTGGAAACTGCTGTGGTCTGAAGGTTTGTGTCTCCTCCAAATTCATATGCTGAAATCCTAATCCCCCCATGTGACAGAATTAGGAGGTGGGGCCCGTAGGGTGATTAGGTCATGAGGGGATTAGTGGCCTCACAAAGAGAAGCCACCTGGCCCCTTCCACCAGGTGAAGATCGAGGGAAAAGATGCCATCAATGAACTAGGAAGCAAGCTCTTCCCAGACCAGAATCTGCCTACATCTTGATCTCAGACTTCCCGACACCCAGAACAGTGAGAAATAAATTTCTAGTGTTTATAAAACACCCAGCGTGGTATTTTGTTAAAACAGCCTGAATTGACTAAGAAATGCATCTCTTAATTTGTGACTCTGGAGGTATAGATACGGATATAGATACAGATATAGATACATCAGTAGATATAGATATCTATCTACATATATTTCCCAGTTTAGTCACCTATTAGTAAATATTACTGGTCTCTAGAATGAGACAAGGTTCACCATCAATTCTATTCCTATTTTTCATTTTTATAGATGTAAGCCTTGAGAAACCTTACAAATAAATGGATGGAAAAGGAAGAAATTTTGTTTTGTTTTGGTTTGATTCGGTTTGGTTTTTGGAGCAATGGCTCTCAAATCTGAGCTCTTGTTGAGTTATGCCCCAAATCAGAGCAATCTATGATCACAGACCACACGTGATGGCTTACAGGGGGACAGGCCAGCAAGGCCCAACTTCAATTCTGTCGCATACAGAGCTGGAGACCGCCAGCAGGCAGGCCTGCCCCTTGGCCACCAGAGACATGTGCTCTCTTAGAACCAGCACCAGTATTTCCAGCTGCCCCTTTGTTTGCTGCCCTGGAGGTTTTTCCCTCCAGCATAATGCAACTTGCGTGATGAAGGGTGTGTCTTCCTTTTGGAAAGTGGAAGAAAGGTAAGCGTGAGAGGATTAGAGAGGACACAGTCCCCCATCCTCTGTCCCATCCCAGGTCAGCTCTGAAATGGAGCAAGTGAGGAAAGATTAGAAATCAAAGCTGAAAGGGGCGTCTGGGTGGCTTGGTTAGTTAAGCATCTGATTCCAGCTCAGGTCATGATCTCCCAGTTCGTGGGTTCAAGCCCCGCGTCGGGCTCTGTGCTGACAGCTCAGAGCCTGGAGCCTGCTTCGGATTCTGTGTCTCCCTCTCTCTCTGCCCCTCCCCTGCTCATTCATTTTTTTTTCTCTCTCTCTCAAAAATAAATAAACATTAAAATATATATAATGAGGAAATCGAAGCTGAGGATCTAGGGGCGCCTGTGTGGCTCAGTTGGTTTTGGCTCAGGTCGTGATCTCAGGATTCATGAGTTCAAGCCCTGCATTGGGCTTTGTGCTGACTGTGCAGAGCCTGCTTGGGATTTGTTCTCACTCCTCTCTCTGTGGCTCCCCTACTTGTGCTCTCTCTCAAAAATAAATAAACCTAAAAAAAAAAAAGAAAGAAAGAAAAGAAGTTGAAGCTGAAAATCTAGAAATGGACTCCCTTAAAACACCTCTACAGACAGAGGCGTCTGGGTGGCTCAGTTGGCTGAGCATCTGACTCTGGATTCCAGCTCGGGTCATGATCTCAGAGTTTGTGAGGTCAAGCCCCACGTCAGGCTCTGTGTTGACAGCATGGACCCTGCTTGGGATTCTCTGTCTCCCTCTTTCTCTGCCCCTCTTCTGCTCACGCTTTCTCTCTCAAAATAAACAAATAAACATTAAAAAAAAAAACGAACTATGTACGCAAATGCCTTAGAAAGTCTTCACAAGGAGTGTTTTATCCCAGTTAAGGACCTCTGCCTTCAACAGCTGGTTATTTGTTTGGGTTTAGTCACTGGTCATCTTCACCTCTTTTATTTTTTTTAATGTTTATTTATTTTTTATTGGCGAGGGGTGGGGGGGGGGGCAGAGAGAGAGGGAGAGCAAGAATCTGAGCAGGCAGGCTCTGCACTGTCAGCACAGAGCCTGAAGCAGGTTTCAAACCCATGAACAGTGAGATCACCACCTGAGCTGAAATCAAGGGTTGGACATTCAACCGGCTGAGCCACCCAGGCGCCCTCATCCCCACCCTTTTTAGTTCCATACACTACCCTTGTGGGACCTAACGCTCACCTTTGACTTCACCCACCCCACACAGGCTGCTCCGTCCCCCATCTGTCATCTCCAGCTTAGACCTCTGACCTGAGCCTAAGAACCACACATTCAACTGTCTTCACTTTCCACTCTCCTGACTTGGGTTTGATATGCTCTCTTAAATGTACAAACTTCTCCTATCTTGGACTTAGGAAAAACTATTCAACTCCCATAAATTCAATTGGAAACAAAGTAATTAGCGTTTTTCTCTTTACTATTCGCAAAGTACTTTGATCTATATGCATATGTATATAGTATAAAGTATATAAAGTATACACGTGACGCTTTAAAGTAAATGCCTGTATTTTACAGACGAGGAAACTAAGACTCTGAGAGGCAGTGAAGTCAACTACATTCAGAAAAACACAAAAGAAATAAGATTTATTCTCTGCCTTGACTAAGTTGGAGAGAAGTTACTTAAAGATTTGAAAAACCACCACCACCCTGTGCACACTAGGAACCAAAGTAGATGATACGAAGGATATTTTTCCACTACTTTTAATAAAGTAGATTTACAATTGGGGCACCTGGGTGGCTTAGTAAGTAAAGCGTCTGACCGTTGATTTCAGCTCAAGTCATGATCTCAGGGTCGTGAGATCAAGCAGGGCATCAGGCTCCGTCCGTGCTGAGCGTGGAGACTGCTTGGGATTCATTCTCTCTCCTCCCCTCCCCTCTTCTCTCTCTCTCTCTCCCTCCCTTCCTGCCCCACTTTGCCTCTCTCAAAATAAATAAAATTTAAATTTTTTAAAAAAAGAATAGATTTGCAATCTATGTAAAGGCACTGTATCTCATTTCCTTATGGAAATACGAAAAAATTAAAATTTGTTGGCTGGAAAATAAATTCAGTAACCCACAGTACCTAAGACCCCAAACAATTTGATGAACAACCACCAATGGTTTAAGGGTTGTTCCACCAGAAACAGGAGGTGAAATGTGTCACTTCCTTGGCTTCCTTCCAACAATTTAATTCCACACAAAAGAAAAAAAGTAAGTTTTACCCATTCTCTTATGGATTGTGTTTTAGACATAGTCATTTGCTGAATGTACATTTCCTGTCCTGAGTGAGGTGTTTGTGGACTGTGGGGGAGGGGGAGAAACAACGTCTCACTCTCTTGAAGAAGCGTTGTTTGTAACAAACCCCAGACTAAAGGGCATAGTGCAGTTTGGGTTCTCATACAACCCAAAATATACAATTTTATATTCTCTTAAGATGACGGTCAAAAAGTGATCAGCCAAACCTTTAAAAACGTTCTTCCGTCACCCTTTTTTTCTTTGTTTCCACATCTCTCGACTTGGCTCTTATCCCTCACTGCTGTGATGTCTGTACTGTTTATCTTTGTTGCCTTATCTTGACACACAAGTCGAAACTTTCAGTTTCCCTTAGACATATTTACTACTCTCGTTTTCATCTTCATTGTACATTTTTGGACTTGGGAGACATAACTCCAAGCTTTTCTTGGTTGATAATGAACAGGGCCTATTCTATTACCATATGTTTTATCCGGCAAAGACCTGCAAAGGTAAAAATGCAGCCAGCAGGAGCGCCTGGGTGGTTCAGTCGGTGGAGCATCCGCTCTTAATCTCACTGACCTCAGGTCTTGATCTCAGGGTTGTGAGTTCAAGCTCCACATTGGGTGTGAGTATACTTAAAAACAAACAAACAAACAAACAAACAAAGGCAGCCAGCCAATGAACAAGGGGAGGTGTGCTTTGAGTACAGGAATGGATGCGTTCCAGTCTAAGGAATTTCAAGTCCTGGTTCTTACTTGAAATCTCTGACTTCACTTTTGAGTTGAAAGCACAACCTCCTTTTTAAAGGAGTCAAGGGGAATCCGAGGGTCCGCAGAACCTACTAGGTTCAGGTGTCTCCAATTCCATTTCTGGATTTAGAGCTACTTGTAATGTTCCCAGGCCAGCTAATGATGGGTCCTTTAGGAGGGCAGAGCCCACAGAGCTGAAGGCCTGAGGCCCAGTCAGGAATTATGTTCCACGCTGATTTCCCCATTTCTGGTACTCTACCCTCTACCGACCATCACTTCATTCCTGAACTCCATCTGATCCAAACCAGAAACATAAGTGACTTCCGCCCATCTTGGAGTATAAAATGAGATTGGAGCAACCTCGATGGCACCAAAAGTAAGCAGGACATTACCCCTATTACTGAATATAATAATCTAGAGTATTCTGTAACCACAAAAGTAATGCTAATTGTAAAAAATTCAAATACAGAGAGGCACAGAGAATGAAAAGTCAAATTTGAGGTGAATCATTCCATACCTTCTCTATTTCTGTGCATTTATACACATGCACACACACGCATGAAGCCCTAATGGTATGCCATTTGTATTATTCTATGATTAGATTTTCATTTAACAATATCCTTTAGAGTCCACTTTATGTCATGACATAATATCCCAGATAAACTATAATTATTTGACTAGTCCTCTAATAATTTAGTTATTTGCAGCATTTGGTTATTGGTAACAAAAGGGCAAAGGTTATTTTTGTACATAATTTTATCCACATCCATATGAGTTTCTGTAAGATAGATTCAAAGAACAATTTGGGGGCCATTGGATACCTACATTAAAAGTTGGATAGAGTCACATAACAATTTATGGTTACCTTTTCTTTTTGATCTTTGCTTTTAACCCCCCAAATACAATCATACACATTTCAAACTGGGAAGGATCATACCAGTGTTAGGATAGGCCTGATTTCCACATCAAGGGTGTGTCTTAGTCCATTCAAGTGGCTATCATAAAAATACCACAGACTGTGTGAACTGAACAATGACCATCTCTTTCTCACAGTTCTGAGGCTAGGAACTCCAAGATCAAGGCAGTGGCAGATTCAGGGTCTGGTGAAAGCCCATTTCCTGGTCCACAGACAGCTGTCTTCTCACTGTGCCCTCATATGGCAAAAGGGACAAGGGAGTGCTCTAGGGTCCTTTTAAAAGGGCACTAATCCCATTCATGAGGGCTTTCCCACTCATGACCTCATCACTTCACAAAGCCCTCACCTCCAAATACCATCACCTTGGGGATTAGGTTTCAGCATATGAATTTTGTCAGTGACACAAACATTCAGTCTATAGCAAGGTAGGACAAGTCTTCATTGAGCAGGGCTGTTCCAGAGACGGCCAGACATCTAACATCTTTGACTCTGCTTATTAAAAGCCAGTAGCAACCTGGCTGTACAACAAATTACTTTAAACTTAGCATCTTAATGGGGCACTCAGTTGGCTAAATGTGCAACTCTTAGTTTTGGCTCAGGTCATGATGTCGTGGTTCGTGGTCTTAAGCTCTGCATCAGGCTCCATGCTGACAGTGCGGAGCCTACTTGGGATTCTCTCTACCTCTCTCTCTGCCCCTCCCCTACTTGCGCTGCCTCTCTCTCAAAATAAAAAAATAAACTTTAAAAATATTATTAAACTTAGCATCTTAAAACAAGGACCATTTATTATCTCCATTTCTATAGGTCGGGAAGCTGGGAGCAGCTTAGCTGGGTCGTTCAGGCTTGGGGTCTTCACCAGCCTGCAGTCCAGGTGTCAGCTGGGGCTGCCGACATCTGAGACCTGACTGGGTATGGAGGGTCTGCTTCCAAGTTCACTCACGCGGCTGCTTTGCAGCAGGCTTCAGTTCCTCACCACATGGGCATCTCTGTAGGGGTGCTCATGATGAGGCTTTGCACCAAATAAGTGGAGAGAGGGGGAGTCCAAGAGGGAAGCTGCACTGCCTTTTCTAACCTTATCTTGGGAGTAGCAGACCTTCACTTCTGTGGGAATTCTGTCGATCACACAGACCAACTTTGCTGCCGTATGGGAGGTACGACGAACCGTGACCACCCAAAGCAGGATCGCTGGGGGCCATCTTAGAAGATGGCCACCATATAGGGTAACTGCTGTGACAGAAATGTCCTACATATATTCCCAACTGCCCTCCCGTCCCCAACTAAGGATAATCACCTCACCTATGGTGAGGAAACAGAAGAAAGATAGAGGCAGTGATTGCTCAGATTGTATGGCTCATTAGCAACTCTCCGGCACTCTCTTGCTCTCAGTAAATGCATTTCTGGGTAATCTGTGGGAATCATTTGTATTTTAGCTGTATTCTTTTTCCTCAGGAAAAAGGAAACTCTGATAATAATCACATATTTTGGTTAATGGCAGATATTTTTCCCTTGCCTGGGAATTTTAATATCTCTTCATCTTGGATAAAGTAAGCTTACAGTTAGAAACTCTAATTTTTCTCAAATGTGGTAAGACTCAGGCTGGTACTATAGTTTTTAATATTTTCCCAACATGAATTAAAGATTATGGGGAGTAGGGAAGGGTGCCTGGCTGGCTCAGTCAGTAGAGTGTGTGACTCTTGCTCTTGGGGCTGTGAGTTTGAACCCCACGTTGGGTATAGAGATTACAAAATAAATAAAATAAAATAAAATAAAATAAACTATTTTTTAATACGCCAAAGCACTGCTAATCTTGCAAATATTCCACTTTAACTGGAGTGGGAGGAGTTGGGAGGATGTGGACAATGGTACTAAGGTTACTAGTGCTGCTGCTGAGCTCAGAGTTTTCAAGCCATCGTCTAATTTAATCCTAACAATCCAGACGAAGTGGGTATTATTTTTCCTTATCTGCCAGGTTAGGAAGCTCGTGCTCAAGATCAAATAATATCTAAGTGACAGCCAGCATGGAAGCCAGGTCTGCTTGGACCGAACCTTTGCTACGACATGATCAGGACTGAAGTCTTTAACAAAAACAGAAAAGAATAGAAATTAGTTCTTGAAGAAAGACTAAAAAGGAAGCTCCAAAGAAGACCAAAAGCATTGTAACCCTCAAAGACAAAAGAAATAATCATTTTTAATCCCCGGGAATGGACTGTGTACAAAAGATTTTCCCAAATTGATAATAAACTTACTAAAAAATGTGGTGAACGCCGGGATTTGTACAATCTGGGACAGGTGCAACTATCTTGCCACAAGTACAGTGAGACATTAACTTCAGGTCAAACATCAGAACTGGCAATGATCTGGATGCATAAAAATCTGTGTAGATCCAGGTGCCAACACCCGCCCTTTGCTCAGTTGGTCTGACTGGACACAGCCCTCTCTATGGTCAAGCCCATCATACCTCTGAGTCTTATTTACCTCATCAGCCAGCATTGTGAGTTCCACATTTATTCTAGTCTTACTAAATGTCTAAACTCAAGGTGCACCTGGGTGGCTCAGTTGGTTAAGCATCTGACTCTTGATTTCGGCTCAGGTCATGGTCTCAAAGTTGTGAGTTCAGAGCCCTGAGTTCTGAGCTGACAGTGTGGAGCCTTCTTGGGATTCTCTCTTCCTCTCCCTTTACCCCTCCCCCAATTGCGCGTATGCTCTCTCTTTCTCTCAAAACAAATAAATTTTAATAAATAAACAAATGTCTAAACTTGATAACTACTATCACTGAACAACAATTGTGTACCAGGCACAGCTTTAGGCATGTTAGCTACAAGATATCATTTGATCATTGTAACATGACTCTACAGATGAGGAAACCAAGTAATTAAATAGCTCACCTAAGCCTTTGACAAGGAAAAATTGGCATACGCATTCTTTTTTTTTTTTTTAATATTTATTTTTGAGAGAGTGAGCGAGAGGGGGAGGGGCAAAGAGAGAAGGGGACAGAGTATCCAAAGCGGGCTCTGCATTGACAGTAGTGAGCCCAGTGCTGGGCTTGAACTGAGGCTGGAACTCACAAACTGTGAGGTCATGATCTGAGCTAAAGTCAGACACTCAACCAACTGAGCCAGCCAGGCGCCCTGCCAGATGCATCCTTTCCGCCATAGTGACACCGTACTTAGAGCAATGGTGAATTAGTAGATCCTTCCTCTCCCCCCTTCCTTGCTTCCCTCCACCACCCAATTTTAGTTAACTATATATCTTTAGTTCTTTTATTTATATGATTAAGTATTTGCAGGCCATTTGAAGCCAGATGATTGAGATGAAGGTATTATAGTAGCTTGAATGGAGAAGAGCAGGGGGGGGGGGGAATTGAATCCTCAAAATATGCATGATGGTAAAAGCACACAGAACCCAGAAGTGTGGGTCCCAGTATCCAGCTCCACGGCGAGCCAATGTGGAGTAAGGATCCAGTGATGAGGACCCACACCAGCTTTACCACAGATCATTAATGTGCACAGTGAACAATCAATGAACAAACTTCAGTAAATGATACTATTGTCATCACGTTTGAGAGGCACTATTAGACTGTCCCATCTTTATTGTATTATATTGCATTGTGTTATTTATTTATTTGAGAGAGGGAGAGACAGAGAACACACACAAACAGGGAAAGGGGCAGAGTGAGAGAGAGAAAAAAAAGAGAGACTCCCAGGCAGGCTCCATGCTCAGCGCGGTCAGAGCCTAATGCAGGCTCAGTCCCACGAGCCTGGGATCATGACCTGAGCCAGAATCAAGACTCAGACACTCAAACAACTGAGACAGCCAGGCGCCCCTAGACTGTCCATTCTAAATAATAGGTAGGGGATGTAAAACCCACTTTGTTAAGGAGATAATAAAAAATAAATAAATTTTAAAAGGAGAAAAAATATCAACATAGATCATGACAGGCACTCCAATGATGGGCAGTATGCTCAAAATCAAAATAACTAGGGGACACCTGGCTTGCTCGGTCAGTTAAGTGTCGGACTCTTGATCTCAGCTCAGGTCATGATCTCATGGTTTGTGAGTTTGAGTCCCACGTCCACCTCTTTGCTGACAGCACAGAGCCTGCTTGGGATTCTCGCTCTCTGCCCCTCCCCCACTGTGCTTGCTCGCTCTCTTTCAAAATAGATATTTTTTAAAAACTCAAAATAACCAAACCAACAAGTGAAATTTCAACCAGATCAATAGATTTTTCTACTATCACCACCACTAGCAGTGACTTTATTTCAGCAAGACAATTCCATCTATTGTACTGAACTTTAATTTTTACTTTATGAGTTTGTAGTTTTGCTAGTATGTTTTGATTTTGTAATTGTATAATACTATCAGCCTGGGTTTACATCTTCTTTTAAATATTTAAATGTGTATATTATCAAAAATCTTTTCATTTAAAAAAAAAACAAAAAAAACCCCTTTTCATTGTAAATGACAATAATCCAAACAGACCTGGTTGTGCTCATCTTTCACAGCCCTCTTACCCTGGCTGCAAACAGCATTTTGGCCCAAGACTTTATAGCGGTCTCCTCACCTACACCTGACAACAGAATATAGGCATCACCCAACATTCTGCCCTTGGTTCACTTCTCTTCTTCTACACACTTTCTTTTGGGGGGAGCTCATCCACTTACGCAGCCATATTGATTGTGAATGACTCCATAGTCTCTACACTGCCATCCATCAGCTCTTTAAACCTGCGTTTCTGACTGCCCCCTCAGACGTCTGTACCTCCCATATAACGTAACAAACACTGATGAACTTTCTCCCTGTCTCTGTCTCTTGCTCTCCTCTTTTTTTTTTTTTTTTAAGATATTTTAACTATAATTGGTTAATACCATTGTCTCTTTCCTCTTGGGATTTTTCTCTCCATCACACCTCCCCTTGCACAGATACCACTGAAATGGCCACGACATTTTGGACTCTGGCTAAGGAGAAGTTGAGTCAGGGATGCCAGGGCTTGGTGGGGTAGATCTGCATGGCTCACAATCACTTGGGTGTATGGTTATTGCTAGCCATCTCGGGGTGGGTTGGCTTCCAGAAATATCCCTGCTGCCCATTAGGCTGATTCACCCAGAAGGCATGTCATGATATGAACATGTCCTATTATACCCAGCCCTGAAATGATACAGGTAGTGAAAGAAAAACAAGCTTGAAGTGTGCAGCTGGAAGCCTGCTCAGAACAGAAATCCTCTCCTGTCAGGAGTGCTCAGGAATGCAGCAGAGACGATTTTACCGTTTTAGATACGCTGCCTTTTGTTCCCCCCATTTTTTGATGGTAATCCTATGAAATAGAATGATCATGAATTCTGTATTTATAGGACACAAATGATTACAAGACTACAAACAGCAAGAACATCTGTAACAGCTCATAAACAATCTGTATTTCCAGAATAAAATCGATAAAACATGGGATCATCTACAAAATAGATCTGGGAAATAAGAACGTTTTGTCTCATACATTATCTTCTTCAATCTCTGTTGCGTTAACAGAGCAGGCATATTGTCGCCAATGTTCAGATAAGACCCAAAACGGCTGTCTGAGCCTGTACTGGCACCTGAATGCAGAAGGAACCGTAGCCCCCGGCTCGCTGGTCTACCAACTCCAGTTTCGGCTCTTGCTAGTCCTCAGGAGACAGGTGCCCATCACTGCCGTCTGCCGTCAGCTCTGCCCTGCTCACCATGACTCATTGTGTGGGCACACAGATCCGGGACACACGTGAATTATGTTGATGGGCCTGGTGGCAGGTCTGCTGCATCAGGGGAACTGCCAATCGAGCTAGAGAGCCTTTCTGCCCCTGATGTGCCAGGAACTGTGTTCCTCCTTGATATGTGACTTTAGCGAGGAAACCTTTCTTTCCTTAGCTTATTTTTTAAAATGTCTGTCCTATTGCAAAGTGAAAAAACAGTACAATCGCTACATACTCTTCACCCATATTCAAACAATTATTAACATTTTGCCACATTTGCCCTCTCTATCCTTCTCCCCATCCCTCTCTCTGAATCTCTCTCACTTCCTCTCTTCCTTTCCCCCTCCTTCCCTCCAGCCTCCCTTTCATTTAAAACTAAGTTGAAGATGCCAAGGCATTTCAGTCTAAAATCCTTTGCATGTATCATCAAAAAAAAGACGTTCTTCTACATGACCATAACCAATACCACCATCACGTCCAAGAAACTTAACACTGAGGTAATGGTATTATTATCTGCAGTTCAAAATCCCAACGCCCAGAGTCGTCCCTGGAAGTTTTCCGTGGCTCCTTTTCCATCTAGGTCATCAAAGGTCATACGATTCACTTGGTTCTCATGTTTATTTATCCTTCATCCTCCTTTTATCCAGAACAGCTCTGGGTTTGTTGTTTTTGTTTTTGTTTTCTTTCTTTCTTTCATTTTTTAAGGGTTCAGGCCAGTTGCCTTGTTTGTTTCCTCATGGTCAGATTCAAATTAAACGTCTTGGGCAAAATACTACCTGGTGTACTTTTCACTGCTTCCTATCAGGAGGCACATGATATATTGTCTCATTGTCAATCATGCAAAGTTGATCATTTGGTTAAGGGTGCTTTCTTCCAGATCTATTGTGAAAACATCTTTTCCAATTTGTAATTAATAAGTAATAAAGGCAGACATCAATTGTGTGCATAACCTTCTCCTCTACAATCTTAAACACAATGGGTTTAGCATCATTATTGCATTGGTGAATGCATACAAATGGCAATTTTCCTAATTCTGTAATTCTGTCTACATTAGCTGACATTCTTCATAAAATTTTCCCTCCCTTGCAATACACAGTTTTTGTATCACTATAAACTCATGGATTCTTTTCTAATTTCATGTTTTATAGCCCATTGCCATTTTTATTGGTTTTCGGTGGTCACACTGTCCCAAAATTAACCAGCAGGAGCCCCTTCAAGCTCCCCTGAACTTTTCACACATCTTCCACGATCAGGCTCGGGATCGCAGGCGGGTGACCTGGGCAGTTAGTTGCACAAGACCTTGTTCTTAGGAAAGCCACCTGTGTGATTCACTGCTCTGCGATTGCTATTTTGACATTCCAGGTAATTTTTCAACAAGGGGCCTGAATTTTCATTTTGCACTGGGCCCTACAAATTACATAGCTGGTCCTACCCATTGGTCTTGGAGCACCTTCTTGCTTTCGGGCACAAGAAGTTCCGAACACATTGCATTTTCCCTGTCCTTAATCTGGAATCAGCCAATTCATCCAAGGAGCCTTGTTCCTTGTAGAGGGAAAGGTTATTTAGAAACCAAGATCTGAGGACAAATGTGTCCCTTGATCCTGGAGTGGCATTGCTTCAAATCATCTTCAGTGGGAAGAGCTGAACATAATGACCCCATCCAAACCTCTACACTAAGAGACCCCAAACTCCAGCATGGCTTCAAGCAGCAGGAGGCTGTGTCCCTACAAGGACTCCAGCCCCTCCCCAAATGCCTGCCTGGAAAGCTCAAGCCTCCAGGTCAGGCTTCTGACCACCCTGGTCAGAGCTTTTCACTAAAACAGGCATATAATTGTGAATTCTTTCTCCGACACTTTGAGATGTAGATGTACCTCCTAAACTCAGGAATGCCTTCCCTGGGGCTCTGAAAGTCATGCCTTTGGAAGGCAGTCAGCAGGAAGGACGGGACCTCGGTCTCCCAGTCTCCCTGGGCGGAAGAATCCTGACTTCCTCCACTGCCAGCCCGCGGACGCAGCTGACATAAGTGACACTGACCAATCTTTTGTAATTTATCGCTTGAGCACCGCTCTGTCCCCCTCCCAACTGCCTTATTCTCCCTTTAAAACACCAGTTACTCTGTGCAAATCAGAACGGAACTCAGTTCCCGTCCCTGCTGTCAGTAGCCCCTGAATAAAGTCTGCTTTCACCGCGTTAACTAACGCGTCGCTTTGTCTTTGGCGGTGACTAGAGGTGGGAAATGGTGAATTCATAGAGATCCTTCCAGTTCTCATCCAGAAGCAGAGCATTTCTCCATGCACGTTACCTCCTTCCTCGGATCCTGAGAGCCCGAGGCTTCCGCACACAGTCAGTGTATTTACTCAGATGCTGTACCTTACGACACACACAGAGGAGCGTCAGCATGATGAGGCTAATGTTGCTACTAGCTCTCACTGGGATGCATAAGCCTCCTGCAAGTCTTTTTTCCCTTCGAGTATGTCCCAGTAGTCAGAGCAGAGGGTTCAAAAGTTACTGACAATCCTCCTCTCTGGGGTGTTATGCCATCAGCTTGCTGCAAACCACTTAGCTTCCTTTGTTTGTGTTTATGTTCGACTTCCCCCCCCCCAATTCTCTTTAATTTTTTAAATACTTAAAACATTTCCGTGGCTCAAAATTCAAAGCTGCACAAAAAGATCCTCAGAGGAGTGTCACTGTCCCTCTCACCCCTCCTCTTTCCACGCTATTTCCCCTTGTTTCTGGTTTATCTTTCCAGTGATCCTTGTGAAAACGAGCAAACGCACACACAATTCTTACCCGACCTTTTTGTACAGAAATGGTAACATGCTTTATATATTCTTTTCCACTTTACTTTCTTCACTTAACAATATAGCTTGGATGGGCTGCTTGAGTGGCTCAGTCGGCTGAGTGTCCGGCTTTGGCTTAGGTCATGATCGCACAGTTTGGGAGTTCAAGCCCAGCATCGGGCTCTGTGCTGACAGCACAGAACCCACTTCAGATCCTCTGTCCCCCTCTCTCTCTATGCCCTTCCCCTGTTCTCTCTCTTTAAAAAATATACATAGCTTGGAAATCCTTTTCTATCCCTTCGGAGAGTCCCCCAGTCTTTTTTATGGCTGTGTGATACTCCAGCCCTTGGCTGTTCCATGACTGATTCAACCAGTCTCTGATGGACAGGAGCTCTGGTTGTGTTTTCAATATTTGCTATTGTAACAAAATCCCACAGTCAGTAACCCTTTTTCATATGTTGCTTTGCATTCTGCAGCATGTTTCTTCAGAATGAAATGATCTAAGCTGGATTGCTGGGCCAGAGGGAACGCAGCCCTGCCGACACGTTGATTCGAACCCAGCAAGACCCATTCGATGTTGTTTTATTAAATATTGCTCCATTCTCATCTTTAATTGTTTATCTGCTCTGTACTCTTGCCACCAGTGCCCGAAAGAGCCTCTGTCAGCTGTGGAGGCACTGATGTCGAGAAGCATAGCTGTTTCAGGAACGGGAGATCGGAGGGTTTACTCTGCAGGTACTGTCTATTGCCAGAGAGCAAGTCTCTTAATCCTTTCCACCATGAGTTTGCTATATTTGCATGTCTAACAGATTGCAATGAGAGTTCGTGTGGGCAGAAAAAAGGGCTCCCCAAACCAGCAAAACCTCTGCATGATGGACTGGACAGGGAGAGCTCTAAAACTAAAGTGTGGGGCTCAGAAGGGGGCCACAGCCCTGGGCTCTCAAAGGAGACTGATGAAGGTGCAAAATGAAAACCACAGACCCCGCGCTGATTAACGAATCAGGCTGAGAACAGCTACACAAGAACCCAGGTGACAAGAACAACACAAGTCCTGCAGCATTGGAAGCAGGAGTGATGCTTAGCCAGGTAAGTTTACAAGTTCAGCTTTAAGCTGAACTTTACTGGTTTAAACTTAAAGCTTTAAGTTTACTGGTGAAGTTTACAAGTTCAGCTATCAATACAGTACCTATGGTAATTATAAACAGCTCCATATGTAAAAAAAATTTTTTTAATGTTTATTCATTTTTAAGAGAGAGAGAGAGAGAGAGAGAGTAGGGGAGGGGTAGAGAGAGAGGGAAACACAGAATCCGAAGCAGGCTCCAGGCTCCGAGCTGTCAGCAAAAGAGCCCAACATAGGGCTTGAACCCACGAACCGTGAGATCATGACCTGAGCCACAAACGCTTAATGAACTGAGCCACCCAGGAACCCCCAACAGCTCCGTATTTTTATCCCAAATTTAGCTAACTTTGCCCGAAACTCATAAAACCCAGTGTATCAGTCTCCTATTGGCTGTTGTAACAAGTTACGACACGCTTCGCGGCTTAAACAGCACCAAAATATTGTCTTGCGGTTCTAGAGGGAGGAAGTCTGAAAAGGGTCATACCGGCTTAAATTTAGGGTTTTGCGAGGGCTTCTCCAGCTTCCAGAGGCTTGGAAACCCTGGCTGGTGGCCTGCTCGCATCTTGTAAGCCAGCAGCAGCTGGTTGAGTCATTCTGACCCCGCTCAACTCAGAGTCATGTGACACCGACTCTTGAGCCCACCCAGATCACCAGGATAATCTTAGTTCAAGGTCAGCTGACTAGCAACCTTAATTCCTCTGCAAACACAACTCCCCATTTCCATGTAAGCTGACGTTCATAGGTTCCAGGATTGGGACGTGGACGTGTTTGGGGGCCAGTCACTCTGTCTACCGTCAAGTACCACTGGACTTCCTTGTTCCCAACATGGCGCTACATTCACAATTCTATAAACTCCTGGACAGTAAAGTGTATCTTTACTGAAGATCCCTTGAGGACACTGAGAAGGGAGTTTGAGGTCATCACCTAGTAAGTTCTCCTTGGATATCTCTTGTTCCTGAGGTTTCTACCCAGCATTCCTCTTGGGAACTGTTGACTCTACTTTCTCCTCATTCTCGCCCTTCCCCCACTCCTTCCAGACCTATTTTCCTTCTGAGTATATGCCACATCCTTTCTCTTCTTCAAGAAACCCGGCTCACTTCTGTTCTCAGATTCCCTGGCCTAGCATCCCTCTGCTCACCCCCCACTCAACCCCTTGCAGAAGGTGGGTGTGCAGGGGTATACCATTTGCTCCTCCAGATCCCATCTCCAGCCTTTGGCACCTGTGCCCAGAAAGGTCAATCTTGCCCTCTGGCTCCTGGTTGGGCTGCATACTATGAAGCTTGAGGAATGGCGGGGAGGGGTCTATTCTTCTCTCTTCCCAAAGCTTATCTCCAGCTCTCTGGTGGCCTTATCTCCAGCTACAATTCTCCCTCCAGGTTCTGGCAATCGTCACCTCCCCAGGCCCCTCCAAGGCCTTGGAATGGTAACAGCCCCCCACTGTTGCTCGTTCTGAGGGGCTTCACCACCCAAGGTTGGCTTCCTTAAACCCACTCTTATAAATGGTCCCTTTGTTAAATTCTGTTCAATATCCATGTCAATATCTAAAATCATTCCTGCAGGGACCGTGAAAATGTAGTGGGGAAGGGGCCTTGTAAGTGCTTAGAATTTAACATACACGTGCAAATTTTTGACATCTGCTACGACATGGATGAACCATGAAGACATTACACTAAGTGCAATAAGCCAGACACAAAAGGACAAATTCTGTTACGATCCCACTTACACGAGGCACTAAGAATAGTCAAATAGAAAGTAGAATGGTGTTGCCAGGGGCTGAGGGGAGGGGTACAGAGTTTCAGTTTGGAGAGATGGAAAAGGTCTGGAGATGGACGGTGGTGCACACTGCACCCTTGGAAATAGTTAAGATGGTGACTTTTATGTTATCCAGATTTTTTACCATGATAAAAAAAAAAAAAAAGGAAAAAGAGGTAACTTTTAAAATCCCTGTCACACACACAAAGGGATCTCAGCCTGACTTCTATGACCGTGTCCTATGATGGGATATACTTGGGCAGGTCTGGAAAAACAGTGGGCTAGCGGGAGAGAAGTTTATCTGCAAGTTTATTGGCTGAGAATTTAGTTTAAATGCAGAAAGATCCAGGCACCAGGTACCTGACCCAGAAACACAGTCAGACTCATCGTGAGGGGCAAGAGCAGATTTCCAGTTCAGGTAGGATTCCTGGTAATACGTGCTCTCCTTTAGTCTTTACAGCATTTCCTGCAATTACCACGGATGCTGTGTTGTTTTTTGTTTTTGTTTTTTTTAATGTTTATTTATTTTGAGAGAGAGACTGAGACAGAGCACAAGTGGGGTAGAGGCAGAGAGAGGGAGACAGAATCCGAAGCAGGCTCCAGGCTCTGAGCGGTCAGCACAGTGCCCGACAAGGGGCTCGAACTCACGGATAGTGAGATCATGACCTGAGCTGAAGTCGGATGCTTAACTAACTGAGCCACCCAGGTGCCCCACCATGGACCATGTTTTAATGCCTCTGCATGGACACCTCCATGAGCAGGCTGTCTCTGTTTGTCCAGGCTTCTGTAACAGAACCACAGACTGGGTGACTTATGGACAACGGGCATTTATTCCTCACAGCTCTGAGGGCTGGAAGTCCAAGATCAAGATGCCCATAGAACCAGTGTCTGGTGAAGACCTGCTTCCTGATTCACAGCTGGTGTCTTCTCTCCACATCCTTCCGTGGGGAAGAGGTGAGGGAGCTCTCTGGAGTCTCTTTTGGAAGGGCACTAACCCCATTTACAGGGCTTCCCTCTCATGACCTAGTCACCCCCAGAGTCCTGACCTCCAAATACCATTGCAGTAGGGGATAGGACTTCAACATATGAATTTGGGGTGCGTGTCTGTGTGTGTGTGTGTGTGTCTGTGTGTGGAGGGGATATATTCAGTGTGTAGCCAGGGCTATGAATATTTTATTCATCCCCAGCACCCTGTTTAATCACCCTGGCAGTATATATGTTTAAATAAATGAATGAACTCGGAATACAGAATAGTGTGGTTAGCATGATCGGTTACTTCCTAGCTCTGCGGATGCTTGCTGGAGTCACAGAAGATTGTAAATGAAGTTAACTGTGGCCTGAACTCTGTAATACCCCAGGATCATTAAGCAACACCACATAGCACCTTCAGGAACAGGACAGACAGATGAGAGCTATCCAGAATGAGCCCGAGTGTCAGATTTTCAGAATTCACAGCAGCATATCACCTGACAGTGAGGCGGGGTAAACCATACTCTGACTTTTCTTCTTTCTTTCCAATCCAAACTCAAAATATCTTAGATTTCAGCCATCCCAGAGCTTTCACACGGCCTTTCTCTCTTCCTCTATTAACGTTTTGGAGCCACATCAGTCAGGTTAATTATACTTAACTTTAATGGATTTTGTAGCTATGAATATAATTTTTGAGATACTTTTGCAAGAGGAGAACTTTCCCATCCTGCTCATACATTCCTTTCTTAGCTTATGGTGTACATTAATGCCAACGGCTTGTAATTCTTGACTTTAAACGCGGCCAGCTGTTTTTGTTTCTGAGTGAGACACCGGAGGCTCTGGGAAGGTTTCTGACCTCTGCCAGGATAATGAAGGATATCTAAGACACCCTTTCCTCGACTCCCTCACCACACGTACCTACCAAAGTTGACTCCCAGGTGCCGACCCAGCTGGCGGTCACTGCCGGAGTTGGGTTCAATGCCAGTTGGTCTCCAGCTCTCTCCTTCCAGGGTCTTGGGCCTTTTTGCATCTCCTCTTGACTTGATACCATCTTTTTTATTTTTCAATCTAGCTATGCTTCCTTATTTGGGCCCTTTCAAATTCTCAAGAAATTGCCTCCCTCCTTCTTGACCAAGACTAGAACGGAGACCCCCAGGCATGCCTACAACCTCATGGGCATATCGTTCCAAACAGGACACTGCTGCGCCTTTCCCCAGAAAGAGTAGAGGGAGGAAAGGAGAAAGGAACAAGCGGAGGGTGTTGGGTGCATTGAGATTTGCATGGAAAGAATTTTCTGGACAGAGCCCCTCCTCCATTTCAGAGATTTTGTCATATCTTCTGCCAGGGCATATTTAATGGTCCTCAATATGATTTTGGCACAAGATGATTGCCAATGCGCTGGCAAATCCTCCACACTGGGTTTCTTTTTTTTTTTTTTTAATTTTTTTTTTTCAACGTTTTTTTATTTATTTTTGGGACAGAGAGAGACAGAGCATGAACAGGGGAGGGGCAGAGAGAGAGGGAGACACAGAATCGGAAACAGGCTCCAGGCTCCGAGCCATCAGCCCAGAGCCCGACGCGGGGCTCGAACTCACGGACCGCGAGATCGTGACCTGGCTGAAGTTGGACGCTTAACCGACTGCACCACCCAGGCGCCCCACACACTGGGTTTCAATAATCTATCACTTTGCATTCTTTTCCATGTGATGTATGTTCCTGTTCATCACATCTGATTCTTGGCCCCGCCCTAACCCATGCCATACAGACACAAGGCACCTCTGAGGTCAGCAATAAAAACAAGGTACCGGTGCATGCCACAGCGTGGAGGAACCTTAAAAACAAGGGCTAAGTGAAAGAAACCAGGCACAATAGACAAATGCTATATGATGATTCCATTTATGTGAAATGTCTAGAGCAGGCAAGTCCATAGAGACAGAAAATAGAACAGCAGTTGCCAAGGGGCTGGGGGAGGGGAACGGGGAGTGACTGTCAATGGACACAGTATTTCTTTTCGAGGTGATGAAAACGATTTCAATCATGCGCTTATACAACTCTATGACTATACCAAAAACCAAATGAATTGTACCCTTTAAATGGATGAAGTCTACGGTATGTGAATTCTATCTCAATAAAGCTGTTACCAGAAAAGCAACTCACGGTGAGGGTAAGGGGGTAAAGTAGGAAGTCGATGTAGGAGGAAATGAACAATGAGACTTTAGAGATCAGAGGGAGATAAAGAGAGGGTTGTTCGTTTGTTTGTTTGTTTGTTTGTTTGTTTTAGAGAAAGGAAAAAATATGCTCTTATAAAAAATACGACTTTTCACCTAATGCCTGAGAGGAGTGTTGTCTCTCGAGCATGTTCTGGAAACTGCAGGAACCAGCAGGAGGGGAAGAAGAAAAAAAAAAGCCTGGATCAATGCAGCAAAAGTGGAAAACAAAAGGCCGAGCTTACAACGGAATCAGGCACACCAAAGCGAAGGGTCAGAACATCACGAGACAGAGCAAAGGAGACAGCTGAGAACAAAGCGGCAGGAAAAGCATTTTGAATTTTGAAATAAAAATTAAGTTACATGAGACCAGAGAGCCCACTCTCTTTCTCGTGGCCTCTTCTATTTTCACACACACACACACACACACACACACACACACACACACCCCTCCCTCTGTCTCTGTCTCCCATGCAGAAGCTGACCCCCCCTGTCCCCCAGAGCTGTTCTGGCCAGGGAGCCTGCCTCGGTCTGATGAAGGAGCCCAGGATGCGCAGGCCTTGGGAACACACCGAGGGCAGCAGAGGCGAAGGCCTTCGTGACCTTCCCCCGGCACCCAGCTCCCGAGCGGCAGCGGCTGGGGTCCTCACCAGGTTACTGGCAGAGCCAGGAGGAACCATCTTCACAAAGTGCCCGGGGAAAGTCCCTTGGTGCCCGGCCAGTCGGCAGCCTAAAGAGCTCACACGTGCTTGGAGCTGGTTCCCTCTGCTTCCTCTCCCTCCAAACCTCTGGCCCCGGCACCAGATCACGAGGCAGGAAGTCCTGGGCTCTTTTTTTTTTTTTTTTTTTTAAGATCTGCCAAGCCATCTGGGGGCAAACCCTTTAAACATGGGCTCACTATATATATATATATATATATATATATATTTTTTTTTTTTTTTTTTTTTTTTTTTTTACTATTTTTGAGAGAGATAGAGAGAGAGCATGTATGAGGCAGAGGAGGTACAGAGAGGAGGAAACAGAGGATCCGAAGTGGGCTCTGCGCTGACAGCAGAGAGCCCCACGCGGGGTTCGAACTCACCAACCCACAAACCATGAGGTCATGACCTGAGCCCAAATCAGACGCTTAACCAACTGAGCCACCCCCACGGCTCACTTTCTATTCCGCACTCATGCAGGAACTCTTTTCTGGGTTGCCTAGGGTGGCAGACGTCATCCTTGCTGGTGTTACGGTTCCCAGTCTTACAACTCACACTTACACAGAGAGATTAATGGTCTCCACGTCACAAAGTGAGATACTCGGTTGGACCGGGAAGATAACACCCCAGTTTCCAGACGCAGAGTATCCGGGCGGTGCTCTGCTAATGCCTTGTGAGAAAGAACAAACAGCTACAAGAGGCAGTGTATGAGTCTACTCACACCTTCTAAATGTTATTACATGTGTTCCGCTGTGACAAGTCTGGAGCCCAGGAGGGTTCAGTTTCATAAACTAAAGCAAACAACCCAAAATAAAAACTGATAGCTTTCTCTGATTCCAAATCCTACCCACCTCCTCTAAAACATTTATTTAGCCTTCAGATAAAACAATATGTATGTCCACATCCTTTCCGCCAAAATGTCATACTTTTCAAAAAATTCTTTAAATTGTGTAAATTTGAACAATTCCTTAAATTGTAGAAATTTACCATTAAAAAGAAGAATGGGACATAAAGCAGGATCTCCTGGCCACGGAAAACTTCCTTGAGGGAGTCTAGGAGGCACGGGATGGGCAAAGACGCCTTCTCCTGCCCGTTTTATTTGGTTTGGGACGACGGGTCTGCAAGGCAGAACAGCAGTAACTGAATGCCAAGAATGGGACGGCCCTCACTCACGTTTGTTCAGATCTGTGCACGGCAGCTCCTTGTGGGACTAAATGTGACCTGGCTTTGTAAATATGATTTACATCTCCAGAGCTATGCATGAAATCAGACCCTCTAAGGAATACATGAAAATAGACATTGAACACCTGGAAAAAGTTTTCAAAAATAATTACCACCACTCTACCCCTCAGCCACCCACCTTCCACCCAATTCAAGAGAGAAGTCCAAGAAATACCTAATTAAAGAAATAACTTCCTGTTGTATTATACCACCAGGAAGCGTTTAGTAAGTACCTAATTGCTTATAGTTTTGGGCTAAGCACTGTATAAAAAGAACTGCGTTGAACTTGTCTGTCTGTCCCGTTTTCAAAGACCTTATCACATAAAGGTAGTTAGCACTCACCTGGACAAAGAGGTTCAGGACACAACAGCAGATGGTAAATTGGAAGCAAACCATGGACCGGACACTTAAGCATCCTCCCGGTCAATGTCAGAGCATTTGTGGGCTGGGGGCCAGGAAAGAGCGTCCAGGGGTGAGCAGCTGTCGGGTTTCCAGGGACGCACAGGTGCAATTGCAGACACTGCCCACGTGTTGTAGAAGATACCAGGTCAGTCTCCCGGAGTGCAGCGAAGGCTGTGGGATTGGCTCGTCGGCAGGCGGGAGGAAGTTGGGGTGCAGCTGGGCCGGAGCAGGAGGCGCAGAGGGCAGGCAGCAAGGGTGTGGCTCGCAGAGAGCGGAGAGGCTGAGATGGCTGTGGAGAGGACACCGGCAAGGGAAACAAAACACAGAGCAGCTGTTGCTGATGACCCCACCCACGCCTCCAGGCCCACGGGTTGCTCAAGACCCAAGGTAGATTCTGGAATGCTTCCTGGTGGAAATGGAGAAGAGGAGGGTCTAGGTAAAGCTTAGAACACATGATTGGAAGTCAAGGAGAGAAGGCTATGAAAACACGTCCTGCCCAGAGGAAATGCTGATAAATGACGAGGTCAACGTCCCCGGAGAACAACATCCTTAGATCTGCTCCTGTCGATGAGAAGACCCCGGCAAGGGGCCGGGTGTTTCTGCGAGGGAATGAAAACCACACACAAGGGCATGAACGGGAGCCATACGGTTTCAGCTGACCAGCTGACCAGAGTTAGAATCACACCCTGTAAAAGGGATATGGATAAGTAGTAAAACCTGACTCGACATCAACAGCCTCAAAAGTACGAGAGAATTCTGTCATTAAAAGCTACCACGTCGGGGCGCCTGGGTGGCTCAGTGGTTAAGCAACCAACTTCAGCTCAGGTCATGATCTCACGGCTCGTGGGTTCCAGCCCAGTGTCAGCCTCTGTGCTGATGGTGTGGTGCCTGCCTGTGATTCTCTCTCTGCCCCTCTCCTATTCTCTCTCTCCAAAAATAAATAAGCTTTAAAAAAAAAAGCCATCATGTTTACTAAGTAATAACGGTAGGCTTTCAAAACTATTTTAGGTCAATGGCAGGCCCCCTGGTCCCACCACAGCCCAGACCCCAAACCCAAACTCCAAAAACAGTGAGAGGGGCCAGGTCCAAGATGAACAGAATCCCCATTCCACCCCTTTCAAATAACACACTTCTTTCTGTAATTATACGTGCATGTATTGGTTGAAAGAAATATCTAAGGCCTCTTAATGAGAAAAAAATAAAAGATGAAAGGTATGTGGGTAATAAGTTTGCTCAACTCCCCCCTTCCCCCACTGAGTCTCGTGGAAATACAAATTATAATAGACAGTGAGAGAGTACATTTTTGCAAAACGGAGTGATACAAATTCAAGGTTATCCATTGCCGAGGTGGAGAAAAATAGATTCTCTTATATGCTGCTTTTTGGGGATGGCAAGTTGGCAGTGTCTATCTTAATGAAATTTCCAGGTCCTTCAACCAACAGTTCACTTCTGGGTGTCTCCTAGAGACATCTATCCTAGAGAATTAGTCAAGTGTATGCATGAAAAAGCAAAGCATGTTTATTACAGCAGTGTTTACACATTGTTTAAAACAGAAACTAGGGGCACCTGGGTGGCACAGTCGGTTAAGCGTCCGGCTTCATCCAGGTCACGATCTCGCGGTCTGTGAGTTCGAGCCCCGCGTCAGGCTCTGGGCTGATGGCTCGGAGCCTGGAGCCTGTTTCCGATTCTGTGTCTCCCCCTCTCTCTGCCCCTCCCCAGTTCATGCTCTGTCTCTCTCTGTCCCAAAAATAAAATTTAAAAAAAAAAAAAAGTGGAAAAAAATAAAACAGAAACTAATTTGAATGGCCATCATTAGGATTATTGGATACGTTTTGGCACATCCATGGAGTATAATGTAGCAATAAAAAGAGAATAAAGTAAATTTATATGGAAAAGACCACATAAATGATCTTATGGAAAGACTTCAAAGACATAATGTTCACTGAAAGCTACAAGTTGCAGAACACGACAGGAATCGTGACATTATTCATGTAAATGCATACATAAAACTACACATTTCTCTATGTAAATACAGTCATGCAAATGCAAACAAGAAAATCTGGACAGATTTATACCAAGCTGATAACAGTGATTACTTCTGAGGAAGGAAGATGGTTGGGAATTGGGGGAATTAAGAGGGTTTTTTATCTATCTGTATAGAAGTTTCCTTTACAATGAGAATGTACTTGTGTGTTGTACAAATAAAAATAAACTTTAAAAGAATGAGTGAAAAGAAACATGAAGACAGAGCACCTGTCTTCATGAGGCAGACATATAAATAGAGTTGACCACTCAGAAGGATGGAGCTTTTTCCTGAGGAGCTAAACAACAGTGTCTCCATTTTCTCCCTCATGCTGATTGGATGTTTGACATGTGGAGTCCATCAACCTCTAATTGCTGGACAGCCCAGCAATCTATTCTGAAGCAGTATAGCACCCCAGATTGCTACTCCACCCCCTCAGAATGAGGGATTCACAGGCCTGAAGATGATCGTCAAAGGAACTCAACAGCTAGGAACCTCACCTCAGTGAAATGTGATCATCTATAGCTCCCAAGTGAACATCAGATTGTGTCTCTTGGCTCTCCCCCCAGCAGAGTTTCATCACATAAGGAATTCAAAGGACCTCATCATCGCACTAGTCAGCCTTAGGGACTCCAAGGCATCTATGGTTTGAAAACAGAGAGGCTGGGGCACCTGGGTGGCTTAAGCGTCCAACTCTTGCTTTCGGCTTAGGTCATGATCTCACAGTTCATGAGTTCAAGCCCCATGTCGGGCTCTGTGCTGGCAGCAAGGAGCCTGCTGAGATCCTCTCTCTCTCTCTCTCTCTCTCTCTGCTCCTTCCTTGTTCGTGCTCTCTCTCTCTCGCTCTTTCTCTCAAAATAAATACGTAAACTTTAGAAACTAAAATAAAACAGAGACGCTGGAACAGTTTGCATTTACGGAATTGGCATTTTAACAGGTGGCACACATCTCTGTGGCCTAAGAACTGATACACCTAGAAAGTAACACCGGGTCAGACTGAAAAAAAAAAAAAAAAAAAGCATCAATCTAAACAACCTGAAACAGGGGACTGGGGAAAGGAAGGCACCCGGAAATTAAAAAAAAAAAAAAAATACTACAGACAGTCCCTGACTTACAATGGTCTAACTTACGGTTTTTCTACTTCGTGATGGTGCAAAACTGAGGCATTCAATAGAAACCATACTTGGGATTTGGAACTTGGATCTTGTCCCCGGCTAGCGACACGCAGTCGATCCTCTCTCGGATGCTGAGGTAAGTGGCAGCTCCCAGACAGCCAGTGTCGGAGGGCTTGTGCTGTTTTTCCCTTTCAGGCCAGCCCTCAACACATTACACGGGACCGTCAGCACCTTCCCATCCAATAGACTTTGTGCGAGATGCCTTTGCCCACCTGGAAGCTGCTGTGGGTGCTGTGGGCACGTTGAAGGCTGGCCAGGCTACGTAAGCTACGTCGTGTGGTGGGTCAGATGCATTACATACATGCTTCTCCCTTAGAACATTTGCAACTTCTGTTCAGTCTCTTGGGACTTAACCCCTGGTAAGTCGCGGAAGGTCTGCACGCGGCAGGCCGATAAGCCTCATTTTCCTCCACGTTTTCACCTTCACATTTCAGTCTTTTACTTTTTTTTTTCCACATGAGAAAAAAAAATGGTGAAGCTTGAATGAGTGCTTCATCCTCGGAGAATGTTTCACATAAAATCTTAACCACACAAGCTAGAGAGGGACAAAACACTATTTTCCATCGTGACCCAGCTAACGTGAACGTTTCAAAACTATTTTGCTGGCAGAGATAACAATCACAGTGGCATCACGGTGCCTTCCTCGATAACTTAGGGAGATGCGGCTTCGTATAGAAGTTCGTGTTGAAGGACTACGTACGCTAAAAACAGCGTTCTCGTCTTGACTGTTGAAAGTGCGATGAGAAGATATGATCAGGTGCTGCATCTGAATCTGTTACACTGTTTCCTAGTGTAACACCTGGAAAAGTGTTCTCCTGTCTACAGAATGTATTACTTACTGTAAAGCAGTTTTAGGATCTTGGTGAGATAAGATCCGATTAAAATTCTGTTGTTTCAGTTGTTGAACCGAGGCTGTGTGTGTGTGTGTATGTGTGTGTACCCGTCTGTATGTGTAATGATTAATTATATCTTCCCTCTTTCTGTATGTTTGAAATTTTTCATAATAAAAATGAGAAAAGCTTCTGTTGTTTCTTTCAAAATCTCTTTCACATTAGCCTGTCCTAGTACCTTGTTCAGACCTTCCTTTGCTGGGGGGTGACGATGGCACAGCTGGTTTCTGTGACTTTCTCTGACCCCACTTTGCCGGCTGGCCCGTGTAGCACAGCCACATGACTCTGTTTACCACAAAACGCCCCAGGTCCTCTGCCGGGCTTCTCCAGTTCTCAGCATCTCCTCCTTGCCCCCTCCTGCTTCAGGTTAGCTCTCTGTGATCTTTGGGCTGGTTTTCTCTGCACCTCGGCTGGCGGGGCACGCTGCCTGGAGTGGAAATATCCAGAAAGAGCACATGCCTGCCACGGTGATGCAAATTTCACATTTCCATTAGCAAGAAGATTACCACCTCAGTGATTGCCTCTCAGCCACTTAAAAACCAGGAAACAAAGGGAACAGATGTTGGTGGGTAAATTATTTATCGTTTTCAATGTAATGATGCCTCTAAAGGTAAACACAAGTAAATTCATTAAAACTATGGGATCACGCGTGGGGCGCCTGGGTGGCTCAGTCGGTTGAACCACCGACTTCGGCTCAGGTAACGATCTCATGGTCTGTGGGTTCGCGCCCCTCATCGGGCTCTGTGCTGACAGCTCAGAGCCTGGAGCCTGCTTCGGATTCTGTGTCTCCCTCTCTCTCTGCCCCTCCCCCCACTGGTGCTCTGTCTCTCTCAAAAATAAACATTAAAAAAAAACTTAAAAAGAAACTATGTGACCATGCATGTATTCAACACATACTCAGTGAGCATCTACAGACACTTTTGTAGGCACTTAAGATACGCCAATGAACAAAAACAGAGAGCTCTCATAGAACATACATTCTGGGGTAGAACATACATTCTGGGAGCAAACATAACTAATGTACAAAATAAACAAGTGTGTCACATAGTGTATTGGGAGATGATAAATGCTATTAAAAGGAAGAAAACGCTGGAAAAGTTAAAGGGAATTTGAGAGTGCAAGGCAGGGAATGTTCTAGAGGAGGTGAGATGTTGCAGTTGTAAACAGCATTAATAGCACGGAGAGTGTCTCAGTCTGTTTGAGCTGCTAAAACAGAATATCAGAGACTGGGTGGCTTATAAATGACAGAAATTTATTTCTCACAGATCTGGAAGCCGGGAAGTCCAGGATCAAGTCACGGGCAGATCCAGTGCCTGGTGAGAACAGAGTTTCATGTTCCCAGATGGCCATCTTCTCTCTATGTCCTCACATGGTACAAGGGGTGAGGGAGCTTTCTGGGGCCTGTATTATAAGGGCACCAATCCCATTCCTGAGGGCTTCCCCCCTCGTGACCTAATTACCTCCCAAAGGCTTCACCTCCACATACCGTTACACTGGGGTACGGGCTCCAACACAGGGAGTCTGGGGGAGACACAAAATCCAGAATGTAGCAGACAAAGAGGCTTTGTTGACAAAATGACACTTGCAGAAAGACTTGAAGAAGGCGAGGGCTACCATGAAGGTATTTGGGGGAACAACATTCCAGGCAGGTTACAGAGGGAACCTATACAGGAAGAAGCCCAGTGGGTGTGATCTCTCAGCATGGACCCCATCCCAGAGAACACCAAGTTCCCTAAACTTTAAAAAAAAATTTTTTGGGGGCGCCTGGGTGGCTCAGTCAGTTAAGCGTCCGACTTGGGCTCAGGTCATGATCTCGCAGTTCGTGGGTTCGAGCCCCGCGTCGGGCTCTGTGCTGAGAGCTCAGAGCCTGGAGCCTGCTTCAGATTCTGTGTCTCCCTCTCTCTCTGCCCCTCCCCTGTTCATGCTGTCTCTGTCTCAAAAATAAATAAACATTAAAAAAAAATTTAAAAAAAATTTTTTAACATTTATTTTTGAGAGAGAGAGCGTGCACAAGCATGAGTGGTGAAGGGGCAGAGAGAGGGAGACACAGAATCCGAAGCAGGCTCCAGGCTCTGAACTGTCAGCACAGAGCCCGACGTGGGGCTCGAACCCACGAACTGTGAGATCGTGACCTGACCTGAAGTCGGACGCTCAACCGACTGAGCCACCCAGGCACCTCTCCTTTACTTTCTTTTCTCTTTAGTGCTGGCTGTCCAACTTCAACACCGTCTTCTGCACTGCATGTGACAATTATCCAATGCATATTGATTAAGTAGGGAACAAATAGATAATGCTACATTCTCGTAACTCCCAATCATTTACTAGAGCACAATCTCAAAGTAGGTTCTCAAAACACATGCATGTGTTAACCGATCACGAGTTGGTGGCCTCCTATATCACCAACGTCTTCACTACTATTTTGAAACCCTTTTCTTCAGTTGATTTCATGTTGTTCCCTTTGGGGAATTGTAAAGAGAACGTAGTACATGATAAAGGAACAAATCACTCCAAACCCCCAATGGAAACCAGCCAAGTCCGTGTTGTGAGAGGAAGGAGGGAGGCAAGAGGCAGAAGAGGTGGGAGACGGAGGGACAGTGTGTGACCGTTTAGAGCAGTGGTGTGACCCACCTGTGGGAACCCCAGAGTCAGTGAGCTCGGCCTCCCTTTGCCCGGCATCCAGGGAGACCTCGGTGCTCCAGGAGAACGTGACTTAACAGGAAGTCTCTGCTAAGAGAAGGAAGGTAGTGAGGCATACCAGAGAGCTGCAATCTACGCATTTTCACTTAAAAGCATGAGTTATGAATCATGTTCATCCCCATATGGAAGTCATCATGGAAAGTAGAAGGTGGATACAGTGAAGACATGAAAATTGGGATTTCATCTGTCCTGACTCCTAGTCATTTCTTATCATCCAACTAAAGAACCACAAGAAGAAAAATCACCCGACTGGAAAACACCTTGTTGCCTTAATTCGACTGAGTTTTGTCTCAGCCATGACAGAGAAATAGTGATTTTTCTAACTAGCAGAAAAAACAAACACCTTCCTCTTCAGGACTGACAATTCTTGGCACAGATTAAGGCAGGCAGGCTATTTATGTCTTCACCTTGCCCCGACACTTTGTTGTCCTTCCACGGAACTTAATCACTTCCGGTATAACACCAGCCACGGGCCCAGGGGTCCACGTGATCGCTCGACCACCCGTGCATGGTCCTGTGCCGCAAGCTGGGACCACAGTGTTGGAAAGACAGCTGTGGTTCCCTGCCTTCAGTCAGCATATTATCCTGGAAGGGGCATGGACATTAAGTCAGATTCACAGATAAACATTTAAATTACAGTTATGGTAAGTGTTCGGAAAGAAGTTTAGAGGGACTTAGTCCAGTAGTGGGGGTGAGGTGCAGTGGTGGGGTCAGCTTTTCTTAAGGAAGCAACGCTTGAGCTGAGACTTGAGGTGGGGCAGGCTTTAGCCAGGACATAAAGTCAGGGCCGTAGAGGGTTGCTACAGATGACTGGAAGGAGAAAGGATTGCATTAGTCATGGTTCTCTAGAAAAACAGAACCAATAGGATGTATACAGAGAGAAAGAGATTCCTTTTTCTTTTAATTTTTTTAAAATGTATTTATTTTGAGAGATAGGTAGCCAGCGAGTAGGGGAGGGGCAAAGAGAGGCAGAGAGAGAATCCCAAGCAGGCTCTGCCCTGTCAGCACAGAGCCTGATGCAGGGCTCGAGCCTACAAACCATGAGATCATGACCTAGGCCAAGGTCAAGAGCTGGATGCTTAACTGAATGAGCCACCCAGGTGTCCGAGAGAGATTTTTTATAAGAAACAGATTCATGGGTTTATGAAGGCAGGCAAAGCTCAGGATTTGCAGGTGAGTCAGCAAGTTGGAGACCCAGGAGAGCAGAGGGTATATTCCAGTCTCTCCTCCAGCAGACTCAAGACCCAGGGAAGAGCCAATGTCGTAGTTTGAGTCTGAAGGCAGGAGAAAAGCTAGTGTCCCTCTGCAGGCTGTCAGGCAGCAGGAAGTGTCCCTGCTCTGGGGAGGTCAGTCTGTTGTTCTATTTAGGCCTTGGACTGATTAGATGAGGCCCACCACACTAGGAAGGGCAGGCCATCTGCCTTACTCAGTCTATCAATTCAAGTGCTAATCTCATCCAAAATCACCCTCATAGAAACACCCAGAATAATGTTTGGCCAAATATCTGGGTACACCATGGCCCAGTCAGGTTGACACATAAAATTAACCATCCCAGGGATGGTGAGAAATGAGGTTGGAATGTTAGATGTAGAGCAGATGTGGGACAGATGTACAGAGGCCTCGTCAACAACGCCGAGAGTTTGATCTGTGTTAAATACTCTCATCTGCTGTCAACAGCACTTCACAAAAGGCCAGACATTGTAATTGCACAAAATACAACAGCCATCATCTCAGAATAAAGGAGGCTCCTTTAAATGGAATAGGTTTAGGCTTATGAAAACCTCCCTCGATCATCCTTTTTCTCATTTGGCCGCAAACCCAAGAAACTTGTGTCCTAGTCCTTCTGGTCTGCATTGGCCCAGCCTAGGGCAGGAGGGTAGCCCAAACCGTGAGATTTGATAGAATTTAGATGAGGATTTAGAACACACACACAAGAAGGTGAAACAGGAGAGAATGAAACCTCCGTTGAGGAGGTGGACAGAGAGGCAGAGCAATGAGGGGGGGAAGAAAACAGTAGAAAATGAGAATAAAAAAATAGAAAGAAGAATGATCCTTCCCCCTTTCCTCCTACTCTAATCCCTGCATCTGTGAACATGGGATTTTCATCAGGGTGGAAGGAGGAAGTCATGTGCCCTTGTGGCCAGGAGGAAGATTAGTAAGGAAGCCACAAACCAGAACAGGGTTGGCAACCTCCAGCCCGTGGGCCAGCTCTGTCCTGCCTACCGCCTGTGTTTGTACAACACCTGTTTTCGTACCACACATGGGCCATTGTACTTTTTTTTTTACATTTTTTTTAATTAAAAAAAAATTTTTTTTAACGTTTATTGATTTTTGAGACAGAGAGAGACAGAGCATGAACAGGGGTGGGTCAGAGAGAGAGAGGGAGACACAGAACATGAAACAGGCTCCAGGCTCTGAGCTGTCAGCACAGAGCCTGACGTGGGGCTTGAACTCACGAACTGGGAGATCATGACCTGAGCCGAAGTTGGACGCTTAACCGACTGAGCCACCCAGGCACCCCTTTTTACATTTTTAAATGTTTTTAAAATGTTTTTATTTATTTTTGCAACAGAGAGAGACAGAGCATGAGCAGGGGAGGGGCAGAGAGAGGGAGGGAGACACAGAACCAGAAGCAGGCTCCAGGCTCTGAGCTGTCAGCACAGAGCCCGACGCGGGGCTCGAACCCACAGACTGTGAGATCATGACCTGAGCCAAAGTCGGATGCTTAACCGACTGAGCCACCCAGGCGCCCCTTAAATGTTTTTTTTTAATTTTTTTTTTAAGTTTATTTATTTTTGGGACAGAGAGAGACAGAGCATGAACGGGGGAGGGGCAGAGAGAGAGGGAGACACAGAATCGGAAACAGGCTCCAGGCTCTGAGCCGTCAGCCCAGAGCCCGACGCGGGGCTCGAACTCACGGACCGCGAGATCGTGACCTGGCTGAAGTCGGACGCTTAACCGACTGCGCCACCCAGGCGCCCCTCTTTTGATCTTTTAAAAAAACATTTAAGGGGGGGCGCCTGGGTGGCTCAGTCGGTTGAGCGTCCGACTTCGGCTCGGGTCACGATCTCGCGGTCCGTGAGTTCGAGCCCCGCGTCAGGCTCTGGGCTGATGGCTCGGAGCCTGGAGCCTGTTTCCGATTCTGTGTCTTCCTCTCTCTCTGCCCCTCCCCCGTTCATGCTCTGTCTCTCTCTGTCCCAAAAATAAATAAACGTTGAAAAAAAAAATTTTTTTTTTAAAAATAAAAGATCAAAAGAAGTCTACTGTTTCATGACGTGTGAAAATCAGTTGAAACTCAAATTTCAATGTCCAGAAATAGGTGTTTTGGGGGTCACAGCCACCCCTCAGAGATTTGCATGTTGCCTGTGGCTGCTTTCATGGCGCGTGATGGAGTGGAACAGTCGTAAACGAGATGGTGTGCTCCACAGGGACTAACGTATTTACCATCCAGCCTGTAATGGTCTGAATGCTAGTGTTCGCCCAGAATTCCTAGGTTGAGAGCGAATGCTCAATGAGATGGTATGAGGATGTGGGGTCTCTGGGAGGTGATGAGGTCATGAGGGTAGAGCCTTCATGAATGGGGTTTGTGTCCTTATAAAAGAGGCCCCACTGAGCTCCCTCCCACCCTTCTGCCTAGTGAGGTTATATCTAGGAGGCACTGTCTGGGAATGGAGTCCCCACCAAACACTGAATCTGCCATACCTTGATCTTTAACTTCCCAGTCACCGGTAAGAAATAAATGTCTGTTGTGTACAAGCCACATAGTCCGTGGTATTTTGTTATAGCAGCCTGAACAGGTAAGACATAGCACTTTACAGAAAAAATCGCCGGCCCTTGAGGAAAGGGGATGGGCAAACAGGAACTCTGGAAAGGATCAGGCAGAGCCACAGGATCCCATCCCTTCCCACCTTCATCTAGGAGGGAGATCATATCAGGGACTTCTAGGTGCAAAGTGTGCTGTTCAGAGGAGGGGAGAGAGACTAACCAATATACCGTGGAGCATGTCCTCACATCACATACAGATTCACGCTTAGCCTGTGGCTGTTCTATTTTAAACCTGGGTGTTTTTATGTTAACTTTGAAAAGTGTTCCTTTAGGGGCGCCTGGGTGGCGCAGTCAGTTAAGCGTCCGACTTCAGCCAGGTCACGATCTCGCGGTCCGTGAGTTCGAGCCCTGCGTCGGGCTCTGGGCTGACGGCTCAGAGCCTGGAGCCTGTTTCCGATTCTGTGTCTCCCTCTCTCTCTGCCCCTCCCCCGTTCATGCTCTGTCTCTCTCTGTCTTGAAAATAAATAAACGTTGAAAAAAAAATTAAAAAAAAAAAAAAAGAAAAGTGTTCCTTTAAGTGAAAACGGACTCTGCTTTTAGACATTTGGACTTCCCTCCCCAGCCCTAGGTACTGATTGTTGGGGCAGAGTGACCTTTTCCTACAATGCTGGCTCATTATTTTGCTTCTGGAATTGCAAACGCAAGGATCGAATGGCATGGTCTGAATACATCAAGGAGCGGAGGGGATCTCACCAGAGGTGCCCCGAAACAAAGGAAACAAATCACTTCAAAACCACATCATGCAATCTGGACCCGTTACAGGACAGATGGAACTCTGAATTGTTTGATTCTATCAGCAGAACAGAGGAAGGAAATGTTTTAAAATGAGATTATGTTATTTTCCCCAGTTCTTATTATGAAACCTTCCTGCAATGAACTTTAAATACCAGCAGCCCCTTTCATGGGGATGAATGGGATCCAGCCGGCAGGAGGATTGCAGGGAAGTGGTTCCATAATGAAAAACGTGGAGAGGTAGAGGTTGAGATGAATAGTGGATCCCTGTGGGGTCCTTAGGCTCAGTGAAAAATCAGGCTCTAAAACACAGCTGCGCGTCTTAGGAAGGGATGGGTGTCTTTGAAAAAGCTATGTGCCCCATGTAAACATCAATTAAGGGGTCCTTTTCAAAAGACCTCAATTGTAATGAATAAAAAGTCTTCCGCATTCTTTGCCCTCAAGAGGAAAATGATTGACAGCCAGCTATTGTATAAAGAAGAACAAATATCCTGGAAGTTAGGAAAATCTCCCCCAAACAAAATCATGCAATAATTCTTTATGATGCAAGCCTTTCTATATAGAATTTTCCAAAGGAGGTTGTCTGTATCATTCAGCCCCAAACCCTGCTGAATAATAAAAAAAGGTGTTTTGCTTGGTGCTCTCCAGTCCGTGACTGTCCAGGTAGGATTCTGTGGATGAGCCAGGGATTTGTTCACTCGTCTCCTTTGCACCTCTACCTGTTGGGGTTCCAGCAGACCCTCTGAGCACCAGTGCCCACACCGAACAGCTTACGTTGCCCCCGAGAAGCCTGGGAGCACCTGAAATGTAATTATCTTCCTCTCATCCTGCCAGCCTTCACCAACTCTGTGAATGGCACCCACATCCACCATTCATCCAGACAGAATTGAGGTTTCGTCCCCAATTCTTCTATTTTCATTGTCCAGCCCCCACACCATTCTTTACAGAGTTAAAAAGAATGACGTTGTGAAGGATAAGGAAGACCATTTCAGTGCCCTGCTTAACTCCTTCACTGACTTCCAACTGCACTTAGAATAAAATTCAAACTCTGTTCCTTAGCCTACAAAGCCTGCCTCATCTGATCTGGTGATTTCTCGAGCCTTGTCTCCATCACTCCTTCCTCAGTCACAATGTTCCAGCAACATCGGTATTTTTCAGTCTTCTTCCCACCCTGAGTTTCTGTATTTTCTCTTGCCTGTGCCCGAGCACTTCACCCCACACACTTCAGGGACTGCCACCTTGGATACAGAACACACTCCCAATCTCTCTCTTCCTTTTAATTATCGGGGCTTGGGGCTGAGCTGACTGTCACTATTGGAGTTCAACATGGCCCCAAAATAGCACCCTTCCTTTCTGTCCAAGTTCTGAGCCCTTGAGAAATCAGACAAAGAAGCCAGGCAGATGGAGAGTAAAATACCACATTTATGACTGGCAAGATTGGTTTTGGAGAACGTGGCTTATAATATCTGCAAACAAATGTCTTCCGAACACCAACCCAGGGTTCACAGGCTGTGCTGTGTCATCGCAGACCTCCCACGTGGGGGGGTCCTGCCCAGGAATACTTACTGCGCTGTCTGAAGGCAGGCTGGCTGTCTGCGACCAGAAGAGGATATCTGGACTCTGCAAATCCAGTCTGTCTTTCCAAATGTAAGTCATGTCTCTTCCTCTAGGAACAGATATGGCAGAAGGAGACCAGAAGTGTGATGCTGGCCAAGCTCCCTCTACATGGAAGGAAACACCCGGAGTTTAAAAATGTTCCCTACTGTGCCTCCCATCCCCCGAATTCTCCTCCTCTGAAATGCCCTAACTCCCCTTCTGTGGACCAAGGGCCTTCACCTGGCTCCCCCAGTGCCCTCAGCTTCCCTGCTTTCACCTGCCCTTCTACCCTGTGATGATCTATTTCCCCGCCAGCCGTCCCTGCCAGCCCGTGGCCTTCCCTCTAGGGCAGAGACCAGGGAGAATAAAGAACGGAGGGAAGAAACGTGGCTGTGTATGACTTGGATGTGTTTGCCCTGCCATATTCCAGGTGAAGGCAGGATGCATGTTGGGAATGGAATACCAGTTGGGAAGGGACTTTCAACGAGACGGGACCACAGCAGGCTGGCCCGTGCACAGAAGCCCATGTCCAGAGAGCTCTGTCCGCCTCTCTCCCGCCTCAGTGGGCAGGGATAAAAGGAAGGGAAGTTCTGTGCCCCTTGCACAGTCTGCGGGAGACTATTTTCCTTTAACATTCTGAGGACAGAAAAATTATCCGTCAGACACAGGCTGCCCGCGACCCCGAGGTTAAATGGTTCAATCCATGTCGTGGTGGCTTTGGCCTCTTGCTGACAGAACGGACCTCCAGATGTTAAACTGATCTTGTTTTAGAACCGAGGCAGCTGCATTTGAAGCATCTCTTCCGAGGGGATGAAAACAGCCCCCAGAAATGGGGTCTGATACACACGCGGTGCTAATCGCTGAGCTGGCATCTCCGAGAAAGTGGTGAAGTCACCGCTTTTAATCAACAACCTGTTTAGCTCTGCGCTGTCTCACCCTAGCAATTACATTCCTTGTGTAGGGTAGTATTTAAGCCTGGAATACCGCAGAGGACGAGGAAGAATGCACTTACATGTAGGGCAAGCAGCCCACAGGGGAAGTCTAACCTACCAGATTGAGGGCAGCGAGGAGTGGAGGTATTAGAGTATGTAAGTCACAACCTAGATGGAGCACGCACGGCCAGGACAGAACGAGGCGTAGCCCTGCTCTGACCCCCACGCCAGGGGACCCCTGGCACTCATCAGGGACGTGGTGCTATTCATTGCTCCTGAGACAGCCCCAAGACTCCTATGGAGCGAGGTCCACACATACAGACATGCACCGAGATCTATGCATGTAGATTTGTACAACAAATCCTTAAAGAGCCACGCCCCCCCTCCCCATATTCCAATCCAACTTCTAATCATGCGGTGCTCTTGAGTGGCTTCTTCAAAAGGAAGAAGGTGCCTAGGTGGCTCAGTCGGTTGAGCGTCTGACTCTTGATTTTGGCTCAGGTCATATTCCCAGGGTTGTGGGATCGAGCCCCACCATGGGCTCCACACTGAGCGTGGAGGCTGCTGAAGATTCTCTCCCTCTCTCCTTCTCTCAAATAAAATAAAAATTAAAAAAAAAAAAAAAAAAAGGAAGCCTCGGTGTTTCTGTTAACCCTCTCCAACACTACATAACTGTCCAACTGAGGAGGGGACGGATGCCCGGTGGGGCTCACCTGAGCCCGGACCTTCATGGGCACGAGCGCCTCTGAAACAGTATGAAAATGGTGTGTTCATTTCACCTGGAGAGAGACCGCTGGCCATGCCCTTCTCCTGCTTATTCATCAGACATTTCTGAGTCCTACTTTGCCAGGCCACACAACAAAGGTTTTCTGGAGGAACAGATCCCTGAGCTGAGTCTTACAGGATAAATCAGATCAGGTAAACATTAGAGGCATGGGTTTGGGGGCGGCAGGTGGACGGCATTCAGAGGGGACAGCAGAGAAGCCAGAGAAAGAGCGAAACTATGAGTAACGATAGTGTAAATTGTAAGAGGTGGGGAGGCATGGCCAGGCCCCGCTCCAGAGCTCAGCTTGTACCCCAAAGGCAGTGGGAAGTGACAGGGTCACATCTGTATCACATCTAGATGAGTTTGGGGCCAATGAGAAAGACGGATTTGCAGGAATTGGGACAGATGGCATAGACACAGGTTAGAAGATGGTCACTACAGCCCGTGCCACAGGGAAGCCTTGTAAGGTGAGGGGGGTAGGCTGATCCATAAATGTCCCAGGGGCCTAGGGAAATTAAAAGTCGCTTTGGGGGAGAGTGAGGACCCCCCCTGCCCCGCAGGAACAGGAGCCAGGTGGACTGATGGCCTCATCTGTGGGCCTTGAGATGGGCAAAGTGAGAGTGTTACAGACAACAGCTGGCAGACTGCCCTTTCCATTATGTCTATTAATGTTCTTGAAAGACAGATTTGCTACAGGCGTTTCAAAAGAGAAAGGACCCACTTCTGGGTATAGACATAAAACATTGAAAGCAGGGATTATAACGGATAGTTGTTTGTGCCCCCACATTCACTGCAATGCTGTCCACAATAGCCAAGAGGTGGAAACAACCCAAGTGTCTGTCGATGGATGAACGGATAAACAAAGTACGATATACACGCACAAGGGAATATTACGCAGCCTTGAAGAGGAAGGAAATTCCAGGGACACCCGGGTGGCTCACTCGGGTAATCAATACACTTCGGCTCAGGTCATAACCTCATAATCGGTGACTTCAAGCCCCGAGATGGGCTTGGTGCTGACAGCTCGGAGCCTGGAACCTGCTTCAGGTTCTGTGTCTCCCTCTCCCTCTGCCCCTCCTCCACTCACACTCTGTCTCTCAAAAATGAATAAACATTATAAAATAATGTTTAAAAAAGGAAGGAAATTCTGACACGTGCTACAACATGGATGAGCCTTGAGTATGTCGTATGAGGTGAAATATGCCAGTCACAAAAGGTCAAATGCTGTATGATCCCACTTACATGAAGTATCTAGAGTAGCCAAAAGCATGGAGAACAGAAAGTAGAATGAAGACTGCCAGGACCTGGGGGATGGGGAATGGGGAGTTATTCCTTAATGAGTACAGAGTTTCAGTTCAAGAAGCTTCCGGAGAAGGATGGTGGTGATGGTTGTACATTAGTGTGAATGTACTTAAGGCTGCTGAACTATACTGTTAAAAATGGTTAATAGGGTAAGTTTCATGTTTTATATATTTGATCACATTTTTTTTTGAAAAGAGAAAGCGAAAGTGATGTAACATTCATTGAGTACCTAATATATATCAGCACTGCCCTAAGTGCTGTAAAGGCTTCAGTTTATTTAATCCCAAACAAAATCTCCAGGGTTCTGTGCAAGGTGGCCAGCAGCCACACCTGGTCATGTGTCCAGAGGAACCCCCCTGCCCCCCCCATTCTGGACTTCAGGCCTGGCTCTCTCTGGAAGGGAATGAACACAGCATTCTCTAAGCTCCTGTCCCCAAGCAATGATCAAATCAACTGCCCCAACCTGCCAGAGATTCACCAGAGGAGGCCCCCCATCTGGCTGCTGGCTCAGCTTTCCAGGTTCTGCCCCTCCCTGCCTCGCAGCCCAGACGTGGCTGTGTTCATAGAGAAAGGGGTCCCGAGCACCCTGGAATCAGAGCTCCGGGTGACTGGGATCACATGTGCGGCAGGGGTGAGGAAAGATGAACACAGCCTCCTCATGAGCTCAGCAGCCCGCTGTGCACGAACCTCTTGGGCCTCCTGACAGCCTCGGTGAAACCTGAAAGTTCGTGAACATGGAGACTCAGAATTCTTCTTAACCCAGCCCCCTGGGGGCCATGATCAGTCAGAGATAGGGCGCGTGGTGATGGCCATCCCTTGTTCTGTGGCTGGCCTGGCCTTGGCTTTTGCTTCAGCTTCTCCCAAAAAGGCTGCCTGGGCCCCATGCCCCACTGCATACCCAATCCAGGCATTTGAGACACCACACCCAGCCTGCTTCCCAGGGAGGGCACTGAGCAAATACATCTGTACGTCCTAAGAAGGCACAAAACTGCGAGATCAGCTCTGCCCTCATCCCATCTCCACTGCTCCCAGGTGCACATCTCCGCTTCTTCTCTGCCCAGGAACACTCAGCCAGGTGAAACAGAATGGCTTTTATGTGCTGTTCCTTCTAGAATCTCTGCCTCCTGTCACAGAGGCCTGCACGAATCTGCTTCAGGGTCTGGTCTAAGCTTCTTTCTTTGCTGGCGGGATAACATCGACCTCGGCCTCTCGCACTGCCCTGCTCGACAGGAGTGAAACAGAGAGGGCTGGGGGACGGGAACGGTGGATTATTACTTAAAGGGTGCAGAGTTTCAGTTCTGGAAGATTCTGGAGAAGGCCTGGGTTGGGAGACCTGTTCTGTCCCCTGCAGACGCCTCCCCCTTCTTGTTCTTGTGCGTGTGTGTGTGTGCGCACACACACACGACTGGAACCATGAGAAAAAGAATCCACCTCTGAGATTCCAGGCCTACTTGATCATGAAGATAAGCACACCCTTGCTGGCCACCAGCCTCACCCCCGACCTCGGACTGCCTGGCTTCAGGAGGGCTGGGCCGAGAGGTGCGGGGGCGGCCTGCCCGGCTACTTGCACAAGCAGCCTCCAAACCAGATTGGCAGGCCGAGTGTCCTTTGTTCTTTCTGGCACCCGAGGCCCCTGTTAAACCAGGGCTATGGTTACTCCTTCTCGGAGGGGGAGAGGAGATGACTCCATGTCATTTAAAGGAGCCACTGTCTCACACCTTAACATCATAACTAATCCTGTGAGTCACCTCTTCTTCCCCATCAAGTCGTTCAGGACTCTGGCTCCTGCTGCCCTCGGGGCCTGATGGGATCTAGAATCCCGAGAACTCTAGGCTTGGGAAGAACCAGGAGCCACAGGTGAAGACCCCACTCTGTGCACCTGCCTCCGGACAGCGGGCGCTGGTTTTCAAGGCCAAGTTTTAAAGCTGCGTAGGGAAGTAATTTCCACAGCGCTGTGGGCTGGGGCTGGGGACGGTTGTTGTGTCATTCCTTGTGGGCTGGAAACAAAGGGGCAGTTCAACCTGTTCTCGCTGAGCCAGTGGCTTAACAAGCATCTCAGACTGTAATTACCTTTCGCCAGTTGGACCGGTTGAGGAAATGGACGGCTTCCCCCAGAGTTGGGGGCACTGCCAGCCCGGGGTTCTTGGGACTGGCCCTGGGTGTCTTGGTCTGGCTCCTAATGCACTTGATTCATTATGTGAGTCATAGTCCGAATAAAATAAAAGTGGCCGAGGAAAAAGGAAAAAGCCAGAACTACACAGAGAGCACAAGGCAAGAAGCGTTTATGTTAGTGGCCCGACTGTGGAAAACACCAACCCAAACCTCAATTTACGGTACTTCCATTGTCTAGTATACAGCCAATTACACTCATTACAGAATGTGATTATTTCATTTTCCCAACAACAAAAAATGCCTTCAAGTTTCCCTTTGGTCGCTTCTCTAGTGAATTTAAAACACTACTAAATTGTTAGAAATCCGATTGATGTACAAAACTTTTTCAGACCCCTCTATGGTGTAAAGCAAGAAATTCTTGGATTCTGAAGCTAGCTGCCTACGCTTGGAAAACACCAAATGCTTTTGTAATTCTAGATAATAATAAGTACTCACTTGGCATGAAAGAACATGAAGTATAAACACCAGCTCATCAAAGGACTTCAAACGTCTTAAAAATACAATCCAGGAGCCAAACGCGATAACAAACCCAGCTCATAGGACTGGTCTTCAGAGGTTAGGCAGGGTCCGTGGCGCAGGAAATGGAAGCCATGTTCCTGTTCTTCCTCCCCTGGTAACTGGACGGGTTGGAGAGGTGGGGTTGGCTTCCAGACAGTCCCCCGGAACTCACCACGGCTGACTGTTGCATTGATTTTTTTATTTTTATTTTATTATTATTATTTTTAATGTTTCTTTGTTTTTGAGAGAGAGAGAGACAGAGTGCAAGAGACAGAGGGAGACACAGAATCCAAAGCAGACTCCAGGCTCCAAGCTGTCAGCACAGAGCCCTATGTGGGGCTCAAACTCAGGGACTGTAAGATCACGACTTGAGCCAAAGTCGGACACGTAACCGACTGAGCCACTAGGGTGCCCCACATCAATCTTTTTTTAAAATAAATGTTTTATTTATTTACTTTGAGAGAGAGAGAGAGAGAGAGAGAGAGTCCAAGCAGGGGAGGGGCAGAGAGAGAAGGATAGAGAATCCCAAGCAGGCTCCATGCCACCAGTGCAGAGCCCGATGTGGGGCTCAAACCCACAATCCGTGAGACCGTGAACTGAGCCAAAATCAAGAGTCAGACGCTTAACAGACTGAGCCACCCAGGCACCACTGCATCGATCTTATTTGCAAAGCAAGGTTTAGGTTTGGTGTGGGCACAGTGAGGTAGGGTCTTCATGGGTCCCTCCTCCTGGTGACCCTCTTTCTCACATCTGGCCCAAAGCTGGACCTGCCCAGAGTCAAACCGCTAGAAGGTAAAATAAGTCTTTAGCTTCCTCAGCCTGACCACTCAAGTATCTGTAGCTCCCTTCCTTCTCCTGGCCGCCCCAGCCCCGTCTTGTGTTCTCCTGAAACTAAAGCTCTGAGGAAACTCCCATGGCGTTCTTTGAGACACAAGTGGCTGATCTTTGGCAGATGCACCTCCCTGAGCAGCAAAGGTTTTCTTGACAAAACCTGAAGGAAAAGTGTGGTGGTTAATTATATGCGTCAACTTGACTGGGCCACGAGATGCCCAGGTAGCTGGTAAAACCTTATTTCTGGGTCGTCTGGGAGGGTGTTTCTGGAAGAGATTAGCATTGGAATCAATAAACCGAGTAAAGCAAGACCAGCCTCCCCAGTGTAGGTGGGTGTCATCCACTCTGCTGAGGGTCTGAGTGGGACAAAAAGGCAGAGGAAAGGTGAATTTGCTCAAGGCTTGCTTGAGCAAGGATGTCCAGCTTCTTCTATCCCTGGACATCGACACTCCTTAGCCGTGGTTCTCACTTCCTTAGCCTTGGACTGCGACATACAGCCTCAACCCCAGTTCTGGTTCTTGGGCCTCTTGACTTGAACTAAGTCATTCACCATTGGCCCTCCTGGCTCTCAGGCCTTTGGGATTGTTCTAGAAATACATCTCCCACTTTTCTGGGCCTCCAGCTCACAGACAACAGCTTTTGAGGCTTCTTAGCGTCCATAATTGCATGAGCCAACCCCTTAAACAAATCTCCTTGTGTCTATCTATCTATCTATCTATGATCTATCTCCTGTTGAACTGTTTCTCCAGGGAAGACTAATACAAAAAGGAATATGGTCTAACTGGAATTTCGGATGTCAGGAGGAAAGGGAGGTACAGGCAAGTGTGAGGCTTAGGGAGGAACGCAGCAGAGAAGCCCTTAAAGTTCACTGAGGAGGTGTCACCAATGTGAGCCACACACAAGAGCAGGTCAGGTACTGTGGGGTAGACCAGTTGTTCAAGAGAAACCACTGCACAGTGTTGCAGACCTTTCTCTTTAATCACCTTTGATTATTCCCTTAGCCAGGGAACAAGGGTGACCCAACTGCTGCTGGCTGTGTCTGACGTGGCCTCAGTAGAGCTCTCTGATGGGGGATGGGAACTCTGAGTCCCAGAAGACAAGACCTTCCCTACAAAGGGGCTTCACACACAGGACTGAGGGAAGTATCTGGAAACAGAAAATGGCGTTGCCAAGAGTCAAACCGGCCCCAGGAGTGTCCCCTGCTCGTCACCCCAGGAGAAATGCAGGTATTCTGGGCTTGTGCCATTTAAACACACAGGAAGGGGAGCGCCTGGGTGGCTCAGTCGGTTATGCGTCTGACTTCAGCTCAGGTCATGATCTCACAGTTCGTGGGTTCAAGCTCTCCACTTCAGGCTCTGTGCTGACAGCTCAGAGCCTGGAGCCTGCTTCGGATTCTGTGTCTCCCTCTCTCTCTGCCCCTCCCCTGCTCACACTGTCTCTGTCTCTCAAAAATAAATGTAAAAAAAAAAAATTAAACACACACACACACACACACACACACACACAGGAAGGATGGCTCCCTGGTGACCTCATTACCGTCGTTGTCCAGAGAACCAGTCACACCTGCTCACCACCCACAGCCTGCTGATGCTGGGCTCAGATGGCAGGCCCAGGAAGGCTTAATGAGACTCAGTTCCTAGGCAGAAATGCCTCTCTTCGCAGCCACATCAAGGGCTTAGAAATACTTCTACTCAGGTGGAGAAGTAAGCAGGAAAGAGTAAGACTTTGTGTGTTCATCAAAACACGGATGACCCATGACTCCCAGGTATGAACAGCGTTTTTCATACGCTCTTCAGCACTGCCCAACAAAGCTGTTGGCAAAGTTGTGGGCCCCACACGTTAGCGCTGTGGAGCCTGAGCCACATCACAGGGGCAGTCCCACCTTCAGGCGAGGCGGCCAGCCTTTTGTCAGTCGGCGGTCGCCGGATTGTAGTTGTCCTGTCCATGGGGCAGGCTGCATACCATCCTGGGCAAAGGGGCAGCCAGGCAGTGATGGCAGCCCACAGGGCCAGTGAGAGGCGGGGGGAGACCACCCGCGTCTATCCCAGCATGAAACACATAGGGGGTCTGCATTTACTTCTGTTCCTTTGATTGGTTTTTTTTCCAGCCAGGTTTCTTCATCCGTCATTAGTATGTGTGTCTCTGTGTTCCTTTGTTTCCTTTCTTATTTTTGCGTGGTTGCTGTTCCAGCCTTCTGTTTCTCTCACGTAGAGTGAGGTGGAATGCTCCATGTCATTTGTCACTCCTTCTCTGACCGCTTTTACGTCCCCTCTTCTGAGGTGCAATTTGGCATGTAGCTGGGGGGGGGGGGGGGGGAGGGGCGTGGTTTGCAGCCACAGCCACATTTCAGTGCCTGGTGACTCGGCAGGGACGACACAGGAGAGTTTCTGGGGCTTCTGCACAGACTTTGTTCGCAAAGCTGCCTTCTCTTCTGAGATTATGTGAAATGTCCTGCTCCAGGTTTCATCCCACTTCATTAAGAGTGTTTCTAACTACTGTATGGATCCCCCAGGCTCTTTTGGTCATTATTTCCAATTTTGTGGAGCTCTGGAAAAGGACTGACATCCCGAGAGCCTGGAGGTGGGGAAGGGGGTGAGTAAGAGCTTTTCCCTTCATGAGATTTCCCTATCAGTGTTGTCTAGACTCCTTCATTTACTAGAGCGTGTTCCTGAGAACTCCAGAGAACTCCTGATCAGCCTTCCCTTTTATATCCTGTTTTGGGGTTCAGGGGGAGAAGGCAGGGCGGCGGGGAGGTGAAGGTAAAGTTAAGAGCTACTTCAGGTATCGTGCTTCCTTCCCCAGTGTCCACTTTTCAGAGTTTACAAAGTGGAATTGTATTCTCTTCTGTATTTGATTGCCAACGGTGTTTGTGGGTTGTTTTGTTTTGTTTTGTTGGCATGACCACGTTCTCTGATTTCATTAGGCTTTGGGGAGAGAAAGAGTGCTGTGATCTAACTTTTACTTATTCTTCAGAAAATGCAAGTCCACGGAATTAGAAACCAGCGTCCGCCAAGCAGGCTGCGGGCAGCAAAGAAAACAACAGGATACCAGGCCGTGGGGTTGCCATGTCGTTCCGAAACAGTGGCCCAGCATCACCCACACAACACCTCTGCGAGCCTTTAGTCCCGGAGACAACTTCCTCTTGGCCTCACCCAGAGCCAAAGAAACAGAGACCTGCTTTCAACTCAACTGACATCTGAGAAAAAGAAATCCTTTCATTTCTGTTAGAAGCCTCCACCCTCAAAACTAATCTGTCTACTCACACTCAAGTCACAAAGGTGACTTCCCCGGCTGTCACCTCAGCAGGACCTTGCAAAGGTCCCACATCCTCTGATTTCTCTGCCTATTCCTTCGACAGGGGCACAGCAGTCTATCTTTCCCTGCAAAAGCAACTTTTCCCAACGCAGTAACCAGCAATTTTGGCATTTGGGGCTAGGGATATGAAAAGTGTCCTTTGCAAAGTAAAAGTGGGAGGAGAGTGGCCCCCACGCAGGCAAAGCCCCCTCCGTGCACCCCGACATCGGTGGTAGCTGACACAGCCAGAGGGTCACCTTGCCACCCCAGCCAGAGAGCTGCCTTGGGGAGGGATGACGCATGGTAAAGCATTTCCTCGGGAATTACCAGCTTACAACCTGTACAGTCTTTTATTTATTTATTTCTAAGTTTTATTTTATTTATTTTGGGAGAGCAAAACAGAGTGGGAGAGGAGCAGACGGGGAGAGAGAAAGAGAATCCTAAACAGGCTCCTGCTGTCAGTGCAGAGCCCGATGCGGGGCCCGATCCCATAACCATAAGATCGTGACCTGAGCTGAAATCAAGAGTCAGATGCTTAACCAACCGAGCCACCCAGGCACCCCTTGTACAATCTTTTAAAAGCATTATTTCAAACGTCCGTATCCTCTGAAATTCGGTGTCCTGTAGCAAAGCACAGCCTCCCTGTCCTGATTTGGGCTTCACACTGTCTAAGAAGGGTTCTCAATGGACTATGTGGCCTTGGGTCGGTTCCAGCCTCTCCGGGCACCAGGTTTCCCGTCTTGGGGCATGATCACACATCCCCTCAACTTACACTCACGCGGTATGACGTGGGCATGGGCACAGGGAAAACCAAGGAAAACTTTGTCAAACGGAGCAAGAAATCAGGGTGCCCAGAGCCAAGTGCTTTTCTGTAATCTTGGAGCAGGAGAAGGAATATGGCAAGAAGCACAGCCATTAGCTGCCAAACCCACACCCGAGTCTGCCAGGGATGTTAGGGATCCCTCACCTGATCCCCGGCCGCAGACGCTCCTGTAACAACAGGACCGCCTCCACCTGGCAGCACCAGGAGGCACCTGGCTCTGCACGAGTGGTGGGCACGAATGCAGGTGAGAGCAGGGGGTGGGTGTCAGTGTGGGTGAGGGGCAGGGCTCATCACTGTACTCCTCGGCCCTGCCTCTAGCTTAAATAATAGTAAGTTTTATGGGAAGTATCAGATGCTGCGTTGTAATAATGTTTGTTTTGAGAAGTGGTCGCAGACATTGAGACGTGCAGAGTCTCCACTTTCAAAAATTTTTTTTAAAATGTTTACTTTATTTTTGAGAGAGAGAGAGAGAGAGAGAGAGACAGAGCACGAGCCTGACGCGGAGTCTGATACTTAACTGACTGAGCCACCCAGACGCCCCCAGAGTCTCCACTTTCCAAGGCAGCTCCCGGGACAGGCTACCCGGGCAGTTCCAGCCCCGCATGACCAGTCAGTGTGTACGGATGGTCCCATCCCCCCACCCGCAACCTTTCCTGAACCATGAATACTCCGACCCTGTCTAATTCACAAGAAATCCATTCATCTTCATGGGGCCCCTTTCCCCTCCTCACCCCAAGAAGTCCACACCGTCTGAGCAGAGAAAACCCTGAGGTCTAAAGAGTCTTTGCTCCTGGGGCGCCTGGGTGGCTCCGTCGGTTAAGACTAACTCTTGATTTCGGCTCAGGTCATGATCTCGCCCTTGATGATTTCGAGCCCCGCATCGGGCTCTGCACGAACAGTTCTGCACTGTTCGTGCAGAGCCTGCTGGGGATTCTCTCTCCTTCTCTCTCTCTTCCTCTGCCCTCCCCCACTCACGTGCTCTCTCTGTCTCTCAAATTAAATAGATAAACTTTTAAAAAACCTTAAAAAAATAAATTCATTTAATAAAAATAAAAAGGCTTTGCCTCTGGCTGCCGCGCAGCATTACCGCGGGAGGTGGGCCCTACTCCGTGTCCACACCCAGCTGCAATTGTGCGCCACTTGCTTGGGCTCCCGGAGGTGGGGTGAGCCACCTCCCCCCACCAGGGACTCGGTCCAGCCCAGAGGGCCCGAAATGTTATCTCGGGCGAGCTGTTTCCTAGGGCCACCATTACAAGTGACCGCAAACCGGGTGGCTGAAAACAGTAGGAATTTATTCTGTCACAGTTTCGGGGGCGGAAGTGTGCCGGCAAGGTGTTGGGGGAGCTGGTCTTCCCGGGTGCTATGTGGGAGAAGCGTTCAGGCCTCCCTCCCAGCTCGTGCACCCTCAGGGCCCCCCGGGCCCGCAGCTCTGTCATTCCAGTCTGCCCCTCCTTCACACGGTTTCTCCTCTTCTCTGTCTTGGGAGGACATGTGTGGTTGGATTTCGGGCCCACCTGGTCAATCCAGAATGTTCTCATCTTAAGATCCTTAACTTAATTACGTCTGTAGAGATACTTTTTCCAAATAAGGCAACCTTCCCAGGTCTGGCGGACAGATCTTAGGGGAGTGCCATTTAGCCCGGGTACCTTAGCTCCAGCGGCCACAGACGGGGGTGCTGAAACAGCACACATTTATTTCTCACCGTTCTGGGGGCTGGAAGTCCAAGATCAATGCACTGACAGGTGTGGTTTCTTCCGAGACCAAGATCTTCGGTTTGCAGATGGCAGCCTTCTCACCTGGTCTTTCCCCTGTCTGTGCACCCCTGGTGTCTCTGTGTGTGTCCAAATTTCCTCTTCTTAGAAGGACCCCAGTCAGGTTGGATTAGCCACCCCCCGGTTCCTCAAAGGCCTCATTTTAACTTAATCACCTCGTTAAAGATCCCATCTCCCAATTCACTCATATTCCGAGGAACAAGGGGTAAAGTTCCAACATATGACCTTTGGGAAGACACAAATCAGGCCTTAACACCAGGTAAGCATCTTTCAGACCCTACTCCGGCCTCAGCCAGCTCAGGAGGCCAGAGCTATTTGGGTCGGTTTCCTGTCCACTCCAGAGCCTGGAGCTGAGCCCAGGAGTGAGACAGCCTTTCTTTTTTTTTTTTTTTTTAATGTTTATTTACTTTTGAGAAGGACGAAGGGAGAGAGGGAGGGGGAAAGAGAGAGAGAGAGAAAACGAGTAGGGGAGGGGCAGAGAGAGGAGACAACAGCAGAGAATCCAAAGCAGGCTCTGTGCTGTCAGCACAGAGTCCAATATGGCGCTCGAACTCACGAACTGTGAGATCATGACCTGAGCTGAAGTCAGACTGAGCCACCCAGGCACCCTAATAGCTTTTTCTTTCAAATCCTCTGAAACAAAACATCTAATCACTTTTCCTTTTCCTGTACAAACCCAGCTGAGAAATGCTACCTGGTCTTCTCCACAGGGAGCCACCTTTAGGGACTCAAAGATGCCCACATGTGCCCTTCTTCATTGATGTCAACATGCCTCCCTGATGTCAACATGCCTCCCTCCATGATAAGGGGCTGTTATCACTGAGACCTGCTCGGACGGCCTCACAGTGCGCTCAGTCCCAAGGAGCTCCCCAAACCTCCCAAGACATTGTCCTGTCTTATCATCATAGGGCTTAGCATGCGCCAACATCTCCCTTACTCACGTTCTAAATTCACTTCATCAACTCCCTCTTTCCAAATGAGATGGTGAATTGTACTTGATATGGAGAAAGCACTTGATAAATATTTGCTGCAAGATTAAATAAGTGTATTTGTTTGGAGGGCTGCCATAAAAAAAAAAAAATACACACAGACTGAATAGTTTAAACAACAGAAATGTATCTTCTCACAATTCTGGAGGCAAAGGTCCAAGACCAAGATGTTGGCCAGTTGGTTTCTTCTGCAGGTGTGTGTCCTTGGCTTTAGATGCTGACTTCTGGGGCGCCTGTATGGCTCAGTCGGGCAAGCGTCCAACTCTTGGTTTTGTCTCCGGTCATCATCTTACGGCTTTGTGAGTTCAAGCCCCATGTCGGGCTCTGCGCTGGCAGCACGGAGCCTGCTGGGGATTCTCTCTCTCTCCCTTTCTCTCTCTGCCCCTCCCCAACTTATGCTGTATCTATTCTCTCTCAAAATAAATACATAAGCTAAAAAAAAAAAATTTAGATGTGACTTCTCCCGGAGTCTGCACATGGCCTACCCTCTGTGTATCTGTGTCCTACGGCCTCTTCTTATAAGGACACAAGACAGACTGGACTGAGACCCACCCCATTTCATTTATCCTCACTTCAGTCAACCTTAACTTCATGTAACCTTAATTACCTCTGAGAAGAAGCTATCTCTAAATGCAGTCACGTTCTTGAGGTATTGGGAGTTAGGGCTTCAACACATGAATCTTGAGGGGACACAATTCAGCCCATAGCAGTGAGGTAGCTTCTAGGCACAGACTTTGCTGAAGGCAAGAACAAGCACAGGCCTGTCCTGTGGTCAGTGAAACCTGGCTCGAGTACCCGGTCCACCTCAGGGGACGTGGAGTGTGCAACTCCTCACCGGGGCTGCCGCGTGCCAGGCACTGCCCAGTGCTTCACACGGGAATCAGGGTCGGCCTTTCCCTCCCTCTAAGGGACACCAGTCTGGTTGTGTTGGGAGGGTGTGATGACAGAGGGAGAAGCGCTGTCCCCTACCTGGTCCAGAGTTCCCCGCCTGATCATCACTCCTCCAGCAGGGTGTTCCTCCCTGCCCTGGGTGACACATTTACAAAGACGCCCTCTGGTGTCCATCGTTGTCAACAAGTCAGTATAGCTGAAAGTCTATGGAAGATGCTCCCAGGGGCCACTCCTCACGCCACTGTTGACATGGGCTGATTCCTCTTGGTGCAATATGGAGACCTTTTAGGAAGCCTTTGCAGGGGTGGGGCAGGGGTGAGAACCAGGCAGATCACACCTCTCTTTGTGGCCCCATCCATTGTTCCGCTCTGGAAAATCGCCACGTTGTTCAACAAGCTGTGTCTTTTGGGATGCTTTCGCTGGCAAGTGAGAGCAAACCTAACTCAAAGTGGCTTCGACACGAAGGGGAACTTACTGGTTTCCATAAATGAAAAGCCCCAAGGGGGATTAGGCTTTAGACGAGGACTGACCCAGCAGTTCACAAGTCACCAAAAACCCCATCTTTCTATCTCTTGTCCCTGTTTGTTTTCCTGGGATTGGTTTTATCCAAGAGCCCTCTCCTCTTTGGTTATAAGAAGATCACCACCAGCTCCCGGGATAAGTTGCCTCAGCCCCATAGAGTAGGAAGAAAATATCCTTCCCCCAACTGGAATCAAAGTCCTGAGCATCCTTCCGGTATAGACCGACTTTAATCACATGCTCATCTCTGAATCCATCATGTGCCTGGGGTTCAGGTGGGACTACCCTATAATGCTTAGAAAAACAAGGACGCATTCCTGGAGCTGGATGGAGGGTGGTGGCAGAATACCCACCCCACCCAAACCAGGGAAGCTCCGGGGGCTCGAGAAGAGACACACAATGGAAAGGCAGCTCTGAGCAAGAAAGAAACACAGCAACGCAAATGGAAGTTACCTAAAATAACTTGCACCTATTTTGAAATGGTATTACATTATATCATATAAAAATAACAGCTGCTAACCATTTACTGAGTGTCCCGAGCTCACATCACGTATACGTGTACCTACATACATTGCATATGTATCATTGAACATAAAAATAGCAAACATTTATATAGAGCTTGTCCTGAGCCAGGCTGAGCGTTTCACAATTATCCACTCTTCAGACAAAGACACTGAGACAAAGCATTGCTTAAATGCTCCAGTTCACACGGCAGGTCGGTGCAGAAGCTGTTGGCGTAACCCTAGGGTGAGTGGCTCTCAACACTCCCCGAACCCCGGGCCGGGGGTTCTTCAACACTGGTTCCTAGGTCTCCCTCTAGAACAGCAACAACAAACAGAACACCCAGGGGGGAGGTCTGGGCACCAGTATTTGCTCTTTGAGCTTCTTGGGTGATTCTGATGTGCAGCTGGGGTTGTAAACCAGCGTTTTACACAAACACGTCCCTGAAGGACAAGTATTAATTCTCAGAAAGAGTATATTATAAACACACAGTGAGGGAAAGTTGTAGAGGCTGCTTTTAGACAATAGGCTTGAGCAATGAAAACTTGATCAAGGCAAAAGGGCCCAAAGCGACCCCCTGGATGAATACAGACAGGCTCATCGGGCGACTCACCTCAAAATATCCATAGGCCCTAACTAACCAATGGGCTACTGGCAACCAGGCCCAGTTACCAAAAAAGGGAAAACTCCGCCCATCTCCATACCTCCTGAGCTCCCCTCTTTAAATACAGCCCCCACCCACCACTTTGTTACAGACAGCCTCCCCACTGCTGTCCTGCCCACTGCTCCCTTGCTCCCTTGTAGTCAATAAGCTCCTATCTCCTCTGTTCTGCCTCAGGTGAATTCTTCCACCCCCTGAGCCACCTGCCCCCCCCCACCGGATTGTGTCCCCCCACATTTGAGGGCCTCCCATCTGATTGGAGAGACACCATAAAAGTGACATTTCTCTGTTACCCTCACAATTGGCAACATTGCCTCTTTCACAATGGAGTGAGACTTCCCGTGTTATCTTCCAGAGGTGAAAAATTCCCCTCCTCCCCTCCCCATTTCAGTCAGGCTCCTTGTAGCCTGCTAAAAATAAAGAACAGGACTCATGGCTCCTGGATTAATTGTAGCAAGATTGGAATATTCTGCAAACACCTTAAAAATACACTTGTTTGTAAGGGTCAGATTAACTTGTGGGTCAATGACCATCTTCCACCCAGGCCTCTGTCCATAACGAGAGTTGTGGGGAGGTAGTTTTGTTTTTCTTAAAACAACTCTACACGGTAGGTGTTATCATCCCAATTTGCCATGGGAGAGGAAGCTTGGAGAGGGAAATTTACCAGGGCCATATTGCTAGGAAGCCCTGGGAACAGAGGTGCTAACTCAGACCTTGGATTTCCTGAGCTTGCTATCTGCTCACTACCTCGCCCTAGACACTGGGCAGCAGATGACAGGGGAATGAGTTGCCAGGAGCCAAAGCTGAGCAGGATAAATGCTCCCAGTGGCCAGAAGCAGGATGAACCGTATGGCTCAATCCACATTAAACAGAAAACCACCGGCCCAAAATGGTGCCACTTAGGTTGAGTCCCCAAAACGGGGCTTGATATCTCATCTAGTTGCAATTTCAACCTCCCCCAGAAATGTAGTCTTAACCGGTCAGTCAGGAATTTGCCGATCAGCACCAGTGAAGTCATCTGCCACATGAGCCTTCTCCCGGCCACCCCACCCCCAGGAAGATGAGATTATCTGCAGGATAAGACCCCCAGCTCCGCCCACCGAGGGAAAGCAACCGGTCTGGAACAATCCTGCCTTTCCTTTTTGCCCCACCCTCCCTCCTATAAAAACCTTCCACTTCTGTACAATTCTTCTGAGCTCCCCTCTACTTGCTAGATGGATGCTTCCTGTTTCAGGAATCGCTTAATAAAGCCAATTCGATCTTCAAATACGCTTGGTTGGATTTTGTTTTGTAGTATCTCTCACGTCCTAGAACTCTTTCTGTGTAGACAAGTGTAAGCCCTGTCCCAGGGGTAACAGAGAGCCAAGCGGGGGATACAGGTGTCCTTACAAGAAGAGGAAATTTGAACACACAAAGAGACACAGGGCGCACACGCCCAGAGAGAAAGGATGTGAGGGCACACAGAGAAGCCTGCGTCTGCGAGCTCAGGAGAAACCAAACACGCTGACACCTTGATCTCGGATGTCCAGCCCCCAGAACTCTGAGGAAATGTGCCTTGTTTCAGACCCACAGTCTGTGGCATCTTGTTATGGCCGCCTGAGCTGACCAAGACAGGGAACGAGCTGGCGACATCGGATCCTGTTTCTTCAGACACGGCGGTGTGATGCTTGGGCAGGCCCACCAGCTTTCAAGGCCCAGGCTGGGTGGGTTCGTCTGCAGGAAAAGGAAATCTCAGGTGCTACTTCTTGAGAATAGTTTTCTGCTGCCGTTGGCCAACAGGGAACAAAAGACAAGGGTCCTCTTCCCAAGATTGACTCCTTTCATTTCGACCGCAGACGTAGGCCCGTGCTCCAGAGTGCACAGAGTGTTGTGTTAATGCCACCCCTCCCTCCCCCCACCACCCCAGGGCACCAGCTGTGGCCAGCTATGGGGTCTTGCAGGCACAGGGTGCCCAGGGCCTCAGGTGACTGCACACAGGTTGAACGCCGTAGACAAGGCCAAGGACTACCTTGAACCAGGGGCCCCCACCACCATTTTTATTCCCCTTTCATTTCTTGAGTAACTGCCCTTTCTTCGCAGTTCCAAGAGCTTGTATCGCCCAAGGTGAGACAGCTCTTTTCTTTTTGTTCCTCTTGGTCACTGGAAGAATAAGGCCCTCACCTCTTACAGCTTCCTGTTTCGACTATTCTCTCGTCCACACGTGACTCATCCCTCCACTTTCCCTCCGTGCTATTGGTAAATGACCCCCTGCCCAGCATTCCTGGTTTAGGTTTCCAACTTCAATTTGAAATTCTTTTGTTCCTTAGAGAACCCTACTCTCTCCTCCTAGACCACAGAAGTTCTAGAAAGCTCTCAAGGAAAGTTTCTGGTCACCAATTCCAATGTGTGTATGGGAAGGAGTTTCCTCACACCAAGCAATTCTCGGACACCAAACCAGGTGTCCTACAATTCAGCTCAATTCTGACACCATCTACCCAGAGATAGGACCAGATCCCACAGGTTGAGGGCTCAGTCTTACAAGACTGCTCCCCACATGTATGCAAACACTTTAGATGTCATCACAAGTCCTTGTCACCTGTGCTTCTGACAAGCCGGCTCTACATTGGGGGTTCCAATGTCACCCTCCTTGGATTTGCTTCATTTGCTAGAGCAGCTCACACAACTCAGGGAAACATTTCACTTGCTAGATCACCAGTTTATAAAGAGATAGAGCAGAGTGGCGCAGAAGGAGCGTGCTGGGCCCATAAAGGGATAGGACTCGGGAACAGCCAGATAGGAGAGATGCGTAAGACAGGGCGTGGGGAAAGGGCATGGAGCTTCCACACTTTCTGAGCGTGCCACTTTCCCCGAACCCTCACCTGTGCACCGACCCAGAAGCAATCCGAACCCTGTCTTTTGGGTTTTTAATGGAGGCTTTATTACCTAAGCGTGATTGGCAATGGAGTCAACTTCCAGCCCCTCTCCCCTCCTTGGAGGTCAGGGGGGTAGGATTAGAAGTTCCCACTTTCTTATCACAAATTAGTTCCCAGGGAAACTGCCCCCACGCTTAGGTGTGGGCCAAAAGGTTTTATTAACATAACAAAAGACACCTTTGTCACTCTCAACTCTTGGGAAATTGCAAGGCTTTCAGAAGCTCTGTGCCAGAAATGACGAGGAAGACCAAAAATATATTTGTTACTATACCATCAAGTAGGTAATTGTACTAGTCAAGGTTTCCCAAAGAAACAGAACCAAGAGGACATGCAGTTGGTCCTTGAACAACAAGGGGTTGAACTGTACAGGTCCATGTATGTGAGGATTTTTTTTAAGCTATTTATTTATTCTGAGAGAGAGAACTCGCACAAGCCGGAGAGTGGGGAAGGAGTAGAGAAAGAGGGAGAGAGAGGATTCCAAGCAGCTGCACTGTCAGCGTGGACCCAATACGAGGCCTGAACCCATGAACCATGAGAATCACAAGCTGAGCCGAAACCAAGAGCCGGATGCTAAACTGACTGAGCCTCCCAGGCACCCTCGATTTTTTTTATAGCACAGCACCATACATGTATTTTTCTTATGATTTTCTTTTTTATTAAAAAATATTTTTAATGTTTATTTTTGACAGAGGGAGACACAGCGTGACCGGGGGAGGGGCAGATAGAGAGGGAGACATAGAATCTGAAGCAGGCTCCAGGCTCTGAGCTGTCAGCACAGAGCTTGACCTGGGGCTTGAACTCACAGACTGCTGGATCATGACCTGAGCGGAAACCGAGAGTCAGACGCTTAACCAGTTGAGCCCCCCAGATGCCCCTGGTGCCTCTGTTCTTAAGCTCCCAGGTAAGCAGTAGGTACACTGAAGTTTAAGACTTTTTAGCCCTTATAGGTTGAGTTGCATCTCCTTAAAATTCATATGTTGGGGTCCTAACTCCCAGGAGCTCCGGATGGGCTCTAATTTGGAGATGGGATCTTGAAAGAGGTAATCAAGTTAAAATGAGGTCATTAGAGTGGGCCCTAATCCAATACTTCTTGTGTCCTTTTAAGAAGGGGAGATTTGGACACAAAGATGTGCCCCGAGGAAAGAGCCCGTGAGGACGCAGGGAGAAAGCAGCCCTCTACAAACCAAGGGGAGAGGCCTGGAGCAGACTCTTCCCTCACAGCCTCAGAGCGAGCCGACCCTCCCCATGCCTTGATCACAGGCTCGCCGCCTCCAGAACCGGGTGACCATCAATGTCTGTCGTTGAAGCCACTGGGTTTGTGGTACTTCGTTAGGGCAGCACTAACAACAACAACGAAATAATGATACGCTGGTTTCACGGAGAGAGGGACCTTTACAACAGTATCGTACATCCGCAGTGGGGTGGGGGTGGGGGCACCTAGAATGTTCCGAGCCACAACCCGAAGACCGGCTTAGCACTCCATTTCCTTCAAGCAGGGAGGAGCTTCTCACACGAAGAGAAGTAACCTGAGAGCAGCAGGAAAACCAGTGTTTGTTTTCTGGGGCAGGTGGGGAGACGTGGAACAGAAGGATCTGGATCAAGGAGCCAAAAAAAAAAAAAAAAAAAAAAAACGTGGGCAGGAGAGAGTAAGGTTACAAGTTGAAAAAGTGAGAAGTAGGGATCCTGAGAGAAAATAGTTTTCATTTGTTACTTGTTCTTAATTTCTAGGCCGATGCTGTGCGGGGCGGGGTGGGGGGGTCTTCTCTTCTCCACCTGCAGGAGCTTAAAAATAGGACTCCGTTGGCGTCCCGAGCAAGCATGTTACTTTATAAAATGCATGCTCCTCTGAAAGTCTCCTGGGTGGCAGTGAGCATCCACTGGGTTCTTCAGGGTCCTAGCTGCCATCTGGCTTCCCCAGTGTCCCTCAGAGCCCCTTGTCCCCAACTGAGTTTAGTCTTCATGCTCCTCTGGAAATCCCGTCTCTGAAAGAAGAGAGCACATAGGATCTTAGGAACTATGTTGTCTGCTCCTAACTTTATTTGTTTTTTTAATTGTTAATGTTTATTTATTTTTGGGAGAGAGAGACAGAGACAGAGACAGAGCATGAATGGGGGAGGGGCAGAGAAAGAGAGAGAGAGAGAGAGAGTCTAAAGCACAGATCTTGATGTGGGGCTAGAACTCACAGACCCCGAGATCATGACCTGAGCTGAACTCAGAAGCTCAACCGACTGAGCTATCCAGGTGCCCTGCCCCTAACTTTATTGATAAGAAATACGAGGCTCAAAGAAATTAGGGACATTGACTCTGGGACAATTAACAGCAACCACAGCCTGAGTCTCCCGGATCCCAGCCAGGGGTCTGTCTACACCAGAAAAGCTGAATTCTAATCCCACAATACACTGCAGGGTGGGAAGGGGTGTGGAGGAGTGCTCCCTGAAAACAAATCTTTGTTTTCAAAACCTTGTAGAGACACCCAGCCCTTTCCCACTTAGGACCTTTCCATAAACCATCTTCCTGCGTAAAATGCTCCTTGCCCACACCCCTTCCACCTGGTACATACCGTTCTCTTCTTCAGATCTTAACTTGAACATCATTTCCCCAGATGAGCCATTCCTCATTCCCCAGACTCTATTAGGTCCTAATGACAAATGCTCCCTCACCCCCCTGCTTTTCCCCCTCGGTACGCTTATTAGTATAATTGCATCCTTAGCCGGTAGTTGGTTATTTCCTGCTTGCTGGCTGCTACCATATAAACTTCACGAGGACACGTCTTCCTCATCCCTACCTTCCCTGCACCTCCATACAATCCCACATACACAGTGGGCAGTCTACAGACAGGTGCTGATGTGATGACTGAATTAGCAATAAGGGCTCTGGGAAATTCTGCAATAAAGTAGCTGATACAAACTTGCTTTCATTCAGCATTTCCCTGTTGGACCATGGAAACTTCTCTTGAGAAAGGAATCTGAGGAATTAGACTTACCCATCTGACGGGGGCACACTTGGGGAAATAATATGCTGTTACACACAAACCGCCCCAAATAACAAGGTTCTGATGCTCCCTGCACCCCTGTTCCAGAGAGAATGGAACATGGCTTCTTTATTAGAGATGGAAGCAAGTTTGAACCACAGTCCCCACTGCCATCAGAGAAAATAAGTGGATGGCCACCATGCCCAAATTTCATTCTCAGGTCATATGGATCTTCAGCATCTAGGACTTTTCAAAGTCAGAAGTGCCATCATTTGGTTCCTCCAGTAGTAAAGAAAGAGGTGTTAAATGCCTTTTGAGCTATAGCTCTTCCAAAGAAGTTGGAATTCTTTCAGAAGCAAGTGAAATTAGCATCAACTGTGAGTTCTCGGCCAGAGCAGGGCCTGACTCTCAACCAACATGGAGGAGAAAGGCAGATATTCCAAGTGTGATGGTTAATCTTATACGTCAACTTGACGGGGCCAAGGGATACCCAAATGGCTGATTAAACATTAGTTCTAGGTATGTCTGTGAGGGCGTTTCTGGAAGAGGTTGGCATTTGGATTGGTAGACTGAGTAAAGAAGATGTGTCCTCACAGTGTGGATGGGCCTCACCCAATCTATGGAGAGACTCAACAGAACAAAAAGGCCGAAGAAAGGCAAATTCACACTCAGCCTGATTGTCTGAGCTTGCATATCGGTCTTCTCCTGCTCTTGGACATTGGCATTCCTGGTTCTCTAAATCTACAGACTTGAACGGGAATTAAACCACTGGCTTCCCTGGGGCCTCCAGCTTGCAGATAGCAGAACATTGGACTTTCTCAGCTTCCATAATTGTGTGAGCCAATTCTTCATAATAAGCCTCTTATAGACGGATGGATGGATGGATGGATGGGTAGGTAGATAGATAGATAGATAGATAGATGATAGATCCTATTGGTTCTGTTTCTCTGGAGAACCTTGACTAATACACCAAGTGATAACTATTGCATGAGGAATCCAAGTGCCCATTAAGGGGTACCAGCCCCTCTTGCCTGGGAACTAGGTCTGGAACAAAACAGAGGGAGCAGGGCTCAGTGGTGGGGCCAGCCCACAACAACGTGAAACCAGGAGGAACAAGGGCAGAGCCCAGGGGGAGGGAGAAGAGCCAGAACTAATGACTGTCTCCTGGGAATCTCCCGGGAGATCAGAGCTGGCTGGAGGGCCATGGGTGCACAAGGCAACACCAAGCGCTCTTGGCCCTTGGTGGCTTACATCTTGATCCAGGAGACAATGACTTCATGTATGGCAGCAGCAGCTGGAGAAGGAGCAGAGGATGAAGGAAACCAAAGGACTACAAGATACACAAGAGGAAGCTCATTGAGGAGAGCCATCTAAGCCAGAGTGATGAGTAGGTCAAGGGGAACCCAAAGCTCAGAGGGAGGGACATGGAGAAAGACGTTTGGCTCCTTAAAGATGTCATCAGCGACCTTTGGAAAGAGAAGCTTTGCTGCTGAGCGGAGACAGGAGGAACACTGGAGGCAATGTGAAGGCAGGACAGAGCAGACACGAGCGTGGCTGCTATCAGCCATTCCGTCTGCAAGGAAAAGCTCACAGGACAAGGAAGTGTGGAAGCCAGAGAGGCAGAGGTTCAGGCTTAGTTTGTTTCAATGTAGGGAGAAGTTCATTGTTGTCCACCCAAATGACCGTGAACCAATCAGGTTTTTTTGTGGGTCCTGCTATCCTAACGAAATGGGATGGGGAGGGGGGCCTAAAAAATAACGTTAAGGTTTATTAATAATAATATTTACATAATATTTTATTGTTTCATAATATTTTAAATCTGAGGTTGCCTTATGGTGTTCTTTCTATAAAGGGGGAAATAGGGGCGACTGGGTGGCTCAGTCGGTTAAGCATCCCACGTCAGCTTAGGTCATGATCTCGGGGTTCGTGGGTTCGAGCCCCATGTCGGGCTCTGTGCTGACAGCTCAGAGCCTGGGGCCTGGTTCAGATTCTGTGTCTCCCTCTCTCTCTCTGCCCCTCCCCCACTCATGCTCTGTCTCTCTCTCTCTCTCTCTCTCTCTCTCTCAAAAAATAAAGAAACATTAAAAAATTATAAAGGGGGAAATAATTCCTAGGATTTAATAATGCAGATAACCTTACAGCCCACGTGAGAGTTCCATATTCCGTTCATGCAAAAACCTTTCCTGTCCCAATATTTACCAGGAACTATTCTAGGCACCTGGGATACAGCACAAAAATAGGTGCCCCCGTGAAGCTCATGTTCTAGTGGTTGCTGTGACTAACTAGTAGTTAGTCTAGTGGTTAGCTGTTCTGAGAAGAAACAGCTGTCGTGTGACCCAGAAGGTGATTCAAGGTGGGTTTGTTCACTAGAGGACCAGCTGCAAAGGTCTGGGTGAGGGTCCAGAGAAGAGCCACCGTGGGGACCAAAAGGCAGAGGAGAGAGACTGCGGCCCCCCTTTCCGGGAGGAGATAATCAGAAGAGCATTGATCTCCGGCTGAGGGACCAGCCTCGCCCCGGTGACCCAGCAGAGGCCCCCTGACCTCACCCTCCTTGCCCTCACCTGGAAGCCAAGGGCAGGAGAGCGCATGGATCCGTCCCTACAGGCCAGCATCCTATGCAGACAGCAGGGTGGAGAAGGCAGAGAGTGATCCGGCGGGGCAGACAGAAGGCAGGTGGCGCGGGGCTATTTCAGTCCATCTACCCGCAGCTTGAATTCTGGGGCCTCTGCAAGTTTAGGAAGTAGGAGGAGGGGAGGAGGCTCGCTATGTATGGAAGGGAGTAAGGGACTAGGCAGGGCATTCCCACAAAATAGCTCTTTTCTGTCCTGTACGAACTCCATCACACAGAAAGCCTCCTACCCTCATGGAGGACCTCTCTCCTGACCCACTCTCATGGAAAGAACATGGGGCTAGATGTCATGGCATCTGGGTCCTGCCTCTTGGAGCTTCTGAGCTGTATTCCTCTGCTAAGGCTGACATAACAGATCCCCGCACGCTGGGGGGCTCAAAGCAACAGAAATTTACTTCTCACAGTCATGGAGACCAGAAGTCTGAAATCAAGCTATGAGCAGGTCCACATCCCTCCAAAGGCTCCAGGGAGGGGTCTTCCTTGCCTGTTCCAGCGACAGGTGGCTCACAGCGTCGTGTGGCTTTGGCAGCTTGCCTCTCCGTTCACGTGGCCTTCCTCCCCGTGCTTCTCAGTATCTCAAATCTCCCTGTCCTTTGTCTTCTGGGGACATCCGTGGTTAGTTGTAGAGCTCACTCGAAAGACAGAATGATCTCGTCTCGAGACCCATAACTGGATCACATCTGCAAGGACCTTATTTCCAAATAAGGTCACAGGTACCAGGAGATAGAACTTGGTCGTATCTTTTGGGGGACACGATTCAACCCACTAGCTGCGTGGCCCTGAGAAATAGCTTAATCCTTCCGAGCCTCAATTTTCTCATATGCCAAACATAGAACCCCAACCAGAGGTTTACAAAAGATTAGGGTCACATGCTACGATGTGGATGAAACTGGAGGGCGTGGTACTAAGTGAAATAAAAGGCAAGTCACAAAAGGACAAATCCTGCATGATTCCACTTATACGCAGTCCCTAGGGGAGTCAGATTCACAGAAGTAGGATGGTGTTGCCCGGGGCTGGTGGAGGAGGTAAGGAGACTTACTGTTTAATGGGAATGAGTTTCAGTTTTGCAAGATGAAAAGGTTCTGGAGATCCATTTCACAACAACGTGAGGATACCTAACGCCCCTGAATTGTACACTTAAAAATAACGCAGATGGGGGGCGCCTGGGTGGTGCAGTCGGTTAAGCGTCCGACTTCAGCCAGGTCACGATCTCGCGGTCCGGGAGTTCGAGCCCCGCGTCAGGCTCTGGGCTGATGGCTCGGAGCCTGGAGCCTGTTTCCGATTCTGTGTCTCCCTCTCTCTCTGCCCCTCCCCCGTTCATGCTCTGTCTCTCTCTGTCGCAAAAATAAATGTTGAAAAAAAAAATTAAAAAAAAAAAAAATAACGCAGATGGTACATTTTATGCTACGTGTCTTTTAACGCCATTAAAAAAATGCACAAAGAAAACAGGAAGATGAGGTGAGTGAACCAAAAGCTCTTTGTAAACAGTAAAGCACTAGATACATGGAAGGTTTTATGAGGCATATCCCCGGTCATAGAACACCGCCTAGTATATAGTAGGTGCTCAGTAGATATTCACTGAGTGGATGATCTTTGCAATCACTTACTGCTCACAGTGGGAAAGAAAAGGACCTCAAGGAGGGGGATAGAAGCAGCAGAATCTCACTCTGGTGAACAGATAGAGGCTTTTCAGGAACGGAAGAGATGTTCACCGTGAGATGAGTTCCGGAAGCATGGCCCACTCCTAACAGAGACCCTTGGAGGTCTGCAGTCAATACCCTCCCCTTTTCTGCAGGGACGAGGGGTAGTAAGTAGGAGGGATCCTGAGACCCCAAGGAAGAAAGGCAAGGGCTGGGTGGGAGGGGCTGCCGTGCAAGCACGCACCTGTTCTGGATCACCAGGCTGCATTCTGCACCATGACTGGAGGGACCCTCGAGAACACCTTCGGGACATCTCTGAACATATAAAAACTAGAATCCAGAGTGCACTTTTTAAAAAATGTTGATTTATTTAATTTGAGAGAGAGAGAGAGAGCATAAACAGGTGAGGGGAAGAGAGAGGAGGAGGAGAGAGAGAGAGAGAGAGAGAGAGAGAGAGAGAGAGAATCCCAAGCAGGCTCCACGCTGTCAGCACAGAGCCCTACGTGGGCTCGATCCCACAATCCCACAAACTGACGTCATGACCTGAGCCCAAATCAAGAGTCAGAGGCTAAACCAAAAGAGCTACCCCCGAGCCCCTGAGTGCGCTGTCTTCTCGCATCCGGCAGCCAATGGAACCACAGATGCCTGTATAGCCGGAGCAGAATAACCAGCACGCTAAGCTTTCCTCTGGACGCCCATTGGTGGTCTGTCGATTTCTTGTGCACTTGGTATTGCTCTAAGGATATACAGGACACAGTCAGGCCTGGGTATTTTTTTCAGTTCACCTCGAGGCATCTCTGGCCTCAAATCACTATAAACAGCTTATATTTTCTCTCCTGGTTAAAAGGCCCCTGAACAATCACAAAACCCTTGCTATATGTGTCCACTTTGAGAATTATCTGCTGTTTCAGGTGTCCCAAGGCGCCCAGCTGCCCTCAGAGACGTTGATTGCTGTGAAGGTGTCTGTGGGCCCAGAACACGAAGTCTGGTAAAGAGCTGGTGCAGGAGCAGGCGTGGAATCTGCATGAAGCCTGAACCAGCATTGAGTTTGTTCCAACTGTTACCCCTCCGGGTGTGCAAACACTAGTGGAGGAAAGCACGGCAGACATGGTGATCCAGATGAAAGGCTGCCCACGCATTCACACACACTAGCAAACACACACACGCCCATGACAGATGGGCAGGGTGTTCTCAAAGGGGGTCGGCGTGGACTAAGGCTTGGGCACCTCCTACCTGCCCTCACCCTTCCAGACCTTCTGTACCCTCAACTGGAACTTGTTAAAAAAAAATGTTTACTTATTTTGAGATAGAGGGTGTGGGTGGGGGAGGGGCAGAGAGAGGGAGAGAGAATCCCAAGTAGGCTCCGTGCCATCAGCACAGAGCCTGATGTGGGGCTTGAACCCACAAACCGTGAGATCATGACCTGAGCCGAAACCAAGAGTTGGACACTTAACCGAATGAGCCACCTAGGTGCCCCAACTGGAACGCTTTTTTATTCCTTCCCCCCCCCACACCCCAGTAAGTTCTACACCCGATGTGGGCTTGAACTCACAACCCCCAGGTCAAGAGTTGCATGCTCTATCAGCTGAGCCAGCCAGGCACCCCTCCCTCATCTGGAACTTTTGTGAGAGTCACAGAATGGAGACATCTGTGTCTCCAATGGTACATCTATCACTGGAGGTGGTGGAGAAACAATTTATGATCACCTTTGAAAGACTTTCAGCTCTTGTTTGGAAAACATTCCCGTTGAGGTTTAAGTGGGAGCAACTTGGGAGAGGGAGTTTGAGAAGCAAAGAGACAGGAGTGTTGCCACAACTGTGGCCTGTGTCCCAGCATCCGACCGGTATGCACTGATGCTTTCCTCTGACGTTACAACGTGACAGCCTTCTCGGGTATCCCGGGGGGCGGCCCGTGTGCAACACGCAGCCGCAGGCCCCGAGGGGCAATGTCAGCCAAGCAGAAACCTGGGCTCTGTCCCTCGTCTCCCCGGCACATTTGCCTTAGATTTCATTGCCGACCACAGAGGTGATTACTTTGCACCACAGACGGGCCCCGGACCGAGAAGCACGGCCGAGGATGGGTGGAGTGGAAGCTGCATTTGGTCCCAAGGAAAGAACGGTGCTTTCATAGACGGAGCTGGCATGGCGGGATGTGAGAGAAGGAAGGCCCAGCTGGCGGGCCGGGGAACAAGGAGGGAATGTCTGTGCTCCGGGCACCACCCACCAGAAGCCTGAAGCGCTGCCTTTGTGTTGCGCCTCCCCCCGGGGGCCCCGAACTCCAGTCAGAGCGGGACTGACCTCGTGCCAGATGGCATAGGAGCCAAAAGGAAAAGACCGTCCAGGACCTTGACCCAACCAACCTCACAACGGAAACGCCCTCTTTTCGCTCTGACACAAAGATGAATCAAGTCCTCTGCCTGACGCAGTGTGTCCAATCTCACAGAGAGAAAGGAGGCCGGAAAGAATGGACAAGAAGGGAAAATACACGAAGAGTCACTTTTTTTTCTCCAGCTGGCGTAGAAAGAGGGTGTTTGGAAGCAATAAACGATGAGTGGAGAGGGAGGCAATGCTAATGGGTGACCGCTGGCACATGAGCCAGGGAAGGACCCGCTGAGACCAAGGTGGGTCTCACTACAGAGGACACTGCAGAGGTCCCATGAGGGTGGAGAAGCCAGGTGGAGGGGTGAAGGGTCAGGTCCAGACCAGCCTGGGCAGCTGAGCTGACCCGAGCTGACCCGGGGGCCCAGCAGGGGCCTGGGGGATGAGGCCACCAGCTCAGAACAAACAGCAGGATCCAGGATGGGGCTGGGCTTCTCTCTCAGCAGTGTGCCCGTGACCCATCCCACAAAAACCAGGAAAGCGCCTCTGGAGGGGGGAGAGGGAGGGGAGCAGCCTGTATCAGACACTGGAATTCACCCACCGGGCAGATTTTCCTGTTTAGGGAAAGCCACCCCAGGCCCCTGGAGTGCGCACTGCCGATATGTGACTCCTTGCTCTCGCGAGGCTGCACAGTCACCTGAACGGGATGCTGTCCACTGAGAAGCTGACTCTTCGGTTCGGTGGCAAAAAATGTGTGTACAGAGTCATCTACGTTGTGGCAAACGGCGGGAGTTCCTTCTTTTACGGCTGAACAATATGCTAAGTGAAATAAGCCAGACACAGAAGGACGAATACTGCACCACGCCGCTTGTAGGAGGAATCTAAAATAGTCCAACGCAGAAGCAGAAGTGGAACGGAGGTTGCCAGGGGCTGGCGGGGGAGGGGATGAAAACGTAAGGCTCAAAGGTAGAAAGCTTCAGGAAGCTTCACATGCAGGAGGGACAAGTCCTGGAGAGCCATGATCCAGCAGAGTACTGACAGCTGATGACATTGTATTGGGTACTTAAAATTTTGCTATGAGGGTAGAGATCTTATGTTAAGTGTTTTTATCACCAAAAAAAAAAAAAGAAAGAAAGAAAATAGAGGGTGGGAGAGAATTTTGGAGATAGGGCCATGTTTACAGCATTGATTGTGGTGACAGTTTCACGGGTATACACTTATCTCCAAACTCAGCACGTTCTAGGCATTAAAAACGTTTACGTGTGGGGGCACCTGGGTGCCTCAGTCCGTGAAGTGTCTTGACTCTTGGTTTCGGCTCAAGTCATGATCTCACAGTTCGTGGGTTCAAGCCCCGCGTCGAGCTCTGTGCTGACAGTGTGGAGCCTGCTTAGGATTCTTTCTCTCTCCCTCTCTCTCTGCCTCCCCTTCTCTCTTTCCTCTTTCTCTCTCTCTCTCTCAAAGTAAATAAATAAACATCTAAAAACAATGTTTACATTTGTGTGTACAACTTTTTGTATGTGAACCGTACCTCAATAAAGTGACTTTTCAAGAAATATGTATACACTTCACGGAAAGGCTTCAAGACCCTGAGACACCGCACGTCTTTGAGAGAAATGTTCCTTTTCTCTGCCTGGATTTAGAGGATGCTTTGCAGGAACTGTTGCTTATTCTTTTGGTTTGAACGTGGGGTGTCCTGTTGTTACCATGTTCTGTGAGTTGTTTCTTCTTAGATGTCCCCCTCCTGTCTGAGAAGAGGCTGTGAAAGCCACCAGGTTGTCCAAGATTAAAGGATCTGGAAGGGCCTGGTTTGGACCACTGAGTCCCGGTGGAGATCGCTGGGCAAGACCACGCCCCCATGAGGGAGGGGTGGGCGTTCCCATCATCCATCTCCCTGGAAGGGGTCCGTCCTGGAGTGAGGAAACAAGGAGCAAGGAGAGGGCTGGGGTTACAGCTTCCTTCTGTTGGTCCCCTCAAGGCTGAAGTTGGGCTCGGCCTGCAAGCTGGGATTGCTTCAAGTGTAAGTGGGTTCCCGCCTCATGGAACCTCACAGGCAAGGAGTCAACACGGTATAGGCCTGCGGGCTGTGGGCGAAGTTCATTTCTTCAGGGGATACGTATTCGGCACCTACCCTGGGCCCGTCACCACCGTGGTATTATTCTGTTTTGTATCCTCCTGAAAATAGAGTCTGGCCAAATTTACAACCTGACCTGAGCTGTCACTTTGGGGGAGGGGAGCAAGGGAAGAGACTGTGCCCACCTTGGGTGAAGGTGCCAGAACTAGGGGAGGTACCCCCACAGAAAGGGGAGGGAGCCACAGAAAGGGGAAGGACGGTGGCTAAGATCCCTCCTCAGGGTGCTGGCGAGGCCAGGGGTGGGGGGTGGGGAGTGGGGCGGGGGGGAAGCAACAGCCAGCCCACTGGCCCCCATGGGAAAGCCCCGGAAATGCTCAGGAGGAGACCCTAGCAAAGAAGCTGTTCTAGGAAAGCAAGATGAAAACGCGCCCATATTGCAGGGTAGGTATGAGCATATATATATGTAGGAGACCTCGCCCAGGGGTGATGTTTGGGGCGTACAGGTTACAACAGGAAAAGGGCAGTCTGTTTCAGAAGGAATGTGAAAGAACAGCAGCACACACACACACACACACACACACACACACTCATTATGCCCTGACAAAGTTCACAAAATCTAAAACCTCCTATGAAGACCGATCACAGAGACGTCTGCCGTCTCGAACCCATGAAAATGGGAAAGGGGTCTTCCCACGTGAGTGACGCAGATTCTAATGTGCACTGGGCCCCTTTCTGCCAGTCTCCTCTGCCGAGGAAGTGAGTCTGGGAAAGACCACGTGAAGAGAAGGAAGTGACAGCACCGTTACACTTGCAGGCAGATGGCTGAGCGCTCGGGGGCAACCCAGAAGCGGCACTATTTTGTTCTGGCAACATGTTCCCCTGTTTTCCTCTGGAGTGGGAGTCGTATGGCCACTGCCTCCCGTGTGCAGGTGGGGGTTGGCTACATTTTTCTATAACATCCTTTCTGTCTCCATAGCAGAAATTAATCTAGTCACTTCCACATCCATTCATTGATTTCCCAGTCATTCTGAGTCAGTCGGATGGGGCTTTCCTTGCCCTGCGCCTCTCCAGAGGGGAAGTCCACTGGCCAAGAGAGGTAGGAGGGGGAGGGACGGGGCCACGTCCTCTCTGCAGGCTTTGTAGAGATGTGACATCTCTCCACAAGGCTTGCTGCCTCCTGGGGCTTTTCTAGAAAATCAAGGTGCAAGTCCTTTCTTGCCTGAGAACCTTCCAAACCTATCTTTAGTTTTGTTTTACCTACTTGCTGAATTTTTTTAAATTGTCATGAGATACAGGTAACATCAAAAATACCATCTTAACCATTTATTTTAGTAACTTCAGTCTTTTTTAAATTTGTTTTTAATGTTTTTTTTTTTTTGTTGTTTTTTTTTTTTGAGAAAGAGAGAGAGACAGAGCACAAGTGGAGGAGGGGCAGAGAGAGAGAAACACAGAATCTGAAGCAGGCTCCAGGCTCTGAGGTGTCAGCACAGGGCCCGACGTGGGGCTCGAACTCACAAACCGTGAGATCATGACCTGAGCCGAAGTCAGACGCTTAACCGACTGAGCCATGCAAGCATCTTGACCATTTTCAAGCATACGGTTCAGTGGCACAAGGTACATTCACATGGTTGTGAAACCATCATGGCCATCTACCTCCAGAACCCTTTTCATTTTTTTTTTATTTTTTTTAATGTTTATTTATTTTTGAGACAGAGAAAGACAGAGCATGAATGGGGGAGGGTCAGAGAGAGAGGGAGACACAGAATCTGAAACAGGCTCTGGACTCTGAGCTGTCAGCACAGAGCCCGACGTAGGGCTCGAACTCACGGACCGCGAGATCGTGATCTGAGCTGAAGTCAGACGCTTCACCGACTGAGCCACCCAGGCACCCCAGAACTCTTTTCATCTTGCAAAAATGAAACTCTGTTCCCATGAAACAACAATTCTCCATTCTCTCTCCCCCCAGAGGCCCTGGCCATTCTACTCTCCACACGTATGAATTTCCTCATTCTTGGTTACCGCACACAAGTGAAATCATGTGGTATTTGTCTTTTTGTGACTGGCTTATTTCACTTAGCAGAAGGTCCTCAGAATTCACCCATGGTGTAGCCGGTATCAGCATTTCCTTCCTTTTTAAGGCTGAATAATATTCCATTGTATAGATAGACCACATTTTGTTTACCCATTCATCTGCTGACGGACGCCTGGTTTATCACCACCTTTTGGCTACTGCAAATCGTGCTGCTGTGAACATGGGCACACAAATATCTTTTCAAGTCCCTGCTTGCGATTCTTTTGGGCACACACCCAGAAGGGCAATTGTTGGGTTATACGGTAACTCAGTGTACAATTCATTGCTTCCTGTATGTGCTGTCCCATTTTTACAGTCCCATCCATAGCACACGGTTTCCAGTACATCCGATCCTCGCCAGCTCTGGACGGTAGCCATCCTAATGGGTATGCAGTGGTGTCTCAGTGTGGTATTACCTTGAATTTTTAATTTTTTTTAATGTTTATTTATTTTTGAGAGAGAGAGGGGACGAGCAATCAGGAGAGGGGCAGAGAGAGAGGGCTCCGGGCTGTGAGCTGTCCGTCCAGGGCCTGATTCGGGACTTGAACTCGTGAACCGCAAGAGATCATGACCTGAGCCCAAGTCGGGTGCTTAACCGACTGAGCCACCCAGGGCCTCTTGAATTTTCAAATCTGCGCTTCCGATCCCCTCAAGACTCCACCAGGGGAAGTCAGGGTGTCCATATCAGAGTCACGGTCTCTTCTCCGATGTTGACACATCATTCTTGTCTCTTTCTGGGAAATTCACTCTGGCGTCATCGGGCTCCGTCCCAGCTCTCGTTTACTTGGCAGATCTGCCTGATGTCAGGCAGCAGCCAGAATGAGCGGGGTAAGAACGCCGATCCCTTCACCCCTCAGGTGGCCAGGGCGACTGAGGCAGTCAGTCACCCTGGGTTGCTGTCGGTGGTGTTGCCAATACTAATCCAGCTTTATCGTTTTCTGAGAAGGCCACGAGATGGATGGGCGGGAGAGCTCCGCCTTACGATGTAACCTCTGTTTGTTGTTCTTTGAGCTTTGCCTCCTAGTGTTCAACGTTACACTTTTGGAACTCTAGAATCCTTTCCCTTTCAAAAAAAGTCTCAGTCCTTGCAGATGAAGTGAGCCTGGGCTTTAAGTCCAGAACTACCGTGTTGAGTTGAAATGTTATTTGAAACTCAATTGACTGCATCTTTGTCTCTGGGTTATTCTGTGAGGTCCCTTTTCAACGAAAGGCACTAGACTCTGTCAGGTGCCGTGGGTCAATAAGGGCAACCCTCCCTGACTGGCTCACCCTCCCGGGAGCCTGAGAAGGTGTGTCTTTTGACTGTGGCTCCGCCTTTCCAAGCCCAGAGGCTGCCTCGCTGGGCCCTGCAGCCAAACTGTACTGGCTGGTTTCCCAGAAGAAGATAAAAAGAGAGAAGCTCTCCGGGTGCCATCAAGAGATCAGAAAAGAGAAATGAGTCCCCTCACAGCAGGGTAGCGTTTAGCAAAAAGGGAACTGTTTTTAGGAAGCTCTGGTCCTTATTCACTCCCTCTGCTACACAGTGCGTGCTATTTGAGGTCAGTTGCTTATGCCTTCTGTGTTCCAGTTTCCTCTGCGGCAGAACAGGCACTAATCATACTACAGCATGTGTTGTGGAAATGGATGAATAATCAGGGCCTCCCACAGAGGATGAATGCCCTAAAATGCGAAGTCAGGAGCGGGGATGAATACTTATCCCTGAGAAGTGTGAGAGACGCGCTCAAATCCGCATCAATTTCAGCGTTGGCTATGAAAATGTGCTGAAAGGAAGGGTCTGTCCTTGAAGGGTATGCCTCTCACGAAAGGCAGACTGAGCATAGCAAGTTTCTGTAATTCATAAAAAGCCTCTGTCCCTCATGCAGAGTTCCTGAGACATCGGTTACGAAGAAAATTAAGCCCTTAGATTGCTGTAGGCTGGCTCAAAATCCTAAAATGCGTCTGGAACTGTCTTCACACGTTTTCTGGTGTAATAGTCTTCATAGGTTGGGAAAAAAAGGTGCTTTTAAGTTTTTTAATTTATTTTTGGGAGCGTGCAAGAGGGGAAGGGGCAGAGAGAGGGGGACAGAGGACCCAAAGCAGCCTCTGCACTGACAGCAGTGAGCCTGATGCTGGGCTTGAACTCATGGACTGCGAGATCATGACCTGAGCCGAAGTCCGATGTTTAACCGACTGAGCCATCCAGGTGCCCCAGAACAAGAGGGTTCTACTGATTTAAAAAAAATTTTTTTTTTTTAACGTTTATTTATTTTTTTGGGACAGAGAGAGACAGAGCATGAACGGGGGAGGGGCAGAGAGAGAGGGAGACACAGAATCAGAAACAGGCTCCAGGCTCTGAGCCATCAGCCCAGAGCCCGACGCGGGGCTCGAACTCACGGACCGCGAGATCGTGACCTGCCTGAAGTCGGATGCTTAACCGACTGCGCCACCCAGGCGCCCCGGGTTCTACTGATTTAAAACAACCAACAAATTTTGGATAGAACCCAATATATCAGGCAGATAAGAGTGCAACTGTTAGGCTGGTGGTCAGGTTGGGGCCATTCATAGCCCCATGGTCCTCTGAGCACCACACCCTGGCCATCTGCAGTCCTAAGTCCCCTCCTTGAACCCCCAGGGCTTCTCACGACACAGTGTGAAACATCCTGACAAATAGTCTCTCCTCAACCCCTCTCCCACCTGGCTTTAACTTTTGGAACCTTGTGTTTGTCTCTGCATTGTCCAGTTGTAACAAGCATCCTGCTAATTTGGTTCAGCCAGCATCCCTGTCCTTCATATCTAATCCCCCTCAGTGTCAGATCAGGTTCTGCATCCTCCAGCATGCCCCAGGTGACATCTTATCACCCTGGCCTGCCTTCAGCAAGAATCCAGTTAGGCCAGTTCACCCCTGATGTCTCTTCTTAGTAATTTTCCACCCACTGACCCTCACCCTGCTCCTTGGCTATCCCCCCTCCTTGTGCACGCTGTAGTCAGAATTCAGCACGGCCCCGAACTGAGGTCTCTCTCCCCCTATTGCAGTAGCCCCGAATGAAATGTGTTCTTCCTGCTTTAACAACGGTCCAGCTCTGACTATTCTTGAACCACCTCAATTAACATACTTCTCCCATTTGATAGATGAGTAGACAAGTCTACAGAGGTTAGGTTCCTAGAACCTGGATGTCTTTTTTTTTTTTTTAATTTTTTTTTTTAATTTTTTTTTTTTCAACATTTATTTATTTTTGGGACAGAGAGAGACAGAGCATGAACAGGGGAGGGGCAGAGAGAGAGGGAAACACAGAATCGGAAACAGGCTCCAGGCTCTGAGCCATCAGCCCAGAGCCCGACGCGGGGCTAGAACTCCCGGACCGCGAGATCGTGACCTGGCTGAAGTTGGACGCTTAACCGACTGCGCCACCCAGGCGCCCCTTTTTTTTTTAATTTTTAAAAAATGCCTATTTATTTCTGAAGGAGAGTGAGACAGAATGTGAGCAGGGGAGGGGCAGAGAGAGAGGGAGACACAGAATCCGAAGCAGGCTCCAGGCTCTGAGCTGTCAGCACAGAGCGTGATGTGGGGCTCAAACTCATGAACGGTGAGACCATGACCTGAGCCAAAGTCAGATGCTTAACCAACTGAGCCACCCAGGCACCCTCAGAACCTAGATGTCTTGATTTCAGGCCCAGTTCGTGTCCCTTTATGCCACGCTGAGAATGGTGGAAGCCATTGCTAATGGTGTAATGGCATTGGTGATGGCGGCCACCAACTTATAGCAGAGAGGCAGAGGGAAGGGAGACAAAATGCAAAAGACAGATATGAGCAACATTTTTGCAACAACAGCAACAACAAAAATCAAGACGGCATATCTGATTGAAGGAGGTCAAAAGCAGTATCTTCATATGTAAAAGACAATGCCAAAAAAAAAAAAAAAGAAAAGAAAAGGAAAAGAGACCCCTTTCCCATGAAGTGGGGAGAGGGGAGATGATGATGCTTTGCTGTTTGTATCTGTCCCTTGGGCAAGACCATATCTCATATGACAAAGGGGCACAAATGACAGAAACTCCCAAATGACTGAAATAAGCATTTTGTAAAACACCGTTTCTTAAATCACTGATAATCTAATCTCAGAGTTACAACATTTGAGTCTTTTCCTGCAGTTTTTGCTGATCACTCTGTGAACTGTCTGGGATGGTCAAACAATACAGCAAAGTTGTAGTGATTCTTGATTGACCTGTTTGCCCTCTGCCCGTCCCATCATCTGCCCACTAAGCCATAATTTTCTGAGTTGTTATCAATGCGGAGGAAGTCTTTAAAATACCTACAAAACTGTTCATTCTGCAAAGCCATATGTACACGTCAGGAGAAGGCAAATGGGTATTTTATCATCGCGGAGCCAATTCAACCACATAGATAGGTGATTTCTAAGTCTAACCCAAGATCACACCCTTTCTTTATAAAAACACCCAAGAGAAGAAGAACAATGTTTCTGGAGAGACCATTAAATATGTTCATATCCTTTGATCCAACAAGTCAGCGTCTAGGAACTCATTCTAGAGAAATATCAGAGATGTGCAGAGAGAATATGCAAAAAGGTGTTCACTGTGATGTTACTTATAATATTAAAAATTGGGAACAATTTAAACACAGGTCAAGACAGATTGGTTCAATAAATTACGGTAAAACTACATGATAAAGTAGCATGGTGCTACTTAAGTCATTTCTAGGAGGATATTGTGCCACAGAAGTATTTATAATTTATTCAAGAAAAAAGTAAGTGGTAAAACACCACCCCGTTTTATGCCAAGTTTATGTTCTATGTTACAGAATATACACATTTTTTTATTTTTTAGTATTTTAAATTCTTTCATTTTTAAAGTTTATTTTATTTATTCTGAGAGAGACAGAGACAGCATGAGTGGGGTGGGGGTGGGGTCAGAGAGAAAGAGAGAGAGAGAAGGAGAGAATCCCAAGCAGGCTCCACACTGTCAGCACAAAGCCTGATGCGGGGCTCGAACTCATGAAGCCATGAGATCATGACCTGAGCCGAAACCAAGAGTCAGACACTTAACTGACTGAACCCCCAGGCACCCCAGAATATACACATTAAAAATATATATATAATATTACATATATATTACATATATCATATATATAAATATATATATGATATATATATATATTTTATTTTAGAGGGGGTGGGGAACAGAGAAAAAGGGAGAGAGAGAATCCCAAGCAGGCTCCGCCCTATCAGCTCCACCCTATCAGGCTCCACCCTATCAGACAGAGTCTGATAAGGGGGGGCTCCATCTCACAAACCATGAGATCATGACCTGAGCTGAAATCAAGAGTCGGATGCTTAACCACCTGAGCCATGCAGGTGCCCCTAGAATATACACATTAAGGAAAAACGTGTAACTTAGACGTTCCACTGGGACTTCTCTACTTCTCAGGATGCAGGTATAATTGGTTTGGTGCCTCCTCGTGAATTCTGTGGATTGTGAATGTTCGAAGCCTTCCCCGAGATCCCTGCAGTTTCCAAGTAGGAGGTGAGGGAGAAGACACGTGCTTTCATGGCTACATCATATTGACCCAGATGTGAAACTCAGCCCTATCCTTAATGTATGTACACGTACAATTCCACACAGACACCCCCACGCACACAGATATGCACACAGTAGCATGAACCATGTGTGTGGGTGGAGGGAGGGAGGGAGGAAGAATGAAGGACAGGAAAGGAGAGGTTTCTCTTTCGGCTTGTAAACGCTTTAAATTCCACCTGAGACTTTTTTTTTTTCTTAAGAGAACACGAGCTGGGGAGGAGCAGAGGAAAAGAGAGAGAATCGTAAGCAGGCTCCATGCCCAGCACAGAGCCTGACCTGGGGCTTGATCCCACAACCCTGGGATCATGACCTGAGCTGAAATCAAGAGTCAGACGTTCAACCGACTGAGCCACCCATGCCCCCTTGCACCTGAGACTTCTGTTCCCTACATGCCTCTGAATTCTGCCAATGTTTTCAGCTTAGTCAGTTCAGTTTATCTAAATAAATAAACATGTAAAATTTAAAATGTAAAGGTCTTGGGGCGCCGGGATGGCCCAGTCAGTTAAGCGTTCAGCTTTGGCTCAAGTTATAATCTCGCGGTCCATGGGTTTGAGCCCTGTATCGGGCTCTGTGCTGACAGCTCAGAGCCTGGAGCCTGCTTCAGATTCTGTGTCTCCCTCTCTCTCTGCCCCTCCCCTGCTTGCTTTCTGTCTTTTTTAAAAATGAATAAACGTTAAAAAAATTTTTTTTAAATAATAAAAATGTAAAGGTCTTTTTTTTTTTTTTTAACGTTTATTTATTGTTGAGACAGAGAGAGACAGAGCATGAATGGGGGAGGGTCAGAGAGAGGGAGACACAGAATCTGAAACAGGCTCCAGGCTCTGAGCTGTCAGCACAGAGCCCGATGCGGGGCTCGAACTCACGGACCGCAAGATCATGACCTGAGCCGAAGTCGGACCCTCAACCGACTGAGCCACCCAGGCGTCCCAACGTTCATTTATTTTTGAGACAGAGAGAGACAGAGCATGAACGGGGGAGGGTCAGAGAGAGGGAGACACAGAATCTGAAACGGGCTCCAGGCTCTGAGCTGTCAGCACAGAGCCCGACGCGGGGCTCGAACTCACGGACAATGAGATAGATCATGACCTGAGCCAAAGTCAGACGCTTAATCGACTGAGCCATTAGGTGCCCCCAAAATGTAAAGTTCTTACAGTAGAGGATAGTGATGAGAAATTAGGAAGACAATAGCTTGACACTTGTAAATCCAGGCATGACTAAGTGGCCCAGGTAGCAGTGAGGTGCTATTGAACTGACATTCCTGGATTAATTACGGTTGACCTTCCTACAGTATAGAAGTTAGGGGCACCGAGGCATTGTGCAGTCAAAAATCCACCTACTACTTTTGACTCCCCCCAAAACTTTGCTACTAATAGCCCACTGTTGACCGGAAGACTTACCAATACCATAAACGGTTCATGGACATATTTTGTATGCTATATGTATTACCTACTGTATTCTCACAGTAAAGTAAGCTAAAGAAGAGAAAACGGTATTAGGAAAATCATAAGGAAGAGAAAATACATTTATTTACAGTCCGGTGCTGTAAAAAATCCACACTCAAGTGAAGCCACACAATTCAAACTCGCATCGTTCAAGGGTCAACTGCATACTTAATGCTCTGCACATTTAGACCAACAGTGAGAGTGGGGAGCCAATTAGCCTGGGTGACGGAGCTCCCACCACCTATTTCCAATATAACATTCTGACATTAAGAATGAAAAAGATTACATTCAAAAATGGAAATAAAAGTCTGGTCCAAACAATCTAACAAAAGCGATCGGCCACTGACCTACTGTTATGAAAGAAGAGAAGACTGGTCCTTCTTTATAACATGGAAAATAGGTCTTCAAAGCATCACATATACAGTAAGGGAACAAAATCAGAGGCTCTGATAGGGGATTGAAAGCCTGTTGTCTGTTCCTAACAAATGTTTCAGCATTTTCTTTTTATTTCCTTTTTTTTTTTTAAGATTATTTATTTATTTTGAGAGAGAGAGAGAGCATGAGCACGGGAGGGGCAGAGGGAGAGTGAGAGAGAGAGAATCCCCAGCAGACTCTGTGCTGTCTGCACAGAGCCCAACATGGGGCTCAAACTAACAAACTGTGAGATCATGACCTGAGCTGAAATCAAGAGTCTGATGCTTAACTGACTGAACCACCCAGGTGCCCCAGGATATACACATTTTTCTAAAACTTTTTATTTTTTATTTTAGAGGGGGTGGGAACAGAGAGAAAGGGAGAGAGAATCCCAAGCAGACTCCACGATATCAGCCCGTCACTAGGCTCAAACTCACAAACCATGAGATAATGACCTGAGCCGAAATCAACAGTCCGATGCTTAACACCTGAGCCACGCAGGCACGCTCAGCATTTCCTTACCTAAATACCAACCTCTTGGTTGAAAAGGCAAAGGGCATGGAAGTCAGCCCCTTCTGCACGCGGCCTCTGATAACCTGCTCGGGTTGTCCTAACGACCCGCCCCAGACTGGATGGCTTCAACCAGAGAGATACATTTCTCACGGTCTGGAAGCTGGAAGTTGGAGACCAGGGTACCAGCAGGGCCAGGCTCTTGGTGAGAGTTTCCCACCCCCCTCCAGTTTGCAGATGGCCACCTTCTCACTGTATTGCACATGGCACAGACCAGGTGCTGGTCTCTCTTCTTCTTGTAAGGACACTAATTCCACCATGCCTCATCTAAACCTAGTATCTCCTGGGGCGCCCGGGGGCGGGGGGTTCAGTCGGTTAAGCCTCCGACTTCAGCTCAGGTCATGATCTCGCCATTCGTGAGTTCTAGCCCTGAGTTGGGCTCTGTGCTGACAGCTCAGAGCCCGGAACCTGCTTCGGATTCTGTGTCTCCCTCTCTGTCTGCCCCTCCCCTGCTCTGTCTCTGTCTCTGTCTCTGTCTCTCTCTCTTAAAAATAAACAAACAAACATTAAAAAAAAATTTAAACCTAGTATCTCCCAAAGTCTCCAAATACCACCACACTTTGGGGTTAGGGCTTCAACTTATCTATTTTGAGGGGACACAGCACAACCCTCAGCCATTCCTTATTTGGAGGACAACCATATAATGTTATAGCCATAGTCTGTGATCATAGGACCCTTCACTCAGAGAAAGCAGATGTGTCCTGCCTTGTCTCTCTGACCAGATGTGGTCTTTGGATTTGATTTACTAACTCTTACTTGGCCCACTAAGTTGTCCGTTACCTTTCCTTCCTGTCCTCCACAGCTGATCAATATGACCCATGAGACAAAATTCAAAAGAAGCCCCATTATCTTTAAAATAATTTAGAAATGAATCTGTCTTGAGCAGCATATAGTTTTGCTTGGCTAGGGCACCCCCACGTGTCTCCATAGGGAACTACCTGTAGAAGAATCTACCTTAGAAAAACTACCGTAGGAAAATCATCCTCCCTTTGACTCAATAATCCATAATAATTTTTTGTCTTCACTTACACTGAGCCCCTGCCACAGGCGAAGCATGACGGTGGCAGGTGCGAAAATGATTAGAACATGGACCTTGCCCTCAAGAAACTCACCGTGTAGTAGAAAATCAGACACGCAGAAAGAACCCGAAAGGAGAGGTGCAATGTGACCAATTTCTTTTTTTTTTTTTTTCTTTTTTAAAAATATGGAACTCTTCACGAATTTGCGTGTCATCCTTGCGCAGGGGCCATGCTAATCTTCTCTGTATCGTTCCAATTTTTTTAGTATATGTGCTGCCGAAGCGAGCACTGTGACCAATTTCTTTAATGGCCACAGAGAAAGTGCCGTGGAGGGCTGGAAGAAGGAAAACTTCATTCCAGCGGGGGGTGTCTGAAAGGCTTCACGGCAGATGTGACATTTGATACCCTTGAAGACTGGGTATGATTTGGGGCCAGTCATTCATTCGTTCACTCATGAAATATTTTAAGTGGTGGTGAAATAAAGCCCCCAAGGCAGAAATGTGCAGGACCCGTGGAAGATTATAGCAAGGAGTTTTATGTTCCTGGCGTATGGACTCATGAAGGGTAATGATGTGAATTAGGACTAAACCAACTTGGGCTTCTCTGGGTGGTGTAGCGGGAGCCAGAGAAGGTTTTTGAGCAGAGGAGACGCTCAGTTGTTCTTTGATTTATCCGGTGGTCTCATTCAACAAATATTAGTGTGCCTATCTGCGCCAGGCACGAGGCGTTCGGTACCCGGAGGTAATAAAAGCACACATGGGCTCTGCTCTCACAGAGCTTAGAGCAGACAGGTGACAAGGAGCATTCCCACAAGACACCCCTGAGTCAAGATCATGATAAGGCAGATAAAGAACAAGCCCTTATTAGAGAATAATGAGGGGCTGGGGACTTAACTGAGATTGGGTGTCCGAGGAGTCCTCTTTGGGACAATGACATTAGAACTGAGACATGAAGGATGTTCAGGTGCCGGCCAGGTGAAGACTCAGGAAATGAACCTTCCAGACTCACGTAAAGGCCCTGAAGAAGTAAGGAGTCTGCTGAGCTCAGGAGACCGGGAACAGGCTGATGTGAGTGGAGGGTCATAGCATATGAGGAGGGTGGCCTCAGGTGGCCGAGGCAAATGGGCGTTAGTCTGTGCTGACCTTGTAAGTCATGGCAGTGAGCCTGGATTTTAAGTGCCATGGACAGCTGAGGAGGACTCAAGCCCATCTGCATTTATAAACATCACTCTGGTACAGTGCGAAGAACGCACCAGAAGGGGGGTGTGGTCGGCTCTGGGACAGCAGCTGTAAGGCTTCTGCAGTTGCCCGTGTGTTGGCTGTGTCCAAGCGGCTGTCAATGGGGATGGGGAGAAGGGCTCCCGGAAGGCTGATCTGGCCCCAGGATGCATGTCGAGTGGAAAGGCAAGAGGCAGGGAGGCCATCACGGTTGTCTTACTGGGGAATAGGAGTGAGGCATGAGAGGGAGGATGGTCAGTGTGTGGTTTGGGAAAACCTCACCCAAACTTCCAGGGTGAGGAAGCCCCGGCCTAGGGGGAGAGCAGGGTACGAAAGGCCTTCAAGGAGATGTGAAAGCTTTGACTCTGCGCAGGAACAAAAGGAAGAAGTGGGGTCGGATGGGGCAGAGGATGAGTTTGAACCGGCCTCCCAACTTGGGGGCAAGGATGACACCCAGTGGAGGTATCCAAGAAGCGGTGACAGATGAGGCAGAAGTGGTGGTTTAAAGGACTGTGGTTCTCTAACTTCTGACCCAGCTAAGTTTCCCTTGGGGACTAGGAGAGAAAATACCCGTTTGGGGATTGGGAGGGTGCAGTGGAAGGACTGTGAGGGCATCACTGTGGGGAGCGTCAGGGGGCTCAGAGAAAGACCATGTAAAGGCACCTGCAACGAAGAAATACTAGTGGAAGTTGCCTAAAATAATTCCCACCTATTGTGAAATTGTATTACATTGTTACATAAAAGCAATAGCAACTAACCATCTACTGAGTTTCCCAAGCTCATATACTACATCTACATGTACATAAACCCATGACATACGTATCACTTCACATAAAAATAGCAAACATTTAATATAGAGCTTGCCATGTGCCTGACACCGGTCCAAACATTTTACCTGTATTCACTCCCGGGTGAGGCAGGGGGTATTGTCAGCACCAGGTTGCAGGCGGAGACACTGAGGCACAGAGGTTCAGTAAAATGCTCCAGGTCACCTAGCAAGTAGTGGCGAAGCCAGGATCTGAACCCAGGCCGTGTGGCTCCGAGTCCAGGCTCATCGACAATACTCCACACCACTTTTCATGTTGTGGGACACTCATGGCAGCTTTTGGCATAAGATGAGTTGTCCAGGGCAAAACACTCAGAGTCGTCCCTGACGTCTCTCTTTCTCTCACACCCATGCTGACGCATCAGCAAATCCTGTCCACTCCACCTTCAAAATACATCCAGACGCCACTGCTCACTTTCCCCACCACCGGCGCCCTGTCCAGGACCATCACTTCCTGTGTGGATTAGCGCCATTTCCTTCCAGCCTGTGGCTTTCCACCTTGCTCAGAGTGAGAAAGCCAAGGGTTCACTGCCACCTAAATCAAAGGCCACTACGACCTGGTCCCGCCAGAGGTCCCACCTCTGCCTCTGCTTCCCTCCAAGCACCCCTGCCCCTGCCCCCAGCCTCTATGCTTGTCTCCCTCTTTGACACCTGCATAACTCACTCCCTCACTTCCTTCTGGGGTCTCTGCTCCAACATCATCTTGTCAAATGCTCCCTGACACACACACCCTCTTATAATGAACTAGCACCCCCTCTCTCTGCCTTCACCCTGCTTTATCTTGCCTCATGGCATTCATCACCACCTGCCACACTACCCACTAATCTGCTTATCTTCTGCTCGCCTGCACTGGAATTCAAGCCCTCTAGGAGTAAGGACTTAGATTTGTTCACTGCCCTCTCCCTGGAGCCCAGATCAATACCTGGCACACAATAGGCTCAACGAATATTCTTTGAAAAGGATGAAAATTTTGTTTCCCCCGTTTTACAGATGAGGACGCAGGCTCCGTGGTGATTTGCCAAACATCATCAAACTAGTAATCTAGTAACTACCAAAAAGCAGAACCTGCCCCATCCCTCCCTTCCAGCAACCAGGTAGGAAATCATCCCTCTTCTTCCAGCCAAGCAAACCCCCTCCTCCTCCCTGATCCCCCTCACCACCACCCTGACTCTCTGCTGGGGCTATCTGGAATATTCAAACCATAGATCACTCCACACAGTGCCGTGTTCCCTTTGGCTGGAGGTTACCCTGTTTAATGCCAGGATGTCCACTGCCTTTCCTTTTTCCTTTTAAAGAACTGAAAAATAAGGGCACCTGGGTGGTGCAGTCGGTTGAGCTTCTGACTCTTGATTTCAGCTCTCTGAGTTCTTGAGTTCGAGCCCCGAGTCAGGCTCTGCCCTGACAGTGCAGAGCCTGCTTGGGATCCTCTCTCCCCCTCTCTCTCTCTGCCCCTCCCTTCTCTCTCTCAAAAATAAGTAAATAAACTTAAAAAAAAAAATACTGAAACATAATGAAATGCAGGAGGTGCAGAAGACAGGAACCAAGGGCTCTCTCTAGCGATGGTTCGGTCTCCACATGGCTGTCTTTCTCTGGCACCATTTAATGAATCCAATGTTGAACATTCCTCTCCCAAATGACCTTGTGCCCTCCAGAAAGGTGCTATTTATGTGCTACCAGGATCCTTCAATTTAGCAAGCTCATTCAAAATGTTGCCTCTAGCCCAGAGGCCATGAAACATACCCGTCTCCAGCAATCCATCCCAAGCTTCCATATCCCTCACCGGAAGTTACTGAGCTCGTCTGGTTTAAGGCACGTGAGCAAACTCCAGAATTTGTGCTGAGTGGGGATAAAAGGAACTTAATTTCATCCACGCACTCCTCCTCACCTCCTATTTAGTTTCTAAATTAATTCTCACCCAACTTGTCTGGGTTTTTCACAAAGAAGTTTCAGGTTTGCAAAAGGCATTAGGATAATGACTGGTGGATTTTAAATGAAATACAAAATAGTAAGAACTGAGGCGTTTTGGACAGCATCTGTAGCTGTGTGAAACAAGGGAAGTCTGAGACATTTCTGGTTTGCGGGGGACTGGCCCCCTATGGCTTCTGCAGGGGTGCAGGTGTGTGGAGAATTGGGGGGGGAGGCAGCTGGGCCTGGGGAGTCAGCCGGGTGCCAGAGGGACCTTCACTGAAACTCAGCCCCGCTCTCGCATCATACCTCTGAACTGTGTCATTACATGCCTGCCTTAGAAGGGCCTGAAATCAATAAAAAGAAGAAGTTCAAAAACCACTCCATAAGCAGCAGAAAATCTGCCCTTCACTTTTCTTTCTCTGCACCCGGAGGAGTTCTAAATCTTCCTTCATTCCGACATCAAGTCTGAGACACCAGGCTCCCTAGAACTGTCTTTTATTCTGCATTATTTCTGCAGCATTCTGCCAAGCATCTGCGGGCCTTTAAAGGAAATGTGAAAAGGTAGCAAAGACACATCTGTGCAGCAAAGACATGTGGCGCGGAGAAGGAGCACACAAATCAAAGCCAGAGCTCTCTCTGCTAGCAACCTGGAAATCAAATCGTGTCAGGGAGAAGTCCCGTGTGGAAAATAGATTAGAAGGGCACCGAACAAGAGAGAAGAAAGACAAGCAGGCCCTACCAAAATTAATGAGAGGCAGAGGAGGCCTGGAGAAACAGCCTGAGCCAAAAGACGCTCGCGCTGCTTAAGGACGGGTGAGCGGTTCGGCAACTGTTCAAGTCCCACTTGGATAATACGATGGCCGTTCATCTCCCCTTCCCTGGGAGTGCCTCGCCACTCTCAACCTGGGGCTGCGGGGCTCTGCAGGAAATGGGGGGGGGGGGCAGGGGGAAGGACATGTGGAAAGGATGGGAGACCAGGCAGAGGAATTTAGATGAGCAGCACCACCCTTCAGGTGACCTTCAGCGTCCAGCCCCAACTTTGCAACCACTGCACTGAGTGAGAGTGAGGCCGGCGAAACCCCTCTGACCTGGGATGGTGATACCTGCCCTCACAAGTTATCCTGAGATGGTAGAAGGAGGGCATAGGCACCAAGTGGGAGGCTTCTCGAAGAGCCACTATTATTATTATTAAGTAAAATCTAGAAGAGCAGATGTTGGCTCTGGAAACTTCCATTTGCAGCTGTGACTCTTAGGCTCTGGGTGCCTTCCCAGTTCCTTCTTTTTCTCAGAACCCTAAACTCCAGATTGCTTCCTCTATTCCAACTCCTGTGTTAGGATACGGCCATCTCTTTGTCTCCCAACCAAACCTCGCATCCTGCCAGCAAAACCAACCTCAGGAAGAAGATGAGAAATGTCCTCCAGGGGTGGAATATGGTTTGTGGTGGTGACCATTCTGAGCTGGCTTTTTGATCCTGCGTGACCCACAGCCTCAGATAGCATTGCTCTGCCTTTTCTCCAGGACTTGGCAAGACTAAGGTGATAGGTACAAACCCCAGGGCACAAACTCAGTGTTCTAGAAATTTAACTTCACTTTATATCAGAGCTTAATTTCTATTTCAAACCTCCATTCTGCCTTGAGGGCAGAAATCTAATCTAAGCCAATTTGAAATTCTATCACGAATCCCTGAATAATAAGCATAAGTTAGGTTGTTTTTCTTAACGTTTATTAATTTTTCAGAGAGACAGAATGCAAGTGGGGGAGGGGCAGAGAGAGGGAGGCACAGAATCTGAAGCAGGCTCCAGGCTCTGAGCTGTCAGCACAGAGCCCGATGCAGGGTTCAAACTCATGAACTGTGAGATCGTGACCGGAGCTAAAGTCACTTAACCAACTGAGCCACCCAGGTGCCCCATGCATAAGTTAGTTTATAACACCAAAGCTCTGTGCTTGGGCAGTCATTAGGCAGCTGGTGCTGGAGAAGATTCCAGCTCCTTTCTTTTCCCCTTAAGTTAAGGGTGGCCATGTGACTTGCTTTGGCAAATGAAACACGAGAGCAAGTGTCATTTCCAGAAGGAAGTCTGAAGTGCCAGTTCATGCTTCTCTCTATACAACCCCCCCCCCCCCACCTCCCGCCACAGAAACTGGCAACTTTCCCCATAAAGACTGCTCCAGGAGATCCTGGGGTGAGGACAGTGCTGACCCAGCACCGAGCTTTCACCTGATCTTCCTTGGTCCTGTAGTGTGAGAAATGAGTCTTTGTGGTTTGAGCCACTTAGACTCGTTTTCGTTGTTGCTGTTTTTATTAACCTGGGCCTACCCTAGCCTACCTGAAGGGTACAGGTAGGGCATCCATCTGAGATGTCCTCATTCCCACCTTCAACTTGGCAGTCCCGCTTCCTGACCACCCTCCATCCCGCACTCAGGGCCTCCTGGGGTCCAGACCTCTGTCAGCTGTTTCTGAGCCTTTCTCCGAGGGCAGGGACCCATCTGTTGTCACAGCATCAAACTGGGACGTGGGAAATTCCGTGAGTTGTTCAGGCCCATCTGCCCAGACATTCAGTGCCGCGTGGAATCTCAGGACTCCCCAGGGGGGTTCTACCAGGGAAATAGAGCAAGCCCACCTCTGCCCCTGCTGGGGCTTCCGGCCATTCCCACTTCTTCTCCAGGAGGCTTCCGCCCAACCCAACCCCGTCCCCAAATTCCACAATAGTTGCTTCTTCTGGCTTTGCTTACAAGTCCTGTGATCTAATCCAGCCTCAGGCTAGGGCTAGCGGCCTTATCTTACTCACCAGAGCCACCCTTCCAAATCTATCAGGCCAATTTGGTGTTCTTTCCACCCCCCAAGTGCCGGCCTTTTATGGCGCCGGAGCCAAAAATTGCTCCCTGTTTGTCTCTTGAGTTCTGCCAGGCCCCCTCTTCCTTCGAGACAATGAATGAGGAATACGCCAGCTGCCTCAGTGGATCAAGGACCAAGGAAATGGGGTGAGTGGGGGTACTGGAAATCTCAACTGATACTTCAGAATATTGTTCTGCACAATAAGAGTCCTGTGCAATTATGAGGCTGAGAGGTAAACCCAGTGTGTGACTAGTTGAAGCCACTGTACAGTCTCCAGGGCCTCATTTAAATATGCCTTCGTATAATTGTTATTCTTGCAAAACTTTCTGCTGCAAAGGGTGTGGATGGTCCCGAGCACGGTGTCTCCCCTAGAGACTGTAAGATCCTTGAGGCTAAGACCATTTCTCCCGTGTGTCCTGCAGATCTCCAGACTTTGATCTGTTGTGTGCCCGGAGCGCGGAGAACAGCACGAGACAGGCTGAAGGAGCAGGGGCCCATGTTGCAGCAGGATGCAGGGAAGCGGCATGATCAGACGTATTTTGAAAAGATGATTTGGTTGACTAAAATACTTGGAACTGAACAATAATGGAAGACAGAAGGTTGTGTCCTAAGACCAGAGCCATCCCTGCAGAGGGTACCTACTGCTGAGAATGAGCATGTAGTCAATAAAAATAAAGTGTGTGAGAACATTTCTTAAAACCTCCAGACCTTGCGGGGTGCATGGGTAGCTCAGACAGCCCTTGATTTCAGCTCAGGTCATACCTGGCAGCGGTGGGTGGGTGGGTACAAGCCCCGCATCCCAGAGCCTGCTTGGGATTCTCTCTCTCTGCCCCTCCCCTGCTCTTGTAGGCATACTCTCTCTCTCTCAAAAATAAATAAACTTAAAAAATTAAAAAAGAAAACCCTCCAGACTTTGAGAATTTAGCTAACAAATGACAGTGAGGATATTCTCATCATACTAAAGCTTTCGGCGACAGGATAAGCTGTCTCCTCTAGTGCCAGTCATTTAGACCCTGAGAAGGATCTCCCTTTCCCTCCCAGGTGCATTGGAAAATCCCAAGAGACAAATGTAAGGTTTTTGAGGAGAGGACACAGAGTCCTTCAAAAGTCAGTGCCTGTGTGGAATACACCTCAGGTTGTGGCCCGAGCGGGTTTGCAGTGGGTGGGGTGAAGTAACAAAGTGGCGTCCATATCGTACCACTTGCCACCTGTTGACACTCATTTTTCTAATCTAGGCAAACCAACACATTGGTGTCGGTGCAGAAGGGAACAAGCCAACCCTCTGCTTGCTTCCCCAGAACTCTTTATCTGGCCTTGCTAAAACAAACAATCCGCTGAATCCGCCTGTAGGGTTAGCGCACTACACCTCAGACTCCACTGCTCGGCCAGTCGGCGGAGGGGAGGAGGGAGCGGGAAACGGTGGCGGCGGCGGCGGGGAGGAGCCGGTGGTGGAGGGGCGGGGCGACGGCGCAGGGGTGGGGTCGGTGGCGGCGGGGGCGGGGCTGTGGCGGGGGGCGGGGTCGGTGGTGGAGGGGCGGGGCGGTGGCGGCGGGGTTGGCGGTGGAGGGGAGGGGCGGGGTCGGCGGGGGAGGGGAGGGGCGGGGTCGGCGGGGGAGGGGAGGGGTCGGTGGGGGAGGGGAGGGGCGGGGTCGGTGGGGGAGGGGCGGGGCGGACCTGCGAGAGGAGGCAGATCTGGGCCCAGGCCTGAGGGTCCGATCCAGTTTTGCCCGCGGCTGGGGGCGGTCGAGGCGCCGCGTTCCGGCGGCTCGCACAGCGGCTCTCAGGGCGTCCGGCCCTCCGGGGTGTATTTCTGGCTGCCATGGCCGCCCTCGGCTTGCGGGCCTTCGGGACAAAGGGGCTCGGCTGGCTCCGGCGCAACCCGTGGGCCCCGCTCTCCGCCGGCTTCTGCAGCAGGGGGCCCGGGCCGCGACCCACCAGCGCGCGGCAGCGGGAAGGCATCAGGTCAGCGGCGGGGCCACCGGGCGCCCAAGCCCTCCCGGACCGGCCCGCGGGCCGAGAGGGGCGGTTCCCAGGTTGGGGTGGGCGGCAGGGACACTGGCGTGGGCAGTCACCCCACACGGAGGCCAACGAGGGCTCAGCCTGGGGTCAGCTCCGCCCGCTAGGGACCGCAGTTTCTCCGTTACGGCTACATCTGGCCGGCGGTCCCGAAGGAACCCGCGGACACGGTGTTTCCTGAAGTCCCTTGCCTGGGCACGGTAGCATTTGGGACCCTGCAGGACACCGGAGAATTTCAAGTGCGACAGCCTCCAAAGGTCCCAGCGCTCAAACTCCCTAAACCGCCATGGCAACGGAGCCCAGTCTTCGTTGGACTTTAGGCGCGGGGTGGGCCGCTCGCCAGGTGGCCTTTGAGAAAGAGGGTTTTGTGCTTCTCACAAACTTGACCTAGTTCCAAGGCCAGGTTAGGCTTAGCGGAGCTGCTCCTTGGCCCTCCCCCAGAAGTGCCCGCGGCGGGGCAGGTAAATATGTAGGATGAAGGACACACTGTCCTGAGCTCTGCCCTTTGGCTAAACAAACCTAAAACCGGTGCACAAACTGGAACCGGATGAAGTAGCAGCAGTAAAAGGTGAAGGGCCCCTAGCCCCATCCAGGCCTCACCCTGATGTTTGCCTGGCCAGGGCAAGGGTGCAAAGAGAGGCCTACCCAGCATGCTAAGCAGTTAGAAGTTACAAATCAAACTAACAGCTAAATGTTTTTTTCCTACCCTGACAAGTGTAGGAAGACAAGGTCTTTGTAAGACCTGGAAGACCATGCTTGAATGTGTAATCCTCCGGCTCCTAGGAGTTCCCCTGAAGCAGTGGAGAGCCAGCTGGTGGGCAGCTTTTTTCTTTTCTTCCCACCCGGTGCTTACCCCCTCTCACCTGTCCACCCCTCCTTCCTGCTGCTCTGCCTGGAGCTTGGTACACAGGTGTGCAGACACCCACCCAGCATGCCTGTATTCTCTCTATCCCGTCACCCCCTGTAAATAATTGCTCTTGGCCACCCGATGGGCTTAAGGGTGCCCACTGCAAAGCCAGAGAATTTCAGAGTCTCAGATAACTGCAGCAGGGTTTGGAAGGGGGTGGTGATTTCCAGGCGGGCACATCATACTGACTCCTTGCTCACCTGGCGGGCCACAGCTGGAAGAGGGCCAGAACAGGGTGCTCTAAAGGGCAGGGCCCAGGCAGGGGTCCTTCCTGCCCATTTTCAAGGGTGGTTCTGCTTCTGCAAATCTGGTTCCACCTGATCAGCTGCCTAACTTCTGGCACGGCAGCCAGTTGACCAAAGAAGGTCTGACTGAGTTCCCCGGAGCTAAACATGAATCAGAAAGGGAGATAATGGGGAGAACCAATCTATCATAAAATGCCTGACATTGTTTGGTAATTAGGAACCTCCAGATCCAGCACTAAAGCAGTAGTATGTTAAGCACTAGGTAGGTGAGATTGAACAACTCAAGTCACACTAAGCATTCCTTTTCAAAGCTGTTTCCCTCAGCAGTAGTACTGTCATGGAGTGAAACCACCCAGGCATCGGGTACTGTGCCAGGTACTGTACGATCCTTACCCCTAATACCTAACAGCCTGTGAGGCAGGTTATGTCGTCCCCACCCTACAGTGAGGACACAATTTCAGAGAGGTGGCAGCCTGTTCAAGGCCACACAGCCAGGAGGAAAGAAAGCTAAGGAGGCAGGAAAAGGTCCATGTGCCTCCAGTTGTTTCCACTCTGCTGTGTACCCCAGTGTACTCACCACTGAGGTTTAAAAGAGGTGACAAGGGGCGTCTGGGTGGCTCTGTTGGTTAAGTGTCTGACTGTTGAATTTGGCACAGGTCATGATCCCCAGGTCGTGCGAGCCTGCTTAAGAGTCTCTCTCTCTCTCTCTCTCTCTCTCTCTCTCTCTCTCCGCCCCCCTTTAAAAAAAAAAAAAAAGGTAGCCAAACACTAGGCGAGGTGAAAATTTACAGGAATTTGGTGCAATTGGCTGTGAGAAATCGAAGTGCTACTTGGGGTCATTAATTCAGTGAGCAGGTACCTGTAGAGTGTCTCCTCTGTGTGTGAACATGACCATGCCTCATCTCATGGACCTTCTGTTGGTTTACAATGATGTGATGGTCTCTAGACAGTTGCCGGGGGCATCTGCAGGGCCCATCACTTGCCTTGCACACACAAATATTACACTTTTTGTCACATGCTGTGGCGGTGACCTCACTCTTAGTGATTCCCTCCCTCTTTCGAGGGGCGGCGTTGGTGAAGCCGTAGGTGCAAGGCATCACGCGTTTTGACCCAAGAGAGCCATTGGGAGAATTCAGACTGGTAAAATTTTTAGGAGGGATTATCAACTAGGTTTGCTGACCAGTTGAATAGGGAAGCAACAGCATGGCTATCAGTTTCTGGCTTGAGCAACCGAGTAGCAGCACTGAGATCAGGAAAGGAGGAGAGAGGAAGATGCCCAAGGGTACCTCAGTCCGGGAGACCCTGGACTGGGTGTGCAGACCTGGAGCTCAGGAGGGAGGTCTGAGTGAGAGCAAAGATCGGGACTCATCGGCACAGAGGTACCAGTAGAAGCCACGGCCATGGTGAAGTGGACTCGGAAGCACATGGAACAAGGAGAGAGCAGGGGAGGGAGCTCTGAGGATCAGTTAGGGCATAGCAGAAGGCTAGGCGCCCCTCGAAGAAGTGGAGGGCGGGCTAGGGAAGCACTAAAGAGATGTGCTTCCAGAAGGAGAGCATGAGCCAAACGGCCATTGGATTCGGTTCTGGCAATTGGGAGATTCTCGGTGAGAACGGTTTAGTTGAAAAGCGAACTCAGCAGTTTAGAGCACCCTGACAGGGCGTGGGACGTGCCAGCCAAAGGGTTAATGGGCCACATAGGAACCGATGCTGCCACGCAGCCAGGGCATCTAAGGGGCTGGCATCTCTGCACAATTTTGCCAGAGGCCTCAGAATTTAATTTAGGGCATATGTCACCTATGGGATGGCAGCGCTTAGCTTTGCTACAGAAAGCACGCTCATGATTTTACCGGAAGGTTCGTCAGCACTTGTTACCACGCCCCAAGACGTGGGTGTCCTAGTCTACCAGCATTATCGGCGGCAAGTCCCTTGGTACTTCGGAGGGAATGTGTTCGTGAGAAACAGAACGGGTGAGTGTCACAGGCACCTGCAGATGGCAGCAAAGCTGGCATGGGGTTCCAAAGAAACCGGTTCTTCTTAACGCGCTGAAATAAAGTCCGTCACCAAAGTGGTTTTCCAGAAAACAGTGGCAGCAGAAGGCTATTACAGGAGGATCCAGGCTGACACACGGCAGTAGGAATATAAGATTCCAAAAAAGGACGAGAAAGGCAGAAAACACGTAGGTGGGGACCGATGGGAAACACGTCTTACATATAGGACAAATAGTCTGGTGCTTGGCTCCCTGCCCAGTCCTTATAACAGTAAAAATGAGACATTTTCTGTGTACGGGAAGCCAGATGACAATACCACTCATTTTAATTAGCATGTGGGATGCCTGAAAATAGCGGGAAGACCTTTGCGTGCCAGCTCTTTGTCGGATGACACGTGCAGAAGAGCCTTCTTGCTGCAAGCGCCTGCCCTTTTCTTCTTCACATATTGCCCATTCTCAGCATAAATTATTTTGCAGAATTACAGGATGCCACTGTAAGGAACAAAAAACAACAGGAAAATGCTGTCCCATACGCATATCGATAGCTATAACTGCACTGCTTCCTCTACGGGGTGGACGGGAGGAGACTTGGGGCCGTGTTTTCATTCTGGGCTCCTTCCCCGGCCTCATTCTTTTGAAGAAACAAGCCGAAGGTCACCACAATGTGGCAATTTCCCCTGGCGCCCACCCCTGTCTTCTCACAAACCTCACCGCCTCTCAGTATGGGCAGTGGTTTGGGAACTGTCGCAACTGCCCTTTCTGTGGTGGCGACAGTCATGGGTCTGACAGCGAACGTAGAGAAAAAGAGAAACCAATCCAGGGAAGGAGGGAGAAAACCCGGCCGGCATTTCAGCTGGTCTCCTTGTTTTGACTTAGCTGTAACTCTAGAGGGCAGAGCCTCTCAATTGCCACCCATGGTTCTTTTACCTGGCGTTTTAAAAATAGCTCCCAGGTTAGAAAGGGATCACGGAGGTCCTCATTTGTTTTGACTCATGCTCGACCCAATAAGTATAAAACGTTCTTCCCAGGAACATTGTCTTGAGTGATCCAAAGAAGAGGAACGCACTGTCATTAGCGATGCTGAAATCTCTCCAAAGTGACCTTCTTCACGAAGCGGACAGCAAAGACCTCAAAGTCGTTATCATCTCAGGTATTTATCTGATATCCAACCTCAGTGCTCTGCAGTACCCAGAAGAGGTTTCTCAAAATTCTTTGGTTATCTGGGGCGTTCCCTCACTTAGCGGGGTGATTGTTTTTGAAGCTCCTTTTAAGAACGTTGATTGTGGAAAACTCATGCGCAGTGGGGGCCTTGATCCTGACACTGTCAACCGTGGGAATTATAGCAAAGATTACCGCGCAGTGAGAATGTGTGCCTTTTCCTTTTTGTCGGACACAAAACACCACTGCCACCATCCTTGGCTGTGCTGGTCTTCCCGTCAAAGTCAGAGAACGGATTTCTTCATGGACCTGATGAGATGGGTTTAATCACTGATCCTTTCGGTAGACAACCTAGTTGGCTAGGACAGGCTGCTTGGGGCACTTGGTTGGTTTGTCTTTTGGGTTCTTAACTAAGCTTTCAACCGAGATCCGTGGTCTTCTTCAGTGGTGCCAGAAAGCATGCTATATTGTGTTCATTTCTTTCCTTGCTCTTTTTCCAGGAAGAATTTTTGCCAGATCATCTAGTGAGGATGACAGTGGTATAAATAACAGCAATGCCAGCGTTTTAAAGCAACCACAGAAAAATAAAACACATGATGCCCTATGAGGCACTATTTTTTAAAAATTAAGAGTTGGTGTTTCTGGAGGCAGACACTCAGAACGTTACCTCCCTGTCTGTGGTTGAATATAAATTTTCAACGTTTTATACGACGAAGGGAAATTGTCCTGCAGCCATGGGGGTGTAACCTGGATGCAGCAAGGCAGCAAACTCTGAACCACACAATTTTTTCACTTGTTTAAAGGGAATAATGTCGTCTGTCCCAGCAGCCACAGCAAAAGGAAAATATAAGAAAGTGTTAGCAGCTTATCAGTGAGATTACACGTCACCATTGTTGCTAATGACAACAGTAACAATAAAACCACGTCCTCAGATCCCTCATAAAAATAAGGGGGTTCGGGGCGCCTGGGTGGCGCAGTTGGTTAAGCGTCCAACTTCAGCCAGGTCACGATCTCACGGTCCGTGAGTTCGAGCCCCGCGTCAGGCTCTGGGCTGATGGCTCAGAGCCTGGAGCCTGTTTCCGATTCTGTGTCTCCCTCTCTCTCTGCCCCTCCCCCGTTCATGCTCTGTCTCTCTCTGTCCCAAAAATAAATAAACGTTGAAAAAAAAAATAAATAAATAAGGGGGTTCTCCTCACACTCTGCCCTTCCTGGATTCGAACCTGTGTGGGTGGCCATTGTCTGTAGACAAAGGACAGGGACACGTGGGAGGCACGCTGGATTTGACGGGCCTATATGAGTCTATACACTCAGGCCAGACCGAGTCCAGCAACAAAAGTGTGAAACCAGAGGGATAAATCTGGAAAGAGTACGTATACTCGCCTTGGTTCCTGAGCCTTCTCCTTGCTGGAATTACATGTTTCCGCTGGTCCCTCCAGAGACCTTTAGGAACAGATGCCTCACCTTACTCGGTTACTTTTCAAGCTAAATAGAATTATTCTTATCAAAATTGAGCCATTAACTTTCTCTGAGTGTCCACAGCATCCATACTATTGCTAGTTACCCGGTAGACAAGTAAGTCCCAGAGCTGGCCATTTACGTCTTCTTTTTCTTTTCTCAACTGGAAACATTTGTAGCGGAGGGGCCTGTATTTTCTTCTGGGCATGACTTAAAGGAGCTGACGGATGAGCAGAGCCCGGATTATCATGCCGAAGTATTTCAGACCTGTTCTGAGGTAAGCCAGGAGGACGGTTGGTCGGCATTGCAAGCCCGGAGATGTTAATTACGTGAACGATTGAATTAGGCTTCCAAGTTACAGATGAGGTTTTATCTGTGAGACCTAATCACTGCAAACCAGTCACTGGTGAATCCTTCATCCAAGCCACCGTTTGGTTTAGATTTTTAAGAAGGGACCATGGTTGCGATTGATCTTGTTATATGCCAGAGAAAGTAAAATACATCCTGGCACTGGAGGGTTCCACCTCTGGGATTATGGGGTGTGTCCTGGTACACATGTCTTATGGAGGAGATACAGGGTGGGAATGTACATCTTTAGAGGGGAAGAACCTGAGAGAGTATCATTTTTAAAAATTTTAAACTAAAGCAACCCTGTTAATGGGAAAGAGGGAATATAGGTAAATGGAACAGCCATAACGATTTTAAAGATTCTTTTCAAACCCTTCTTCCAACTAACCTTTGTGATCCACTCCTCCAAGTGGGAAAATTAGCTCCTTCACGTTGTCGTCTCTTTAACCATATGAAGGAGAGGAACTGCAGACAGAGAGGAGGAAGAGGAACAGAAAGTTTGGGATGATTTGTAAATATATTAAATCGGCCCCTGGATAATAACAAATTGAATACAGAATCCAACTTTCAGTAATACACTGTTCATTTCATGGCTATTTATTGAGCACTACTGTGTGCATAAGACTTATAAGGCACTGAGGGAAATAGAAGGAAAAACAAGTTTCCTGCCAAACTGAAACTGGAAATGTAGGTGAGAAGCAAGACACAAAACCGTTTCATAACCCCATCCTAAGATTACTTAACCTAATTTTTTTTTTTTAATTTTTTTTTCAACGTTTATTTATTTTTGGGACAGAGAGAGACAGAGCATGAACGGGGGAGGGGCAGAGAGAGAGGGAGACACAGAATCGGAAACAGGCTCCAGGCTCTGAGCCATCAGCCCAGAGCCCGACGCGGGGCTCGAACTCACGGACCGCGAGATCGTGACCTGGCTGAAGTCGGACGCTTAACCGACTGCGCCACCCAGGCGCCCCTTAACCTAATTTTTCATGCATTCGTTGACTTGTTCATTTATTTGGCCATTAATGATTCCACAAATATTTAATGATACCTTCCATACAGACAAAACAGAGGTGAGCAAGAGGGAAGTAGACAGAGGTGATTGAGATACCTTCTCGACCACCATTTGTTTTCCCTGCCCTTCCAGAACGCCACAAGGAAATCCAATTATGGTTTTCTCGTGTCAAGGAGGGACAAGACAGAAAAGCAATTGATCTGAGGCTTCATAGAGAGGCAGAAGTGAGCCAGAGCGAAGTCTTAGGTCTTTTGTTTCACATTAATGATGTTTATGTAACATTCGAGCTCTTGTGTTCGCCCAGGCTTGGTGCTTTAAAAGTTATTTTTCGACTAATATCCAGTGTATTTCGCTAAAACAAAATCATCAAAGAGAACCACTAGACCCCTTCCATCCCCCCTAAAGGGCCTGCTTTTATCACTCTGCCGTGGTGTCTTCACGAACTAAGATCTAAACAGGGGGACCAGGGCTCCTTCAGAGGATAAAGGCCAGATTTCGTGGAAGCTTGCAACCCATGGATGCCTCAGGCTTACCTTTCAGAACACAGTGCATAGCAGGACCTTGTCCTAACATAGGGAGATACAAGTGAAAGCGCACTGATTAACACTTTTTCTAAGAAAATCACAATGTCCTGGGTAAATACGAGCATCGTGAACTTGGGCAAGGTTTCAATCTCCACATGTAATCAACAGACAGATTGGGACAGAGTGAGCTACATATTTCACTGTTTGGTTCATGCATGAGAAGACGTGGTTTTAGAGAGGAAGGCAGAGATTCCTGAACTGGCTCAGCATCTAAACTACAGCAGGTTCATTACAGAGCACAAGTACCACCCGATAGTTAATTATTTCCAAATCAGGAATAGGAGAAATCGAGAATGAGAAGGAGCGCTTGGCTCTGAGAGACCAAAAGTAACCCTCTGTGGAGCTGATTGGCAGATTTCACCGGACACCTATCCCTGCGTCTTTCCTGTTGAAGTTTGAAGGTGGAAACCCCAGTCCAGGAAGAGAATCTTCTCTTCCTTATTACATCCTCACACTGAAATGGCAATGGAACAAGGCCTCTCACTTTTGGGGAGTAACACAGGGCCCTTGGCAGTGCTATTGAGTGAGGCTAAGGTAGAGTCAAGTTTATGTCACATTTTGGAGCAGGCACAGCCAGGAAAAATACTTGGTTCAAGAAAGTAAACTAGGAGGGATAACCAAGTCCTGACTACCAAGGGATTCAATATCCCAGCTGATTTATTATCTAGCTTGTCTTTGTCCTTCCCGAATTTGCTCTCTAACTGTACTTAAAATACTTTTTAATTATAAAAATAATAAATGCTTATTATGGAAAAATTTGAAAATCTAGGAAAATGAGAGGAAGGAAAATAAACGATTGATACTAGACCATAATCATACCACCCAGAGTGAATGCTAATATTTGGTATATTTCTTCTGAATCTTTTCCCATGTGATCCTATTTGTCTGAGTAATCATACATACGTGCAATTATACCATATAATTGTATAACATGACTGTATCGTTGAATGCTTACCATGTGCCAGGTAATGTTTTGAGGACTTTAGACATAGTGATGTATGTAATTCTTGTGTTCTCTGAGATTGGTACTATTATAGGGCTCTTGGGTAGCTCAGTTGAGCATCTGACTCTTGATTTTGGCTCAGGTCATGATCTTGGAGTCATGGGATTGAGCCCCGTGTTGGGCTCCATGCTGAGCATGGAACCTGCTTGGGATTCTCTCCCTCTTTCGCTCTGCCCCTTGTCCCCACTGCCCCCCGCTCACACACACTCTAGAATACAATACAATGAAATATTGGTACTATTGTTATGCCCGTTATTATCCCCAGATGTGAAGACTGAGGGATAAGCAGTGGCTAAGTGGTCAACTGGGCACCAAACCCCAGCAGCCTGCCTCCAGACCACTACACAGGGCCCAGCCCATCAGGCTAATGTGTCTTGTGGAAACTCTCATAATGAGAACACAGCATTCCTTTCAATGGACATTTAGTTTACATAGCCATTTTTCATTATCGATTGGTGTATATTTATGTTATTTATTAATTTTTTACTGTTATAAAATAATTTGTGAGCATCATTGTCCAGACAGCTTTTTACCCTATTTCAGGATTACTCCTTGGAAGTAATCCCTAGGGGTGCCTGGGTGGCTCAATCTGTTAAGCGCCAACTCTGGATTTTGGTTCAGGTCATGATCTCACAGTCTGTGAGTTTGAGCCCTGTCTCGGGCTCTGTGCTGACATTGCTCTCTCTCTCTCTGTCCCTCCACTGCTCACTTTCTCTCTCTCTCTCTCTCTCTCAAAATAAATAATTAACATTAAAAAAAAAGAGGTAATCCCTAGATGAAAGGCATGAATATTTTTAATACTGTCGGTACCTACTGTAAGTATTTTCCGACCAGGCTGTAGAAAATCTTAGCACATCGTAGATGGCAGGCAGGAGACACAGACTATTCTGTGCTAATCAGAGCCAAATAACTTTTCATAAGGAGCCAGTTCTTAGGTGACAGATGACACTCAGCCAAAAAAAAAAAGTCTGTCTTTGCACAAGACATTGGAAGTTCTCACGCGTTTTTCTCCTTGCTACTGCATTTCACTGGGAACGAGTTTCATCCCCAACCATCCTAACCCTCACTGAGAGCACACGAACTCCACCATGAGCAGTCTGGGGTGCAGATGTAGATATGTGCATTCTTGTGAGGAGAGGATCATTAGCATTGATCAGGTTCTCAAAAGGTGACTCCCCCCTCAAAAAAAAGTCCAGAATGAGTACTATAGAATATATCATATACTTAAATATCCAATTGGTTATTTTATAATAAAAGTGGCAAATATCAAATGTTTGTGAATGCAGAAGGCTAGGTTCCTTGGGCAGAATCTTCAAATCAATGAAGGTCATTTTTTCTGGGATGCCGCCATGGGAAACAAGTCCAGATGTGGTCCTTCCTTCCCGCCTGCCCTCCTTCCTGCCAAGGTTCAAAGTGCGACCATTTATACATTGAAGTCACCATAGCAACGCAGTCTGTTTAGAGCAGCAAGAAAAAATGGAGAAATAAGCCAAGTTATTTTGTAAGCTGCAAAAATAAGTTAAAGTTCTGGAGATTTATGGGGGTGGGGTGTCACATGAGCAAGTTTTCGGCTCCTCTCTGTGCCAGTGGCCCTGTTTGGGGAATTTTATTTTGATGACAGCAGGGTGTCCCCTACCACTTTAATAGAATTGAGAGAGTGTTCATAGTGGTAATTTGGGAAGTAATTACTAAGGAAATTGCCTTCCAGTTCCTTTCCACCTTAATTTTTCAAGGATGTACCAAATACCAGTTTCAGACTCAGGAGGAGGGCTCCACGCAGCCACGGTTCCCTCCGGAGATCAAAATTGCTCTGTTCTTCAGCGGGGCTGCCGGGAGAGCAGCGGGGACTGTGGCCTCGCAGAGGCGCCCTGCCTGGGAGGGAAGACCCGGACCGTGGCGTCCGCCAGACGCGGGTTCAGACCCCTCTGCCCCTCGTGAGCATCTCCAGTGTTGGCCGCTTACTTCCCCCTAAGCTTTCACATCCTGGTTGTGGAACAGGGGCTCTTCCTTCTGTGGGTCTCGGGAAGACCAAATAGTACGGTCTGATTCACAGTCGGTGTTTAATGCCAAGGTAGTTTTTGCGGCGCCTTTCACCCTTTTTTCCAGAGCCTGATACAATGATGCATCCGGAAAATGCTCTGAAAATGGTGCAGTCACATAACGTGATACACGCATTCACGTTGGACCTCACTCCTGGATGGAAATGATGTGGTGTGTCTGCTCCTTCAGGTCATGATGCTGATCCAGAACCACCCGGTCCCCGTCATCGCCATGGTGAACGGCTTGGCCACCGCCGCCGGCTGTCAGCTGGTTGCCAGCTGTGACATTGCCGTGGCGAGCGACAAGTCCTCTTTTGCCACTCCAGGTGTGAACATTGGGCTCTTCTGCTCCACCCCTGCGGTTGCCTTGGGGAGAACAGTGCCGAGAAAGGTAATGTAGCTCCCGGCATCCCCTCCAGCTGCGGTCCTTCCGTGCGTGTGATGGGTAGTTCGAGAATTCGCTTGTTATAAATACCGTTTGAGTCACAACATTCTGCCCAGCATGTAGCTGGCTGGATGTGCCACGATGTCCCTTCTGATGCCTTGTGCAGCGAGGGAGTGTTCCTTCTAATTAGTGCCTCTTCCTCTGAAGCTTCTCACCGTGGGCTTGTCTGTGGGTCACCCCATTCCAATCTTGCCTGTCTCTCAGTACAACTAGTTAGGTTTCTTATTTGTTTTCATAAAGGCACACATTTTTGCAATCTTTTTTTTTTCAACGTTTATTTACTTTTGAGAGACAGAGAGACAGAGCGTGAGCAAGGGAAGGGCAGAGAGAGAGGGAGACCCAGAATCCAAAGCAGGCTCCGGGTTCCGAGCTGTCAGCACAGAGCCCGACGCGGGGCTCAAACTCATGAACCACGAGATCATGACCTCAGCCGAAGTCAGATGCTTAACCGACTGAGCCACGCAGGCGCCCCTGCATTTTTGTAATCTTACTGGCAATGCAGTTGACGCTGAGTTTTGTTGTACCGTTAGGTTGCCCACGAGACGTAATGGCATGGTGACATACGCCAGTACCAAAAGGCTAGGATACTGGCATCACTGGCTTATTGTTTGCCAATAATCCGTCTTGTTCCAGAAAGGATGGAAAATCGCCGATAGATGGGGTGTGTCAGGTTTACGATGGTTACATTTCAGGAGCACGATTAGCCTGTGCTTGGTGTATTGGATCCGCCCCCGGAGGAGCCATGTTACAAGAGCGGTTTTGTTGGTGCTGACCATGGTGAAGTTCATTTTCTTCACAAAGCTTTCTTCCTTCCTATTACATGATAAACTAATATTTACTACACATCTCCCAAATGTAGACCAGTGGCTTCCTTGTTCTAGAAAAAAATACATCCTCATGCTCCACTGGAAATTGGTTTTTATTTTTTTAATTGATTTTTGAGAGTGAAAGAGAGTGTGCATGAGTAGGGGAGGGGCAGAGGTAGGGAGAGAGATTCCCAAACAGGCTCCACGCTGCCGGTGCAGAGCCTGACCCAGGACTTGAACCCACCAACCATAGGATCTTGACCTGAGCTGAGATCAAGAGTCAGGTGCTTAACCAACTGAACCACCCAGGCGCCCCTGGAAATCTGTTCTTAAAGAGGGAAGAGGGGATGCGCCTGGGTGGCTCATTCGGTTGGGTGTCTCAACTTTGGCTCAGGTTATGATCTCACGGCTAGTGAGTTCAAGCCCCACACAGGGCTCTGTGCTGACAGCTCAGAGCCTGGAGCCTGCTTTGGATTCTGTGTCTCCCTCTTGCTCTGCCCCTCCCCTGCTCTCTCTTTCGCTCTCTCTCTCTCTCCCTCTCTCTGAAAAATAAAAACTTTTTTTTTTTTAATTTGGAAAAAAAAAGGGGGGAAGGGGGGCAAAGTCATATACCACAGCAGGCAGGGAACATAAATTGCTTCGATGTACACATACAGTAACTCAGCAAATACTTCTTAAGCCCCTACTCTGTGCCAGTGCATTAAAGTGTGTTTCAAATATCTCATCAGAGCTCGTTGATAAGCTCCCTTACAGTTGTGCAAATCAAATCATGAGGCTGGTGCATAGTAAAAGGCCACTGTACTGATTACCCTACCTGCAACTTTTTATCTCTTTAACACCTCATGTTCTAGAAGGGTCCACAGTGAGGCATTTAAGCCTTTGTGTCAGCCACACTGTCAGGATAAGAATCCATTCTTTCTTAACACAAACTTCTCATTTTTTAAAAAAAATGCAGTCTTTAATTTAAAGGCTGGGATCTCCCCCCGACCCCCATTTTATTTATTTTAGAGAGAGAAAGCATGAACACAAGACAGGGACAGGGAGAAAGAATCTTAAGCAGGCTCCACACTCAGTGCAGAGCCCGACGTGGGGTTCAGTCCCACAGCCCTGGGATCATGTCCTAAGCTGAAATCGAGAGTCTGCTGCTCAACTGACTGAGCCACCCAGGAGCCCCCACCACAAGTAAACTTTTCAAATCAAGGCTTATAAGTGAGTCCTGAAAACTTAAACATTGTATCATAGTTGCTAAATTTTAAATTAGTTTTTGAGAAAAGAAAAATGTGGTAAATACAGGCTTTAAGTTTCCAGGAGGCAAGAAACCAAAATAGCTTTTACCTCCCAGAGACAGTTTTGGGAAGGGCCAGGCCTGCTCAGAAGATGAGGGCAGAGTCTCCGAAACTGTCCCACTCAGCTCCCTGGTCTGTGCTCCTTGTGATCTGACCCCCCGAGTTTCTTCCTTGTCAGCAGTCTGAAAGTGGTTAAGAGCTGTCAGTAGACGTCCCTGCACCATCGGGTTCATCACGACATGGAGGCCTGAAGCAGATACATGGCTTGGGGCCAACACTAATGAGCTGGAGTCACAGTACCGATAAAGGGAATTTAGTAGGAAAAAAAGTCGGTCAGACCTTAGGGCCTTTGCCAGGATTCTGGATCTGCAGGTCTCACCTGAGGGGTCCCCTTTAGGAGGCAACTAGGAATCCATAAAAATCTAAACCTAACCAAAAACTGTCCTTCCTCCCTGTCGTCGGTGCTTGAGTGCGCCCCTACGGACACATCCATACCCGGGCCGTAGGCTGTCGTGGGTGGTGGGCATACGTCCCCCCCCCCCCCCCCCCATACCTGTCCACAGGGAAGCAAGCGTTTTTGCAAACCGGCCTGGCAGGGAAGCTCTACCCTTTTCCGCACCGCCAGGGCCGCGTGTGTGGGTCACCAGTGCCCTCTGCTGGTCGCTGTGGGAAACTGCTCGGTTGTGCCGGAAAATGGAGGGCTGCGGTTTGTCCGCTGGGAGCAGAAATGATGGAACGCAGCCCTTGTGTTCGAGCCAGACCGAAGCCGGGCATGAATAATTTCCTACGTTTGTAAACGTTTCTCTCCTCTGGCAGGAGTTAAATAATGCATCTTCATTGCACCATATAAACAACCTGCTTGGTGCAGCTGCTCCCTTCCCCAGAGCTGGCCTCCTTCAGAAAAGCACGGCCAGTGCCTCCGGCAGTTGCTATCACAGGAGAGCAGAGGAAAGATCCTAACCCCCTCTCCCCCCGCCAGGCACTTCTCTGTGGTGGAAACGCTTGCTTCCTCCTATTTTTCCGGGGTAACTTGCTGTATCTGTGGAATCTGATTTCCTAATCGTCTAATTAGATCAGAGCAGAACTTCCAAGCCAGAAAGAGTGTTAATGCCTTGCTATCAGCCTGGTATGAAGACCACCAGAGGGTCTGAGAGATGCAGGGTCTCAGGCCTGCCCCAGACAGACCTTATCAGAATCTGCACTTTAACAAGGATTTGCACAGCCATCGGCCTTGGCGCCTTTGAGAAAATGTAGTTTAACCGCCACAATTTACAGGAGGGCTTGTGGGGAGGGGGGCGTGTCAGGGCCTTACCTGAAATTATACTAGCCCTGTGACCCTCTGTCAGCTCCCTTCTCCTCTGAGTTCTCTCTGCATTGCCAGCCCGTAATGCCGACAGCTGCAGGCCGGTTCTTGTCACAGATGTGACTTGGGGCCACCCAAAGAGCCCTCTGCTTTCAAGAGCCATCGCCTTTCAGGGCTGTGACACCTAAAAGCCAATTAGAGATTCATACAAACCTACAGTTGGGATGGGCATATTAATAGTGGTCAGTGCATTTATTAGGTGCCCGCTGAGTGCCTGGCACTGTAGCATAAGCTTTACACTTACTGTCTCTAATCTTCATAATTCCACAGGATGGAAGGCTTCTTCCCATTTTCAGATGAGGAAACAGACTCAGAGGGCTTATGTTGCATCCTAAGGTCCTGTGGTTAGTAAGTGGCCGATCTGGGAATGGACCTTGGGGGACCAGCTCCAGACCCAAGTCCTGCTGCTTCTGAGATTAGCTTTGGCCTCAAGTGCTTGTTGTTGTTTTTAATGCAAGTTCCCCAGGAAGAGGAAGTATTAAACCACCAGCTTGCTAGGGTGACCCAAGATGTGCCATCCTAAAAGGCAGCTTGAATTGACAAGAGACAAGGATAAGAGAATGGGTCTCCTCTCTCATCTAAAGTTCTGGGGGGCCCAACAGAGTCACTTCAATCATAAGCAAAGATTGTGCTGATTAGCTAGAAAATAAACAGACTTTCTTTTCCTTAGAGAATACCACTTCTGTTACCCAACCTGCCTGGGTAAAATCCCTATAAATCAATACATGCTAACAGTATTACCCCAATGGGCAGATAAGGACACTGAGGCCCAAAGGAGAGGATGAACCAGGCAGGGCTGAGTTAGGAAGCCAAGACCTCTGGCTGCTGACCTCACTCCCACCGAGTGGTGTTAATCACATTAAGACCTTCCTGGTCTTCTGGGATGAAAGGAGAATCTCTAGGGCAGTGGCAGCGGGAGGGAGAGTGTGCTCCTCCTGGTCCAGGGTGACGCCGGCGTGCCAGTCTCTGGGCTGACCCGGGCCAGTGGTTTGCCTCCATCACTAAGAGCCGTGGGGCTGCTCTCCACCACACCTAGTCGGACGCGTCTGTGATTCACGAGGCCAAAGCCACTCAGCCAGCCTCCTCGCCGCCATCCCGGTCCTTCGCCTTTTCTCTTGACTTCTTTGCTTTTAAAAACTGGTGTTCCTGGGAGGTGACGTGTCTGTGCTGCTGCCTGGGTTTGAGAGGATACTGAGAAGCGGAGCCCGTGTGCCACTGACTGCAAACCCGTGACCAAGCAGAGGCCACCCGAACCGCGTTCCCAAGCCTGACGAGACTCGGTGCGCCACGCCCCCTGGTGACCCCTCATTATCCCTTTTCACAGGAGAGTCGGTCACTTTATGTGAAGGCGGGACATGAGTAAACCTCCCACCACTTAACAATTTGGATTTTTAAAAAACTGTTAGTGAATCTGTATAAGCGATGAAAGAAGTTTGCGCCAACAATAAGCGGTGATGAATCCAAGAGTCGCAGGGACTGGTCCGGGGGGTGTGGTCCCTTCACCTATCTGCAGGCAAGGCCCCATTTAGAGTATCCCAGAAAGAGGCGTACCTCGTGTCTTCGAAAATGTTTCCACGTGAGGTGATTTCTGAATCGGGCGGTTCTCACACCCGCTACATAGCAGGCAGGAGGAGAGGCCGGGATGGTGTGTGCCCCATTTTGTTTCTGAGTGTGCCAGGAACAGAGCCCAGGACTTAGTAGCGGTCTCTTCAGATAGCTGTAAGTTCTGTCTCTCAAGGGTGTTCTGACCGTCTGTCTATCTGTGTCTTTCTCTGCTTGGCTGACTGACTCACTGACTGAAAGGGGAAATATCTTTTCTGTCCAATTAAAATGCTTCATGTTGTAGCTCAAGGTCACTTCCTTTTTGTTTATGAGTAGAGATCCTGAAATAACGTCAGGAACTGCTTGTCTGCAAGGGAACGTAAGAGGTCATTTATTCTCCTGTGGACAGAACCGCCTGTGACCGACAGGCCCCCGCCCCCATTCACACATCCCCAGGGGTGAGGATTCCGCATTCTCCCAGAGTGATTCAGTTCAGGGACTGGGTGGTTTTGGAGGTGCTCCAGAATTAACACGTTACAAACACCCAGACTCTTCCTGGGCGTGGGTTAGTCGTCTGCGGCTGCCGTAGTGCATACGCGTGACTGAGCGGCTTAAACGACAGAAATCTATTTTCTCAGTTTTTGAGGCTGGGAGTCTCAGCTTCAGATGCCGGCAGATTTGATTCCTGGCCACCTTCCTACTGTGTCCTCATACGGCAGGGAGAGACAGACACAGAGACAGAGGTCTCTAACTGCCAAGGCCACCAATCCTAGCAAATCAGGGCCCCACTCTCCGACCTCATTTAACCTTAACTGCCACCCTAAAAGCCCCATCTCCCGATACACTTACATCGAAGCTTAGGGCTTCAACACCGGCATTTTGGGGTGATGCGATTCAGTGCCTGGCACTGCTCTGGGTGAATATACAAGAAAGTGAGTGAATATACAAGAAAAAGTCGTGCTCTGCTTTGAGTTCCTCCTTTGCGGAACCTGGTTACCATCCTCATTAAACACAAACTCCTGCCAGGTCCCTTGAGCAAGCAAAACCCTCACAGTTAACCCCCCTGCTTTATGTCTGCATCAGATGGGCCATTTCCCTGGCATCCCTGTCGCACTGGCTGTGACAGTGTGCCCTGCACTCATTGGGCAGCTGTCCGTCCCGCATCTCTGAGTCATCTGTGCCCAGGGGGCAGGGATGAGAGGCGATCCGGGAGGCTGGGGTCCTCGGGAGGAGCCACGTTCAGCAGGTGGGACAAGGCCGCTGCCCGCTCCCTGGCCTGTGCCCTGGCCTGCAGGAGCTTGGACTCTGAAGGACTCGCCTTGAGAACTTCTTGGAGCACTCGGGTCCTGTGCAGCGGCAGCTCCTGAGCCGGACGGGCGCTTTGCAGGCGTGTGATGGAAGCAGGGGAAGGAGGACGGAGACAAGGAGGCTCAGGAAGAGAAAGGGAGAAGGACGTGAGGGCCACAGAGATGCCGAAGAAGGCGTTCCCAAGGGGACTGTCCCGCGGACAGATCATGAGCTCGGATGGCAGGTGCTGACTGCACTGGACGAGTAAATGCCGGTCTGCTGAGCCGGCCGTGGGAGCACCCGCTGCTTTGACTGTGGGATGGCCTCCTCTGGACTCTGCTGCCATTCCTAACTACTCTTTGAAAGTCACGTGAGGTCTTGACTGTTGCAAGTTGGGAAGGGAGTGATGGGCTTGTCGTCGGTGCATTTGGTTTTTAAGGTTGCTTCCGGGACTGGCCACTTTCTGGTCTGTGGTCCGCATGGAATTCTGGAGAGCCGCCCGCACGAACGGAGGGAACGACAGGCTGGAAGGCGCCGCCTTCACCTGGCTTCTGACCTGGGTCCCCGCTGACACGCGCTTCTCAGGCAGAGACAGAGCGGACACCGTCCCGGCCCTTTCGGGTGACTCACTGGGCGTCTTTGGCTGGGTCTTAGCGGCAGCCCTTAATCAGCAGGACCTGGTTCTCCGCTCCACGTTCAATCACGGCTTCAAACCCACTTTGGAGCGATGACATTGTTCCCGGTCAACCAACACATGGTCTCCGGAGCGACCCACAGGCCTCGCCTTCCTGCTGCCTCCAACATGGAGCATTGCATTCCCCAAACTGGACAGCGCTGCGATCTAGTCCATCCCCTAAAGAGTTAGGGAAATCGGGGCCTGGCACCACTTGCCCCCGACTGCCAGTCCAGTGTGTATTCCACTTGTACCCGTAGGCAGGAGTCCTCAAAGCTAGCCTTGTGACCCCTCCTCCCTTATCAAAGTTCCATCCCTCACTGATACAATCCAGTGTCCTGATTTCAAAACCCTTCTAAATCGGTGGCTGTAAGCTGGGAGCAGTATTGGCCCCAGGGGACATTTGGTGGTGCCTGGAGACATGTTTGATTGTCACAGTTGTTGGGGTGGGACCTGTAACTACCGGCACCTAGCAGACAGAGACCGGGGATGCTCTAAACATCCTACCGTGCGCAGGACAGCCCCACATAACAACATGTTATCTGGCCCAAAATACACAATGGCACCAAGGTTGAAAAACCTAGTCAGTAGCATGATCTAAATGCTAACGACTCCCAAATTTATATCTCAAGCTCGTCCAATTATCTATTACTGCACCGTGAACCACCCATAACTTAGTGGCTCAAAGCAACAACAGTAATTTGTCGAGCTCATGAATCTGCAATCTGGACAGGGCTCAGTGAGGAAGCTTATCTCTGCTCTGCAATGTGTGTGGCCTCAGCTGGGAAGAACTGACTCCAGGGGAGAGTGACGGCTGGGGGCGGTCATCCGAGTGGCTGTTAGGCTGCCTTGCCGCAGGGGCCCCAGCCGGGCAGGTCACTGGAACACTTCGCATGGCCACTCGTATGTCCTAGACTTTCCCACGCCATGGCAGGCCGGCTCCGAGACTCAGCAGCCCGAGCAAAAAAGCCAGGTGAGAGCTGGGTCACCTCTGGCCAGACCTCTAAAAGAATTGGAACATCATTTCTGCTGTGCCGTCTGCCTTCCTCCATCCATCCCTCAAGTCACTCATCAGCGAATATTTAGTAAGCTGCCTACTAGATGCAAAGTGCCCTTTCTGGTGCTGCCAGTACAGAAATAAACAGAGCAGCTAAAAAAAAAAAACAAAAAAAAAAACAAAAAACCTCAGGGGCACTTGGGTGGCTCAGTCTGTTGGGCGTCCGGCTCAGGTCACGATCTCACTCACAGTTTGTGAGTTTGAGCCCCACGCAGGCTCTGTGCTGACAGCTCAGAGCCCGGAGCTGCTTCAGATTCTGTGTCTCCCTCTCTCTCTGCCCCTCCCCTGCTCACGCTCTGTCTCTCAAAAAAAAATAAACATTAAAAAAAACAAAAACAAAAAACTCTCACCTGGTGGAGTTTCCACGCTAGGAAAGGAGATAATAAACAAAACAAATGTGTCAAATGTATAGATGTCATTTGCATCTATATGCAGTCAAATGCAGAAGTACAAAGGATAAAAATACAGCCGGAAAGGGGGTCGGTGCTGGGGTCTGATTTGCAGTTTCGATAGCATGGTCATGGGGGACCTGCTGGATGAGATGTCATGTAAGCAGAGGCCCGAAGGGGACGAGGGCACCAGTCATAAGGATACGTGGGGACAGAGCACTGCAGGCCAAGGGAACCGCACCCTGAGGTGACAGCATGCCTGGCAGGTTCAAGAAATAGCAGGGCCTCAGGGAGTGAGAGGAGGGACAGAAAAGGCACCTCCCTGCCTGCGTAAAACCCTCTTTTAAATGGTCAATTTGAATTTCAAGAGGCCAGGCTTTGTCAGGCACAATAGCCACAGGCCTCAGAAGGGAGGAAGCCACAGAGAGTAAGGAGCTTAGGTCCCTTGGTCCCTTTTTCTGGGGGGGGTGGGGGGTGGGAAGGGGGGCGGCGGCTCCAGGAAGGAAGGGGCGTCTTGCCAGTGCAGGGGCCTCACCTATTGGTAAAAGCCGCCTCATACAAGGCTCTTGCACCCCTGCCCTGGAAGGTGTCCCCCTTTCCATCCCTCCTGCTGTGGTTTGGGGAGGCTGCTCTTTCAATCAGACCGAGGTGATGGATCCCTGAACATCTTTCTCCTTCTGGAAAGCAGCCACCACGTTGGTCTGCGGGAGGCCTGGGCCTCACCGGTTAAGTAGTGTCACCTTCCTCGCATCAGATGTGGCCGCTGCCCCATGCCTGGCCCTTGAATGAGGCAGAGGGAAGCTCCTGGCTCAGCAGGGGCCGGGAGATCCAATCTAGGGAAGGAGCAAGAGAACACGGAGAGTCCCCCCACCCTTTCCCAGGCACCTGTATTCTCCTTGCTCCCGGAAAGACGCTGGGTGACCTGGCAGACGTCAGGTCTATGGACGACGTGTGATTTGAGGAAGCAGAAAACGGGGCTGAGGTTGTAGGGAAGTAGGGTGGGACGGAGAGGGTCACAAGCGGCGTGCCTTAATAACGCACACGTCTCCTCCCTCAGGTTGCCTTAGAAATGCTTTTTACTGGGGAGCCCATTTCCGCTCAGGAGGCCTTGCTGCACGGACTGCTCAGCAAAGTAGTGCCAGAAGAGCAGCTGGAGGAAGAGACCATGAGAATCGCAAAGAAGATTGCCTCCTTGAGCCGTCCTGTGGTGTCTTTGGGCAAGGCCACCTTCTACAAGCAGCTGCCCCAGGACCTTAGAACAGCCTACTACCTCACCTCCCAGACCATGGTGGACAACGTGGCCCTGAGGGATGGGCAGGAGGGAATCAAGGCCTTCATCCAGAAGAGAAAACCCATCTGGTCACAGTAAGTGAAACGGAGGAGGAGTCCTGCACCCCTCACCCCCCCCCACCCCCCACCTTCTGAGGCCCAGACACCGCTGCTGCCTGGTGACCGTAGAAGAGACAGCCTGCTGTATCTTATAATGGTTTTGTCGCTTGTGGTCTGTGTGAAAAGCCGTGATTCCGCGGGGGAAGGGATGCGGTGGGGAATCGAATGGAGCGGAGGTTGGGACCTGTGCCGGCCAGCTCTGGCGGAAAGCTCATACTGGACGTACTCCTTCATGGGGACCACAGGTGAGGGGTCACCGGATGCAGGAGAAAGCGAGGACACGCGAGGCGTGAAAGAAGGATGCCAACCTAATTCCGCTTCCAGAAGCGTCCCCTGAGGCGGAGGCCCTTCTGTCCGCCCGAGAGCAGCGAGACATTTCAAATCTCCCCAAGATTCTCCACACTGAAAACCTTCTTGATTCCACTGAGAAATAATCACGCCTATGGCTTTGAACTAATCTTCTATGATTTAGAAAGATTACATATTTAGAGAGACTGGTAATTTTATCTTCCCAACCAGACTGTAAGCTGTCTGAGAAAAGAAAGAAAAAAAAAAATCCCTGACCTCTTTCTTTGGGTGCCCACACTCGTGGGCGTACATCAGAGGCCTGGTGTTCCTGTAACGCACGTCCTAGCTATCCAACACCCTGAAACCAGGGTCCTGGGCTAGAGCTGGGGATAAAACCCCCGGGGAAGACGCGGGAGGGACACAGAGCACATGGCCTGCCCACCAGACAACACCCACTCTGGACACGTTTCCAAACCCTGCCCAACCTCTGGTAGGCAATAAAACCAGCCCCAGGCGTTTGAGCCCCCCAGCTGAGCATTCGAATTAGGACTCAAACGTATTTCGTTTCTGGCTTCTGGTCCAACACCGCCTAAGAAACGCTCCAAGTCTCTTGTCCTCAAGCTTTTACCAAGGATCTTATCTTTTTTAAAAAGCCAGCTTATCTTCCCTAGGAGTGGAAGGTGGCCATAAATGCTGTCGGTGCTGTGACAGAAATAGAGAACCATGAGGCTCAAACCCGAGGCTCTCGTTCAGGCTCGAGTGTGTTGGGAAGGATGCCCCCTCACGCTTTCACAGATTCCTACTGAGATTGACATTTTTGTTTTTGCTTTGCCTGAGTTTAGAAAGGTTAAAAAAAAAAAAAAAAGCGTTTTCTTGGAAAGGAGGAACTTGTTAGTAAGATGGTCCTCATGAGCAGAGGTCCCCGCGTCCTGGCCACCTGGGATGTGCTAAGTGCCATCCGCACATTCGTGTTCCGTCCTCATTCGGAACCCAGTAGAGCAGGTGCTACAGTTATTCCCATCCCACAGATGTGTTGTCAAGGCCCGCTTCGTGCCAGGTCAGACAGTGGGCACGGGGTAGGGTGAGGGTTCCAGACTCTGCCTGCCTGAAGAAACACCGGAGGCCCTTTCCCTCTGGCCGCACCACCTCCTGTGGAGCGCCCGGGCTGGTGTGAGGCCGGCCAGAGAGAGGACTTCCCTGCCCCACGGCAGCTTTCTGAAACAAGGGAATGGGCCACACACTCCCTGCTATGCAACTTGCCCGTGCACAACAGACATCAGATGCGAATTTGGGCAGACCCCTGATGGAGTTTTCCCTACGAAGCTAATACAGAGCTGGCTGAAGTTCTGGACTAGATTGTGAAGGACCAGACTGTCACCGTCTGCTCAAAAACAGTGCTGTCGACGGGGCCCCTCCGCTACCTTCCTGCCCAGGTGGCCTGCCGTGGAAGTCATTATTTCACAGTTACTGGATCACACAGTGTAGGGGACAGGGTGTGAGAAAGGTTCCGGGCCTCAGAGAAAGTGACAAGGCCTCCCCTCACACACCCGTCTGGCCAGTGCAAATCCAAAGTTAAGTTTCCAGGGTCTGTATGAACATGCACCATCCTCCAAAACTGTGAGATCCCCAGGGCTCTCGGCTGGCTTCCCAGTGCACTCAGGGACCAGCTATAAATCTTAACACTCGCCTGTGGAGAAAATAACCCAGAAGGAAGATCTGCCCCCACCCTCTGGAGTCATAGAATTCATCCCCAGGAAAATCTAAATCTGGGGTTAGTTTGCATCTCTGCTTCCCTCCACTGGGACGCTGAATGAGATTGTTCTGATAGCCACACGTGATGTTCGCTTTTGGAAAGCCTAGTGTGTGTCGTCTTTCCCTCTGTACCGTGCACTTCTCAGGGAGCCCTGCTGGGTGGGCTCAGCCCAGCCAACCGCGTCCCTACAGTTCAGGCACGGGAACCGGTATCCACTCCAGCTCGGGGTGAGCGAGCCCTCCAGAGGCCGGCTTGAGCCCCAGAGAATACAAGCACATGAGGGACACCGTTTGCTCTACTCCAGTGAACTCGGGGTAGCTGCCGTTCGGGAACCAGTGCTGATTTCATGAGCCTCAATTCCTCAGTTCCTGCGAGCAGCCCAGTGAGGCAGTTCTTACCAGCCCCCTGGTGTGCAGGAGGCTCTGGGAAGTTCTGGCATTTGCCAAAGTCAGGCCTGTGTGTGGGTTTGGGTCTGTGGGCTTCTGAAGGCTGTGCTCCTGACCACCGCACTGTGTTCCTCCCGACATCCTGGAAAGGTTCCTGTTCCAGCCCGCACACACTGACTACCAGTCGGAAATGCCACCGCCAAGGCAACGCAGTTTCGCTTCCAGGAGGAGATACGGGAAAAGCAGAGATCTGAACGCAAACAGCATCCTGGCCCTAGGTCTGCCACGGAACTAGCTGTGTGGCAGGTGCAGGTGACAAAACTGCTTTCGCCGCTCAAGAGGGCGTGTCTGTAACAATGACACCATTGGACACTCTTGTCCTCTTCCTTGTGACATTCTGGATTCTACAATGCTGGGATTTGGGAACTTGCTACGAAATGTGAAACAGGCCGCTTTTGCTCAAAGAAAATGCTCTTTTACGAATGGAGAAGATGGGCATTTTACCTGGAGGAGTAGTAAACGCTGGAAACACCTGAGCACATCTGAGACCAGCAACTCCATTACAGATATTCAGAGCTGTGGGGGCCACATCCAAACCTTCTAAAGATGTGATCAACTAGGAAGACCCGCCCTGAGGCACATCTCCTCAAAATTGGCTCTTACCCTGAATTTTGTCTGGATGCCTTATTCAGCCAGCCCCGCCCTCCGCTTTCTTCTCCTTCTCAAAACCCACGGCACTAAGAGTCACGTTTCCAAAGTGTGGCCTGTGGACGACCTGGGTCTTCAAATGCAGATTCCCAGGCTCCTCATCAGAGCTACTGAATCACAAATGCAGACTCCCGGGGCCCAAAAATATGTATTAAAAGGAAAAAATAAAGGGGGTTTCCAAGTGATTCTGCTGCGCAGTAAAATGTATGAGCTGACTGCATGCAGGTGGAGGCGACCCATCTGTCTCCAGCTGTATCTGTATTTTAACTGTCAAAGCAGTGCAGGTGCTGTGGTGAAGTTCCGGGCAGTCACCGCTGGCTCCGACAGGGATGTCAACAGCCTCTTCCAGGAGCCTCTCGAAACCAGTCAGGCAGGCAGGTTTTTGGGCCTTTGTAGGCCCTCGGTGCTCATGACTTTGGGAGCCCCACCCCACATTACATTAAACATCAGAAACAGGGGCGCCTGGGCGGCTCAGTTACGCATCTGAACTACGGCTCAGGTCGTGATCTCACGGTTCATGAATTCGAGCCCCGCATTGGGCTCTCTGCTGTCAGCTCAGAGCCTGCTTCGGATCCTCTGTGTCCCTCTCTCTCCACCCCTCCCCTGCTCACGTGCTTGTTCTCAAAAATAAAACATTAAAAAAAATCTGAAATATATCCATATTCCACACTAAATATAATGCTTCTGTTTAGGGAAAGGAGCTGAACGATTTGCTTTATAAATTATTTTTAAATATTTGACTAACGATGATTATTTCTTGGCAGTCATCAAGTATCTGCAAGTTAAACATTCTTGAAGTTGACGTGTTACAGCTAATAAAATATTAAATTTCGATCTTGCAAGGGTTTCTCTTTTATATTTTGGAGCCCCAAATTTATTTTTCAGGTCCCAAAGAGAGGCCTATGGAAAGCTGGCAGGCTACCTATTCTGTGCCTACAGGGTCTCCTGGATGAGCTGGCCCAGCCCCCTCTGGTTCCCTGGTGTAGGGGAGGTGGCCCTTCCACACGGAAAGGGGGAGCGAGGGAAGGAAGGTGTGGGTTGGCAAATCCAGCGTTATGAGGTTTATACTCCCCGTGTGGCAGTCTTCTGACATCCTTAGTGATTTACAGTCCCTTCGGGTCTCCCTGTCACGACCAGGAATGTTTAAGCACAGACTCTAAAACCAATTTGCACATTTTTTTTTTCATATTTAAGACCTCTTTCTTTTTTATGTTGTTTGTTTCCAATATTCACCTAACCAAAACACGATAATTGCCAGTTTTAGAAACTTCTAGAAATTCAGAAAAAGAAAAAAAAAATGTATCAGCCTGAGGGGAATGCGATCTAGAGCCCATCAACACTTAAATTTATGTAGTGATTGCTCTGCACCAGGCACCGTCTTAAGCATTTTGCAGATGTTAGCACATGAATTCTCACAAAAATCTCTAGGAAGTAGGCCTTATGAATGCCATTAGACAGACAAGAAACCAAAATACGAAGTTATTAAGTGACTTGCCCACTATCACCCAGCTAGGAAGGGGCAGGTTCTGGTCAAAACTTTCACTTCGTAAAACTGATTAAGGAAATGTGGTCTGAGAATTTCAAAGACCTCTCTGCATCATGTGTCACATCATCAGGTGTCACAACCCAGGGCACCTGGGTTGTGAAATGCAGCGGGTCCAGTTGTGGGGCCACGGGCTTGTGACTGCCACACCATGCGACTCTCCTGCCCCCTCTTAGATGCCCACTACACTGCATCACTCAGCAGATAACTTCTGTTGGGTGGGAACCACGTTAAATTATTTCTTCTTTTTTTTAATGTTTATTTTTGAGAACTCGAGTGCATGAGTGGGGGAGGGGCAGAGAGAGAGGGAGACACAGAATCCAAAGCAGGCTCCAGGCTCTGAGCTGTCAGCACAGAGCCCCATGTGGGGCTCAAACCCACGAACTGTGAGATCGTGACCTGAGCTGAAGCTGGACACTTAACCGATTGAGCCACCCAGGCACCCCTAAATTATTTGTTGTTAATTCCTAGTTGAGTGTCCCACCCTCTCCAACCCCCCCCCCCCCGCCCCCGCAAAGGTATGCATTCCTGCAGGAGCACAGTTAGTCTCTACTGGGCATTTGGATCATCAGAGGCTAGGCACTGCTCAGCACAGAGCAGGCCTTCAGGAAGATCTGCTAGGTCTAGTTAAATGTTACCAGGGGTACAGTTCCCCCGCACAGGCTACATGATACAGACGGGCTTTTAAAAAATCCTCAGTTCACATTTTCTCCATCAGTTTTGGGAAGTGAAATAACTGAGCAGAACACGAACTAAATCACTGTTTTCTTTGTAGATCCGGCAAAGCCGGTAAGCATCTCTTTGTAAATGTAGGTCGGTACTCGGGCATCGTGTTGCTCTGCTTCGATGCAATCAGTCCCAGGGGTTCTGTAAAGCCTGTTTTCTTTCTTTAAAGGCATTGCTGAAGCATGTTTTAGTCTCCAAATGCTAACACTTCTGGTGATAAAACATTCCAGAGAGGCATATACCATATGTGGTTGGTTGGCAAGGGGTGAAGATATCTAATAGATCGGCACTTGATAGAATCTATCAGATTGGTTAATATGCGGATTTGAACCTTAAGCCAAAATTGTCTCATTTGTTACTGTCGTCGAAGTTTTTACTCTAATCATTTGATAATTATCCTTTCAGATAGCCAGTCTGTCCAGTTTTTACCAATGACGTTTCCCCAAGGCCCCTCAGTTCCTGTATCAGCAACCCCTCCCCATTCCAATGGGGGTGGACAGTTGCCAGGCTCAATGGTTGTGTCCCTCCCCCTCCCCACACAAGGACCATCACACCCCTCCTCAGTGTGGGTGTGACCAGTCTCCCCAAGGTTACCACGTTCCCATGAAAACAGATTTAACTTCCTTTTAGTTGCATTGATTTTCTTTTTTTTCTGGATCTATTTCCAAAAGAAACAGGCAAGAGGTGATTTTTAAAACATCAATGCTTGTATTTATGAAGTGTCTACTTAATTGCAAAGCCCTATGTTAGGCACTATGGGATGGGTTTGTTTTGTTCTAAGCATAAGACAATTGCGACCCTCCACGAACTTAGTCTAAATCATGAACACGTTAGCATTCAAATACGAAACAGTTATCACGGGACAAGAATCAGAGAGCTGAGTTATCTCTGAGCTCACCCCTATCACTAGCTGTTCAACCTCTTTGAGTCTGAAGGTCTTGGTGGTTATGAGGGGTGACAGTAACACCCAGCTCCTAACTGGTTAGGAGGGTTCAATTAATGTATGCGTAGCAATACTGTTGACCACTTGCCCCATAACTCCACATCCCCCTGTCCCACCCCCATTACGCCTGCAGGTGCAGTGGGCAGTTTCCACAGGTAAGCGCTTCCCCCTGTCATGGACTGAATTCTGTTCCCACCAACTTCCTCTGTTGAAGGCCTGCTCCCCAACACGACTGCATTTGGAGGAAGGGCTTCTGAAGAGTAAGGTTAAAGGAGGTCGCTGGGATAGAACCCTACTCCCATAAGACCCGTGTCCTTAGGAGACGAGAGAGACATACCAGGGATGTGCACGCGCAGAGGAAAAGCCATACGTAGATACAGCAAGAAGGCAGTCGCCCGCCAGCAGCAGATAGAGACCTCCAGAGGAACCAAACCTGCCGACACCTGATTGTGGACTGTCAGCCCCCAGAACTGTAAGGAAATAAATCTCTTCCCTTAGGCCCCCCAGTCTGTGGTCTTTTGTTATAGCGGCCTGAGCTAAGACACACCCTCAGGCGCTTCTCTCTGCCTCTCTGGGAGTGATTTTTGGCATTCCACCAGCTGGCTCGGCCTTCAGCAGGCCAACCAGGGACACCCCTGGAGCAGCAGGAGACAGGAGCCTATGGATAAATGCCACCCCCCCCCAGTTGACTGAGGAAACAACGCTGAGATATGGGTCTGTGTTTTCTCAGAAGGGCCCGGCAGGGCTGAACCCCATCATCCGTAGCACCGACCTGTCGGTTCACGAAGACTTTACCAGCTCTCTCCTTCCCTGCCTTCCCTTGTCCCACACCCTCACTTGGGATCCTGCCATCACTTTCCAAATAAACAACCTTCACATAAGTCCTTGATTAGGGGTCTGCCTTTGGGAGAATACTGAACTAAGAGGCAGGTTGACACTGGCCTCTCAGTGAGTGTCCCCTTCCCCTAACAAAAAAGTGAGACCAAGATTTAGCAACAGAACACATGTTACAATGAAGCAATGGGGGAGGCTGCTGAATGAGCCCCATTGGCAACGCCGATTATAGGAATCAAGAGGAGAAATCCATTTTGATAGGATCATCCGCATAAAGCTTTGACTTTTCAAGCTGGAAGCGATCTCAGTTCTCAGTTACCTCACAAGTTGTGACATCACACACACGGTGTCTACATGACTGAGGAGGAACAGACCTACCCAGTACTGGTACCAAAAGCAGGATCCTCTAAGAGTGGGATGGCCTCCCTATTGACGTCCCCTCGAAACAATGAGGGTAAGCCCCCATAAATGTTCCAAGCTCTCTGGAAGTTTCTTTAGCAATGTTCAGGAAAAAGGCAGAGCAGGGGTGTTGTCCCCAAAGTCCCCTCCAGAGGTCCCTCGAGAAAGAATTTATGAGCTGCTCCTCTCCAGTCCCTTCCTTGACATTTATTGGCTTTTTGATGAACATTAGAATAATTCTTTTGTCAACTGCTTCTCATTAGGGACCTGGTGATGTTCTTTCTGACCGTTATTTTACTCAATATCATGCCTGGTTACTGTGAGGAGAAGAGGTTCCACTTAGAAACCATCCATCTTTGCAGCAGGACAGAGCTCAGGTAGGCCCACTGAGATACCCTTCCTGCATTGACAGCCGCCCCAGGGCACGTGCAGAGAACTTAGACAAATGTCCAGGCTTTAACGAATGGCTCACCCTCCAGCATCATGCTCCTCCATTTCCTTAAAGACATATTTCAGTTTGATTCTGTTTCTTTTTAAAATAAATCATGGAGACCTTGTGGGTGAAATAATCACCAGGACTTAGTCCTTAGGGGTGACACAGTCTCACCATGAATGACAGGTCTGCCTTGGAAAAGTCTAGAACTAGCAAGTGTTGAAAGCAGGCATCCAGTTTCCTTGATGGACTGTTTATTTCTCCCTCACATGCACTGTCTTAACATGATGATGGCATAGGGAAGCACTTGGAGACGTCTGAAGTTCCCACCACTCATGTCAACAATGTCAAGGTCCACATGCCCTCCTTCACCTTCCCTACCACCAGATATGTGAATCTAACCAGGAAGGGCACACTTTTTAAAAAGGTTTTTAGTTATGAACAATCTCAAACACATGGAAAAGTTGAGAGAAAAGTGTCACACACTACCACGTACTCAGCTTTAACAATTATTACCCAGATTTCTAACAATTACTGGGGCGCCCAGGTGGCTCAGTCGGTTAAACGTCCGACTTTGGCTCAGATCATGATATCACAGTTTGTGGGTTTGAGCCCTGCATGGGACTGTGTGCTGAGAACTCAGAGCCTGGAGCCTGCTTCAGATTCTGTGTCTCCTTCTCTCTCTCTCTCTCTCTCAAAAATAAACATTAAAAATATCTTTATAACAATTATCAATGGATAACATATCCATGGCCAATCTTGTATGCTCTGTCCCATACTCACTACCCCCATCCGCAGACTATTTTGAAGTGAACCCCAGAGTGGCCTCATTCAAACAAAATACACTGCTATCATCCAGGAAATTCCAGGGGATTTAGGAGCTCTGTGTCAGGAACCAGGCTCTAACACCAAATATTAGAACAAAAGACGCTCCTAGTGCTGTTATCGGGAAATTACAAGGGTCTCGGGAGCTATGCGCCAGGAACAAGGGCAGAGACTAACATACATGCTTTCTTTGATCTCACAACAACATACTTCATACCTTCCCTCGTCTGTTTCAGGCCTCCACCCCTCCTCCCAGGATCACTTTCCAAAGTAAATCACCTGCTTGCCAAGCTAGGGCTTGGGCACTGCTTTCTACAAGAAGCCCAGGTTGAGATACCAACCTAGGAGAGGGGAGCAAAGGCAGCAAAGGGGAGTCCCAATGTGACGGCCGGGCAGGAGGCCTGGAGAGGAACCAGCCCCAACCGAAGGAGAACAGAAGCCTCTGGAGGGATGTGTCCAAGAGATTCATTGAAACTCATATGTCTGACATCGGACATCGCTGACATGTGGAATGCTGTCCTGAGAGGCCAGAGGGCATCGGAGCAGCGTGAAGCTGTTTAGGTCATCACTGCTGACCAAAGGGCAGTGCAAAGGGTGCATTGATGTGCTCTTGGGGTAAGAGAAATTTAGTGTGACATGAAACTTTAGAAAATGGCCACCCCCTGTACCCTCAGGAAAGAATGAGTGTGGTCATTCCAGGACCTCTGCTGGAAGGGAGAGCAAAAGCTACAAAGTCTGGCGGGCGCAAAGTGGAACCCGCGTCGTCCAGGACAAGGACAGGAGTAGAAAACTGGCGTCATCGGGCTTTGATCTGTAGTTGGGCCAACAGTATACACCCGTTAATTTCCCAGCTGTGGTGGATGTGGTGGTGTAAGATGTGAACATGAGAGGAAGCTGCTGGAAGGAGCCCCGCGCTATCTTTGAAACTCTCAGGTAAATCTGGAATTATTTTCAAAATAAAAAGTTCTTTTTTTTTTACAGTGATAACGCAGCTGCATTAGGGTTCTCTGAGAATCAGAACAAGTAGAACAGTTGGACAGACAGAGATCTTTAGAAAGAGAGGAATCATGAGGAACTGGCTCATGCCCTTGTGGCATCTGAGGGGGTCCCACCGTCTGCAGTGGGCAAACTGAAGAGCCGGCAGGCCTAGAGCTGGTGATGAAGTTCACGGGCGGAGAGCCACGTCCGAAGGCCTGAAGCAGGAGCTTCTCAGGGCAGGAGAAGACGGACTGTCCGGGTTCCTGCAGTCACGCAGGACGTGAGAGAACCTTCCCTGCCTCCTGCTTTTTGTTCCGCTCACGCCCTCAACTGATTGGATGAGTTCCGCCCATCTGGGGAGGGCAGTCCACTTTACTCAGTCTACCAATTCAAATGCTGAGGTCTTCCTGGAACCCTCACAGCCGCCCTCCAGAATTAATGTTTAACCAGCTACTTGGGCATCCTGTGGTCCAGTCGGGTGGACACATAAAATTAACCCTCACGGTATCTGTGTTTGTATATGTACAGCCCAGCCCTGGAAAGGTACACTCAAAACGGATAATGGTGTTTGCCTCTGGGGAGAACACCCGCGGGGAGGGGGACTGGGGTCAGGGTGAGAGAGAGACTCACTTTTGCACTGCGTACCCTTTTGTACTGTTCACATGTGTTGCTGTTTTTAAACACGTGTACATAGTACCACATTCAAAAAATTAGAATAGTCACAGGCACCCAGGATATGCTCTGTGGGAGGCAGACTGTGAGGGGAATGTCGTGTGCATGAGGTATTCAGGAAGAGCCTTGAGATGAACAGCTATGGGAGACAAGCAGGAACAGGCAGAGGCAGAAGTCCAGGGGCAGCCGACCTCCTGGGAAGCTCCGCAGCCAACACAGCCACCAGCGTTCTTCCCCCTGGGCCAGAATGGCAGGAACCATCACACCTGTCTCTGCTGGTCCCTGGGTGCAGGCTGTGGTGGGAAGGGCATGAACCTGGTCCAGGTGACTACTCATAGCCAAGGTACCCTCTGCAGGGTGGCGGCCAAAGGCAGAAGTTGGGACAGCACATCCTTCCCCAGAAACGGAATCTAGGTGACATGTCTGCATGTCCCCCACAGGAACAATATATGCTCATTATAACATGGAAACGGTTATGATGTAGTCAGAGGGGGAAAAAGGACACACATTTGTATCTATAGCATGTAACAATTAGGCAAAGCAAACAATAAAAATAATCCTGGGGGCACCTGGGTGGCTCAGTCGGTTGAGCATCTGACTCTTGATCTTAGCTCAGGTCACAATCTCACAGTTCATGGGATCAAGTCCCGCATCAGGCTCTGCACTAACAGCGTGGAACCTGCTTGGGATTCTCGCTCTCTCCCTCTTTCTCTGTCTCTCTCAAAATAAATAAATTAACTTAAAAAAAATAAAAATAACTTTTTAAAAGGTCATTATGGGCACCTGGGTGGCTCAGTTGGTTGAACCTCCGACTTCGGCTGAGGTCATAATCTCACGGTTCATGGGTTCAAGCCCCATGTTGGGCTCTGTGCTGACAGCTCACAGCCTGGAGCCTGCTTCGGATTCTGTGTGTCCCTCTCTCACTGCCCCTCCCCCATTCACACTCTATCTCTTTCTCTCAAAAATAAGTATTAATTTTTTTTTAAATAAATAAAATAAATAAAAGGTCATTATATTCCTAGAAACTGGAACTGGAAGAAAATATTCCAAAATGTAAAAATTTTTTTCTGGAAGTGGGACTGTCAAAATTTTTCCTCTTCTTCTTACTTTTCTCTATTTTGTATTTTTTTTCCAAATTTTCTATAATTTTTAAAAAATTTTAAGAAGCACCCTGGGATCTGCTTCTGTTATTTCTATCATTAAACTCTGACACTGTTTCTTTTTTTTTTTTAACAGTTTTTTTTTTTTAATTTTTTTTTTCAACGTTTATTTATTTTTGGGACAGAGAGAGACAGAGCATGAACGGGCGAGGGGCAGAGAGAGAGGGAGACACAGAATCGGAAACAGGCTCCAGGCTCTGAACCATCAGCCCAGAGCCCGATGCGGGGCTCGAACTCACGGACCGCGAGATCGTGACCTGGCTGAAGTCTGACGCTTAACCGACTGCGCCACCCAGGCGCCCCTCTGACACTGTTTCATGAGTAAATTCTGTGCTTATACAGAAGGATGAGGAATATTTGATCATTATCAAATAATGTCTAAACTTTTGGGTATGATATAAGAAACGAATGGATCCTATAAACCAATGTAAACCCCACCCTTTTAGGCAATCACAAGTTCAAAACAAGGTCAGTGGCCCCAGACGCTTGCTCAGTTAGAATGAGGGGCATCAGGGGCGCCTGGGTGGCTCAGTCCGTTGAATGTCCGACTTTGGCTCAGGTCATGATCTCACAGCTTGTGGGCTCGAGCCCCACGTTGGGCTCTGTGCTGACAGCTCAGAGCCTGGAGCCTGCTTCGGATTCTGTGTCTCCCTCTCTCTGCCCCTCCCCCTCTCACACTCTGTCTCTCGCTCTCAAAAATTTTTAAAAATTTTAAAAAAAAGAATAATAGGCGTCAACTCATTCTTGTCCTGCGCACAAAGCAGCAGTTATAAACTTTTCCAGCAGAGGGCATTGGTGCTTTACCTCTGGACAGAAATCTCGGCTGCCTAACTTGCTTGGTTACTGTGAACGGAAAGTCACATTTGCTTCTTAGTCCTGAGAATAAACGGAACTTATTTAGCAGGTTATATGGTGAACTTAGTTAGATGTTAGTTCAGGCCAGGCAGTGGAGAGGAAGAAGTTCATAAATTTTTTAAAAAGTAATAATCCTGATACAATTGGCTGACCTCACAGTGTGCTATAAAGATTGCTTGGGAGCTTTTATTCCCGGGCACCCCTTAGCGGAAGGGCTGTATATCAGGGTTTTTCAAGCCAGGCACTATGGACGCCCTGAGCCAGGTGATCCCTGTTTCGGGGCCCTCCTGTGCACGGAAGGACGTCTGGCAGCAGTCCAGCCTCCACGCACTGGACACCAGTGGCACCCTTCCCTGCAGTTACAACAACAAAAATTGTCTCCAGACATTGCCAAATGTGCAGAGGAGGAGGAGGAGGAGGAATAAAGCCACGCCCAGTTGAGAACCACTGTCCTGATAATCATCGTCAGTGCATCAATCCTGGGATAGACGGATGCAAATGAGGCCTGCACGGCGCTTGGAGCCCTGCCCAGGGCTGCCCATGTGAAGAGGCAGCAGGGTGTCTGTGCGGAGTTTCAGGCACCGTAAGTTGGGGCAGCTGCTTCTGCTCCAGACCCAACCCCACCTCCAAGCAGGACGCAGCACCTTCAGCTTTGCCCAAATAGATTCAACTCCCAGAAAACTTTACAGAAAAATGGAAAGATCACTGAAGATGTCCAAAGGAGAAGAGATGCCTCTTCACAGGATTCTCCCTTTGACATTTCTGTCCTTGACCTGTGGCCCCAAAATTTCTCGGTGGGGGGCACAGAGTCTGCCTTCAGCTCCCACTCACCCAGCACCCTTGTAAGACAAGGCAGTACGCTTCCAGCACATTCCATCCTAAGACACCTGAGTACCCCCAACCAAATCTCCTGCTAACAAGGAAGACTTTCCCCCTTCTTGTGAAACCTTCATCCATCTCAGTTTATAGATGATGATAACATGTGATTGTCCCCAAATCTCACAGCCAGGAAGTGATGGGAGCAGGGCTCAGACCCCCGTCACATGGCCCAAGCCCGTCAGGGCATAGAGGAGCAGTGCCAAGGACCCACGACACTCTCACAGCTCACAAAAATGTTTTCATGCTCATTTCCTTTAAAAATCAGAAAAAAAACATGACACTGTAAAATAGGATTTCTAATTTTTCTTTGGAGAAAGGGTCCCATAAAGACAAATGTGCCTTGGGGCGCCTGGGTGGCGCAGTCGGTTAAGCGTCCGACTTCAGCCGGGTCACGATCTTGCAGTCCGTGAGTTCGAGCCCCGCGTCAGGCTCTGGGCTGATGGCCCAGAGCCCAGAGCCCGGAGCCTGCTTCCGATTCTGTGTCTCCCTCTCTCTCTGCCCCTCCCCAGTTCATGCTCTGTGTCTGTCTGTCCCAAAAATAAATAAACGTTGAAAAAAAAAATTTTTTTTTTAAAAAAAGACAAATGTGCCTCGAGTCCCCTAAAGTCACCCTACACCCTCGATGTTGTGCTGGCGTTTTTAGTGAGGGTGTCACTGGCACACACCCACTGGATCTAGGCCCAGTCTTGGTCAAACATAAAGCTAAATCTCAATGCTAAGGCAAAAATGTAGAAGTATAGGTCTTTTCTATTATGGGGTCAATGGTATCCTTCTCAAATGTTCATTTATTCACTCAGCAAACATTTCCAATGGCCTGCTATAAATGAAAAAATAATGCATTTAAAAATATGAATAAACTTGGGTTCTACTCCTGAACCCAAGGCTACTCTGTATATTAATTCACTTGAATTTAAATGTAAAAAATATATATTAATAAACTTTTGGTTTAAAAAATACATGAATTCCAAGTTATAAAAAACAGAAAATTTTGGGGATGCCCGGGTGTCTCAGTGGGTTAAGCATCCAACTCTTGATTTCAACTCTAGTCATGATCTCACGGTTTGTGAGTGTGAGAAATAAGCCCACTGACCGAGTCAAAGGAGAGACACGGAGACTCAGAGCACAGGAAAGCAAGGTTTTAGTCAATGATCTTGCAAGAGCGGGTGTCTGACTCGGAGCAGTTACAGCAGACAATTTATCTCCCAGCATGCAAGTCCCTCCTCTGCTTCCTCATTGGCTCCTAACACGCAAACCCCTCCCCTGGTTCCTCATTGGCTCCTAGCACACAAGTTCCTCCTCTGGCTCATTGGCTGATACTACAGAGGTTACAGCCTTACCCGGAAGTTACCTATGCCCACATTAAGGCCAAATAGTAGTCGGATTGGAACAAATGTACCTTCCCTGAGGTGATGCAGAGACTTTCAGTTCTTTGGCCCATTCTCATTGCAAAGCCTGTGAAAAATAAACCCATAAAATGGAGAGGGGAGAAGAACCAGGAAGGAAAGTGTCTAAGGGTTTGGGACTCCACGGTGGGGATGGGGTGGGGGTGGTTCCATACATATTTCCAGTAGGTTACAAACCAATGTTAATTAGACAGCACAGCTTTTATTTGGTATTTCTGAAAACGAATCATCTCACTTACTTCTCACAGTGAGTTCGGTTCAAGCCCCACGTCTGGGTTCACATGGACAGTGCAGAACCTGACTGGGATTCTCTGTCTCTCTGCCCCTCCCCTGCTCTCTCTCTCAAAATAAATAAACCTTAAAAAAAGAGAGAGAATTTATTTTAAGCTTATTTATTCTGAGACAGACAAAGCTAGCAAGTGCAAGCAGGGAGGGGCAGAGAGAGAGGGACAGAGAAAGAATCCCAAGCAGGCTCTGCACTGGCAGCGCAGAGCCCAACGTGGGGCTCAAACTCACGAAGCAAGAGATCATGACCTGAGCCAAAGCGGACGTTCAACCAACTAAGTCATCCAGGTGCCCTGAGAATTTTTGTTTTTATTCTACCCTAAATCCTTGAGTTACCACAATCTTATTAGCTACTTTTCCAACACTGGGTCCAGGGTGGGGAAGTGGGGGTGGTGAGGTCATGTTCCGTTCATTTTACTGCACCCTCTCTGTGCCAGCTAGAGGTAAGGTGATAGCTTAGTCTGTTTGGGCTGCCAGAGCACAGCGTCACGGGTAGCTTAAACAACAGAAATTTAGTTTCTCGCCGTTCTGGAGGCTGGAAGTCCAATTTCAAGGTGCCAGCATGATCGGATTCTAGTGACAGCGTTCTTCCTGACTTACAGGTAGCTGCCTTCTCAGGGTGTCCTCGGAAGACAGAGAGAGAGAGAGAGAGAGAGAGAGATCTCGGCCTCTTCCTCTTCCTGTAAGGAAACCAGTTGTAACAGATCAGGGCTTCACCCTTATGAATTCATTTACTCTCAATCACCTCCTGAAAGTCCCTTAAACCTCCAATATAGTCACACGAGGGGGCTGAGGTTTCAACATTTACATTTGGGAGTGAGTTTAGTCCATAGCAGGTGGGTTAGTCAAACAATTTAGAGCTGGTGTATTTTTAGTATTTTAATATCAAGGCTGTTCTCAACAATCAAGGAGGAAATGTGTCGTTCTTTGAGCCTACTTTTTATTAGTTTTGGGGGTGGGGGAGAGAGTTTGAGCAGGGGAGGGGCAGAGAAAGAGGGAGAGAGAATCCTAAGCAGGCTCCGCAGTCTCAGCACAGAGTCCAACTCAGGGCTCGATCCCATGAACCGTGAGATCATGACCAGAGTCAAAAATCAAGAGTCAGACACCAAACCAACTGAGCCACCCAGGTGCCCCATCTTTTTAAAACCTCTCCTCTGCCCCTTTTGCTCCAAATGGCGCAGAATATCAGGACAGTGTATCTGATGGCCATCCCTTCTCTCATTGCTAGAGTTGTGAGAAACGGGAGTTACTTCTGTTTAGGGGGAAGTGAGATGTTGGGCTTGGGGTTGGCTTCTCGGCTTGGGTCTGATTGGTTTGGCTTGCTTTCTTCTTCTTCTCTCCTACTCGGAGAGCAAGAAGAGGGTGGTAGGATTCCTGCCCAGGAAAGGTGGCACATTTCTTGCCTTGGAAAGAAATTCTATCAGAACTGACTAGGCCACCTGGCAGTTAACATTTGTCAGTGTGTGCGTGTTTGCTGCAAAGCTGTTTTGCTCCACAGGTGACTAGAATTCTGAATAGTCCATTCCAATGGAGCTAAGAATAAGGGAATTAAGGTGTTTCTTTTTTTAATAGTGGGGTGCATGCAACTGCACTGCTAATTAGGTTTTGTTTGGTCTGATCTTAAGTTTACACTCTCTGAGCACATAGCCCCTCTTGCCTACGTGCCCCTCCTACTACAATTAGCATTTGTGGTTTCTCGACTGGCTTCATGTGTAACCTGAGACCCGTCGCGCCCCCCCCCCCCCTCCAGCCACCAATCTAGAGCCACTGGGTCATGCCATCTACCATATTATTCTTAGCGCCTACAACTCTGATTCTTTTTCTTTCTTTCCTTCCTCCTCCCTCTCTCTCTTGTCTATTTTCTCACACTACCACATAAGCGGCATGAGGGCAGGGACCTTGTCCGTCTTGTTCATCCCTGTATCCCTCATCACAAGGACACGCCTGGCACAAAGGAGGTGCCCAACAATTATTTGGGGAGCGAACAAATGAATGAGTGAAAGTGAATGAATGAATGAATGAGCTCTCTCTGAGGAGGAGAAGGCTTTTTATCAGCGGCTTCTGTCTTTGCATAGAGAGCTCTTCAAGGTCAGTAAGAGGACTGCAAAAGGAATCAAGTCCAATGAGAAAGAATTTTTTTTTAGTTTATTTGAGAGAGAGAGAGAGAATGCCCACCCACACGCAAGCGGGGAAGAGGCAGAGAGAGTTAGAGAAAGAGTTCCACGCTAATGGCTCAGAGGCTTGAACCCATGAACCCCCATTAACCATGAGATCATGACCTGAGCTGAACTCAAGAGTTGGACGCTTAACCGACTGAGCCACCCAGGTGCCCTAAGAATTCTTAACACAAGAAAGAGAATAAAGAAACAGAGAAACAAGGATTCCCTTTGACAAAAATCCAGAGATTTTCTCCAGTAATAGTTTCATCTGTTTGTGGCAAGGACTTTTATCATATTTGTACATTCACATACCTTGCACAACTGGGTGTGTAATTAAGTGTTGGAGCATACAGGCAGAATTTACAAATCCAGTAAGAGTGAAAGCAGGCTGCCGCGGAGTCCAGGGCTGGGGTGTGAGTGGGCGGGGGCTCCCCAGGACAGGTGCAAGGCATGTGTCTGGTAAGAGTCATTGCAAGATCAATCAGGGGTTCGGGCTGAGCACAAAAGGCACAAAGTCCAGATTGCAAGCTAATGCGTCACAAGAAATCGGAACAACCTGGGCCCTGGCATTTTCTGTGAGGTCAAAGACCAAATGCATTAAGCCTGAGAGCCAGACTGATAAAACCGCAGGGTGTGGCTGAAGGTCTCAAAGGTAGAGAAGGGTAGGAGATCACAAGACCCCGCAGGTGGGGCAGATGTGAAGGAGGCAAGGAGGTCGGGATCATGGGGACAGTGTACTGCCAGGCTGTCTTTACAGACACTGCAGGACCTTGGGAGTAGATGTGGACCTGGACTGTAAAGCAGGTCCCAAGGGAGAGGACAGCTGGGCAGGAGGAGGAGGAGAGTGTGACAGGACCAGGAAGCAGCAGCCTCAGGGGAGCACGAGCACACACACACACACACACACACACACACACACACACGGGAGGAGAGTCAGTCTGGCAGGGCCGCAAAGCGTATTTATTGAATTGAGGTCTTTGCAAATAGCAATGAAGAGGAGAGTTCTAATTCTTGAATGAGCCACTCCATATCTCGAAACCTCCTTATCACATACCAAAACTAGAGGTTACAGAGAAAAGGGTTTTGCTTTTTCTTTAAAAAAGGACTAGGTAGGGGCGCCTGGGTGGCTCAGTCGGTTAAGTGTCCGACTTGGACTCATGATCTCGCAGTTCAGGAGTTCAAGCCCCATAGCGGGCTCTGGGCTGACAGCTCGGAGCCTGGAGCCTGCTTCAGATTCTGTGTCTCCCTCTCTCTCTTCCCCTCCCCCACTCACATTCTGTCTCTCTCAAAAATGAATAAACTTAAAAAAAAAAAAAGGACTAGGTAATGCTCTAGAAGCAGCACTGAAGAAGATGGGGAAGCCCAGTTCCCATCTCCAGACCCCAGGTGGGGAACAGAAGGCACCCTCTTCTGAGAGGACTGCCCAGGAAGCACCATCCTTGGGAAAGAATGGAATTTCCTTCCCACCAGGAAGGTGCTGAGAGGCCAAAACCAGAGTGGACATGGAGGGAGGGCTGCAGAGGGAAGTACAGAGCAGGCTGGAGGGGCGCCCGGGGGCTCAGCTGGTTAAGCCTCTGACTCCTGATTTCGGCTCAGGTCGTGATCTCACGGTTTGTGAGATGGATCCCCACGTCAGGTTCTGTGCAGACAGCACGGAACCTGCTTGGGTCTTTCTCCCTCTCTCTCTCCACGCCCCCCACCCCCAGCACTCTCTCTCTCAAAATAAATAAACATTAAAAAAATAAATAAAAACAGGCTGGAAAGTAGGGGCTATGCAGTGTGTGTGTCATGTGAGAGAGAGACAGAAAGAGAGACACAGAGAGACAGAGAGACACAGACGCAGCCTGTGCCCTGCACAGAGCTGCATCCGCTCAGATGGAGTGGCAAGTGCCAGGGCCCTGCCCACAAGCAGTCCCACCTGTAACACCCAAATGCCCCCACCCGCACGGGCCAGCACACGTCTTAGAGACGAAGACTGAAGGGTAGCAGAAATATGCTGCCCAAAATAGGACCAGAAGTTCAGGACGCGGCACCTCAAAACCTGCCGCCTCGGTATATTGATTATTTTAAGCCCTAGACACTTGAAAAACAGCATATGTAGGGAGAGGCTTTCTCTCAGCTCCTCTTATCTGCCTACGAACAGATTCTCCAAAAGGAACTCAGTGTCCTAGATCCCTTCCCTGGGAGTTTCATCAACCGGGAAGAGTTGCTCTCATCACAGCAGGGGACACACCCAGACTTTGTCACAAACTGTCACACTCCCATCTGTTCTTCTAAAACCCCTCATCCTTTCCGATAATCACTTCCTCTCCCCTAAGGGGCCTACCTCCTCCCCAATTTCCCTATTAGGATGGTACCTGGAGAGATACCCCAGGGTGTCTCCCACGTATACAGGAGGTCTACATGTTAATAAACCGGGTTTTCTCGTTAACCTTTATGATAGGGGTCTCAGCCACAAACACAGGGACAATTATTTTTTCCTCCCCTAGAAGGCCAATTATGCAGGAAACCAGAAAGAGGAGGTGCAGAGGGGAAATAGCCGCCGGACAGGAGAGCACAGAGGACGCAGGCGGAGGGGTGGGCTGGTCTGCTCTCCTTGGAGTGACGAGGTTCATTTCCAGGATGCGAGAGGCCGGAGTCCTGCTGATGTCCAGAGTGACTGAGAAGAGCCCAGACCTGGAAAGGTAGGCTCGCCCCGGGACACTGAGGTCTGAATAAGGCAAAGGGCTGAGGCGGGGAGCCTGACCTATGAACTATGACCTAAGAAAGGAAGTCCCCTAGAATACTCAGAAGAGTTGTGAATGAATTCAGTGGTTCTCCTGGCCTTCCCAAACCTCACATCTTCTGATGTGTAAACCTTTGACTCTTCAAGTGATTTTAAATGAGCAGAGAGAACAGAAAGCTTATTAATTTCAGAAAGAATAATCTAATGGTTGATTGGACTGCAATGTGTTTCGAGTTACCATTACCCAGCATGATATTGTACAACACTAACAACAACAGATACTTTTGCTTTTACTAGACGACTACTTAGTCACCTGATAAAATATTTTAGAAGGAACGCAGCGTGGGAAACAAAAAGAAGTATGCGTGAGGGTCCTTGCTAACGAATTTCCAAGAGTGGACTTTAATCTCTGGACTGAGCACTTTGGTGGCTCAGATACAGTCACTGGGGATTGTCAAAATCTCCGCCTGGGACGGTCCATTTAGAATCACCAGGAATGTTTCACTCCAGTCCTGCTGAAGCAGAATTGCTGCGTCTGGAGGAACGCAGGAGTTCCCGATTTTAACAAGGCCCTCCACCGATTAATAGGCATTATGTCAACACTAAGAAAATACATATTCTATGTAACATATTCTCCTTTTATCTCGCTCTGTGTGTTTCTTCATGAAGCAACCCAGTAGAACATTTTCCTGTACAGCACAGTCAAGTTCACATTCAAGAACCCTCCTCCAATTTAGTGTTTGTTTTTTTGAGTCCTGAAGTTGCTTTTCATAAGGGAGTAGTAATCCTAGCCTTTTGAGCTTGTTTATTTTTTAAATGATGCTTTGATTTCACAGGCTGTGTTTATATTGCCCTTGGTGTCCTCCCAGAGCATTTTAGTGCCAATAAGAAAACGTCTCTGCTTCTCTCCTCACTTACCCTTTCCATTTTTAAATTTTTATTTTTATTAATTTTTATTTTATTCAGAGAGAGGAGGAGAGGGGAAGAGGGGGAGAGAGTCTTAAGCAGGCTCCATACTCAGCATGGAGCTGGAGCCCATGACCCTGGGATCATGACCTAAGCTGAAACCAAGAGTCAGATGCTCAACCAACTGAGCCACCCAAGTGCCTATTCATTCCATTTTCTGAGCACAATGTCCTAGGATGTCCCCAACATTAAGCATCTGAAACCAAGAGCCACAGAAAGGTGCACGAGATCCTGGCTAGCCTCCAAGAGCAACAGAAGAAAGTCAAAAGGAAACATCCAGGGAAAAAGGATCTTCCCCAAGAACACTTTGAGGATGCTGGCAGGCTACAGAAGTCCATTTCGGTAACAATGAAAAACTAGTGTGATTCTTTCTAGATGTGTTGCATTAATGGATATTCATAGGAGAGCGATGGGCACGATCTCCCTGCTTAAGTTCCTGGAGGGGTAGGGATTTAAAATGAGCACCTTTGAAGAATTGGAAATGCCTTGAACAAGAGCTCTATTCTTATGAGTTGTATATAACACCCAAGATAAAATACAGGTGTAAGCCTTACTAATATCAACAGTAAGTTTAAATTCTACTTAATTCCAGTAAGTTTGTTTTTAATGTTTATTTATTTTGAGAAAGACACAGGGAGACAGAGAATCTCAAGCAGGCTCTGCGCTCTCAGAGCAGAGCCTAGCACGGGACTCGAACCCATGAACTAGGAGATCATGACCTGAGCCAGAATCAAGAGTCGGATGTTTAACCAACTGAGCCACCCAGGTGCCCCTCCAATGTTTTGTTTTTTTTTTTTTTGATGTGTGTGTGTCAAAGGTTGTCAACCAATTGAGTCCACAGAGTGCCCAGGCTCCCCACCAGGGAAAGTCAATAGCACTAGATAGCCTGAGACCCAACGCCCTTCTGTCTGCACTACCCAGTGGGTCCGTAACTTTGCCAAGAAGCTGCACCCATCTGATTCACACTGACCTTCCACATATGATTTCAATCAATAAGAGCATCCTGCTCCTTTAAATTTTCTATTAAATGTTTGTGCCTAAAATACAGTATCTGGGACCGAGGAAAAGGAATTACCTTCCCAAGAATCAAATAGCTCACTAATAGCAAATGTAGGGTATAGTCCCTTCCTGTTCTGCTGTAACAAGTTACAGCTACCCTAGTGATTAAAAAAAAACCTCAAATGCATTACCTCACAACTCTAGAGGTCAGAAGTCCAAATGCGTTCCACTGCAGTAAAATCAAGGTGCTGGCAAACTGCATTTCTTCTGGAAGCTCTAGGGGAGAACCTGTTTCCTTGCCTTTTCCCACTTGTAGGGGCCACCCATGTTTTTTGGCTTGTGACTCCAGGCAGCAACCACAACCCTGCTTCAACTTCTTCCTTCTTCATATCCCCTTCCCTGGCTCTGACCCTCCTACCTCCCCGCCCCTTATAAAGACAGTTGTGATTATACTGGGCCCACCTGGGTAACCCAGGCGTCTCTTCCCATCTCACAACCCTTTATCACCTATGCAAAGACGCTTTTGCCACATGAGGTAACATTCACAGGTTTGGGGAATTGAACATCTTCGGGCGACCATTATTCTGCCTACCTCACGGGACCAGAACTCAGGTGTGTTGACTTCTGGCCCAGGGACCCCCTACAGATCTCGGGTCCTCACTGCCCCAACCATCTGCTTGGGCCCCTCAGAGTCCACGTCATCTCTGAGACAGCAGAGACAGCAGCTGGGTTACACAGAGCAGAGGATTTCCTCTTGAAGTGGTGGTTTACCATTGTGCACACGCCATATATCCCTGGTACCACATACCCCCCACCATATTCCCTAACTCCGCAGAAAGAAGGGGGGTGCCCCTTGGATCAAGATGTATCTTGGTGGTTCACTGAAAAGGGTTGGGGATTACACTCCTCCTCCAGGACTTAAGATAGTTCTGCTTCGCTTCTGGTGTAGCTCGTGGGAGCCTGAGTACGATGGAATGAAACCCCTCGGTGTCTACAAGTGCCCGGGAGCAACCCCGGGACTAATGCAACTGTGTACTGCCCATATTGATCAGAAACCAACAGACAAGGGAATTAGGAGGAGAAGCAGGCTGAACTGACAGCATGGGGAGGTCCATGTGAGGCCAGGACAAGAGAGGCAGTGTCCACAGGGACGGGGGAGGGCTGGCACCTGTCTCACTCAGAACCCCTTAGCCAAGAAGTCTTGACTAGAGAAGAAACAGAAGGGCACTATGACCAGAAAACACACACCAGGCATCCTGCGAGCCTCAGGGGTCTTGTCCGGGGCTCCTCCCCCTTCTTCTGCAGGAGTGACAGAATCCCAGTGATGTTACAACTTTGCTCCTAGACAAGCTGCGGACCTCTGAGAGGAGGAGCCAGGCAGCAGAAGGAGACAGAAGGGCGTTAGCTATGATCAGGAATCCAAACCTCACCCCCAGCGCCCCAGCATCAAGCAAACTAAGAGTAGTAACCATGGAGCCAAAACCACTTCAGGTTTAATGGCAACCTGAAGTGAATGATGCAGATTCTCCAAGTGAAGATAGACGATCTTCTAATCTAGGAGGGGGATAATAATCAACTGAAAGGTCCTCCTCGGTAATACTCAGGATCAAAAAGAATGAAATCTTGCCATTTGCAACAGTGTGGATGGAACTAGAGGGTATTATGCTGAGTGAAATAAGTCAGTCAGAGAAAGATAACTATATGTTTTCACTCATATGTGGAATTTAAGAAACAAAACAGATGAACACAGGGGAAGGGAAAGAAAAATAAGAAAATCAGAGGGAGGCAAAGCATGAGAGACTCTTTTTTTTTTTTTTTTTTAATTTTTTTTTAACATTTATTTATTTTTGGGACAGAGAGAGACAGAGCATGAACGGGGGAGGGGCAGAGAGAGAGGGAGACACAGAATCGGAAACAGGCTCCAGGCTCCGAGCCATCAGCCCAGAGCCCGACGCGGGGCTCGAACTCACGGACCGCGAGATCGTGACCTGGCTGAAGTCGGACGCTTAACCGACTGCGCCACCCAGGCGCCCCGAGAGACTCTTAAATACAGAGAATAAACTGAAGGTTGCTGGAGGGGTTTGGGGCTAAATGGACGATGGGCATTAAGGAGGGCACTTGTTGGGATGAGCACCGGGTTATATGTAAGTGACGAATCACTAAATTCTACTCCCGACATCATTATTACACTATATGTTAACTAACTTGGATTTAAATAAAATTTAAAAATTAAAACAACAGAAAAAAGAAAAGTCCTTCTCCTCACACGGGCTGGCTTCACAAACGTGTAATGGGGGCAGTCCCCCAGGGCCCACGCTCAGAAGGACCTCACGTTTGCTGTAACACTCTGCTTCCCCTTATCTCCCATCGGGCCCTGCAAATCAGGTAGCTGGTCCCACAGGCATGTCATACTTGTGTCTGTGTAGGACTAAGGGTTAAGGCAGCAACTAAATGCTCGGGCTCTCAACTTACAAGGCAGATGCCTGATCTGTTCACTACATCAGACAAAACTCGGCAGAGAATTCTCCCCCCTCCCTCCCAGGGCCCCAGCACATGCACAACTGCCAGTCCCAAACTGTAGCTCCATCACATCCGGGCGGGACCACGCCATCAGTTGGAGAAGCTAAAGAGTATTCCATTGCATTTCAGGGAAATAAATTAGGACTCAGCAGACAGGCTTATATGCGTTTTTACCACGGTTCAGTGAATGCAAGAGAAAACCTCAAAATGAGAGTGAACAAGTGTAAGTTACGTTCTTTAACAGACTCAACGACCACCATCAGAATAAAACAGAAAAGTCAAAAAGGAAAGGGAAACGACACTACACAAGAAGATGAAAAACTGCCTTGTAAGGTGGCTGTTTAAGTGAGGGTTTAGGAGGTTTCAGTGAGGTCTCATTAAGCAGAGCCTCTAGGACATTTCCTGCACATAATCCTCCTTTTCTCCTCAAAAACCCTCTTTTGTACACTCTTCTAGTCTTGCCCAGTAAGTTACAACCTTAAGTGGCATCGACCCCTCTGTTTACTTCAATGTCCCAAATCCATATGTTGGAGTCCTAACTCCCAGTGCTTCACAATGTGACTGTATTTGGAGACAGAGCTTTAATGAGGTAATTATGATAAAATGAGGCCATATGGCGGCCCCTACTCCAACATGATTGGTGTCCTTACAAGAACAGGAGATTTGGACATAGACGGGTACAGAGGGAAGGCCATGTGAGGATACAGGGAGAAGCTGTCTAAAGCCAAGGAGAAAAAGAGTCCTGAGTTTTATTTATTTATTTATTTATTTATTTATTTATTTATTTATTTATTTATTTATTTTTTGAGAGAGAAAGAGGCAGAGAGAGAGGGAGAGAGAGAATCCCAAGCAGGCTCCACACTGTCAGCACGGAGCCTGATGTGGGGCTCTAACTCACAAACTGTGAGATCATGACCTGAGCCAAAACCAAGAGTTGGATGCATAACTGACTGAGCCACCCAGGTGCCCCCCAAAAAAGAGTCCTCAGAAGACACAAAACCTGCCAACACTTTGACCTTGGACTTCCAGCCTTCGGAATTGTGGGAAAATAAACTTCTGTTGGTTAAGACACCCAGTGTGAGGTACTTTGTTACAGCAGCCTGAGTGGAATAATGCAGCTAACATCCTCAGAATTCTGGTTCTTGCACAGAGGCAAGCCTGGGCCTCCCACTGAAAAGTCTTTTATCAGAAGACACCTGAAAGAGGCATCTCTTCAGGAATCTGGTGCTTAGAAGCTTTCCACAGGCATTCAGCCAGGCGTCTCTTCTGGGGATTTGCTGCCTGTGTGTAGACAGAAGCCACTGTACTCTGTGGAAAGAAGGAGGGTATATATTTGGGTGTCATCAGTCACTCAGGCCAGCCCAACGTACTGAACTGCTCACATACTTCTGGGCCCTGTTCCAACCTCAAGAAAAGGCTTTTCTTAGTTGTTTTCTTAGTCCTTGCCCTGAGCAGCAAAGTCCACGCAAAGTCGGTCTTCTGCCCAATGTCCAGGCTGAATTAGCACCCCAAGTTCGCATAAACTGCTGGTCTACTTGTATTCCCTAAGGAAGTTCCAAGCCAAGAGTTGGAGATAGAGGATGTGTCTTACCATCTGGGTATTTCTAATTCCTGGAAGAATTATGTGGAGTCATGCAATTGGGCTCAAGGTAGGACTGACCAGAAGACCTTATTAGATCATTCCTAATAACATTTCCACAGAGTTCTTGCATTGCCAACACTGTGTTAAGCACATCACATACATTTTTTTTTCTCCCAAGAAAGATTTCTGTAACACAGAGGACCCAGACTGCATCGAGAAAAGCAGCAAGAATCAGGTCCATGTCAGGAAAAGAGCTTTGCCAGGTGATCAAATGCTTTTTCCATCACATATCAACTGCTTCTCACTGGATATGCACCTGTGTACCTGGACCATCAGGTACATAGTAACTCCTATCTCCTGAACCCACCCTCTCTAACATGTATTATTCAAGAGTAATAGTTTTTAATGAATTTAATTACTTATACCCTGTCTTGTGAAAAGTATTTCAGACAACTCCTAGATGGATATATTGCATATGGCAGGATAGCATTCACTGATTCAGTATGCACTGAGTACGTCCTATGTCCCAGGCACTGTGCCAGGTCTGGAGAAACAGCAAGAAACAAAGACATGAAGTCTTTTTATCTATGCACCTACACAATTTCTGGAGCTCCTCATGTCTTCGTGTGGATTCAAGTTACTACCTGGTGTAATTTAATTCTAGCCTAAAAAACATCATTTACTTACTCATACAGGGAATATCTGTTAGCAACACATTCCATCAGGGTCTTTGGGTAATATCCAGGGATATGTTTATTTCACCTTCATTTTCATTTATAGTTTTGCCAGATAAAGAGATCTTGGCTTACATCTGTTTTCTGTTTGAGTATTCTGAAGCTTTCCCTCCAGGGCCTCCGGTCTCCTTTGAATGAGAAGTCAGCCATTCATAGTTTTGTACTGTATTTGATAAGTTGTTTTCCTCTTGCTGTCTTCAGGATTACTTCGTTTTTGTCTTTTTTTACAAGTTTATTTATTTTGACAGAGAGAGAGAGAGAGAGAGAGAGAGAGAGAAAGAGAGAACCAGCAGGGGAGGGGCAGAGAGAGAGAGGGACAGAGGATCTGAAGCAGGCTCTGTGCTGACAGCAGTGAGCCCGATGTGGGGCTTGAACTTATGAACCATGAGATCATGACCTGAGCCAAAGTCAGACATTTAACCAACTGAGCCACCCAGGCACCCCTCTGTCTTTGCCTTTAAGCGGTTTGTTTATAATGTGTCTAGGTGTAGTTCTTTTTGTATTTATGATATGGGAATTCATTGAGCTTTTGGGCCTGTGGGTTAATGCTATTCATCAGTCATTATTTATTCAGACTGAAGGGAATCTTCAGTCATTATTTATTCAGATATTTTCCACTCTTTTCTCATCTCTTTCTGAGACTCCCATTACATGTATTTTGGTGTGCTTAATATTGTCCCATGTCTCTAAAGCTCTGTTTTTCTTCTATCTTTTTTCTCTGTTTTGCAGATTATATCCTTTCTACTGCTTTATCTTCAGGTTCACTGATTCTATCTTCTGCCATCCCACATCTGCTCCTGGGCCCACTAGTGAATTTTTCGTTTTGATTATTGGTACTTTTCAGTAATCCAGTATTTCTGTGTGGTTCCCTTTTATAGTTTTTATTTCCCTGTTGAGATTCCATATTTGTTTAGTATCAGATTTTCCTTTAATTTTTAAAATATGGCTTCCTTTAGTTTCTTGAACCTATTTTAAATAGCTGTTTTGAAGTCTTCATCTGCTAAATTCAACATCTGGTCCCACTCAGAGTCAATTTCTATTCACTGCTTTTTTTTTCTGAGTATGAGTCACACTTTGCTATGTGTTTGCACGTCTTATAATTTTCTTCCTTCCTTTTTTTTTTTTTTTTTTTGGTGAAAACTGAAAGTTTCAGGTAATATTTGTTTTAGGTAATATTTTAGTAACTCTGGGTTCTGATTTCTTTTCCTGAGGGTTTCATTTTATCATTTGACACTAATCTGCACTTGAATGGCAGAACCTCTCTTCCCCACATTTGTGTAGCTACTGATATGTGTGTGTGTGTGTGTGTGTGTGTGTGTATGTGTGTGTATGTGTAGGTTTATTCTTATTATTTTTATTTCTTAGCCTTATTTCCTAGGGGTTGCCCTGTTTCTGTGTGGCCCAATGGTCAGCCAGTGAATTTGGGCAGAGGTTTTTCTCCAACACCACAGGCCCGTGAAGCTTCCATCCCGCACATAGATGCGTGTGAGGGTTGGGGATGGCGTCTGATGTTTAGCCAGTGCTAAATTGCTTTGGTTTTCACTTTCTGCTGGGCTGTCTAGGGTCTCTCATGCACATGCACGTAGGTTCCCAGGAAGTCGGGGATGTGTGAGAGCCCATCTCAGTCTTCCTAAGGCTCTCCCATTCCAAGATTTCCTGTTAAATTTATGGCTGGTCTGTTGCTTACCCCAACCAGGAGCACATTCTCACACCTGCAGTGCAGTGAAGTTTCCCCATTAGTTTCCTGCCAAGTCCTCTGTTATTGTCCACACTGCAGCCTTTCGCCCTCTGCCCAAAATTGATTTGCTCCCTTTGGCAGCAAACTTGTTTTTTTGTTTTATTTTTTCTGGTCACCCCTTGCTGATAAAGCTGGGGACAGAACTGGGGAGGAGGGCAGGGATAGTAGCAGAACAGACAAAAAGGCTACAGGCCCCGCCATTCCTTCCTGAAGCTCTAGCTATTTTTCACGAGTAAATGCTTCTCAATTTGTTATCTGCCTTTGGCCAATTTCCAGGGCCCAAAAATGACTGGGTTTTTGTTTGGTTTGGTTTGTTTTTTCCAGTTTTCAACTTGTTCTGTGGGGAGTGGGTCCTCTGGACCTTTTTATGCTGCCATAGCTGGAAGGTTGGCCTCCAAAGTGCTTTTTCTTAAACATTAAATGGGATGGAGCATAAATTTCCCAGTTGTCCACTTTCTCCACTGCCCCTATAGCCCTACACTTGTTTTGCTTCATTAATTTAAATTACCTGCCTGACCCTCGAAGGCATTTGAGCTTATGAATTATGGTGCACAAGGCTGACAGCTAGATAATGTCCTAAAAGTGTAATGGAATGTGCAAATAGTGCTAATCCTTCCACAAACATCTGCCTTACTAAAAGGCCGGTGTGCCAAATTCTCTGAGATAGAAACCCATTCAATAGGAAGTCCTCATCTTCAAAGGCCCTAAAACCCTGGGAGAAATGAGGAGCATGGATACAAAGAGGTAGCTCACAATGTAATGCCTGCAGTACACGATACACACGGGAATGTTCTCTGTAGGCTGGGAAAGACAAGAAATGATTTCCTGAGTTTATGACATACAGACCCTTTACATGGCTCAGAAGGTTTCTTTTCAATTACTAAATATTACCTAGGTATTTCTTTTTTTTTTTAATTATTGTTTTTAATGTTTTTATTTTTGAGAGAGAGAGAGAGAGAGAGAATGCAAGCAGGGGAGAGGCAGAGATAGGGGGTCAGAGGATCTGAAGCAGGTTCAGTGCTGAGAACAGAGAGCCCGATGCGGGACTCAAACTCCCAAACTGTGAGATCATGACCTGAGCTGAAGTTGGATGCTTAACCAACTGACTGCTTAACTGACTGAGCCCACCCAGCCTCCCCACTTAGGTTACTTTTACTTAGGTACTTGGAATTAACTTGCTTCAGCGTGGAATATTATGGAATGTTAGCGGTCACCTTGCTGTTAGTGATGGAAAGTGGAGGGTGAACAGAATCAAGAACCAGACGTAGACTCTAGTCCTACCTCTACAACTGCTTAGCTCCGAGACTCTGGGCACATCATCTACCATTTTAAGAAAGCAGCTCCTGCCTCTGTAGAAGGAGGAAGAGTTGGGGAAAAGGAAATTTGCAGTTCCAGTGTTGTGTGGAAGGTAGCCTTTTTCCTATAGTCTTGAGATGATCTTCTCTTTGTTCTCAGGTAGGTAAGGATTGGTCACCAGATTTGCCCAAAGCAATAATCCCCAGAATGATTACGTAGGGCCCCTCAAGGTTTCTGAGTTTATTTTAGTAACATGTATTGAAAACCTGATGACAATTATGACATCTTTACTGGGGCTTGGGGGGAATGTTACTCATAAAAGCACAAAAGGTTGCACATAATCTCAGGGGACTGACACACCCCTAGAAACCCAAGTTAAAGACTCTTGAGAGAAAATGATGGAAAAGAGATCACAAAGAGCCTCAAATTCTTGGATTCAACTCTGGCTATTGTAAGCTTCTCATTCGTTTTAGAACAAAGTAAAACAAAAGTGAAGGTTCGAATTAAAAAGTAACCTAGAAAAGTCTGTTCTAGAAAAACGAAAATTGTTTATGGCTGAGAAAGGCAGACTAGAGAATAAGAAATCCTCTCTTAACAGACTCCCCAGGCCAAAGGAGGAATGGAAAATTAAAGACATTAATACTTCCCATAGCAAAAGAAGGAAAAACTGCAGGAAATGATTAGTAAGACTGCAACAGCAATTATAACCAAAGACAGGAAACTGAACCAGGGGGGCTTAGCTCATTAGTTAATTTGAATGCAAAACTACAGGGGAGTGTTTGGGCTTGGATGCCTCAAGAAGGCTTTCATCCTTCCATAGCAAGAGTACTCTGAGATCGTTTGAAGAGTCACAAGGCTCCATCATGCCTCTTCTTTTTGCCCTCCTCCTCTGGGAAAATGGAGAAATGATTCTGCCAGGTTAAGCGAGCATTTTTTTTTAAGTATCTTCCACTGTTTTCTTCTTCTTCTCCTTTTTTTAAATATTTATCTTCGAGAGAGAGAGGAAGAGAGAGAGAGAGATGGAGTGCCAGTGGGGGAGGGGCAGAGAGAGAGGGAGACACAGAATCCGAAGCAGGCTCCAGGCTCTGAGCTGTCCACAGAGAGCCTGATGCGGGGCTTGAACTCACGAACCATGAGATCATGACCTGAGCCGAAGTCGGAGGTTTAATCAACTGAGCCACCCAGGTGCCCTAGGTGAGGATTTGTTGTTTGAACTTCTAGAACATTTTCGTTTGATGTTCATTTGGAAATCTAGACTAGATACTTTTATAGAGAACCTGCCCAAGACCTAGGGTAAAAACGTGTCTGATAGAGACCCACACTAAGGATAAAAGAGCCTGAGCCCAGGGGCCAGCAGGTTCCATGTTTGCTTTCACGTTTAATGATGTGTGCTGCCCAGAGCTGGTGTGTCAAAGGTCACAGGTAGCCAAGTACCCAGGGCAGGGGCTGTCACAGTCACAGGCAATACTGTCATTACCTGCGTGCAGTACTACAGCTGCATTTAGGGGCTCCCTTGGTCACTTGGCAAGGGGTATGGCATCAGATGCAGAAGGACAGAACCCACAGCGCTTAAGGACTTTGGGAGAAAAACTAAAATACAACAGCCTGCGTGTTGGCACCCAGAGCTGTGCTTTTGCTATCTAGAAGGTCGTCGAAGCAAGCAGCACCTGAGCGCGGTCTGAATCGTCTGGTAGTGGTGGATAGTGCCACGCAGGAACGCTTCCAGAGAGTTCCCGTGTCATCTCTGTTCCGTCCCCCAGTAACACCATTTCTGGATCAGATACAGCAGATTGGTCCATTTTAGGCAGCTCACTTGGAAGTTTTAGCACCTCTACGTGGATATTGTAGTTAAGACCACCAGTGTTCACAAAGTTTCCATCCATTTCATTTGTTTTGAGTTTTCCACCAGTCACTGATAGGAGAAGCAATGGTGAGGCTGAGCAAAGTCTATCTAAACACGGCCCTATCTTCTCTCGAATTCCACGTTTGCACATCCATCTGCCCACCCGAGCTCCACTTGAGTGTCTAATCAGGCATCACAAATTTAACAAATCTAAAACAGAACTATTTTTTTCATGTTTGCCTATTTATTTTTAAAGTGGGGCGAAGGGCAGAGAGAGAGGGAGAGAGTGAATGTCAAGCAGGCTCCACGCTGTCAGTGCAGAGCCTGATGCTGGGCTTGATCCCACCCACCATGAGATCACGACCTGAGCTGAAATCAAGACCCTCAACCGACTGAGCCACCCAGGTGCCCCAAACAGAACTCTTGATTCTCTCCCCAAACCTGCTCCTTCTCCAAGTGTTCCTAAGGGAAAAACTTGGAAGTGCCCTTGATTCCTCTTACTGCCTCCCATGCCACATCCTATCCATGTTCCCTGACAAATTCTAGGCTCTACTTTTGGGGTCTGACCATCTTTCACGACCCCTTCTGCTACAGCAAAGTCCAGGCCACTGCTTCTCTCACCTGGAATAATGCAAGACCTCCCCTGGTCTACCTTGACTCTCTACACACTATTCTCCACATAGCAACAGTGATCCTTTGAATGCTAAGTTAGATCCTAACACCTCCTATTCAAAATCCTCCAAACATCCCATCTCTCTCTGAACTTAGTTGGTCCTTGCCATAGCCTGTGAGGCGGTGTTCCTAGCCGCCATCCTGCCACCCCCTCTCCCTCAGCCCTTGCCCTCCAGGCTGCCAGCCTCCATGCTGTTGCCAGAGCACTCCAAGCTCACTCCTACCTCGGGACTTTTGCACATACTGTTTCCCCTGCCTGGAGAGCTCTTCCCAAATCCCTCAATACCTGCGAGGCTCACCTCCTCACCTTCCTTCGGGTCTCTGCTCAAACATCATCTCATCAGAGATGCCTTCCCTACCACGCTGCCTAAAATAATAGCACATTTTTGTCTCTCCCTTAACCTTCTTTGTTTTTTTTTATGGCAATATCATTACCTAACATTACTATATATCCTATGTTTTTAAAATTATTTATTTGAGTGAGAATTTTTGTCTTGTTTCCCCGCCATGTCCTAGGACCAAGAATGTGTCTGGCATAGAATAGACATTCAATAAATATTTTTTGAATTAATGTTACTGGGTATTCTGCCCAAGTGGCTGTATACTGGTAATACTTATTTTCTTTTATATAGTGAAATATCATACATACAAAAGTACATACAATGCATATGTATGATTTAAAAAATAAGTGGATACCCATGTATTACCAGGAAGTATATCAACAGTATCTTCTGAAGTACCAAAATAGATTTCAGACCAAGTCAAGTCCAAATTCTTTCACATTATGAGTCAGTTAGGACTCTCTTTGATGTAAATATCAGAAAAGCTAACTTAAACTGGCTTAGACAATAAGGAGATTTATCATATAAAGCCTCATTAAGGAAGAAAAGAAAGAAAGAAGGAGAGAAAGAAAGAAAGAAAGAAAGAAAGAAAGAAAGAAAGAAAGAAAGAAAGAAAGATAGATCCAGAGGTCAAGGGACCTTTAGGCAATGGTTAATCCAGTGCTTAGAAGATGTCATCAAACAGGGCACCTGGGTGGCTCAGTCGGTTAAGCCTCCAACTTCAGTTCAGGTCACGATCTTGCAGTTCATGAGTTCAAGCCCCACGTCGGGCTCTGTGCTGCCAGCTCGGAGCCTGGAGCCTGCTTCGGATTCTGTGTCTCCCTCTCTCTCTGCCCCTAACCCACTCACATTTTGTCTCTGTCTCTCTCAAAAATAAATAAACATTAAAAAAGAAGGTGGCACCAAAGAACTGTTTCAATCCTTCTCTCCATTCTGCCTTCATTGGGATCAACCTCATCCTAAAGCTAGCTCACTAATGGTGACAAGATAACTGCGGACAGATGCAGGCCATATGCTCTGTTCCATGTCTAAGAGAGAGCAGGTATGCCTTTATCAAGGCATCATAAGCTAGAGATGCTGAGAACACTCTGATTGGACCTTCTTGGGTCCATATATCACCTCTGGACCAATCACATGCCTAGGGGAATGCAACGTGCTGACTGGCTTAGCTATGCTCAAGGGCTCCAACCTCGGAGCCCCAGGTAGAAACATGTGGATCCTCCAGCAGAAATCAGGGGCTGTTGGAAAGGCAGTAATGCAAGCTGGGGTGGTATTCATGAATGTCTACTGTACCGCTGTTCGCCAAAGAGCCCCTGACACCTGGAGTTCAGAGCCAATTGTATTTAGTTGTAGACATAGTCTAACAAGCTCGGCATCTGCTCTCACAGCCCACGGCAAGGGGCAGAGACTCAAAATAGATAGACTAGTGAAAACAGGCAGTGGCACCAAGTAGACACACGATCCCTAAGAACATGATCATTTAGCCCTAAGGGGAAAAAAACCACAGTGGCTCATTGGTGACAGGACTGGATTACACCTCCTAATGCAACGGTAATATTATGATGACCCTACATCCAGTGGACAATGGTTAGGAAGAAAAAGGGATGTTTAACGGATTTTGAAGAGATTCTATCAAAACAGCGACTATTATAAGGTAGACACTCCAAGAGATAAGTTTCAGTCCTCCCAAATGAAGCCAACTAAGTGAGCTGCTGTTAGCTGTAATCATCAAAATTATAGTGAGAGGAGAGCCATCTTTTCAATGGGTTTAGGGAATTTCTACCTATTCCAGGCCTGTTATTAAAAGGAAATCGTAGCAGTTTAATGAGCAAAATGAGTGGTTGGGGTTTTGTTTTGTTTTGTTGTTTTGCGGGGGGGGGGGTTGTTATTGTTTTTGTTTTTCATAAAAAGAAAGTAGTCCTTTTCAAACTCAAAAGCTAAAAGGGGGAACTTAAGCTTTGGCTCACTATCTTTCCCACTTCTAGTAAGAAGTATGTTGGGGGCGGCTGGTGGTTCAGCCCGTTAGACGTCCAGCTTTGGCACAGGTCATGATCTCACAGTTCATGAGTTCGAGCCACATACTGAGCTCGGCATTGGCAGTGTAGAGCCTGCTTGGGACTCTCTCTCTCTGCCCCATCCATGTGCTCTCTCTCTCTCTCTCTCTCTCAAATAAATAAATAAACTTTAAAAAATAATTTTTAAAAAGTATGTTGGAGGTAGATATTTACTTTATACTTACTGGGAACCTGAATTTATTTTAGCTTGAATGTCCCTGACTGCATTTTGAGCAAGGAGGCAGTGGGAAGCATGGCCCACAGGTTTGCACATGGAGAAATCAAGACACGAACTAATGAAATAACTCACCTCTGGGGCTCTGTGGGTCCACTCGATGGCAGAACTTCCAATGTTGGTCCAACTCTTATTTGTGTGAGGCTGCTGATTTTGTTTTCAAGTACTAAAAATAAAAAAGAGAGGAATCAAGATCTGAGACTAAAGAGGAGCCAGGACTCTACATGGGGACTCTGCATAGGGGATTTTATTCCATTTGAAAACTCACTGCGACGTCCCACAGTCCATAATCACTTTTTTTCTTTAAATCTTTTACTTCTTCCATTAGGCAGACTTAATTAAGAGTAGAAATAGAGGCACATGGGTGGCTCAGTTGGTTCAGTGTCCGAATCATTGTTTCCTCTCAGGTCATGATCTCACAGTTCGTGGGTTTGAGCCCCACGTTGGGCAGTACAGAGCCTGCTTGGGATTTTCTCTCTCTCTCTCTCTCTCTCTCTCTCTCTCTCTGCCCAACCTGCTCATGCTCTCTCTTTCTTTCTCTCTCTCTCTCTCAAAATAAAATAAGTAAACTTAAAGAGAGTAGAAATAGCAGGCTGTTCCCCAAGTGATACAATCTGAGAGCCACTTGAGAAAGGTGTTCACTCTGCATTCTCCACCACCATTATGAAGTCCCACCAGTAGAGATTACTGGCACGGAGGTGGGAGGGACAAGGTATTTTTCCACTTTCAGGGGCCTCCTAATAAATGGTATATATTCCTGAGAGACCTGATAAGACCTCCAGCTGCAAGAAGCAAGCTGAGAAGGGTATGTGGAAGAGAAGTGAAGGGAGCAGAGTTAGACCAGCTGGTTACTTTTACCTTAATCCAGCCTTACCTACTATTGTCCTTAATCCCCCACCTTTCTGAGTCTCCCTAATCTGGAACCCTCCACCTAAACTGTCATTCCAGAGCACTGCAACCCTTGCCCTCCCTCTCTCCCAGGCCCTGTATGAGTCTGCTTGGAATGCCACAACAAGGTCCCACAGCCTGGGACGCTTAAATAACAAAAATTCACTTCTCAGCATTGTGGAGACTGAAGTCTGAGATCAAGGTGCGGACGGGGCTGATTCCTTCTGAGGCCTCTTTCCTCGGCCACCTTCTCTTCGTATCTCCACAGGGCCTTCCCCCTTGTCTGGGTCCCGATCTCTTCTTCTTTTTTTTTTTTTTTTTTAATTTTTTTTTAATGTTTATTTATTTTTGAGACAGAGAAAGACAGAGCATGAACGGGGAGGGTCAGAGAGAGGGAGACACAGAATCTGAAGCAGGCTCCAGGCTCTGAGCTGTCGGCACAGAGCCCGACGCGGGGCTCGAACTCACAGAGTGTGAGATCATGACCTGAGCCGAAGTCGGACGCTTAACTGACCGAGCCACCCAGGCGCCCCTCCCGATCTCTTCTAATAAAGATAGCAGCCACACTGGATTAGGGGCCACCTTAATGAGCTCATTTTAACTTAATTACTCTGTTAACCGTGGTCTCCAAATTTGGGCACATTCTGAGGTACCAGGGGTTAGGGCTTCACACGTGAATTTGGGAAAACCCAAATCAGTCCACAACGATATCTGGCCTTAAAGAGTCCCCTCAGGGGCACCTGGGTGGCTCAGTCGGTTCAGCATCCAACTCTTGGTTTCAGCTCAGATCATGATCTTACAGTTTGTGAGTTCAAGCCCCACATCGGGTTCTGTGCCACCGGTGGGAAGCCTGCTTGGGATTCTCTCTCTCTCCCTCTCTCTCTGCCCCTTCCCCACATGAACTCTCTCTAAAAATAAATAAACTTTAAAAAATAAATAAAGAGTCCCCTTAAAGTCTCTTGACTCCTTTTCTGAAATATTGACCCTGAATCCACTTCAAATTTACTGTAACAGGTTTCTTTGAGGCAGAATTTTCTAGTCTGAATGGCACCCCTCCCCACCTCCCCAGCCTCCCAAAAACATTAGGCAGGACACAGTATGTTTAAACTTGGAGGGCAACCTGCCTGCAACTTGTGAGTTTGTTTGCTTGAACAACTGGGTTCCATGCGGGGTACCCTGAACTATCCCACGGGACAACTGTCTGGATTGGGCCTCTCTGGTGACAGGCACACTAGGATTTCTGAGGAGCTGTGGGCCCAGGCAGAGAGCTGCCTCCTGCTAGCAGCTGACCAGAAACGAGAGCAATTGAGAATTAAAGGGAAAAATTGCCCCAGCACCGAAATAAAAGCAAAGGCCCTTGCTTCCTCCCTTGGTTGCATCCTGGGGATCGCAGAGATCTCTACGGCAGCTAGCCCAGCTCTCTGATTGAGGCTATCCCTCAGGCTTTAGTTCTGAGGGATACCTGGGCTGCATACCTTTGTAAAAGAACGGCCCTGTGTCAGGTTTGGACTGTCACTGAGCACAGGCTGGAGGTATTTGTGGAGTGCCATCACTCCAAGGCCCTATGGTAGGAGCAGCTCCCAGCTTTCAGCCTCTTCTCTGAGCTGTGTGACCACACCCTGATTCAGATAAACGGCCTCTCATCCCCCTGCACCCCACCCCATGCCTCGGCCCCACTACCCTGGTCACTGGGCTGGTTTCGGAGTCCAGAAAGCACGAGGTAATTTCTACACATATTCCATCCACTCGGTGGCCACCACGCCCAGGGGCGTCCTCTCCGCTGTTCAACCTGGAGAATTTAGGGCTGGACGGCAGTCCTGTGCAATGACCTTGAATCAGGGCCTCACAAAACAGTGTGCAGGCAGTCTCAGTAGTTCACAGACGCACCCTTAACTAACCCAAGAAAGCAACCTTCCCTGTGGAAGAAAGGAATACCATCTCCTTTTCTGGAAATCCTTAAAAATCGGCGAGAGGTTCATCTTGTTTGAGCTGGAGGACATGGGACTCCAGAGGGGACTGTCTCCTGGAGCCCGGCGTTCTCCTTGGATCTGCGCCCGGCCCCCTAACACTGGTCGAGCTCAGCAGGGACTCCTCCTCCGGACCTGGAACCGTGTCCCTCAGTTGTGATTCCTCTGGACACCGTGGCCTTTCCCTCACCCGGCTCCCGTGCTGTTGGGGTCTCGCTGGTCCAAGAACACTGACCGTGCGCTTTGCTTGCAGTGACCCGCTGGTGATACCACACTCTGCGGATCTCGTGCTCTGAGATGCTGATGCTCTGCCCGCGCACGGGTTCCTGTGGGCCCCTGTAAGGGGGGAGATACATCAGTGGCTCAGAATCGACTCGACTCTCTAGACTCATCCACTGTGTCCTTTCCTCCTGGTTGCCATCACACTGGCTGACTGCACTGTCAGCAATCACCTTCCATTTGCCCACCTTGCATTCCACCTTGCATTTGCCCACCAGCCTTCTGCCCTCCCTTTTGACCCCCTAGTCTCTTCCTTACCCCCTTCCGTCTGGTTTCCGTGTACTGCAAGTCAGTTTCATTTTAGAAATGGCGAGTTAATTCCATGTGCCAGGTGCCACGGGGGAACGAAAATGCACGGCCCTGGCTACAGAGAGATGAGATCCGTGGGGTGCACAGAAACAGCCACGCCACCAGGCAGAACGTTCCAAGCCCTGCAAAAAGAGAAAGAGGAAGAAAGGAGAGGAAGTTGTTTGGGGAACACTCGGGAAATCGCCATGAAGGAGGCGGCATTTAAGATGAGCTTCAAGGACCAACGAGGTCTTTGACAGGCCAGGACGTGAGTCATTCCTACAAGCGGGGCAGGTGGGGGGCGGGGATGGGCAGGGGCAGCACAGAAAGTATCCAGGCTGCAGAGGAAGGGAGAGATTTGAGGGAGGAGGGGATGTGGGGGTCACATGGAGAGGAATGTCGCCCTGGAGAGGCCGGCTGAGCCTGGTGAGCCACTGAGTGAATGAGCAGGACCCACTGGGAGGAGTATTCACAGGTCAGTAACTTCTCACCGACTAGGCTTTGTTCCAACTCGACTGCCTAGCAATCACAAAGGAATTGAGTCCTACAACTGCGAGATCCCCAAGTTCTTTTATGTCAACCTTCTTGGTCCTGGGGCGTTCGTGAAAACTGAAAAAGTATAATTCAGGGGGCTCATAATGAGTCAGTGATTTCAGAATCTGCACGTGAGCAGGGTCAGGAGTCTTCCTTGTGAGTCTCCCCTAAGGAAAGTGTGAGCACCTGTCAGGTCATCCAAGCCTGGGGAGCGGACTGGGGTGCTGCCCTCCCCTCCCCCAGCCCCCCTCTGAAAGCCAGGGGCTGCTCCAGCAGCTGTGGGGGGGGGGACCTCGGGCCCTCCCACCTCAACCCCTCTCCTCATCGGCTCTGACTTGGGGGAGAACCGGGTCATCACTTCACCATCCTGACACGGCTGCCAAGAAGGCTCTGTCCCCGGAGGACAGTTTTGGCTGTTCCTGGACGGCAAGCGCGGGTGAAATGGAAGGCGGTGGAGATGGCAAACAGTGCGTCAGGGGATAGCGATCAGGGCCATCCCCTGATAGCCCTGAGGAGGGTGGTCACCACAGGCTGCTGCTGAAATGTCACACTGCGCTGGCACACGCCGGTCCTCCTGTTTCAGTTACTAGATACTTTTTCCCTTATTTAAACATATCCAGTCGATGCCATCCTGTAGGTATCTCTTCACTGGGCAAGAAGACAAAAGCTATATGTTTTTAAAATACATTTAAATATGCTTTTCCCTCTGCAAACCAATGTGTATGGCTTTTTTTTCTTTTCTTCTCTTTTCTTTTCTTTTCTTTAAATGTTTATTTGTGTATTTTTGAGAGAAAGAGTTAGAGAGCAACCACGGGAGGGGCAGAGAGAGAGAGGGAGAGAGAGAGAGAATCCCAAGCAGGCTCCATCTGTCAGCACAGATCCCCATGCGGGGCTTGAACTCATAAACCATGAGATCATGCCCCGAGCTGAAACCAAGAGTCGAACATTTAACCGACTGAGCCACCCAAGTGTCCCTATGGTTTTTTTTTTTTTTTTCAATTAATTATCTGAAATCTACTTTGCCAAAAATCATAGCCTGTCATCTTATAGCCTTGTTTTAATAATACACTGCTTTTAAGGACGCCTGGGTGGCTCAGTTGGTTGAGAGTCCAACTCTTGATTTCAGCTCAGGTCATAATCTCATGGTTCGTGGGGTTGAGCCCTGCATAGGGCTCTGTGCTGACAGCTCAGAGCCTGGAGCCCGCTTCAGATTCTGTGTCTCCCTCTCTGTCTGCCCCTCCCCTGCTTGTGCTCTCTCTCGCTCTCTCTTGCTCTCACTCTCTCTCAAATATAAATAAACATTAAAAAAAAATTTAATAATAATAATGCACTGCTTTTATAGCAACTCTACCTGTCAGGCAGTGTCCCTGAATTGGCAAAGGTTTTTCTTGTTTTTTGAAGAAAGCTACAGGTTGGGGATCAGGAACCATGTCCTTCTTCTGGTTCTCTTGGAGCTTCAGTTTCTCCGTCATCTACTTAATGAATTAGTGTTGGAAAAACATTCTGAGACAGAGGCATGAAAACCACTATAGGGCCAGAGGTACGGAAGTAGCTCATCTTAAGCAAAAGAAGCATTCCTGTGTGCAACATAGGCTTTTTTTTTAAACATTTATTTTTGAGAGACAGAACATGAGTGGGGGAGGGGCACAGAGTGAGAGGGAGAGGGAGGGAGGGAGGGGGAGAGAGAGAGAGAGAGAGAGAGAGAGAGAGAGAGAGAGAGAGAATCCAAAGCAGGCTCCAGGCTCTGAGCTGTCAGCACAGAGCCTGAAGTGGGGCTTGAACCCAAGAACCGGGAGATCATGACCTAAGTCAAGTCAGATGCTCAACTGACTGAGCCACCCAGATGCCCCAAAAACAGTCTAGTTGCTTAGAGATACATTAAATTGAAAAAAAAATCTTGACCACGTCGTCAACATTCCTTGAGTAAATGTAGCTAGTGTTTTGTAAGGATATTCTTTTAATGTCCCTTGACCTTGGGCAAAGACTCTCATGCATATGAATCACCAGGGGACTTCCTCCTCACCCAAAACTTGGACCTTATGAGGCTTTGCTCTTTAAAGTGTGGTCTTTATGACAGCATCATTGGCATGCCTTAGGAGCTTATTAGAAATGCAGGATCTCAAGCCTTACTCCAGAATGCATCAGGACCTTATTTTAACAAGATTCTCAGGTGATTTGTATGCATATTAAAGTTGAGAAATATGGCTTTAAGTGCAGAATATTTGAAGTCTTTTTTTTTAATTTAATTAATTTTTTTTTTAATTTACATCCAAGATAGCATATAGTGCAACAATGATTTCAGGAGTAGATTCCTTAACGCCCCTTACCTATCTAGCCCATCCCCCCTCCCACAAACCCTCCAGCAACCCTCTGTTTGTTCTCCATATTTTAGAGTCTCTTATGTTTTGTCCCCCTCCCTGTTTTTATATTATTTTTGCTTCCCTTCCCTTGTATTCATCTGTTCTGTGTCTTAAAGTCCTCCTTGGGGCGCCTGGGTGGCTCAGTCGGTTGAGCGTCCGGCTTCAGCTCAGGTCATGATCTCACGGTTTGTGAGTTCGAGCCCCGCATCAGGCTCTGTGCTGACAGCTCAGAGCCTGGAGCCTGCTTTGGATTCTGTATCTCCATCTCTCTGCCCCTCCCCAACTCACGCTCTGTCTCTCTCTCTCAAAAATAAATAAACATTAAAAAAAATTTTTTTAAGTCCTCATATGAGTGAAGTCATATGATATGTGTCTTTCTCTGACTGATTTCGCTTAGTATGATACCCTCTAGTTCCATCCACGTAGTTGCAAATGGCAAGATTTCATTCTTTTTGATTGCCAAGTAATACTACATTGTGTGTGTGTGTGTATATATATATGTGTGTATATATATATATATATATATATATATATATATATATCACATGTTCTTTATCCATTCATCCATCGATGGACATTGGGCGCTTTCCATACTTTGGCTATTGTTGATAGTACTGCTATAAACATGGGGGTGTATGTGTCCCTTCAAAAACAGCACACCTGTATCCCTTGGATAAATACCTAGTAGTGTGATTTCTGGGTCATAAGGTAGTTCTGTTTTTAATTTTTTGAGGAACCTCCATACTGTTTTCCAGAGTGGCTGCACCAGCTTGCATTCCCACCAGCAGTGCAAAAGAGATCCTCTTTCTCTGCATCCTCGCCAACCTCTGTTGTTGACTGAGTTGTTAATGTGAGCCATTCCGACAGGTGTAAAGTGGTATCTCATTGTGGTTTTGATTTGTATTTCCCTGATGATGAGTGATGTGGAGCAGTTTTTCATGTGTCTGTTGGCCATCTGGATGTCTTCTTTGGAGAAGTGTCTATTCATGTCTTTTGCTCATTTCTTCACTGGATTATTTGTTTTTTGGGTGTTGAGTTTGATAAGTTCCTTATAGATTTTGGATACTAACCCTTTATCTGATATGTCGTTTGCAAATATCTTCTCCCATTCCGTCAGTTGCCTTTTAGTTTTGCTGATTGTTTCCTTCGCTGTGCAGAATCTTTTTATGTTGATGAGGTCCCAATATTTCATTTTTGCTTTTGTTTCCCTTGCCTCTGGAGACGTGTTGAGTAAGGAGTTGCTGCAGCCAAGGTCAAAGAGGTTTTTGCCTGCTTTCTCCTCAAGGATTTTGATGGCTTTCTGTCTTACATTTAGGTTTTTAATCCATTTTGAGTTTATTTTTTGTATCTGGTGTAAGAAAGTGGTCCAGGTTCATTTTTCTGCATGTCGCTGTACAGTTTTCCCAACACCACTTGTTGAAGAGACTGTCTTTATTCCATTGGATATTCTTTCCTGCTTTGTCAAAGATTAGTTGGTCATACATTTGTGGGTCTATTTCTGGGTTCTCTATTCTGTTCCATTGATCCGAGTGTCTGTTTTTGTGCCAACAACCTGGACATTCTTAATGCACCAAAGGCCCTCACAACTTAAAGATACCTTGTAGTAAATATACTGATAAAATAAAAAATTATTTGGCCTTCTTAGAAATGTTTCAAACATTTGAAATTTCTTAACACAACTTTTTTTTTAACAGAGTGGAAGTTAGAATGGCTTATTCTTGATCATGTCTTCCCACTTATTAAATTAGATGACTCCTTCCTTACTAGTATATCCTAGTTAGCTCGAGTCAGATTTTAATTGCTTAAACTATTCAATTTATGAATCTACCGGGTCTGTTCCTCTTCCCAGGAGAGGAAGGGGAAGGGAAAGTCAATGAAAATTAAATGACCTAATTTTGCTCTTCTTCCTAAACTTGGGAAATGAGCTGATGAAAGACAAAACTCAAGCCTATCAGGGACTTGTTGGTATAGTTGTGCCCCTTATCCATGGGAACACATTCCAAGCCCCCCATTGGGTGCCTGAAATCAGAGATGGTACCAAACTCCACATACACTACATTTTTTCCCATATATACACAACTATGATAAGGTTTAACTTCTAAATTAGGCACAGTAAGTGACTAACAACACGAATAATGAAGTAGAACAATGATGATATACTATAATAAAAGTTATGTATCATATCGCGCTGTACTCGCTCTTCTTGTGATGACGTGAGATGATCAAATGCCTACATGATGAGATGAAGCAAGGTGAATGACATACCACAAGGCTCCTGGTGACCTTCTGACCATCCATCAGAAGGAGGGTCATCTGCTTTGGACCTTGACTGCGGGTGACCGAAACCATGGCTGAGGGAGAGGGAAGAATTACTGGATATGTCAACTGGCCCTGCGATCCTCAAATAGTTGGTTGGAAATGTGCATATTTAAATACCCCCATTGAGAATAATTTTTCTCCCATCAGAACGCATAGTTCCTAAGGGTTTGTCTGCCCTTCCTGGGAGAGACAGAGACTGAAGCGAACTCTGTGCCCTGGCCAGCTCTCCCTATCACCTGCATGGCCCACACTCCCTTTTTGTCCCCCCACCAGTCTGGTTAAGGGCTTCTGAGTAAAACCAAACGAAGATGTGAAGATGGGCAAGACGATGAATCCTGTGTAGCATGAATCCTGTAGCCTTATCCCTTTACAGTTTCTGGGCTTTTGCTTCGATGCAGGGCTTCAGTCTGCCCTGGAAAGACGTGACACTTTACATAGGTGAGCTTGACTCAAAGAATTGCTCTGCTTTAGATTTGCCTGAAACATGGAAGCAAAGAATCTTCTCATAAGTATAAAACAGTGCTTTGTATTTAGCATTTAGCAATTCTTTATGAAATCCTTAAGGAAAATGCTTGAATATTTCCATCAAACTCTTGGTGGATTTGTACACAGTTCTCAACCTTTCTGTAGCTGGGATATGCATCTTCTGGTTTTTCTTGTCCCTCTTAGTACCTCCTCAGCTGACTCCACTCAGATGAATACTTAAGGTGAGATTTCCACATTTTGAATGTTTGTAACTATTCCCTAAACTCTCATAAAGGTCATACTTTTCCCCAATACTAATTTGAAACCTTGAAAATAGTCAGCAACAGAAGCACAAATCCTTTAACCAACTTTATAGAGAGAGGTGCTTGAATCAGGCAGAAGAACTCATGTTCGGAAGGCAGCTCCAGGGGTAAGGGGAGCGCAACAGACAGAATTCTCACTCACTCAGACACTTACTACGTGCGTGAGTTTGAGCGAATCATGGAACCCTTTTTGAACCTCAGTTTCCTCACCTGTAAAATGGGAAGAATAATACCTTCTAAAGACTATTATGAGAATAAAATGTGTGTGAATGAGTTCTGTAAACTGTGAAATGATATAAAGATATGCAGCATGATTATTACTATACCCCTGAGATATGAGAGGGTCACCAGGCCTCTTAAAGAGCTTAAGAAAGAAGCTTAGAGCCCAAGAATGAAGCCAAAAGGTGAGGGCCGAACCCTTCATGGCAGTAAACAGATGCAGCTGGCCCCGTGAGTGTTCTCACATCTCTGAAGCACAGGCACTTCATGCCACAGGTTGATGTCCTATTTATGAACATTATATAATCCGAGAATCTCCATGGCTTCCTACTTCTTAAGGTCACTCCTTTACTTAATATCAAAGTCAATGACTTAGGTAGTGATGATGGCAGAGCTTAGAACACATATTTGCCTAACATACCTAAGGGCACGGGGATTTGCTTTCTTACCCACACTGCAATTGATTTATCTGCTGTCCTCTGACTCCAAATGATTATACCCAGCTCTATTTTACTTCTCCTTGCTTTCCGGAAAATCCTGGGCTATGACCCTTTTCATTCCCCCAGAGCCCAAAGAGTGTTAGGAAGTTCAGGAGTTGCACAGGAATGCCACACAATTTGCAAACTCTTCAACTTTACTGTCAGCCATCGTTCTTCTGAAGTCCCGCATTCCCACAAAGGGAATGTTTTATGTGTCTCTCCATTGACCGTGGTCTTCTGTCATGCTGTTAGCTAGCCCTCCCTGCTTCCCGCCTCTCTTGACCCTTCCATTTCCTCCTTTAGGATCCCAATCTCCTTCCTGAGATGCCAGTGGAGTACCCCTGCTTCCAGATCGTGCAGAATGATTTAACTGTGTGTGTGTCTATACTCCTCCCAGCTCAAGAAATCTAAGAAGAGAGGCTGGCCTTTCACAACCAGAGAGGGTGATGGATCAACGAATGAATTTCATGAATGAGATGCCTGGCACACAGTTTAAAACAAGGTTCCCAATGGAAACCAGAGGAGACATTCAGCTTGTTCAATGGAATGAATAATGCCCAGAGGTGGCGATTTTTCAGGTCATCGTCATGGAAGTAATATGTGAGGTCAGGCTGATGAATGTCTTTGCCCAAGGAGCAAAGAGCATCTTTGCTCTGCTTGAAAGATTCAACTTGGGGAAAAATACTTAGATTTAATGGATGATCCCAGCTGTCAGAGACTGAAAATCAGGTTGGGACCTAAGAGAACACAGCTTCAGAACAGTTGTGAGACTAGAACCCAGATGATAAGGGTTTAAGAAATAAATGGGGGGGGAGGGCGCCTGGGTGGTTCGGTCAGTTAAACATCCAACTTTGGCTCAGGTCACAATCTCATGGTTTGTGAGTTCAAGCCCCACATCGAGCTCTCTGCTGTCAGCGTGGAGCCTGCTAGGGATGCTCTGTCCCCCCTCTCTTGCCCCTTCCCTGCTCTCTCTCTCTCTCAAAAATAAATAAACATTAAAGAAAAAAAGAAATGAATGGGAGGTGAAGTGATGAAGGCAATACATATGTTCAGCCTGCTATATTCTTATGTGAATCATTAGCAAAGTTAGCAAGCATTTTAAGAAAAAGCCAAGGGGGAAAAATTCTCTTTTACCTATTTATTTGTTCCTGTAACTAGCTTATTCAAGAGTCTCAACTTGTTGGGGCATAAGCATGAATCAGTTTTATTGCTGCCAGTATCTGCCCCCAGCTGTTCTCCGTGAAATTGCCATTTCCCACAGACTAGCAGTACATCAGGGATCAGATTGGCCAGATTTAATAACTTCTCTAACAGTTTTGGTTATTAAACCAGTCTATGTTTGTTTTTCAGGTTCAGTTCTAATTATTAAAACTAACAGCAACAACAGATAGGAAATATTGGAACTCTCCTACATGCACTGCTGGTGGGAATGTACAATGATGCAACTGTTGTGGAAAGCAGTATGGCGGTTCCTCAAAAATTCAAGCACGGAATCACAGTATGATTCAGCAATTCCACTTCTGGGTGAATACACAAAACCACCGAAAGCAGACACTTGAATAGATACTTGTGCACCCATGTTCACTACAGCCTTGTTCCCAATAGCCAAAAGGTAGCAGCAAGCCAAGTGTCTGTTGACAGATGAAAGAGTAAACAAAATGTGGTATATCCATTCAGTGAAATATTATTCAGCCTTAAGAAAGAAGGAAATTCTAATATATATGTTATAACGTGAATGAACTTGAAAACATTATGCTAAGTGAAAGAAGCCAGATGAGAAAGACAGACAGCGTATGACTCCATATACATGAAGTAGGCAAATTCATAGACAGAAAGAACAGTGGTTGTCAGAGGCTGGAGGAAGGCAGAATAGGGAGTTAGTGTTTCATGGAGATAAAGTTTTGGCTTGGGAAGATGAAAAAGTCCTGGAGATAGATAAGTGGTGATGGTTGTTGTGAACGTAACAATGCCCCTAAGTTATACATTTAACATTATTAAAATGATAAATTTTATATCATGTATATTTCACAACAATAAAAATTTTTTTTGTTTCTTAAAAACTTAAAACCTCCCACCTCAATCTCATTTGCCTGGTTTATTGGCCCCCTGGAAAGCAGCTTATTGGGTCTGCCTCTCAGATAATTTGTGTTCCTTCAGGTAGAGCCCCGGAAACTAAAAGGTCCCCTTCCTTACACTCCCATGAAATTTCCAGCCTGGGAGCAGGCACCAGTCTTCCAAATCCGTGTTCAAACCTCAGCAGGAAAGACATTCTGTGCCATGCTCCTCAAATGCTTGGTATGACTTTACCCCACTCAGTTCCTGGTGGCCTGAGGGTAACGTGGGGTAATGTGCTCCCCGTCTTGCTGAACTCCAGTCTTTCTGAGCGATTTGTCTCAGGCCCATGCTTGGCCGTGGGATGAGAGGAACCCCTTCTAAGGCAGAATTCTAGGACGCCCCCTAAGACTCCAGCTCCCTGGTGTCACATCCTTGTATAATACTCTCCCCTTGAGTATCAGTGGAATCTGAGAACACAACGGGGTGTCACCTCTGTGATTACGTCACATTATGTGGCAAAAGGGATTCTGCACACATAAAGTCCCTAATCTCGGAGATAATTGGAAGGGAGGTTACCCTGGGTGGATACAAAAGCCGTATATCCCTCCTCCCCAGCAGGGGGAGAGAACAGCCTCCCAACATGAATACTAACTGCATTTCCACAAAGCTTAGGACCCTCAAGCCTCTTCTTAGTTAGGAAATGGGGGAGGGGCCTGTTGGTGGCAGGGCCAGTTCACATTTGTTGACTGTCAATAAATCCTGAGGAAATAGTCCCTGGTTAATTCCTGGTGACGTCTTGAATTTGGAATGTAAGAGGTGGTAAGTACTGTTAGTCCTTAGTTTTAATTTTAGGACAACAGGAAACACATCCCACAACATTTTATTATTCACAGTGAATGGTAGCGTGTGGTCTGATTTCCCTTTTCTTTTCCTGTTGTAATCTTTATCCTATTTAACAATCTAGAAATTGAAATAAAATATTTCAAGCTTGGGCACCTGGGTGGCTCAGTCAGTTAACCGTCCAACTCTTGATTTTGGCTCAGGTCATGATCCCAGGGTTGTGGGATCGAATCCTGCACCAGACTCCACGCTGGGATTTTTGGGATTCTCTCTCTCCCTCTCTCTCTCTCTCTCTCTCTCTCTCTCTCTCTCTCTCTCTCTCTCTCTTTCTCTCTCCCCCTCACCCCTTACCCCCCTTGCACTCACTCTCTCTCTCTAAAAATATATAAAATGAAATGAAATGAAATAAAACAAAACAAAATAAAATAAAATAAAATAAAATAATTTTTAAGTTTATCCAAGGATTGCCAGTAAGGTTTCCCCTATCCTTCCTTCCACCAATATTGAAACTTGGAAATACAATTGACACTCAGTGCCTGAGAGCCTGGTAACACCCAGGTGGCCCTGATGGGAATCAAGCCGCTGCATCTGTAAAGCTGGAAGCCAGACTGGGACTTTGCTGCCCCACAAGTGGCCACCTATCAGGTTGGGTGATTCCTTTATCCTGACTCTGACTGCAACACTAGGAAAGAGCTCACTCACAATTCAGGAAAGTAACATCCTCAAGTTCAGGGTCAGATCAAACAGGAAGTTCTACTGGTTCACAACAGAATTGTATAGAAAAATGTCCACCTCCAAACTTAGCTGTTGATGTAATGAAATACTTCAACTGAAATGGGTTTACAGAAGTTCAACTTTGCAGAAAGGCAACAAACGACACACATACAGTACTCCACCTACTGTACTCTCTCTCCTTCCAAATGTGGTACCCGCTCTGTGACACAAACAGGACTGAGTCTCACTGAGTCCTGCTCTTACCCGACACTCACCTGAGGCTGGTGTTGGCCCGTATTCAAATCTCCTGACACCAAAAACACTCAGGAGGAATGGAGGAGGTAGTGAAGGTTTGCTGGGAAGGTGGTGAGGGTTAACAGACACCTTGCACAGGAAACTTCCTAAGACTCTCCTTTCCTTCGCTGAGGTGGCGGGGGGGGGGGGGGGGGGAACCTGGGTGGCTCAGTCAGTTGAGCTTTTAACTCTTGATCTTGGCTCAGAGCTCATGATCTCACAGTTTGTGAGTTCAAGCCCCACATTGGGCTCTGTGCTGATGGCACAGAGCCTGCTTGGGGTTCTGTCTCTCCTTCCCTCTGCCCCTCCCCTGCTTGTGCTCTCTCTCTCAAAATAAATAAAGTTATATATATATATATATATATATATATATTTGAAAAATAAATAAATAAAAGTCCTTCCCTCAGCAGCTGCCCCATACCCAGTCTCCTCAGACACAAGTCATTTCCAAACCCTGTCGGCCTCGCATACTCCATCTGTAAACTGAAAACTAGCCAGAGATCAGCATGAAGCAAAACAAGTTGAACTTGGTCAAATTTTAACTACGAATTATGCCTTAGGCTTATCTCTGGGGAGAGATGTAGTTCATCTCACTATTGCTTTTATTTACAGAATCACTTACATTCTATCTGTGGGTTAACAGACTGTTGGTGATTAACCATTTTATCACCTGAGTCTTGTCTGTGTCCCCCAAGCCCTCCTGGACCATAAAGTCCATGTAGGCAGGGGGTTTGTGCATACTGTCCACCATTGTACCTCCTGGACCTTGCCCATAATAGTGCCTGCCACCTGGGACCACAAAGAATATTTGGGTGAAGGATGAATGGGCACCATACCTCCTCTCTCCCTGTATGGACCTCATTCACTGGCAGGTCCTAAGCCTGTCTGACCAGCACTTCCTGTTCCCCAGGGATCTTTTGGGGTCTTGCTTCTCTTTCTGAATGCTTACCATTAAGTTTCAAGAATAACTTGTTTAGGGGTGTGTGAGTGGCTCAGTCGGTTAAGCATCCGACTTCAACTCAGGACATGATCTCACGGTTTGTGGGTTCGAGCCCCGTGTCAGGCTCTGAGCTGTCAGCACAGCTTCAGATTCTGGAACCTGCTTCAGATTCTGTGTCTCCCTCTCTCTCGGCCTCTCCCATGCTTGTGTTCTGTCTCTCTCTCTCTCAAAAATAAACATTAAATTTTTCTTTTTAAAGAATAACTTGTTTACTGTTTTCTTCCATATTTGTTTCTTCTACATGTTTCTCCTTCAAAATACTGCCCGGGAATACAGACCTCATCCACTTGCTTTCAGGAAGTATGGAACCATTCCACCATCATCTTTTCTAGTTTTCCTCTAAATGTGCCACCAAAAAACCTCCAGGTCATAAATTCTTCATCTGTAGAAGTAGATTAAATATTTCCTTTTTAACTTTTTAAATGATTTCTTCTTTCTTTATTTAAAAAAAATGTTTTTAACGTTTATTTATTTTTGAGAGAGACAGAGAACGAGCAGGGGAGAGGCAGAGAGAAAGGGAGACACAGGATCCGAAGCAGGCTCCAGGCTCTGAGCTGTCAGCACAGAGCCCGACGTGAGGCTCCAACTCACGAACCATGAGATCATGACCTGAGCCGAAGTCAGATGCCTAATGACTGAGCCAGGCACCCCAATTATTTCTTCTTTCAAATCAAGAAACTTCACTAAGAAACCTCCTGGCAGCATAACAGCATTCTTCTCTTTCTCTCATTGTCCATCAAGTATATATTGAATGTTTGATATAAGCCAGGCTCAATGCTATACACGTTGGCATTTACTGTCTCATACAGAAATATAATATTTATTAGTTTTTGTTGATTTATAAAAGTAATATAGAGTCATAGCAGAAAATTTGGAACATAAACAGAACCATAAATAAGAATCATGTAATCAGAGCCAGAAACAGTAACTGCCATCATTTCGACAGATTTCCTTCTAATTTTCCATACATACGTGCATTTTCCAAGTATGTGGAAATGTATTTCCATGAAATAATAATTTACATATAATTTTGTAATGTTCTTTCCCCCCTTAACAATATTTAGATATTTTCTTGTAGCCACGAAAAATTCCTCATTTTTATTTTATTTTTAATTTTTTTAATGTTTATTTTATTTTTGAAGGAGAGAGAGACAGAGCATGAGTGAGGGAGGGGTAGAGAGAGAGGGAGTCACAGAATGCAAAGCAGGCTCCAGGCTCCGAGCTGTCAGCGCAGAGCCTAATGCGGGGCTCAAACTCACAAACCATGAGATCGTGACCTGAGCCAACGTCAGATGCTTAACCAGCTGAGCCACTGCAGCACCCCAGAAAAAGTCCTCAATTTAAAAAGCTATTAATATTTTATTTCTCTCCAATTTTGGATATTTGGTTGTTTCCAATTTTGTGACGTTATAAAAAGGAGACAGCAGTATATATCCTTAGGCACACATCTTTGTGATCGTTTCTGACTACTTCTATAGAATTCCATACAGATACGGAAACATATGATCAAAGTGCATAAACATTTTTAAAGCTGGGAAATATTTTATAAAATTGCTTTCCAGTAAAGTTATATTAATTTATGCTTCCACTAATAGTATATAAAATTTCCCATTTCACTGCACCCCTGTCATTATTGAATATTAAAACTTAAGAAACTATCTTCTAATAGGGATACTATATACAATTTAAAATTTTTACTTTTTCAATTACTAGCTAGTCCAAACACTTTAAAATATAATACACACAGAGAGAGGAAGCTAATCAATTACTATTTTTGTGGTAATTTCCCCATTGAGTTTTTTAAGTTTTCTTGTCAATTTATGGGTATTCTTGTATTGAGGATGATATTAACTGTCAGATTTGTTATGCATAGTTCTATAGAGTTTTTTTCTTTCCAAATTTTGTTCACAATATTTTTAGTTGTCAGGATTAAAAAAAATTTTTTTTTAATTTTTTTTTTTCAACGTTTATTTATTTTTGAGACAGAGAGAGACAGAGCATGAACGGGGGAGGGGCAGAGAGAGAGGGAGACACAGAATCGGAAACAGGCTCCAGGCTCTGAGCCATCAGCCCAGAGCCCGACGCGGGGCTTGAACTCACAGACCGCGAGATCGTGACCTGGCTGAAGTCGACGCTTAACCGACTGCGCCACCCAGGCGCCCCAGGATTAAAAATTTTTTATGTAATCTAGTCTAATGGCCATTTCATCTACGATTTTTCCATTTCTTTTCTTCCCTCATCTTGAGATCACACAAATATCTGACTAAATTTCCTCCTAGTTTTAAAATTCTTTAATGTAGCTGAAATTTGTTTTAGCACATAATGAAAGGTAAGGCTTACAGTGAGTATTTTTTCAAATTACTAGTTTTCTAAAGCCTGTTTATTGAGAATCTGTCCTTTTTAAATTTATTTTAGATGACTCTGTCATCACATCTCACAGTCAACACTATACCAACACTATCCTTTTCTGGATTATTGATTCTATTCTATTATTTGTATCACTCAACATCTGTTACTGTTCTATTGACACTTTTAATTATTATAGTCCTGAACTATGTTTCAATTAAAAACGGTGCAATTTATCATATTTTTCTCCATTTCTTAACTCTTCTCATCTGCTGTTTATTCAGGTCAATGTTAAAATAATTTTGTTTTCAGGGTGCCTAGGTGGCTAAATTGGTTGAACGCCCCACTTGAGCTCAGATCATGATCTCACAGTTTGTGAGTTCGAACCCTGAATTGGGCTCTGTGCTCACGGCTCAGAGCCTGGAGCCTGCTTCAGATTCTGTGTCTCTCTCTCTCTCTCTCTCTCTCTCTCTCTCTCTCTGCACCTCCATTGCTCACACTCTGTCTCAAAAATAAACATTTTTTAAAAATTTAATAATAATTTTATTTTCACCTTCCCCAGGGTAGGTGTTAGTAGCCTCGTTGTACAGATGAGGAGCTGAGTCTCAAATAGGAAAAGCAGCTCAAAATTGCACATCCGAGTGGCAGAGGCATAAAGTAAAATCATTTCTTCTGGATCTCCTCTTTCAGCTCTAAAATGCTATATTCTTTTAGTAAAGAAAACATGAAAATTACTACCCATTCTTCTTTCGTGTGTGCCCCCTCTAGTGGCCATCGCGGATATTGCAGTTTCTCAAGTGGACGCTACACAGTAATTATTTTTATAAAACAAAAATGTATGTTCAGCTTAATTTTTCTAGTTTACTTCAAAAATTTTCATGACACAAAGTTCATAATAATATTTGTCTAATGTTTGGGGGTCATGGATTGCCAGGATTCTCTTAACAAAGAGCAGCCTCAGAAGACATATAAAACTCCAGTGAACATAAAGTAAATTTTTATAAATTCCATGGCTTTTAAAGTAATAACAATAGGAGATACAAAGACTTACCAGATGTTTCTTTGTTCCTTTTTTCTCCCTTGACGTCATCTAAGTACTTTCATGAATAACTCTTTTTAAATTACCCCTCTAAGCTATTTCTTGTCTTCTTACCTCTCATTGTGTTGTTTAGTCCGTTTGTGTCATTCCGTGGGCACAGAGGTGCCTAGACAAGGGTGCACCGGGGACTGGAAGCCGGTCTGTGCTCAGGTAGTCACGTGGCAGCCCTGGGTAGGTCTGCACCAACTCGAGGAAGGTCCACCTGTTTGTAATTCCCGCAAAGCTCTGGGGTGTGTGCTGGCCAGGGGTTGGGCTCATGGCCCCAAAGCCACCTGCTTGAAACTTTCATCCCTGTTCATTTCCCACCTCTTTTTTTTGGTGGTGATAGTGGTGTTCGGTTGGTTGGTTTTTGCCTTCTTCTTTTCTTCTCTTCCTTCCTACTCCCATCATCCTTCAGCTTCTTCCTTTTTATCTCTTCTTCATCTGTAAGAAAAGACAGAGTAAAATTTAATTTCTACACAAAAGATAATGTGTAAATCGGAGATTTTAAGTAAACTTTAAAAAAGTAAGCCAAACATAAGTTTACATATCATGAAAACTTAACCAAGCAAAAAGCACAATAATAAAAAGAAAAAAAGGGGCACCTGGGTGGCTCAGTAAGTTAGCTTCTGACTTTGGCTCAGGTCATGATCTCGCGGTTTGTGGGTTCAAGCCCCACGTCGTCGGGCTCTGTGCTGACAGCTCAGAGCCTGGATCCTACTTCAGATTCTGTGTCTCCCTCTCTCTCTGCACCCCCCTCCCCCGCTTGTGCTGCCTCTCTCTCTCTCTCTCAAAAATAAATAAACGTTAAAAAAATGTTTAAAAAAAGAATTCTAGGAAGCACTTGACAAAATGACTTTTTTCTTTATCTGAAATCCTTAAAGACAAGGGTTACCTATATTACCTCTCACTGGCGGGTGTTTAATATTTAATTTTTACTAAGCCAATTCATGCTAAATGAATTAGTATTTAACACAATATGTTCAAAAATAAATAAATAAACAGCAGAAAGCTTAGACCCATTATTCATCAAGGATTAAGGACCGGCAGTATTGATTCCCTCCTGGATTGGGTTCAGAAAGGGGCGGATAATAATACTTGCCTAATTAACCAGCATGTTGGGTAGATTAAAGTGCTTTGTAAACATTAATTAAAGATGCAGGGAGTTAGTTGAGGCCAATGTGTTATTAGTGAAAAAGGTGTCTCTCCTTTAATCAGGTCCGTCTTCCTGGGGAGGGCAAAGAAATGAGCTAAGGACGAAGGTATTGGGGCTCGGCCCTGAGCGCCGCCGTGACTCAGTCATTCCGTGCGGCCACTTCCTTCCCCCGTTTTCTGTAAAATGGGGATGCGCGCGCGCACACACACACACACACACACACACACACACACAGCATTTCGGAACACGGGTTTCAGAATGCCTGCCGGCTGGGTGCACAACCAACCCTACAATTAATAAAGCCCCGTAATTCTTGCTTTCTCCCTCCCTCGAGAGCTGTGCCGCCCCGTGGAAACACTGGTCACATTAGCTCTCAACAACTTAATGAAAGCCTTCCACCACCGGCTATTAACCTCAGTCGTTATTTCCACAGCCACCGAGAAGAAAATAGCACCGAGCAATGGGGTCAGGAGCCGCGGGAGGAGTTTCTTCGCCTCTCTGGACCTCAGTTTTCCCTCGGTGCAAAAAGGGGCACAGAAATCAGGGGCTCGTACTAAGGATTGCCTGAAATAACTTGTGCGTTACATGGCTCCTCCGAGGGTAATAAATAGTCCGTACTTGGGAGTTCCTATCGAGTAACACGCCCTCTCAAAGCTGACGACGACCCTGTCGGAGCTCCAGACGCAGACCCTATTGCTCTTCTCGGCGGGTGTAACTCGAAGGTGGCGCCGGGGGAGGGGAGGGTCCCCAAATTCAGACCTCGCGCGGCGACCGAGGACCCCTTCGAGAGGCGGCCGCGGGGTAACTCCGGCGCGGGGGCCTGTCCCTTTAAATGCCCCGGGCGCGCGCTGAGTGTTTTGGGGGGCTGAGCCCCGGCGGGGAGCGCGCGGCGGGGCGGTGCAGCGCGCAGGGGCGAGCGCGCGGCGTGTGGGGGAGGAGGGAGCGAGGGGCGGGGGTGCGAGGGCGCGGCGCGGGTGGAAGCGCGGGACGGCGAGAGCGCGGCCGGCCTGTGAGCGTGCGGTGGGGAGCGCGCGGCAGAGGTGCGAGCGCCGGGCGGCGGCGGGAGCGCGCGGCCGGGCGGCCTGGGACTGTCGGCGAGGCGCGCGCGCGGGCTGACCCGGGAGCGGGCGGCGCGAGGGCTCCGGGTCGCGGTCCGGGTGGGCACCTGCGGTCCCCGGGGCGGAGGCTCCTTCCAGGTGAGTTCGGACCGTGCGATCCCCTACTGGGTCCGAGAGGCGGGAGGGTGCCCTGGCAGCCGGTGACCTCGCCTGGCACGTCGGTGAGCGGGGCGCCGTTTGGAGTCTGTAGAGGGAGGCTTGGGCTCGGGTGGGTTTCAGATAGACGAGGGTGACCCATTTTTCTTGTGGCCCGGTTCTCTGTACTTCCCACGCTGCCCCGCCGGTGACCTGGTTGCGTGGATCTCTTCTTGCGCGCTGCTCCCCTCCACCTCGCTTGCCCAACCTCCTGGAAGTTAGGAAAGACGCGCAATCCGAGGGACCGTAGTCGACCCGGTGGCCTCACCTACGGGAAACCCAGTGCCTCCCTTTGGGATTTCAGGGATTCGGTTGCGCCCTAAGTTGGGGAGGTGGGGAGAACGCGGCTGTTTTCGGCTCCGAGGATGTCCTGTTTGGGGGGCGCAAGGTAGTCCGAGGCACGTGTTTAGCTTTGGGCGCAGAGCGGTTACGAGTTGTCCCTAATATCCTTCCCCTGTCCCCACGGCCCTTCCCCGGAGTCGTTCCAGGACTCGTCGCCTGCCTTGCCGCCGCGGTCCTCGAACTCCCGGGAGCTCTGCTCCTTACCGCTGCGGAGAGGAGGGTGGGAGGCTAATATTGACAGGAGGTAGCCAAAGCCACCTGTTAAGCTTGGGTCCTGCACGAGAGTGACCAGTAGATTTTTGTCCCCACCCCCACCTCCGCCCCCCAGGCCCGGATCACCAGCAGGTAACCGAATCAAGTGGGAATGCGTAGGATCTGCAGTGAATCGGGGCCGGAAGGGATTAAAACAGGAGAAGAAAATGTGGCCGAAATGATGCAATTTAACAAAAGGCAATACAGTAAAGTCCAGTATTTCTCCAAGGCTTTTTAAGTTTCCCAGTATTGTTTTACGGAGTCTAAATTTAAGCATCTAACTTTTTTTTTTTTTTTTTAACCGCAGGAACTAACCTCAGAAAACTCTTTAACTCTTTGCCAGGCAGGATAGTTGGTACACAGCAGAAAACTTTAAAGGAAAGTCATTTTTTGTGTCTCCCTCCCCAGCCCCCAGCAGAATAAAACAAACGTTCAGGTCTGTTGCAGGAAGACTGTAGGAAGAAAGTTCCTTCTGGCTCTAATTTTAATGGAGAACATTTTTTCTTTTAATCTGTATTTCTGAAAAATACAGAAACACCAAGCCAGGTGTAAGTGTAAACTTGAGAAAGATGCTCACGGAAGAGACGTTTATTAAAGATACTTTTCTACTTTATTTTTCTAAAGCACTGCATACTTAGGGTTCTAGCATGCACTAAAAAGTTAGCCCTCAAAATTCCATGTCTGAATGTTACAGATTGTTTTTCTAGGTGGAGGAGGTATTTTCGTTCATGAGGCCAATGTGGAAATACAAACAAATGCCCTATTTACTTGGGATTGGGTGGGAAGGACGGAAGTTGTCTCAAATCTTTCTTGCCAGACTTGACAGCGTATGTATGGAATCTTGTGTATTTTCTTGCCCAGTCCAATAAGAGCCACTTTTAAGTGACTGGATAGGTTCCTTGGTAATGGCGTTTCAAATGAGCTTTTCTTTGAAAATTTTGGACACTAATAATCTAAAAGCAACACGTTTTCTCCATTACTAAAAATCGGGAAGGCAAAATTAGAGTAATATTGGCTAGTAATAATTTAGAGAAGGCTGGAAAGACGAGAGATGCTTTTAAGAAGATTGGAGTGTGTCAGACTCTATGACAGTCCCCCTTTGCCTACTTTGGTGCAGGGGCTGAGTGTTCATTAATTCATTCAGTGATATTTAGAGACTGACCACGTACACCAGGCTCAGTTCTGAATTCATTCTTGGGCACACAGACATATCTAGATAACAGCCATATGGCCCAGACTGATTAAAATCAGATCAAGTAAGCCTTCATCAGGAGCTGAAGATACACCTGGCCCTGGTTCCAAAGTTCTCAGACACCTAAGGAGCCTGTAGTTGGCACCCTGTGTTGATTCTAACGATCATCTCAAATAACTAACCCCATGGGGTAGAGTGGAGCCTTGAAGCCTGAAGGGAGAGAGGCGAAAGTCTTGGGTGGAGCAGAGCTAAGAACAGGGGAGCCTCTGGAACAGAAGTTCAGGTACACCTTATCTCACAGTTGCGGGACAGTCGCCAGGGGCATGGAGGCCATGCAGGGGTAGGTGTCAGGGAATCCTAGGAGCATCCCAGAACTTGAGCTCTTTGCTTCGCCGAAGGGCAGCATTGCATTTCAGTTTCCATTGCCCTTTCTGGTCGTGGTGCTGGTGGCTTCCTAGCTGCCTGCGTGCTCTGCGGACGGGCCCTGCCTCTCTGCCCGTGAGACACCGCAGCATGCCCCGCCTTGAGTCGTTGAGTGCATCTGCTGGCCATTGCAGAAAAGCCTCTGTCCACACTGGCACAACAGGATCACTAGAGTAGACTCACTAGTAGTAAGTAGCCTCTGTGGAGAGCCGCAGTGAGGCTGCGCCTCTCAGTAACGCCCTTGTCCCCCTTCTAGACACGCAGCATTAATATTGAAACCTATTTTAAGAAAGTAGGTGCTGGATTTATAATCCATGCGGTCAGGATTCGTGGTAAAGGAATGTGTAGGGCAGAACATTCCCCCTTGTTGGAGAGAGCGGTGATAGCACTTTATGAATGCAGATCTTCAGACTGGATATTTCCAAAGATCCTAGCAGTGTGAAGACTTGAATCTCTTTATTTCCTAAGTTGTACTAAATACATATATATTATCAAGTTTATCATTTTAAAGTGTACAAATCGGTGGCATCGAGTACACGCACATTCGATGTGTTTGAGAAGAATGTGTTTTCTTTAATTTGTTTTCTGTAGAGTGGCATGTGGGTGGCTCAGTCGATTAAGCCTCAGACTTTTGATTTTGGCTCAGGTCATGATCTCACGGTTCAGGAGTTTGAGCCTCGTGTCAGGCTCTGTGCTGACAGTGCAGAGCCCGCTTGGGATTGTCTCCGTCTCTCTCTGCCTCCCTCTCTCTCTCTCTCTCTCTCTCTCTCTCTCAAAAATAAATAAATAAACATCAAAAAAATGTTTTCTGTAGAGATCTGCAGATACCCACTGAATGAACCTTATTAATTGAATTATTCCTAACTTTGTGTCCACTTAACATGTCAATAAGTGAGAGGGGTACAAGAGGTCCCCGACTTGATGGTTTTTAGACTTGACGATGGTGCAGAAGTGGTACACATTTGGTAGAAACCATACTTGGTATCTGGAATTTGGATCTTGTCCCGGGCTAGCGACCTGTGGTCAGTCCTCCCTCGGATGCTGGGCAGTGAGACCCAGCTCCCAGGCACCCGGCAGCCGAGGACAGACATCCATCCACCGACAACCCTATCCTGCCATTCTGTTCTTTGAGCATAGTGTTCAGTACATTATGTGAGATACTTAGCATTTCATTATCAAGTAGGCTTCGTGTTAGAGGATTTTTGCTCAACTATAGGCTACTATGAGTGTTCTGAGTACTTCTAAGGTAGCCTCGGCAATGTTTGGTAGGTTCCATGTATTAAATGCATTTTCAGCTTAAAATATTTTCAACGCAATATGGGTTCATTGGGATATAATCCTATCATAAGTCGAGGAAGATCTATATCGAAAGATACCACTGTAATGGGGGCTTTGTCAATATCTCCTTGTATATTTTTTAATGTTTATTTTTTGAGAGAGTGAGAGTGTGAGTGGGGGAGGGGCAGAGAGAGGGAGACACAGAATCCGAAGCAGGCTCCAAGCCCCCAGCTGTCTGACGTGAGGCTGGAACCCTTGAACCCACGAACCCCAAGATCATGACCTGAGCCGAAGTCGGACGTTTAACTGACTGAGCCACCCAGGCGTCCCTCTATCTCCTTGTATTTTTTTTTTAATTTTTTTTAACGTTTATTTATTTTTGAGACAGAGAGAGATAGAGCATGAACGAGGGAGGGTCAGAGAGAGAGGGAGACACAGAATCTGAAACAGGCTCCAGGCTCTGAGCTGTCAGCACAGAGCCCGATGCGGGGCTCGAACCCACGAACTGTGAGATCGTGACCTGAGCTGAAGTCGGACGCTTAGCCGACTGAGCCCCCCAGGCGCCCCTCTCCTTGTATTTTAAGCTAGAAAATATTCTGAGGCTTTGTGCCTACTACTTTATATGTTAATATCTAACAATGTGCATTTGTAAGTTTATATTGGTAGACAATACAGTGTCTAATAGGAATTGAACTTTTACTATTACGTAGTTATCTTTACTATTAATGAGGATTTTGCCTTAAAATCTATTTTGCCTGATGTAACATAGCCAGAAGTGATCTTCTCGTTGCTGTTGTGAATATTGGCTTGGTGTATCTTTTCCCATCCCTTTTATTTTCTTTTAAATGCCTTTGCTGAAGTATAACTGACATTCAGTAAACTGCACTTATTTAATATGTGAAAAAAGAAAAAAGTAAATTCACAATGTTGTGCAGCCTTCACCACTATCTAGTTCCAGAACTTTTACATCACCCTGAAAGGAAACCCCATTCCTTTAAGCAGTCCCTCCCCATTTCCTCCCTACTCCAGCCCCTGGCAACCACTAATCTGCTTTCTTTCTTTATGGATTTCCCTGTTCTGGATATTTCATATAAATGGAATCATACAGTATGTGGTCTTTTGTGGCTGGCTTCTTTTACTTAGCAATGCTTTCAAGATTCATCCATGTGATAGCATGCATTGGTACCTCATCCTATTTATTTATTTATTTATTTATTTATTTATTTATTTATTTATTTAAGACACAGAGCGTGAGCAGGGGAGGGGCAGAGAGAGAGGGAGACACAGAATCAGGCTCCAGGCTCTGAGCCATCAGCACAGAGCCTGATGCAGGGCTCGAACCCACAGACCACAAGATCATGACCAGAGCAGAAGCCGGACGCTCAACTGACTGAGCCACTTAGGCGTCCCATACTTCATCCGTTTTTTAAGTGGCTGAATAATATTTCATTGGATAGACCACAATTTGTTGACCCATTTTTCAGTTTGTAGACATTTGGATTGTTTCTACCTTTCGGCTGTTGTGAGTAGTGCTGCTATGAACATTTGTTTACTAGTTTTTGCTTGAACACTTGTTTTAACTCTTTGGAGGTCTGCACCTACGAGTGAAATTCCTGAGTAAGATAGTAATTCTAAGTGTAACCTATCAAGGAATCACCAGATCATTCTCCATGGCATCTACACTATTTTATATTCTTGCCAGCAACACGTGAGGGTTCAATTCCCCCACGTCCCACCAACATTTGTCATTTTCTGTATGTGTGTGTGTTTGTGTTTGTGTGTGTTTAAATTGCCATCCTTGTGGCCATGAAGTGGCAGTTCACTGTGGTTTTGATTTGCGTTTCCCTAATGACTAATCGTGTTAAACAACTTTTCATGTGCTTGTTAGCCACTTAACAGGTCTTTGGAGAAATAGCTTTTCAAGGACTTGATTCGCTTTTGTATTAGCTTTTGTATTGCTAAAATCTTGCATGTGAGTGAGCGTGGTTACTTTTTTTAGGTTTATTTATTTATTTATTTATTTATTTATTTATTTATTTATTTATTTTGAGAGAGAGAGCATGCAAGTCGTCGTAGGAGCAGAGAAAGAGGGAGAGAGAGAATCTCAAGCAGGCTCCGCGCTAAAAGACGTGGGGCTCGAACCCACAAACCTTGAGATCATGACCTGAGCCGAAACCAAGAGTCAGGTACTTAACCGACTGAGCCACCCAGGTGCCCCAGTGTAGTTATTTTTATAGGGCTTGGTTTGTGTGTTATGTTCCTTCTGAAACCTTCATTCTGTTGTTTTGGGTTTTTCTTTCCCCAGCCTCTTTTTGCAGGCTTCTGCTGCTCCTCCTAGGAGACTAATGTTCTGACTAGAGCTTTGAAATATTTAATATTCTGCCCATTTTAGTTATTGTTCCAAAGGCCTCAGGTGTTCCTTTGTTCATTCAAGCAATATTTGTAGCCTGACCATCTGCACTGTGCTGTGCCCTGAGCTAGTCACTGGGTATACAGACATACCAGTCCTTGCATGCTTCTTTTTTGATGTCTGCAGCTACGTTTTATTTTATTTTATTTTTTTAATTAACAGATTAATAGTGCCTGACGTAGGGAAAAAGAGCAGCACTCAGCTGGAAGTGAGGGCGTCTTCCTCCTATCTTCTAGGGTTCCTCACTTTGCATTTCTGGAACTTGGTTTGCTGGTCTGTGAAATTTCGGGTAGGACTAAATGACTTCTCAGGCCCCTCAGACCTTGAAACTAAAGAGAATAAATTAAGGATTCGTGACCGCTTTCTTTTACAAACCTAATTCTGTGAGTGTACTTAAAATAGTTTATGTTGCCCAATTTTGCTTAAAGAAATTATCTCGTGTAGGAAAAAAAGATGCATGTGCTTTTATGCTAGACTATACCCAGGCAAGTTTGGTCACTTGCTTCCTTCCAAAATGGTGCGCTTGGTATTTTTTCCTGTAGAGATTCAGAGGGTTTGATGAACTTTAGCGAACATTTAAGTTCCTACCATGGTAGGCACGATGGGGAATATAGAGAAGGATAAGGTGTGGTCCTTGCCTTTGAGAAAGCGCTGACATAATAAAGGAGGTAGGATAAACGTCCATAGGAATCCGTAGCAGAGGCCCACTGCTCTCTTTGGAGCAGAGGGCAGAGATGCTCTTTCCTTCAGGGCATCAGAATACCTGTTGGAGGGGCGCCTGGGTGGCTCAGTCGGTTAAGCGTCCAACTTCGGCTCAGGTCGTGATCTCATGGTCCGTGAGTTCAAGCCCCGCGTCGGGCTCTGTGCTGACAGCTCAGAGCCTGGAGCCTGTTTCAGATTCTGTGTCTCCCTCTCTCTCTGCCCCTCCCCTGTTCATGCTCTGTCTCTCTGTCTCAAAAATAAATAAACGCTAAAAAAAATTTTTTTTGAAAAGAATACCTGTTGGAGGATGTAATGGTGGAGCTGGGCCAACAAGGGGAGGCTGCTGGAAAATCAGAATGATAGAAATGTGGATTTGGTTACAACACTGAGGAGTTTAGCCTTGTGTCTGAGGCCATGAACCATGGAAGGCGTGTGGGTTGGGTTATGACAGCAGGTCCCGTCTTCTGGCTTCACTGTGGCGTAGACGTCTGTATACCCAGGGAGTAACTTGACGTTGAATGGGATGTTCAGGGTTGAGGAAGGGAGGATGGAAATATGAGATAAGATGGTACAAACAAGGGGGTGGTGCCAAAGATGTCAAATCTTGAATAGATGTTTTGGTGCAAGAAGAGTTTAAAAAAAAAAACAAAACCCCACCCATTATTCCAGAGCAGAGAACGAAGGACCTGGACCCAGCTCTTTCTGACTTGCCAAATCGACTTACGGGTTTCAGACCATAGTTTCCTTGTATGTTAAATTGCCCTCCACACACCCCAGATGACCAATGACTTTGTTGACTGAGCTCCTATGAGTGCAGGCAACTTCACTTTATGAATCAGATGTCTTTACAATGTATGCATGGTGAATATATTGTGTAGTGGGCATTATTTCCCCCTGCAGACTCCTTGTGTGATGTTAGAGGTGTCTTCAGAGAAAAAACATTTTAGTATCAACATGGAGTAAAACCGTACTTACACTACAATTTCATTTTATTTAAAAAAAATTTTTTTTCAACGTTTATTTATTTTTGGGACAGAGAGAGACAGAGCATGAACGGGGGAGGGGCAGAGAGAGAGGGAGACACAGAATCGGAAACAGGCTCCAGGCTCTGAGCCATCAGCCCAGAGCCTGACGCGGGGCTCGAACTCTCGGACCGCGAGATCGTGACCTGGCTGAAGTCGGACGCTTAACCGACTGCGCCACCCAGGCGCCCCTACAATTTCATTTTAAAGAATACTTTTTTTTTTTTTTTTTTTTTTTTTGCCGTGGCTAGTTATCAGTTCTATTCCAAGAACGTTAGGTTAACCATGTAAAATTACCAATATTCGGCTATTTTTGACCTACACAAATGGCAACTTTATGTGATTTCAATTTAATAACGGTGGGCTTGTTAGACCCTTCCCTTTTCAACCCTTGTAAGCATGCAGTCAGTGAACTTGGAAAACTCATGTAAAAACAGTGTATTTAAATATTGTTTATTTCTTAGCTAATTCCCATTTTATTGGGATGTAAGTTCTTACAGAAGGTGTTCCCAGGAAGTGTCTAAGAAGGGAGCCTCTGTGTATATATCCAAGCAGCAGGGCTGGCTATAGGAGGTCTTGGAAGACGGAGTTAAATGTCCGAGGCAGTGGGTGGGTTGACCCAGCAGGATGTCTTGTGTGAGATTTGCTCCCCACAGGCTTGGATTTAGATCTGTACAATCTGAGACAAGCTTATGTCAGTCAGATCTCCACTTCCAGTCTAACCAGGTGTTATCAATACCAATGCTACATGAATGTGCATTACCTCAGCTTTACTTTTGTTGTGAGGATGAAAGAAACATTCAACTAAGAATTTTTAGGGGCGCCTGGGTGGCGCAGTCGGTTAAGCGTCCGACTTCAGCCAGGTCACGATCTTGCGGTCCGTGAGTTCGAGCCCTGCGTCGGGCTCTGGGCTGATGGCTCAGAGCCTGGAGCCTGTTTCCGATTCTGTGTCTCCCTCTCTCTCTGCCCCTCCCCCGTTCATGCTCTGTCTCTCTCTGTCCCAAAAATAAATAAACATTGAAACTAAGAATTTTTAGTTTCTCAGAAAAAAATAGCATTATACAATAATAAGACATAATTATTACTTCTAAGTAAGAAGTACGACATTTTATCTCCCCATTGTAGCATGTAGTGGGTGCTCTGGTAATATTTGCTGAATAAATTCAGAGAAAGCACACAAACCTGTTTAACAAAAGTAGAAGTTAAATGGGCATTTTCTTCTCTTTTACAAAATTTGTTTAAGGGGAGCCTGGGCGGCTCAGTCGGCTAAGCATCTAACTCTTGGTTTCAGCTCAGGTCATGATCTCACGGTTCATGGGATCGAGCCTGGCATCTGTGCTAACAGTGTGGAGCTTAGGATTCTCTCTCTCTCCCCCCTCTCTCTGCCCCTTCTCCCCATCCCCCTCTCTCTCAAAAAAAAAAAAATTAAAATAGAAAAATTTTTTTTTAAATTTAAGAATCCAGAAATGCAATGGGCGTATAGAATGTCACTTTTTTTTTTTTTTTTTGATGAGCTAAGAATAAGAATAGAACTAGATTTTGTTCTTGTTGAAGCTTTTCTGTTTGCTTCCTCATGTTGTGTGGGTCATTCCTTTTTGTCACAAGGAACTCCTCTGAAATGTAGTCAAGGTTGTTTCCTTTTTTTTTTTTTTTAATGTTTATTTATTTTTGGGAGAGACACAGAGTGCCATTGGGGGAGGGGCAGAGAGAGCCAGAGATGCAGAATCTGAAGCAGGCTCCAGGCTCCAGGCTCCAGGCTCCCAGCTCTCAGCTCTCAGCACAGAGCCCAATTCGGGGCTGGAACCCATGAACCCTGAGATTATGACCTGAGCTGAAGTTGGAAGGCTTAACCGACTGAGCCACTGAGCAGGTGCCCCATCAAGGTTGTTTTCAGATGAGGTTTCATTTTAGGAAAATCTAATTTCCACATCTTCTGTTCAGTGATAGGAAAGGGATGGTTGGAGGCCCTCAGGGCCTGTTAACCCAGCCTAGCTAGGTGAGGCCTCTACCCTGAACTTGTTTGCTTAAATGTAGGCGCATCAGTTACTCTCATGTGCTGCCCGCCCTCAGTAAGTTACCGTCTCCTATAAATAGCTGAAACTATTCACAGTTGAGACAGTCTGAAACGAATCTTGGCTTTTGACGTGGTTCAGAAAGAGCTTTTCAAAAGAAAAAAAAAATCTAAATGAAAGCATGGTAATTGTTCTGGGGAAGTAAAATTACCAGTCTTTAAAATGTATAATTGTATTTAATACCCTTGAGTGCCAGTTAGAGTTGAAGGCCCTAAATTCTTACAGAAGATGTTTTAGTGGGAAGAGGAAGAAAACCAACTCAGAGGAAAAGCAAAAATTGCATGGAAAAGATGCTGAACTGTTGACTGCATCAACAATTTAAAATTCCAGAATAAAACTAAGTCTCTACCCCCAGCACCGACCAGCTTCTGCCTGAGGAAGATTTTCCTTTGATCTTCAGGGCTGGGGTCCAGTCCCAGTTTGCCAGTTGGCTTTCTGAGTATTTTTTGGAAGCTTTCTTGTCTTTCCAAGGTTTTTGTTTTCTCAACATTGAGAAAAGCCTCTACTAAAGAATAGTTACTATGTATCTATTTTACTTCAGCCGTTTATTTGTTAGGGGCTTATTTTTTAAGTTAATTTTGGGTGTGGATTACACTTACAGATGTACACATGCATGCATTTATACTGATATTTATTACATGTTAATACTGGGAAGCATTACTGGTTGGGTGAGTCTAATGTATTTATTGGCACCAACAGATCATAATTTTAACAGATCATAATTCGTGAAGCTAAGTGAAGCATCTCCTCTATGGCTGTATTTAAAGTTACTTCCCCTGTGCTCTTCATTTGCCCTTGACCAAAATATATATGAAATATATAGGTTGAATGAGAGTACCTTGTACTAAATTTGACCGCTTTGGTCTATGGATATGATAAAGGATGGGTCACCACAACGAAGTTACCATGTTTTATTTTTACTTTATGTTTAGTTATAATTTTGAGAGCGAGGGGCACAGAGAGAGAAAGACAAAGAATCTGAAGCAGACTCCAGGCTCTGAGCTGGCAGCACAGAGCGCCATGCAGGGCTTGATCCCACCAACAGCGAGATCACGACCTGAGCCCGAATCAGAAGCTTAACTGACTGAGCCACCCAGGTGCGCCCGAAGTTATGATGTATGAAATAACTCCTAAGTGTTTAAACTTTTATTTTTTTTCATATTTTATTTTTAAGTAAACTCTATACCCAATGTGGGACTTGAACCCACAACCCCAAGATCAAGAGGTGCATGCTCCACCTACTGAGCCAAGTGCCCCTAAGCTTTTCTTTTAGAACAAAGGTCTGATTTAAGGATATTATAACTTAAAAAATAATAAGATGGTTTTAACATGTAAATTTTGTTAAGGACTGAATAGTAAGTCTCTATTTTGTGGCAAATGTTTTCCAAAGTCCTGTGGTTACACTGAAAAAGAGGGAGCGAGCGAGCTTTTGCTCACGAGGCTCTTGTAGTCTATTCGAAGAAAAAAGAATTCCCTGCATAGCGAAACCCGATGTGATCTGACACATCAGAGCGACCAAGAGATAGCAAGAGGTCGTCAACGAGAGGTGAAATACAAGCAGTGGGTCCTGAAGGAGCCGGTGGAGAGGCCAGTGATGAGCAGCAGCAGGAAGCAGGGTTTGAGAAGGTCTGGTTGCGTTTCTGAGCGAGGCTTTGGAGGAGAGCAACAGGGGAGCCCGTCAAAACCTGGCTCAAGCCTGTCCAGAACATTACGCGGACCAGGCAGATAAAATGTTTCTATTGTAGAAAACAGGGTGGACGAGACCAGGTTGGGCCGGGGCTGGAGGCGCCGTAACCCCGTGTTACAGATAGGTGGGTCCCTTGGCAGTACAGCTCGGGAAGCCGAAAACCTCCGAGCTCTGGCGGGCCTGTGGTGGGAGAAGTAATCCTGGGTTTGAGAAGGCTTGTTTCGGTCCTTACAACTCACTGGCGAAGGCTGTCCTGCGTGTTTTATTTTTAACAAGGATATTGAGAGTCGACAACTCGAAAGAGCATGTGCAGGACCAGCAACGGCTCCACGCGGCGTCTCTGTGTGCGTCTGCGCGGGCGCGGCGCGGGGCGCAAGGCGGAAGCGGAGCTGTTCCAGAGACCCCACGTGCTGCGATACCCGCCGTGAAGTCGTTTTTAGGGAGTCAGCCTGGTACATTATTTTTAGGGGAGAAATAAAAGGGTTCGTTTAGTCTAAGAATTTCTGTTAAAGCCCTAATTAAGTTGAATAGTAGAAAAGAGAATATCTGTATTCAGTTGCTGTCTCACTTCTGGATTGGGTTAATAAAACAATAGAGGGAGCGCCTGGGTGGCTCAGTCAGTGGACTGTGCAACTCTTGATTCCAGGGCTGTATGTTTGAGCTCCACTTTGGATGTAGAGATTACTTAAAAATGAAATCTTAAAAAAATAAAATAAAATAAAATAAAATAAAATAAAATAAAATAAAATAAAATAAAGGGGCCCCTGCGTGGCTCAGTTGGTTAAGCATCTGAGTCTTGATTTCAGCTCAGGTCATGATCTCACGCATGGTTCCTGGAATCAAGCCGTGAGTCAGGCTCTGCACTTGACAGCATGGGGCCTGCTTGGGATTCTCTCTCTCTCTCTCTCTCTCTCTCTCTCTCTCTGCCCCTCACCTGAGCTTGTTCTCTTTTTCTTTCAAAATAAATAAACTCAAAAAAAAGTAAGGAGTTGGTATCATTCATAGCTTCATCTTGTAGTTAATTTCTTGTTATAAAAAACTCATTTTTAACACACACTATTTATATAAAAGTAGGAATTAAGGCAGAACCAGATAGGAATGAAAAAAGTAGGACTCCTGCCTTTTTTGTTCGAGTAAATCAGAGCTAAGTGCCTATCATCTCCTTTTGTGTTCAGATGAATGAATGTTGTGCAGAGCTACTAGCATTAAGGCCAACAATGGCTATTTTGTGTTTACTGATTATTTCATCTAGGAGTGTGTACATTCCAGTAAAAATGGCTGTTCTCTTTATTTTCACCCACTGCTTAAGCATATGAAAAAGCCCATTCATGATAATGAGCTGTGGTGACTCAGAAACAGTTCCCACTGTGAAACTCGTTCATTTTTAATGTTCTTGAAGGTCAGAACCTCCCCCCATACCTTTGAAAGCAGCTTGGCTTTTAAATCATCATATTGAGATTTCTTGGGAGAGAGCTTTAAAGATAATTACTTTCCTAAGATTGTTTTCCTACGTTTTGGAACAAGTCTTTACAGAATTCCTGTGAGTGGACGTAGGGGGACTGAGCTGACGGACTCAGTGTGGAGAGTGATTCTGCCCGTTACTCATAGGTGTGCACACTGACCCTCCCTCCTGCACAGCCTGACGTGGGAAGGGGGCTGTCTCTAGGATTATTTCTGTCCCTTTCCCAGCTAAGCTGTGCTTCTGCTGGCTGAATCTTAGCACTATTGGTAGGTGGCATCTAGACAGAGTGAGGGTCTGAACCACAGGTCCGTGGGGTTCAACATCCTAGGACACAATCCGGGTCTTTTCTTTTATGAAGAGTTTACCCTGGTAAAGAGTGGGGGCAGTTCTCTTTTTTAGAAAGTGTCACAAAGGCACACAGAGCAAAATTGGTTCCACATCACTCGGTTAAGATGGATAGTTTTTCCATTCATGTTCAGCACTAACAAAGGCAGCGATCACCCTTGTGGTTTTGTGTAGCCTGTCTGGAGGGCATCTGAGTCTTTCTTGTAAGGTGTGATTCCCTTCCCCCAGCTAGTGGGTATAAAGCCAAATGGTTGAAGGTGAGGGAACTTCACATATTTGTTCCAGCTTCGATTCTTCGGTAAACTGGATCAAATCAACCTTTCCGTGGTTAATTTCGAGCTAAATTGTAATCCAAGAAAAGTTTATCTTAAGTGGTTTCTCCTTCCTTTGAAAGCACTTCCCTCCTGCATTGCCTTGGGGTTTCTAGACTACACAGGTCTCTCTTCTTCCGTCATTAAGTCGGAACCCATCTGTCCCGCATCATTTCCTTAGATGCCAGACCTTTCACACGTTTCCCAGGTGATCCAATGATCTGATGAATCATTCCTCTCCAAACTTCCAGGTCATCTTCCTTTTCTGTTTCTCCAGCAGTAGGAGTGAGGTACAAGCAGGTGTATACTCTAGGACAGTCATGTGCCCACCTGTCCCTGCCACTGGCCTGTGTCCCTGGGTATGGGTGTAAAATACAGTGTTTTGTGTGTGGGTGGGGAAATTTATGTAAATGGAATTGTGCTAAGAATCTGATTATAACGTTTCACTGAATACATTTCAAGACTTCTCCCTGCCACTGTCCAGTTAATTGCTTCTGACTGGTATACAGTATTGCATAGGAAAAGCGTCTACCAGAGTTTGATTATTCTTGGAGTCCCTAGTGGGCGATGAATCTAGATTCCCACCAGCTCTACTCCACAGCAAGCAAAGTTCCCCTGTATTCCTGGAGAATTCCCACGGCGTAGACTGAGCAGTGGGATTTTTGGATCATAGGACGTAGTTTCACTAATTAAGCACTGCCAGACGGCTCCATGGAGGGGTTGTATTAATTTCACAGTCCCCAACCGTGGGACATGAAGGTTCCTGTTGCCCCACATTCTTGCTGGTATTTGTTATTTTTTAGTTATCTAATTTTTGCCAATCCAGTAGGTATAAAATAATGGCGTATGGTAGTTTTAATAGTTAATAGTTTTAACTTCTAATTCTTTTGTTCACCAGTAACATTAAACATCTCTCACTTCTTAGTCACTTGGATTTCTTCTCTGTGAACTGCTTAATCATATTCCTTATTTATTTTTTTCCTGATGAGTTTCCTGTCTTGTTACTGTTGGTTCACAAGAATATTTTGTATATTCTAGCTATCAGTTCCTTTTAGGAGACGGTAAACCGTCGTCTACCAGCCTGCCTCTTTTCTGTTAGCATTGCTTACAGTGTCTTTCATTTTTATGTAGATAGATTCATTGCAATTGCAATTTTCACCTGAGGATTTGTGTTTTTTGAGTCCTCATGAATAGAAATATCAACGGAGCAGAATAGGAAATTCAGAAATAGAACCTACCATGTAAACATTTAGAAATAACATTTAGTATTTCAAAACAGTGGAAAAGATGCATTTTTCAATTCATGGCATTTGAGTAACTGCATAACTGTGGGGAAATAGAGCTCTCCTTCACACTTCACACCATGTAAATTCAAGTTGGATCCAATCTTTAAATAGGAAAAGTGAAACCATAAAAATGCTAGATAGAACATATAGGAAGTGTTTTCTTGACATCCTTAGAATAGGAAAGGCCTTTCTAAGTCTGCAGAACCCATGAGGTATAAACCAAAAGATTGATGAATACAACTTTATAAAAATAAAAACTCTCCAAGTTAAAGTACAAATTAAGAAATATAGGCGTCTTCTGGTTGTTCGTGGCTCTTTGTTCTTCCGAATACATTTTTTCAACTTTTTTTAAGTCTCTAAAAAATTAGAAAACTAGCCTGTTGGATTTCTCTAAGAATAGCTCTGTTGTGATTTTGATTATTCTATTAGCGCCACTGTCCAATAGAACTTTCTAGGATGATGGAAATTTTCCAGTAATTATTGCTTGACATACAGCTAGTGCAGCTGAGGGACTGAATATTTTAATTTAATTTTAGTTAATTTAAATTTAGGGGCTCCTGGGTGGCTCAGTCAGTCGAGCATCCGACTCTCGATTTTGGCTCGGGTCATGATCCCAGGATTGTGGGATCAAGCCCTACGTGGGGCTCCGTGCTGAGTGAGCCTACTTGAGATTCTCTGTCCCCCTCTGCCCTTCCCCCACTTGCACTCGGTCTCTCTTTCTCTCTCTAAAAAAACAACAAAACAAAACATTACTTTAAATTTAAATAATCACATATGACCAGAGTTCATTAGACAACCCACATCTATAGCTTCAGTGCAATTCAATTTTAGGAGAACAGCTCATTTTTATGGTATTGACTCTTTTAGTCCTGAATGTGGTTATCTCTTTATTAGTTCCTTACTGACTTTCAATAATATTTTATTATTTTTTCCAAAAAAGTTTGCACATTTTTTGTTAAATTTATTTTTTTTGTTACACCTATTTCTAAGTAATATATACATATACACATATATACTTTGTGCAATTTTGTTTTATATTATTATTTTTTATTTTATGTTATTTTAAGCGTTTTTTTATTGTTTCTGGCTAGCATATAGAAATTGACTTTATTATATATTAATTTATATCTAGTGACTTTGTAAAACACACTTGTTGATGCTAATAATTTATGAGATTTTTGGAGTTTTCTACAAATACCATAATTACCTGTAAATACTGACATTTTTGTTTCTTCCTTTTTGATCCTTATGCATTTTTTTTTCTTGCCTTATAGGTGGGGTAGTACTTAAAATACACTATGCAGTAGAGGACAGCAGTGGTAATAATGGGAATGGTTTTAATGTTTTGTCATTAAGAGTGATGTTCGCTGTAGTTTTTGTCATTAAGTGTGATGTTTGCTGTAGTTGTTTATAGATACCTTAAATTTGGGTTAAAAGAAGTTCTCCCCTCATCCTTTGTAAAGTTTATAAAAAATTATGCCTGATATTAAATTTGTCCAACACTTCAGCTATGCTAAATCTTCTGTTTACCCCCATCCACTTGAGTTTTTAAATTGCTATGAATTTTTTTTTCTTAAAAAAAAAAAGTTCAATTTGGTTCTTTTTTAAATTACCCTGGTCATTTTGTATGATGGGACAGTGTCCTTCTGCCAGGAAGAGAGAGTCCTCGGAGGTATTTTCATACCGCATTCCGCATCTGAAAACCATTTCAACAGGCCAACCAGGCTATCTCGTCCAGCAGACCCTGGAAATGAGGGTTTCTCCATGGGGCTTTGCTTACCTTCTCTCGCCTCGTAGCTAATCAGTAGGCTTCTCCTAGTCCTAAAAGCAAAACAAAATCGGTAAACAAAACCAATGAGTCAAAATACCTTTCTCCAACCAGTAGTTCCTGTAGCTACTGCCTTTTTGTCCTTCCTGTCACACCTCAACTTTTTAAATTTTAATTCCAGGGAGTTCACATACAGTATTATATTAGTTTCAGGTGTATGATACAGTGATTCAGCACTTCCTGTACCTGGCGCTCATCACAACAAGTGCACTCCACTCCTTAATCCCCATCACCTATTTCACCCCCCCCCCTGCCGCTCAGGACATCACACCCCAGCTTCTAAAACAATTCACTATGCACCCCACTCCTCCGTCCCCGCGTTCGTCTGCTGTCGTGTGCTTTCCGCTCGACTGTCTCTGTACTGCTAGCTCTTTATAAGGTCACCTTGGTTGGTGAGTTCGGTGGACAGTTTTTGGTCCTTAGTCTGTTTCGCATTTTGGCGGCCACGGTTCACTTCTCTTTTTGTTCTTGAACTGTACTCCCGCCCTGCCTGTTAGTCATGAAAATTTCAAAATCCCGTCCCTTTAATCTCTCACGTTTTTCTGTTGCAGCCTTATGGCCACAGCAGTTTCAAAGTCTTTATATCATCTCTTAGGTGAACTAGGAAAATAACTTGATAACTGCTTTTATTGCCCCTGAAATAGATTATTTATTGGATCGTGAGTATATGCAGCATTCAAAACAGAAAAAAATACACATGCTCAGGCTTTACCCTCACAAATACGTTCAGTAGGTCTAGGTCAGATGCCTCGCTGAATTAAAAACCAGTGCCTGTATCAGGTTCCTCTGTGGAAAAGGTGACTCTTACCCATCAATTTGTTGTCTGCTCACTGTGAAGTAGGAAAATAGCAAACATCTAAAGAATATGCTTAGGCCAGAGAGGAAGGTAGGCCTCAAATTGAAGCATGTATTGATTGGTAGGGAAAAAACTTGAATTATGAAGCCTTTTTGGGAATGGGTTAAAGTTGATTGCTTTTAGGAGAATGGTCAAAGTGCTGTTCCAGGATTAATCCCGTGAGAACACAGCAACAGCACGGGGAAAAAGGGAGATGGAGAAGCTAGGACAGCAGTTAGCTGGCTTTGCCATCACGTGGGCACCGGGGAAACTGATCCCAAACTTGGTGGTGGGACTAGAAAAGGGGTGGATCCATCTGAAGAAGTACAGGAGGGCTGGCTGCTGGTTGATGGCGAGTGGTAGGGAGGGGCAGGCCTCAGGGACATCTCCCAAGCTGGGTGTATGTGCCACAGCCAAAAGTCACCACGTCTGTGGATGGGCTTTGACTGGCATCATTCATCTTTGGAGGTTGGGGTGCTTTCGGATGCATGATGGAAAGACCTAGCTCCTGAGGCTGTTCTGTACACCTGACTGTAGCTATTTGGAACTGAGATGGGGTGGGGTGACAGTGAAGGTGGGCTTCATGCTTGATGCCTCCAGGTCATTGTAGGTCTTTCTGGAATGCATGGGGAAGATAAAGAAGAGGAGCTGCCTTCCTCCCTTGTCTCCAGTGCACTCACCGGAGGGTGTTCACTTGCCTAAGTCCCACAGCCCCACCAGCCCCACCAGGTCCCACAACCCCAAATAGCCCCTGTCCTCCCCACCCGCAATGCTTGGCAGATGGAGATTTACTAAGACTGTAGATCAGTTGTGGCCTTGACCTCCTTCTCTCTGCTCAACTGATACACTAGACCTCTCCAGAGAAGGACGTAACTAGTAAATAATGAGAGATAAGCGCAGGAGGTATGAGAGAATAAACAGGAAATGAGCACACGTGTCTCAAATTCCAGCTCCTGCGGTGTTGGGCCTGTCGGGACTTCTCAGCAAGGCTGGTTCTGCTCTTCTGGTAGAAGCTTCTTCACCTGTGGGGTCTCTTAGTCTCCCTTGTTGTGAAGTACGCTGTTTGCAAACCCAAAGAGTGAACCCATGGTTGGACGAGGAGGCTAAATATTTTAGGGTGGTAATGACCATCCTGGATTCCTAGCTGTGGTCACTCCTGTCAAACCTGTCTGCCCTGTGTGGCGTGCTACTTCTATCCTTCCATTCCCTTTCCAGGCCAGACTGGAGAAGGAGAGAGGGCTGCTTCTTTGCCCTTCCTCTTCAGGAAACTTAGCTCTCTCCACTGCGGACCGCCATGGATTTCATATTTCAGTTGCTAGGGAACTAGGACCAGGGAGCCCCTCGTTCTTAATCCTTCGGAGACCACAGAAGATTGCCACATTGAGCCTGTGAAGGGCATCAGACCAAGGTTTTCACTCTCTCCCCGACAACCTCTGCCTTCCGGGGAATGCTGGTTAGCTTCCTCATGTTCTTTCAAGACAGTAATTTGTCAAAGTCTCAAGGTTATAGTTTTACCCTGTCAGAATAGCTTTTAAAAGTGTAGGAACACAAGAGAGAGGTCTGCTCTCGAGTGGTGTGCTAAGTTAGCACCCTACGGCCATCCTGTGAGCGCCTCAGATGCTGCTCTTACTGCGCACAAGCACAAAATTCCAGATCTTTCCCCGTGGACGAGGCAATTCCACCTGGTTCCTGCCTCACATGGGGCTGAATCAGCATCTCACTGGCCCATCTTGCATCCCCCTGTTGTATCTGGGGAACTTAGTGACCCACATCTCCCTCCTTTCCTTGGAGCATGACTTAACTGTAGTTCAGGAAGGAACTAGAGCAGAGTCAGTGGGTAGGAATGTGCAGATCAGAAAGAATCGAAGCATCCGCGTGCTTCTCGCATTTCCTGCCCACCTCACCCAGGCCCTGGCTACTCACGGTCCCAGTGATGGGGAATGTTACTGGCTGTGTGGACAGTTTAGATAAGGTCTGTGTATTGTTGAGGCTTGCTTACTATTAAAAAAATTTTAAACTTTTAATGTTTTCTTAAGTCTTTTTGTTTTAACATTTGGAATAATGGCCAACTTTCAAAAAGTACATATATGCCCAGAATCTTCTGTTCCCTAGCCTTGCTCTTAAATTGCCAGTTGAGTTGGGCTGATTCACCTGAAGAATGAAGAGAAACCAAGAGGACTAGTTCCATTTTTGAGCTGTTCTAACACCTTTGGGATTTCCCTAAAAGATCTCACAGTAATTTTTGAAGTGTTTTTAGTTTTTTAAATGTTTATTTATTTTTGAGAGAGTGAGCAGGGGAAGGGCAGAGAGAGAGGGGGACACAGAATCTGAAGCAGGTTCCAGGCTCTAAGCTGTCAGCACAGAACCTGATGTGGGGCTCAAACCCACGAACTGCAACATCATGACCTGAGCCAAAGTTGGACGCTTAACTGACTGAGCCACCTAGGTGCCCCGTAATTTTTGAAGTCTTAAGTGACAAAGTCCACCTAAAGGTGTTCAGTACTGATTGAGCTTTCTCCGCAGATGTTCATGTTTCTATTAAAAATAGAAACACACACACACACACACACACACACACACACACACAGTTGTGCTGATGGATCTCTGAGCTCACATACCCCTCAGTATTCTTTAAGGGGCGTGTAAAGCCACCTGGCAGTATTTTCAGTGTAGGAAGGAAGAACGTGGGCTTGTATCTCTCCACTTGCCATAAGCCTCCACAAGAGGCTTACTCCTTTATTCCCTATTAATCTTGTTTGGTCTTCTAGAAGGTTTTGTTGAACTCAATTGTCCATTGTTCAGAGACTGAGCTGAATTTCCTGCTAAAGGAGTCAGAGTATGAAACTAAGGGGCTGATAGGGGGAATTTCAATGTCTTTGTTCCTGAAAGTAAAAATATGAACTTCCTTGTTGTGTTAACTTAAGGTACCTTAGTATCTTATGTAGAAATTGCAAGAGCATCACAGCCTCCAGAGAGTCTAGAATCTCAGAGATGTCAACCAGACTTCCTTTCACAATTTCCTAACTTGTCACTTTGCTCAACTCTGAACTGCAGTGAAGCTGGAAAGGAACCATAATTTTGTGGTGTCTGAGGTGGAAAAGACTAGAATCAATAATCAGCACAGGGAAATCCTGAATCTGAGTGTGAAGGTGCATGAAGGTACTGGCCCTAGGTATAAAGGAGGGGGTCAGAACATTACTCTATCAAATTTCCAGCACCAAAGTCATTGTTAGTGCATCCATCCATCTTTTCCTTAAAAAGGATTCTCTTCCTGGCTCTCTGCCCCTCCCCTGCTTGTGCTCTCCCTCCCTCCCTCTCTCTCAAAAATAAACATTAAAAAAGTAAATAAATTGGGGTGCCTGGTTGGCTCAGTCGGTTGAGTGTCCGACTTCAGCTCAGGTCATGACCTCACAGTTCGTGGCTTTGAGCCCCATGTCAGGCTCTGTGCTGACAGCTCAGAGCCTGGAGCCTGCTTTTGATTCTGTGTCTCCCTCCCTCTCTGTCCCTCCCCAACTCATGTCTGTCTCTCTGTCTAAATCAACAGAATAATTTAAAATTTTTTAATAAAAAATAAAGTCTATTAAAAATGATTCTTACATCTTCCTAATGGAAAGGGATATAAAGGAGAAATGAAAATGAGCAAACAAAAATTAACTTAGGGTCTCATAATTCCCTTTGTCTTTTTAGAGTTTATTTATTTTTAGAGAGAGAGAGAGAGAGAGAGAGAGCAGGGGAGGGGCGGAGAGAGAGGGAGAGAATCCCAAGCAGGCTCCACGCTGTCAGCAAAGAGCCCGATGCCGGGCTCAAACTCACGACCCATGAGATCATGACCTGAGCCCAAGTCAAGAGCCCGATGCTTAACCAACTGAGCCACCCAGGCGCCCCTGATTCCCTTTGTCTTGATGGTCGAGGCTGTGAACCCGGATGACCGTGACCCACGCCCAGCCTTTCGTCTTGGGACTGAGGCCCGGGCCCCCTAACCCTGTCCGCCTGTGCTCCATTTCTCCACAGGTAGCTGCTGCTTCAGCATGGGACGCGGGCCCCTTCCCCACTCCCTGTGAGCGGCCCGGGGGCCCGGGGGTCCGCGGGGATGCCTGTTAGCCGCCAGCAGTCAGAGTCTTCGGAGATGGAGCCGGACGCGTCACCCGGCGGCAGGCTCGGCGACCTGAGCCGAGGGGGCAGCTTGGAGAGCGGAAGCAGCGGTTCCCGCTCCAGGAGTGTCACGCTGGTGAGTGACCGTTGGCTCCACCGCGGCGGCTGGCTGATTCTGTGCCGGCCCCCCGCCTCCCGCCTCCCGGAGGCATGTCTCGGGGCATCCTCTGGGGTTCGCTAGCTCGGCGTCTCCGCATCCGTGCTCTGTCAGGTGGCATCTGATTCGTCATCGTCGTAGGGTCTGCACAGACGCCGAGCCTTGCGCTCGGCAGCCAGGCGGATCTCGCAGTGGTGGCCGGTGACCCGGCCGCCGAGAGGACCCTGCCCCGAAGGCCCGTAGGACACCGGCGGGGGCCTGCTGCCGTTCAGCTCGCGGAGGGTTGAAAGGAGAGAAGCGCCTCACGGGGCAAAGCAAATTCACTTCGAAGCGGATTTTTACCTCTTTGCAAATACAAGTGCTTTTGCATCCATCTCTCTCAGGATCCAGGCCCTTACACAGCCTGAGAAAGCTTTGGGGATGTTCACAGAAAGGACATTTAGCTTTAAAGGTGACCCTTCTGCACCCTTTGCCCCTCAAGATACTCATGTTGCAGGAGAGAGACGTTTGTTTTCATAGAGGGAAGGACAGGAGCGAGTTAATGTTGGCCGCACTGCGAATGGTCTCTGTTGTTTATCTCAGGCCCTTCTAGTGGGAGCAGAACTTCCTTCAGCCCTAAAATTAACCCCAGTTGTGTTGAATATAAGATACATATGGTGTAGAGAGCAGTTAATAGTAATGATAGAATTTATAGACTCCTACTTGTATGTTCTTTTAAACCATCATAGTAACGTGAAATGTTATCTGATTTCATTCACCAGAAGAAAAAATATAGTACAAATTACTCTCTGACTATCCAGGAAACTAGAAGTCCTTAATAATGGAGAAGTATGTAGAAATGACAGATGAACTTGGCAGTAATTAGCAGAGTGTATGCTCCAAAGTATCACGAAGCAGCCTGCTTGGTAGATGGTGTTTCTTTTTTTTTTAATATTAAAAAAATTCTTTTTCATAATTTTTTTTATGTTTATTTATTTTTGAGAGGGAGAAAGACAGAGTGCACGCAGGGGAGGGGCAGAGAGACAGGGAGACACAGAATCTGAAGCAGGTTCCAGGCTCCGAGCTGTCAGCACAGAGCCAGACATGGGGCTTGAACTTGCAAACAATGAGATCATGACCTGAGCTGAAGCCAGATGCTCAACTGACTGAGCCACTCAGGCACTCCCATTGTTTGTTTTATTTTAAAGAGACAGAGTGCACAAGCTAGGGAGAGGGAGAGAGAAAATCTTAAGCAGTCTCCATGCTTAGCACAGAGCCCAACACGGGGCTCAATACCACGACCCTGGGATCATGACTTGAGCCAAAATCAAAAGTCAGACGCTCAACTGACTAAGCCACCCAGGTGCCCCTGTAGACAGTATTTCTAGGACTTGAGGTGGTGACTTAGGTCCTATACTCTACGGGACCACCCATGCCAGTGGTGATGGGAAACAGTGTAGAGTTTTCTCAGACGCCCCATGGTAGCTAAAGAAATGGGTGTAGCATGTTAGCAGTCAGGGTATTTGAATTATTTTCTTGTTGAACTTGGTCTCTTAGCTTGCTTCGTAGCATGGCCTTTTTTGTAGGAGAATGAAATAATAAATAACCCCCCTCCATCTCCTCCTGGGAGAGACCACAATCCCACGCATGTCAAGTGCTCTGAATTTCAGAAAGGAAAGCTGCTGTGTTTGAACCTCTGTCCTGGTCACATAGGGTCACTCTTCATGCTAACCAGTTAATGCCCTCTTTCATCAAGTCTTAAGGGTGGCTCACACTCACATGCTCCAAAGACATACAGGACTTGAATGACCTCTATGTCCCATGAGGAGTGGCAGGAAATGACTTTGCTCCACTACCTTCTGTCTCTCTTGTGTGTGTGATTGACTGGCAGCTGGGGGCCACCTTCCAGGTGCACGGCCAACAGATAGGGGAACATGTCCTTCATTCCCAGCAGGTGATCTGGGTGGTGCATCATCACCCAGGCTTAGAAGACTTAGAAGAAGATGAAAAAGGGCCTCTTAGAGGGATCACGGCTACCAGAGTAACCGCATGGTGTCTTTACTGGAAGAAGCAAGTCTGTAAAGTGAACTCAGGAGTTTACAAGATACTGCCATAGAAACTACAACTTTCCATAGAACGTAGGTATAGGCAGACGGGACGTTAAGGTCTGTCATCTGGCAAATTGGGAGACTATGCGCCATGTTGACGCTTTGTCAGGATGTCATATACAGGAATACATCTTCAGGGATAAAAGCTCTTGTTTGAAGGGAGGTACTCTTAAGTGTCCCTATTAAGGGATACGATTAAGTATCAGTCCCAGAGTCACAAAGAGAAGTGACTTATTTTGAAGCCTTTTGTCACGGGTATTTATTTTATGTTTATTTATTTTGAGAGAGAGATAGAGAGTGAGCGCACAAGTTGGGGAGGGGAAGAGAGAAGGAGACAGAATTCCAAGCAGGCTTCACACTATCAGCACAGAGCCTGATGCGGGGGTCGAACCCACAAACTGAGAGATCATGACCTGAGCCAAGATCAAGAGTCAGATGCTTAACTGACTGAGCCACCCATGCGCCCCTGCCATGGCCATTGTTAGTAATATAGTAGAAATACCACGCGCCTGGGTGGCTCAGTCGGTTGAGCGTCTGCCTTCGGCTCAGGTCATGATCTCACAGCTTGTAGGTTCAAGCCCCACGTCGGGCTCTGTGCTTACAGCTCAGAGCCTGGAGCCTGCCTCTGCTTCTGTGTCTCCCTCTCGCTCTGCCCCTAGCCCGCTCGCATTTTGTCTCTGTCTCTCTCAAAAATAAATAAACATCAAAAAAAAAAAAAAAAAGAAACATCATTAGATTCAAAAGGTGAGAGAGACTATAAATCTCTTACACTTATAAGTATCAGGAGGTCAAGGTGGGGGAAGTGAGGACAACATTAGCTACCTCTAATAAAGATTTATGAGCCGTCAGCATTGGCCTGCAAGGTTTTATGGTAAGGTTGAATAGGCATCAGCAGGACATTCTCCAGTATACTTATAATTTCTCTCAAAAAAAAATCCTTATGCATGTTTAAAGTTACTTTCTTTTTTACTAACCAGTCTGTATCCTAAAAATCAGCTCAGGATAGTAATAAACACAAGGGCATTAGAGACAAGCCCAAGTTCACATTCAACTTTGTCTCCTTTGTAACCTGGGATAAGTTATTCAGTGAATTTGTCCATTAGTTACTTTCTTCATTAGTTAAAAAGAGGGTGATGGGACAATAATTCTTTCCAAGGGACACCGTAAGGACGAACTGGCCAGCACGTAATCGGGCTTACTAACACCAGCCTCTTTGGCAGGCGCCCTTGTAGCTTCCAGGCTGCATGTGATTCCGCTTCATCCTGCTGCCTCTTGTTGGATTTGGTATCTCTGTCTCATTAGTAGTCTTCAGATTTTTTTCTTTGGGATGAGACTAAAGGGAAAATACCCCTTCCCCCAGCATCTTGCAAAGTTCCTAATTCTGGCAGTCTCTCTCTGGGGCATCGCTTTGAACTGAACTTAAAGAATGCCCGCCCTCCACAGTTCTTTTCAATCTGGTAATGTCCTGAAGCAGCACGGTGATGTGTCTGACGCATCTCTGCTCCCCCCAGTGCCCATCACTATACCTGATGGAGGATAATTGTGGGCACGGCATGATAGATTCTACTTTCAGGAAGTGCACAATTAAATTATATTCTTGGGTGCCTGGGTGGCTCAGTCAGTTAAGCGTTGGACTCTTGGTTTTGGCTCAGGTCATGATCTCATGGTTTGTGAGTTCAAGCCCTACATCGGGCTCTGTGCTGACAGCAGGAAGCCTGCTTGGGATTCTGTCTCTCTCTCTCTCTCTCTCTCTCTCTCTCTCTTTCTCTCTCTCTCTCTCTTTCTCTCTCTCTCTCTCTTTCTCTCTCTGCCCCTCCCCTGTTCTCTCTCACTCCCTCTCAAAATAAACTTAAAAAAATTAAATTGGGGCACCTGGGTGGCTCAGTCAGTTAAGCCTCTGACTCTTGGTTTCAGCTCAGGTCATGATCTCATGGTTTGTGAGTTCGAGCCCCACATCGGGCTCTGTGCTGACAGCTCAGGGCCTGGAGCCTGCTTCGGTTTCTGTGTCTCCCTGTCTCTCTGCCCTCCCCCGCTTGTGCTGTCTGTGTATGTGTGTGTCTCTCTCTCAAAACTAAACATTAAAAAAATTAAATTACATTCTCATGATATGGGCGTGACCACATAGTTCTGCCACATACCCTACTTGACTACCCATTTCTGCCTGTTGGTGGACACGTCCCAGTCCTGTTTCAGTGCCTTCTGTGTGGACCCCTGCCTGTTTTCAAGCACTTTCCCTTGTGGGAGATCATCGAGCCAACAGTAGTTGTCCTCAGTTGTTACCTCACATTTGTGCATTTGCCTTAGAACTAGCACCCTGAAATTTTTTTTTCAATTTTTAGGCATCTCTTTTTTTTTTCATTTTTTTATGTTTGTTTATATTTGAGAGAGACAGAGCGTGAGCAGTGGAGGGGCAGAGAAAGAGGGAGACACAGAATCCGAAGCAGGCTCCAGGCTCAGAGCTGTCAGCACAGAGCCCAACGTGGGGCTTGAACCCACAAACTGTGAGATCATGACCTGAGCCGAAGTCGGACACTTAACCGACTTAGCCACCCAGGCGCCCCTCATTTTTTTTTTAAAGCGATAGCATGAGCAGGGGAGAGGGGCAGAGGGAGAGGGAGAGAATCTCAAGCAGGCTCCACACTGTCAGCACAGAGCCTGACATGGGACTCACTCCCACGACCCTGGGATCATGACCTGAGCTGAAATCAAGAGTTGGATGCTCAGCCAACTGAGCCACCCAGGCACCCTGGCATTTCACTTTAAATGGAACTGAAGTTTTCTAAACAACTGTGCAGCACTTGACTTTCACACAAAAGCAATATATTAGCAGCCAGCCCCTTTCACCAGAACCAGCTACACTATTAAAAAATTTGTGAATTTTTGGGGAGTCTAAATGTGGAACGGAGCTATATGTGTTTATTCTAAGTCATCAGGTCAAAAAGACCTTAAAATGCTCATCTTTTTTAGAATGAGAATCAACCATGGTAGTTTCTCTGCTTGCTTAATCCCTGACCTCAAAAAGACTAGTAAGGACAGTGCTTTTAAGCCTCTAAGTTGTATGGTGTTAAATGCGCCTCTTGGAGGGCTCTTTAAATAAGAGATAACCTAGTTCCGATTTATAGAAGCATTTCTTTTGTAAGCAAGGATTATTTTTGAAAGAAGATAAAACATTAATGCCTGATGTTAGAGTATCCTAAAGTTTTCACACACTAGCTGAGGGGTTGCCTGGGGTATAACAGATCTCTACTCTTTAGAAACTTTCCTTCTGAGCCAGTGCAAGCTAGAAATTAAAGTAGCTGCTTAAATAGGATTGTTGTGGCTCCCCACACGGCCACCGCCATGACCAGGGCCATTCCAAGAAGGCAAAGGATGTGGTCTTTATCGTCAAAGGGCTAGTTGTATTTGTATGTGTATTTTGTTTTTCTTGTAAGGAATTCTTCCTCTGAATGCTTTATTTAATGGAAGGCATAGCTAGAACAAGAACAAATTGTCCAAATCCTGAAATACTTGAGTAAGAGGCAATCTTTCGAATGTGTTTCTGTTTTGTTTTTTCCTTTGAAACTTCAGGATGGCCTCAGTGCAACACAAGGCAGCGCGTCTTTGCAAAGTTAAGTAAGGAGGTTCTGGAACTTGCTACCTTGGTAGGTGATACAGATCCAGAATAAAAATTTCAAGAAGAATTTGGAGACGTTCAGCAATGATGGCTGTTTAAGGGGACAGAGGAAGCTTTGGGTGTAGGGTTTCCTGTAGTCTTAACCCCGTCGGGCTGGCTTCTGGAGCATATGTCTCACAAAACTGCCCTGGGTTCCAGGGACAGAGGCTGCTTCCTGCTGCTGTGCTTGGGTGCCCCTTCTGTATGTGGTCCTGCAGCCAGCAGGCCTCCTGGAGCTTTCTCTAGGACAGAAGGTGACTGGCTGGTTGAACAGAGTGGGAAACTCTTAATACCCACAGCTCTTAAGAGACTTTTTAATGCACGGATTTCTTTGAGGGCGGGCTGGAAACATCTCGAATTCCCAAGCATACCCCTTGTTCATTTTTATCTCCACGTTGGGCAAAAACAGTGATCCCGATTCATTCCTGGGTTTGTTTGGAGATTTACTACTCAGTGAACTGTCCTGAGACCCTCCCTTCTCCCTGAGCTAACACATGTTGTGGCCCTAGAGTCACATAACAAGTCTGTGATCAGACAGCATTTGCCAGCTCCTGATTATGCCCTTCCTTCTCCAAAAGCCTTTGATGCCTTTTGGCCTCACCCGATCTTCATGGAATAAGAAGGTAGAGCAGTGAACACTGTCTGCGTGGCTGGGACGGGTGAAGACAGGGTCAAGCACAGCGACTGGACACAGCAGGGGCTGGATGATTTCAAGGAGAGGAAACAACAGAGGATAGAAAGGAGAGGCAGACTGGTCAGCAGTAACCCCAACTTCCTTGCCATTCTGGATCCTTAGCCTCGCTGAGCCCACAACTTGCTGGTCGAAGCAGCCATTTTACGACAAAGCTTGCATAGCTTTTATAAAAGTTAAATTCAGTAAACGTTTAACAAATGGCTGCTGCGTACAGGAGCACAGCGCAGTTGATGAGTACGACACGGTTTTCATCTTTTCGGAAACTCGCAATTCAGCGGCAAGTGTGAAGTCCTGGGACAGCGTGACGGGTTTCAGAAGGGATCTAGGAGGGCACACGATACCAGGCACGCGAGGCGGGTCCGTCCTATTGGAACTTCTTTATAATACTGCCTCTTGAAGGAAGCTTAAGGCCGCCAGGGAGCCCAGCTGTAATCCTTCGAAGCCATGGTTCTTTAGATCTGTAATCAAAACTGTGCACACATCTCCTCCCGCGCTGGTTTGTTTATGTCTCTTTCCGGCCAGAAGTACAGGCTTGAGTTAGCCCTGGTGCAGAATCACCAGGGTGCCTGGGTAGAGATAACCATAATTAAGCCCTTAGACTGGACTGTGGGGAACGCCAGGGCACTTATGGTCTTTCTTAGGAGATTGCCAAGGTAAGCACGGCGTTTAAAGCCATGTCGAGAAGGCCACAGAGGCTGATTTCTCTGTGCTGCTCTCTGCCCCTGTTCTGCCTCAGCTGTGGGACAGTGGTTATGGGGGGGGGGGGGCGGGAGGGGATGTCTCTCATCAGCTTAGATTATTAAATCAGCAAAGCCTGACTCAAGCATCTGGAAGGTCATTTTTGGTGTGTGTAAAAAGAAAATGCGAACATCACATCACACTCAGCCAAAACAACTACTCTAGGCTGCCCACCTAAGAGACTGGCCGTGAAGAGATCTTGGTTCACTTCAAGAATATTTTTAGCCATCGTAATCTTGTTCATGATTTTCTTTTTGTCTAGAATAGAGATGAGTTCCACTACTTCTTTTTTCTCCCTCATGAGGAGTTACCACAACTGTCTCAGTCTGCAGTAGTTAAGCCACATTTCTTTGTTTAAAAGAAAAAAGAAAAGAAAAAAGCCTCAGAACTTAATTAATTCAGTAGTGTTTTAGGCAGGCGTTATTTTAGTAGGAGTAGGGCTCCTCAACTTTCTTGTTCAGCCAAACAGAGGGGTTTTTTTTTCCGCTCCACACTCCCCCCAGAATGAAACTTCTGTCCCAAATCGGCACTCCCATAGGTGTATCGAGGATTGTTGACTTTTAGAACTGTTGGTAACTTTCGTTATAAAAGTCCGTCACCCGTGGCACCTGGCTG